>NC_134461.1:137304511-137929511 GCF_047948215.1 Lycorma delicatula | reverse complement strand
GAAGAAATTTACAAAAAAGTTCCAAAAAGTTGATACATATTAGATTGATGATCATTAATGAGCTAATTTCATAAAGAGAAAAATTCCCAGTTTCTCAGTTGAATTTAGGGGCAGATTGCTTCTCCTCTATCTGATTGTGATGTTGAAGCTATCGTCTTAAGGTATTTTCACCTTCTATAGATCGTCCATGTTTTTCATGATTTCTTCTTTTTCTTAACCCATTTTATTGAAAATTCTAAAGTTTTTTATTTGTTTTTATTTATTATTTTATGTTTTGTTATTTATTCAATTTTTTTATTTTTTTTGTTTAGGTCAACCATCATTGCTGCAAATGTGGGAAATTATAAATCAGTTACATTTTTTTTGTGATTGGTAGAGGAAATCCTGCTTTTTCCATTAAACCCTATTTATTCATCAGACACGTTTTCTTAAGATTTCTGATTGTTCTCAAAGCTAAAAAATCGCTGAAATAATCCCGATTTGATATCATGGTAAACATAAAGACAAATATGGCGGGATAATTTTAAACATTTTAAAAGGCCTCGAAACAAGTTTTTAGAAAGAACCGCTGGATTTAATGTATAGGATTACAAGGAGATTACTTCGAAGAAGATTAGAATTGGAAGCTGTTAGATAAACTATTTCTTTTTCACAGTTTTGGTTAGATAAGTTTTGAACAGACGTGTAACACATCTCTCTTGCAGCTAACCAAGATTCTCTATCTAGTGCTAGTCGTTTCATTTCAGTATACCCTCTACATCCTACATCCCTAACAATTTGTTTTACATCTTCCAAACGTGGCCTGCCTACACAATTTTTCCCTTTTACCTGTCCTTCCAATATTAAAGCGATTATTCCAGGATGCCTTAGTATGTGGCCTATAAGTTTGTCATTTACCTATATTTTTCCAAATGCTTCTTTCTTCATCTATTTGACGCAATACCTCTTCACTTGACTCTTTATCCACCCATCTGATTTTTAACATTCTCCTATAGCACCACATTTCAAAAGCTTCTAATCTTTTTTTATCAGATACTCCGATCGTCCAAGTTTCACTTCCATATAAAGCACTCCAAACATACACTTTCAAAAATCTTTTCCTGACATTTAAATTAATTTTTGATGTAAACAAATTATATTTCTTACTGAAGGCTCGTTTAGCTTGTGCTATTCGGCATTTTATATCGTTCCTGCTTCGTCCATCTTTAGTAATTCTACTTCCCAAATAACAAAATTCTTCTACCTCCATAATCATTTCTCCTCCTATTTTCACATTCAGTGGTCCATCTTTGTTATTTCTACTACATTTCATTACTTTTGTTTTGTTCTTGTTTATTTTCATGCGATAGTTCTTGCGTAGGACGTCATCTATGCCGTTCATTGTTTCTTCTAAATCATTTTTACTCTCGGCTAGAATTACTATATCATCAGCAAATCGTAGCATCTTTATCTTTTCACCTTGTACTGTTACTCCGAATCTAAATTGTTCTTTAACATCATTAACTGCTAGTTCCATGTAAAGATTAAAAAGTAACGGAGATAGGGAACATCCTTGTCGGACTCCCTTTCTTATTACGGCTTCTTTCTTATGTTCTTTAATTGCTACTGTTGCTGTTTGGTTCCTGTACATGTCAGCAATTGTTCTTCTATCTCTGTATTTGAACCCTAATTTTTTTAAAATGCTGAACATTTTATTCCAGTCTACGTTATCGAATGTCTTTTCTAGGTCTATAACCGCCAAGTATGTCGGTGTGTTTTTATTTAATCTTCCATCTACTATTAATCTGAGGCCTACAATTGCTTCCCTTGTCCCTATACTTTTCCTGAAACCAAATTGGTCTTCTCCTAACACTTCCTCCACTCTCCTCTCAATTCCTCTGTATAGAATTCTAGTTAAGATTTTTGATGCATGACTAGTTAAACTAATTGTTCTGTATTCTTCACATTTATCTGCCCCTGCTTTCTTTGGTATCATTACTATAACACTTTTTATGAAGTCTGACGGAACTTCCCCTTTTTCATAAATATTACACACCAGCTTGTATAATCTATCAATCGCATCCTCACCTGCACTGCGCAGTAATTCTACAGGTATTCCAGGAGCCTTTCTGCCATTTAAATCTTTTAATGCTCTCTTAAATTCAGATCTCAGTACTGTTTCTCCAATTTCATCCTCCTCAACTTCCTCTTCTTCCTCTATAACACCATTTTCTAATTAATTTCCTCCATATAACTCTTCAGTATATTCCACCCATCTATCCACTTTACCTTTCGTATTACATATTGGTGTACCATCTTTGTTTAACACATTATTAGATTTTAATTTATGTACCCCAAAATTTTCCTTAACTTTCCTGTATGTTCCGTCTATTTTACCAATGTTCATTTCTCTTTCCACTTCTGAACACTTTTCTGTAATCCACTCTTCTTTCGCTAGTTTGCACTTCCTGTTTATAGCATTTCTTAATTGCCGGTAGTTCCTTTTACTTTCTTCATCACTAGCATTCTTATATTTTCTACATTCATCCATCAGCTGCAATATATCGTCTGAAACCCAAGGTTTTCTACCAGTTCTCTTTGTTCCGCCTAAGTTCGCTTCTGCTGATTTAATAATTTCCTTTTTAACATTTTCCCATTCTTCTTCTACATTTTCTACCTTATCTTTTTTACTCAGACCTCTTGCGATGTCCTCCTCAAAAATCTTCTTTACCTACTATTTCTCAAGCTTCTCTAAATTCCACCGATTCATCTGACACCTTTTCTTCAGGTTTTTAAATCCCAATTTACATTTCATTATCACCAAATTATGGTCGCTATCAATGTCTGCTCCAGGGTAAGTTTTGCAGTCAACGAGTTGATTTCTAAATCTTTGCTTAACCATGATATAATCTATCTGATACCTTGCAGTATCGCCTGGCTTTTTCCAAGTGTATATTCTTCTATTATGATTTTTAATTTGGGTGTTGGCAATTACTAAATTATACTTCGTGCAAATCTCTATAAGTCTGTCCCCTCTTTCATTCCTTTTGCCCAGCCCGTATTCACCTACTATATTTCCTTCCTTGCCCTTTCCAATGCTTGCATTCCAATCTCCAACTATAATTAAATTTTCATCTCCTTTTACGTGTTTAATTGCTTCATCAATCTCTTCGTATACACACTCTACCTCATCATCATCATGGGCGCTTGTAGGCATATAGACGTTAAAAATCGTTGTCGGTTTAGGTTTTGATTTTATCCTTATTACAATGATTCTATCCCTATGCGTCTTATTTACTTTATTTACTTACTTTATTTACTTATTTACTTAGTAGGGAATTATAATGACCAATCGATCTTGTTCTTAAGAAAAGAGTTTTAACAGTAGAACGTTAACGAAGTGAGGTACATAAAGGTTTAATTTTATTAAAAATCAGATAAATCAATAGTATCGTTTAAGAGTTGATGAAATAATTTAGGAAAACACTATGAGAACATAGGTCTCCCAAAAAAAGATCAAATCGAAAATTAAAAAAAATTATAAAATAAAAATCGTAAATTTTTATTTTGAATTAATTTAATTTTCATTATTTTCTAAACTAAAAATGGCTTCACATAAGGGGGGCATTATGCTGCAATTTATTCTAAATTAAAAAAGAAATAAATAAAATAATAAAGAAATACATCTGTCATAATGTCAGAGATGTTAGAAGATAATATTGTAATAAATCCTATTAACACCCATAATAAATGTATGAACATTAAATTATAAGCTCGTTTTTAAAACAAACACCCGATCACCTTTCTCATTCACGAGTTTGAGATCACGTATCTAAACTATTAAAATACATACTATTAATTAAAAGTAGTTAGTAATTGATATATCCACTTTGCCAGCAAGTAAGTGTTAAGTCCTCGAGATCTTTCGGTTTTTCAATACCATCATAAAAAATATTATTATAAGTTAAATTATTATAATTCTGTCAAAAGTTAAAATACATATACAGTCAAGACGGTCTGAATGTTAACAGTATACTCAATAAAAATTCAAAACTCAATCTAAATTTATAAAATTCTATTTATGTTAACCTGTAATCACGAATACCCTTCTGTATGCGCATAGTTTTATATCTTTTAACATCATAAACGAATATTAGACACTTATAGTAACGTTAACAGGAATGTACGCAAAGATAATATTTTAATAATAAAGTTAAATTTGAGTATAATTTACGAAATATTTAAGTTCTATTTTATACTGACCGTTACTTACAGGAAACAGATATATAGTAAATATTTTTATCATAATAATTAGATACACCGATTTTAATTGTATTATGAAAAATGACGGTATTTAATATCTCGGTGACAACATTTAGAATTTCAGTTTACTGCTAAATTCATCCTTACTTTTAAAGTAAAATTTTAAGGTAATTAAAAAAAAAAAAAAATAATAAACGTAAGTTTCTTTCTTCATTTTGTGAATAAAGTGTAATATTCTAACAACATATATATTTTAGAAAAAGAATTTAGGGAATTAGAATTAAGGCAAATGAAAGTTGTAAAAATTTTCGTAATAATCAAAGGTTTCAGAACAGTGACGGACAACGTATCGCCTGGTGAGTCTGGTGTCCTCTCGACTCGTCAGGGTCAGAGGGAAGACCCTTTCTCCTTCGAGTACAGGTCGAGGAGGACGATGCTGAGAAGGGAGACTGCGGAGAAGATAGATGGTGTTACGACGGTGTTGTGTGGTAGGGGTGGTAGGCGGGTCCAAGAAGAGTTCATGAAAGATCTTCGTCATGTTACCCATGATTCTATTACGATTGATGTGCTTTCGATGAGTCCTTCCTACCGGGCCACTCAGGTGGTGACGCTAGCTTTACCACCCATCCTGGCGGATAGATTGCTACACGATGGCCGGCTGTGGACCGGGTGGGTGGCCTACAGAGTAATGCGCCGGTCGCTGGAAGAGCGGTACTTCCGTTGTACCGGGCGAAGCTGTGTACTGGCCCTGACAGTACCGGCAAATGTTTTAACTGCGGGGAGGTTGGCCATGTCAAGATGAATTGCCAGAAGGAAGCCCGATGCACTTCCTACAAAACCTCTGGCCACGTTTTGGGGGCCCGAGGTTGCAGAGATGTACACTGGAAGTTAGGTTTAATGGCTATGGAGCGTAGAATTATGATGGCTCCAGCGCGGGATAGCCTCTAGGAGGGGTGGGACGCTCCGGTATCTCATCACCGACGAGTGGACAGCGATTCCAGGCGGATCCAAGTGCAATGGCGTAGGGGAGGGGGTTAAATAAGACCGTAGTCGCGGCGGGGATTCCTTCAGGAGTTCCCCATTAGATGCAGAGCGAGCAAAATGTAAGACCATAGTCCCGATGGAAGATCCCTCCGGTGGTTCCTCATTAGAGGCGAGGCGTAAAGACTGGAGTCCCGGTAGGGGATTCCTTCGAGGTTCTCTCATTAAAGCATGGAGACTAATCGAAAGACCGGGTCCCGGCTACCGGGGTAGGACCTTGAGTTCTGTCGAGGTAGTTTGAGGCGATGAACCCCCCCCCCCCTCGGATCTGAATTTATGCTTAATCGCGGTTCGGCTCTTGGGGCGGGGTAAAAAAAAAAACAAAGGCAAATAATGTGTAAGAATAGTAGTAAATAAACAAATTGTTAAACGGGTATTCAGTTTTTGCATGAATCATAAAATAATATTTATAAAAAAATATATAATAAAAGTACGTAAAATACGAAAAATTACTTAAGGTGTTAACCAGTTTTAAGACTCTTATCAAAAATTCATTAAAAATAATAAGAAACAATGATATTAACATTAAAATTCGTTCACAACTAACACTCACGCGCGCGTGCACGTTTTTATTTACAGATATTTACTAAGTATGGAAACTTTTTTAAAGTTAAATATACGAAAATGCTGCAAAGTATTACATGGCTTTCCTGATTACGCCGGTCAAGTCATGATTATCAAAATGAGATTTAAGCATGAAAATTCCCGCATTTGAAAGAAAAGGTTTTTTGGTTTAGGAGCTTCTTTACTCATAAGAAAAAATTATTTATAAAGAAATGATCCCTACCAATAAAAATTTAATTTGAAAGAGAACAGTTTAAAAATATTGAAAAAATAAAAGTAAAACTTTTATAAAAGTAATAAAAAAAAAAATTGCTCATTTTGCCTCCGTAAAATAATTAGGAACCAAAGATGCTTTGATTTTAATGCTCTTTTAAATGATGAAAAAATTAACAAAAGAAAAAAACGTTTAATAATAAAAATTAAATGTTGCAGATTAAGTTGCATTCCCGTGATTCGCAGAAACACGAAAAGATTTAGAATACGCCGGAATTACGCTGGAGGGGATCATAGACAGAAACACATACAGAAATAAAATAGATAAATGGGAAGTTAAACCAGAAGCGTCGAAGCCTAAACCACATCGTCCGAAATGGTCTGAAGAACGGAAGAAGGCCGTTTTGGAGAGAATGAAAGAATTTTGGAGGGAAAAGAAGAATGCCAAGCGAAAGAAATATGAATCATGAATGCTTAACGTCATCCATTGGGAAGTTCTCGACTTATAATAATAATAAAAATTAAATGAGTTAAAAAGCAGAATGTATATTTTTTAGATATAGGAAATAAATTTAATAAACACTTTTTAAACATATTCGTATATAGCATGTTTATCTTATCAAATTTGCTTAAGTAAAGTTTTTTTTCTAAATCTAACATCCCTTTCAATAAAGGCTAAAATAAGAAAAAGAAAATTTCCAAACTTTTCTGCATTTTAGGTCCGAGGTCGATATTTTTTTTTTTAATATAGACATTTCTTTGTAACTGTAAATATGAAGTAAACACTTTCAAAAAATTCTTTAAAGATATTGAACGGAAGGAAGATAAAATAAGAAACCCATGTTTCAATTTTATGAGGTTAAGGCTTATTTTTCGAAAAAAAATTTTTTTTAGGATTTTTATACATGCATTTTAGGTAACAAATTTGCTTTAATAAAGTTTTCTTTAAAATACCTCTGAAAGAATTGATTTTTCCGCGATATTTCCCCACATCCTTAATGAATTTAAAAAAAAAATAATATGACCAGTATTACAAATATACAAATATTTGAGCCAAATTTGAAAAAAACTGATAAAATCAATCTTGAGATACAAGGCTAGAAGTGGTGCAACACACCTAGACACATACATATGCTTTTTTTTGGTCTAGATGAACTCAAGAACGTAAAGATTTGCAAAACACCTGATACCTCATTTTTGACAAGTCAAAAACATACTTTCCCCATTTTTTAACTATTTTATCTATATTCACCGGGAAATTAAAATGAAATTTAGCTCCTACCTCAAGAAAATCTATTTTTCGATTAGATATCACCATATCGATAGCCCTCATGAAGGTTTACTCACTAAAACAATTGAATTGAAAAGGTAACGCGACAACTTTAAAGGAAATAAAGAACAAAAATTTGAGATAAAAAGTTAGGCTACGACATCATTAATCAAAAAGACGGCCATTTAATTTTCCTTACAGCTAGTTTCATAAATTTCTTACAAGTAAATGGTGGTCTAATAACTTTTTATACTTGAAAAATATTAACGTCCCTGGTTTGGTTAGGGTTGTCATAGCCTAAAAACTTTACAGCAAAATATTTTTTTTGCAATGATCTTTAAATTGATATCTCACAACCCCATCCTTTTAATTAAATTTTTTCAAGTTGTCAACATGGCGGTCTCATACAGAAAGTAGACCACTTTGACTTTAAATAATTTGCTAAATTTAATTTTTCTCTGTTTAATGGTTGAAGAATTATTTAAGGGTTCACGTATCTACACCCTCTTTATTATTTCATAACATACTAATAATTTTTTGGAATAAAAGTAGCTGTTATATTGATGGTGTAAAAGCATATGATATGTTTTATCCCTTTAAATAACAGCTACCATTTTTAATAAAATATCTTAAATTATATATATTAAAAAAAAAAAAAAACATAACTACAGACTATACAAATGAAAAAAACATTCTCTGTCAAATGATAAATTTAAATTCTTTTTTAATATGCAAAAACACTTTAGACATAAAAATATGTGTAATGTATACTGAACATTTTGATAAATTCTCAAAGGTATATCGTGTTCAGAGGTGACAAATAAAACCAGTCTGTCCATAAATCACATATAAAAGTAGTATTTATAGTTCATGCGCGCGTGTGAGTGAGATATATTTTGTTCAACTACAATATGGAAGTAAAAGTCACGAAAAATGTACTCAAAGATATTGCTTGTAAGCTATTTCATCATATAATCCACTCGAGTACAAGTGACGAACGATGTCTTATGCAATATTTTAAAAATATGAATAGTACGAGACAAAGTTAGTGAAATGAGTGTAAAGAGAGAAACATAAAATGATCGAGAGAGATGAATAAAGTGACTGATAACATGAGTTGTACTTTATCTAATTGGAGAGATATATGTTGAGTTAAAATTTGCAGCTTAAAGTTGACAATTTAATTTTCTACATTACGTAATAACGTAAATAATAATAATAATAATAATAATATTTCACTTCGAAAATGGAACTAATTATAAAATACAACACAATAGCCAAATAAAAGCATAATAATATTATTTCTCATAATATTAGTTAAAATATTAAATAAAATTTTGATTGACTCAATAATTTTATTTACAGACTTTATTAAGTTAAAGTACATAATTATTTATTTCAGTTAATAATTATGCAAAATGTAATGTAATTTAATACTCTACATCAACATCGCATTGCTGATAAAGAAATCATAAATTCTAAAATATTAATTCAATTAATAAAATAAAAAATGACTAGACCAAAAATTAACTAGTAAAAAGATATTCCTTTTTTAAACTTAAAAATGTTACTTCAACGTTTTGATTGGGATTAAAAGCTTTAAACCATTATTTATGGGAAGATTTATCAGATAAGTCAACCTGTATGATTCGCGGGAAGCTATAAAAATAAAATGATTTAAATCCAAAAAAGAATTTATAGTTGGAAAACATAATTAAACTTCAGAGAAAAAACATTTTATACCCAGAATTCAGTGTGTGTGTGTGTGTGTGTGTGTGTGTGTATGTGTGTGTGTGTGTGTGTGTGTGTGTGTGTGGGTGTGTGTGAGAGAGACAAAGAGAGATAAATACTGAAAATGATGCTATAAGGCAATCCATTCCCAACCAATATTCAAAATTCTATTAATAGGTTCCAAATAGTACACCTTATTCATGGGCTTCCATTTTGTCAAGGTAGGTTACATCATATTCTGTAACACTTTAATTCAATAACTTCTTCTCAAAGACACTTTAAAATGAATTCAAATTAATTAAGGACATTCACGAGCGTGAATTTTTCTTATTAGCATCTGAAATGTACGTGTTAGTTTCTAATGAAATTAGCCACGTGAATTTCAGGCAATGAATATGGTAATGAAGACGCTAAATTAGCTTGTTCATACCAACCCACCGGGTTGGTCTAGTGGTTAACGCGTCTTCCCAAATCAGCTGATTTGGGAGTCGAGAGTTACAGCGTTCAAGTCCTAGTAAAGCCAGTTATTTTTACACGGATTTGAATACTAGATCGTGGATACCGGTGTTCTTTGGTGGTCGGGTTTTTCAATTAACCACACATCTCAGGAATGGTCGAACTGAGAATGTACAAGACTACACTTCACTTACACTCATCCTCATTCATCCTCTGAAGAATTATCTAAACGGTTACCGGAGGCTAAACAGGAAAAAGAAAGCTTGTTCATACCAAATATTTAAGAAAAACGTTATTTACAATGTTATGAATGTACGCACTTCAACAAACGTCACCTGAAGAAAGAGCGATAGAAAGGAGTTGATGATGGTTGACTAAAGTTGTGTTATATTAAATCTAGCTCATTGCCTTGGAATTAGTCTGCGTTTGGAACAGAATAAGTCAGTAGCTGCCTCATTTCCTCTGGTAATGCTCGTATCCCTTGGATAACTATCACGTAATAGCGCGTCAGCTTTTACTTGATTTTATTCATTACGTCTTGATGTAATAGATTAATCCCTTGGGTTTAAGAGATTGTGTGTGTGTGCGTGTGTGTGACAGACATACAAAATAAGTAAAAATAATAAAAACAAAAATAATAGACACATATATAAAAAATATGAATGATCGATGAATAATAAACGGTGCTGGGTTCATAACACTAAATAAATATACACATTGTTCACCTTGTATATATTATGTTTTAAAGTTTTAAATTAAAGAAGCATAAATGATGGTTAGTGTGCCGACTTTAATGCTTAATTGTTCATTACACTATTGAATATTTTAAAATGTTTTTATGTTCATGTCTACTGTACAAAGGAATAGATTTTAATAACAAAGAATATAGTAAACAGTAGTAATGTATTAACTGCTGGTCTTCGTAGCACGATTGGTAGCGTCTCAGCCTTTCATCCGGAGGTCCCGGGTTCGAATCCCGGTAAGGCACGGCATTTTCAAACACGCTAAAAAATCATTCGTCTCATTTTCTCAAGCATTATCTTATGTTAATTGGTCCCGATGGACCAATATCATTATTAGCATTATCATTATCTCAAGCATTATTATATGTTAATTAAATATCAGCTGGTCATTTAGGCCAACTGAATTGTAACAACTTACATACTTTAATGAATAAGAAGGCAGTTAATTGCATTAATCGTAAAATAAACAGGAGGAAATTATAAATGATAATATTTTTTTATGTTAAAATGAAATGTTGTAATAATAATATGAAAATAATATAATGGTTGATTTGTTATCTCAATATGGCATATAACAATGTAGTAACATAACTGTAAATGAATATATTGTACAATTTAGTCAGCGAATGAATAACATAATATAACGTACAATGCTGCATAGATTATGATCGACTTGCTCATTTCACATAGAACAATGATGATGTAATTAAATAATGCATAATGGTTATAAAAACATGTGTATATTCATAATGTGTAAAAAAATCCTTATCAATATATTGAATAATAATCTCTAGGGTCATATACACCTTGAATAAATGTGTAAATAATTATAATGTTTACGTATATAATGTTGTATGTATGCATAAATAAATATAGTAGTAACTAGTCTGTAGACCGTCCAAGAGTGTAACACAAATGTGAAAACAAATTAATATGATATAAATATACAAATTAGTTATAAAGAATGATACAAAATTCATGAACACAATAACAATCATAGTATGTATAAAAAAACACAAATTAAATGATTAATGATGATAATTAATTTGTAAATATTGTGATTACCTATTTACGCAGTACATTTCAGTTTTTTATTTACGTACTTTAGGAATTCGATGGAATAATTTTACAGACACACTACTCTTTCAAGTTACTCATTATAATGATTCTAAATTGCACAAAAAAAAAATATTTTGTCTATCACAGCAGGTGTGTTTGATCCATTAAAACTTATTGGTCCTACAAGGTGCAGCTATTAAATAACGAGACTAATGCTGCTACAGAAGAACTTCGTATGCGCCAAATTCGTACGACCGACAGCTGTATAGCATTAAGCTTTTTCTTTCCATTGTTGCCACTTCAGTTTCTGTAGACATATTAGTCTGGCCGTGGCCTTCGTTTGTGTAACATCTTTTTTTTTATTTTTCCGAAAAAAGATAAAGTGTTTTATTAGAGGAAAGAATTGTCGTGAAATTTCATATGAAGCTTTGAAAAACCGCTACTGAAACTTATTTTTTATTAAAAAAGTATATAGCAATGAATATTTATCACGTGTGAGGGTTTTTGTGTGTTTAAGGGTTTCCAAGATGGCTGAGAAGATGATAATTGCCCGGGTCGCCCTTCCACGTAAAAAAGTGGATAAAAATATTGAACAATTGGTAATCTGATCCGATCTGACCGTCGGTTAACTATTCTTGATCCTTGCTGAACTCGGTGAAAAAAATAAGAAAAAAACGACCCGAATTCTGGATGAACAAGCACGGGTGGGTGCTTCATCTGGACAACGCACCGACTCACACTGCATTGTCTGTCAAGACGTTTTTGACCAAGTATAACATCGCAGTGTTAGACTATCCGTCTTATTCGCCTGACCTGGCACCATATGACTTTTTTCTATTCCCCAAGGTCAAATCTGCA
Organism: Lycorma delicatula; assembly: GCF_047948215.1. Taxonomy (NCBI): domain Eukaryota; kingdom Metazoa; phylum Arthropoda; class Insecta; order Hemiptera; family Fulgoridae; genus Lycorma; species Lycorma delicatula. The sequence goes on along the minus strand of NC_134461.1, from coordinate 137,917,334 downwards.
TTAAAAGGAACAAAATTTCAGACCGTTGAAGGTGTGAAAGAAAAAGCGGCACGCGTCATGAAAGAGCTCACAGAAAAAGACTTCCAGCACTGTTTTGAACAACGGAAAATTCGCATTGATCATTGTTGGGATAGAGGAGGGGTTTTTAATGAAAGGAATAATAATTAAATATGTATAAATTTAAATTAAAATATTTTACAGTATTAGTTTTGTAATTTAATAGCCGCCCCTCGTAGTCTATTTTCTTATAAACATTTTGTACAAGTACTGTAGCAACTTAAAATTAGTTCGCACGAATTATTACCGAGGACAATATTGACGGAATGGCTCAACTTATACAATCAATTACATTTGATCGAGTCAATTAAAATAAAACGGTCCATAAAACCTAGTAATGATAGTAAAATTAAATCAATTCAAATACATGGTTTTTCTGATGTCTCCATAAAGGGTTATGGTGGTTTCATCTACATTGAAACTGTATTCGCCAATCATAATATTTCAACTAATCTTGATTTAGTAAAATTGAAAACCTGTATAAATACTTTTAGTCTTTTATCTGAATTTTAGTTTATTTTTTATTAATTAATAATTTTTTTCTGGAAGTCCTAAAAAAAAAATCAGTAGTTCTAACTTCACAGCAATTCATATTGTCCATATAATTTATTTATTTCTATTAATTTATATTCCTAACACGAGGTATAAGAAGGTTTATTGGTTACTTGAGAGGAATTCAAGCCCAACAAACTTTTAATATACAAGTTGATTCTAAAACCGATTTGGACGCATGTCACAGAACTATGGAGTACGACAATTAAGAATAACATTCAGATTATACAACGTTTCTAGAATAAGTTGGCGAGATCCAATGCGAGGCACTGTGGTTCATACGAAAAATTTTGATTTTGGACTTTTTCTTTACCTGCAGCAATAAGCCCTCATTGAGAGCTTATGAAGAATATATCATAAGTAGTATTTATTTTAATTGGTTCCACAGTTATAGCCAAATAAATTTTTAATTAATGAAATATTTTATCATACAAGACAAGGCACGTCGGTTCGAGTTCCCCTTCATTTCCATCTTTTTTTTTTTAATTTAAATATATTGATTTATTAATAATTATATATCTCTGATTGTAAAAAAAAATACAATAAATAATAATTCATAATAGCAATAAAAAAATCAGTTATTAGTAAACGAAAGTTTTATGTACTTTTAAAAATGTCTATATGTAATTTAATAGGTGTAGAATCAAGTCATGTGGTTTCCACATCTGATCTGATGAAACATCTGATTATTTAATATGAACTGAAAATTATAATTTAGAATCGTATTATTTTTATTTATGCATTTGTTTTAGTCTACTTGATAACAAATATCGCTTTAGAATTTAGTAACCTTCTCCTGTTCTGTTTTTATTTTCATTTTGTTGATGGTTACATCAAAATAACAATTTTAGGCCTCAGATTAATAGTAGAAGGAAGATTAAAGAAAAGAACAAACCAACATACTTGGCATTTATAGACCTAGAAAAGGCATTCGATAACGTAGACTGGAATAAAATGTTCAGCATTTTAAAAAATTAGGGTTCAAATACACAGATAGAATAACAATTGCTAACATTTACAGGAACCAAACAGCAACAGTAATAATTGAAGAACATAAGAAAGAAGCCGTAATAAGAAAGGGAGTCCGACAAGGATGTTCCCTATCCCCGTTACTTTTTAATATTTACATAGAACTAGCAGTTAATGATGTTAAAGATCAATTTAGATTCGGAGTAACAGTACAAGGTGAAAAGATAAGGATGATACGGTTTGCTGATGATATAGTAATTCTAGCTGAGAGTAAAAAGGATTTAGAAGAAACAATGAACAGCATGGATAAAGTCCTACGCAAGAACTACCGCATGAAAAAAAAACAAGTACAAAACGAAAGTAAATTTAGTAGAAATAACAAAGATGGATCACTGAATGTGAAAATAAGAGGAAAAGAGATTATGAAGGTAGAAGAATTTTGTTATTTGGGAAGTAGAATTACTAAAGATGGACGTAGCAGGAGCGATATAAAATGCCGAATAGCACAGGCTAAACAAGCCTTCAGTCAGAAATATAATTAGTTTACATAAAAAATTAATTTAAATGTCAGGAAAAGATTTTTGAAAGTATACGTTTGGAGTGTCGCTTTATATGGAAGTGAAACTTGGACGATCGGAGTATCTGAGAAGAAAAGATTAGAAGCGGTGCTATAGGAGAATGTTAAAAATCAGATGGGTGGATAAAGTGACAAATGAAGAGGTATTGCGGTAAATAGATGAAGAAAGATGCATTTGGAAAAATATAGCTAAAAGAAGAGACAGACTTAAACGCCACATATTAAGGCATCCTGGAATAGTCGTTTTAATATTGGAGGGACAGGTAGAAGGAAAAAATTGTGTAGGCAGGCCACGTTTGGAATATGTAAAATAAATTGTTAGGGATGTAGGATGTATGGGGTATACCGAAATGAAACGACTAGCACTAGATAGAGAATCTTGGAGAGCTGCATAAAACCAGTCAAATGACTGAAGATAAAAGAGAGAGACATCAAAATAATTTTAAAAATATAACATTAGATACATATAAGACTTACGTTTATTTAAACATTAATAAAGGAATTTTTCTCTAACCTAATATTTCAGGTAAAATTGTTGAATTAATAATTGTATAAATATTTGATGTTAATAACTAATATTTTAGCTATGGTGTGTAACTGCCCACTTTTATTAAAAACTGGAGGATCTTATCGCACTTTCAAATGAAATGAGTTTAAATGAAGTACAGCAAAAATGTGTATATGTAATTTAATAGGCGTACAAGGAAGTCGTGTGATGTTCAGATTAGATTTTTATAATAAAAAAACCGAAGGCGACAAAAATTTGATATTTTAACACGTTCATCTAACCCTAATTTATCGCTCTGCAGAGAACCAATTCCATTAATCGATTTTTAAATTCCTTGTAACGTTTTATTATAAACTTCGTATAGTTGGATCGGTAGTACGACTATAACAATTTGATATAGAAATAAATTTATGAAAACCGTTGAAAGATGTAGCCCTTTTTTGGTCCACAATCACCTCCTTAAGTACAACCATAAGTAAATCGTGTGATAATAAGCACATGGTAGGAGGTTCTTAAGGATTTCCCATAATAAGTCAATCCATAATAATAGTTATCAGTATAACTATTATTACAAGATTACTTACTGTTAATCTTAAAGTTAATTACTAAAAAAAATATTTATCTGCTAACACTTCATCGTCCATAAAAAACAAACAATTAACAAACCAATAAACAAATAAATAGTCAGTAAAAGAAACGAATAAATAATCAAGCGATAGCTAATCGAACAAAAAAAACAAAACAATTGTAGATATAAACACAAAATAAATAAAGAAGTAAACAAAAATAATATCACTAGATTTGCCGATAGTAACTGCAAACTGTCATTCGGTAGACCGTAACTCAAGTAAATGGAGACGTTTCAACCATTACATTTCAATGTAGTTAAAAGTAGATCTGAAGTAGTTGTTTTATATAAAAACTTGGGTCAAATTCTTATACGGTTGAAAAGAAATAATACGACGTTGAATTCTATAATTTTCTTACAATATATAAAAACGAAAATAAAATTACATTAAATCAAATATTAAAATAAAAAAAGTAATAAATTACATGACGTAAACAATAACAAAAAAATAAAATGTCTAAAAGTGAGGAAAAGACTTAACGTTATATAATATTTGAACTTGCATTTATTCTATAAAATAAAGCAACACATACTTAAGAATTATGGCTATTGGAGGTTATAAAACAGAAGAAAATGTAATACAATATGACAGAGTGTAATGATATCTAACCTTTTCTACTTTCTACACGAACTTGTAACGTATTATACTGTAGTTTAGATTTACTGCAACTAGTAACGTGCGTTTAAAATGTTACCAAAAAAGATGAATTACATTTACAAAATTCCAAAAATAAAGTTACCTTAACACGAAACCCTTTGTAGTTCTGCGCAGTGAACTATTAACAATGGCTTTAATACTAATTCGCCTTTTTTTATTTTGAAAACTTTTTATTTATTTTAAACTACACAATCAATTATTCCAAAAATACACACGGAGGATAACATTGTACATAATTGGTAAATAATGATAAGAAATCCATAATTGTAAAAATGATTAATTTAAAATTCATTATATAATAAAGATAGATATTTAAAACAAAGTACTGTATTTAACATGAGAATATCACCCTCTGAAGTTAAATGCGAAGGATGAAGAATATGAAAGGATGAACAGTGGCAATTGTTGCACTAAGCACGTTACAATTTGTCGAGTGTATTTTCCGAGTTACTTTGACGTAATAAAATAAATGCAACAAAAAAATCACTTGGGTATCCTTTTCTATTTTCTTTTTATTGTCATGATTAGAGACCGGATTATATGCAACATAAAAAATTTGAAATATGTATGAAAAATGCTTAAAATATGCATGAAAAGTGTCAAAATATGAAACCTTTTTTAATAATAAAGAAACAGTAAATTTAATTTTTTTATTATTTCAAAATCAGCATTCAATTAACAAGTAGTTGAATAACATATCGATAAATTCGATAATTAACAATTATTTAACATTTTGTTACCTTTGTAAACATAAACAATCAGAGGTACTGTTACGCGACTGCTAAGTGCGCTCCAAGAGCCGTGCAGCTAATAGGTTTGGCCGACTACAACGTAAGATTTCATCTACTAACAAGGTACCCTACGAAAAAATATTGTATATATAGCGAAAATATGTATCATCACTAGATTTTAAGGAAAATATGCATTAACCGGTGAGAATGGGCTTAATATGCAAATGCATATAATCCGGTCTCTAGTCATGATATATAAAAAAAAAAATTTCCGGTATTTCAGGGGATTTTCGAAAAAATAAAATTTATAGTTATAAAAGAAAATAGCAATAAAAATTTGATTTTCTAATATTTTTTTCATCTAGCACTTATTCATCACTCTACCGAGTATTATTAAAACGGCAATAACTACTTTTTGCTAAAAATGGGCATTTCTGGACCTGATGGGCATTTTGTGATAAATTTTATACTGCTGAAATTTTCAGTGCAACAGTTCTAATATAAAAATTAAAAATTTAGATAAAATAATGGAGACGCTTAATAAATGTATATTTGAAACTATTTTATAAATTAAAGAAAAAGCTGTAAAATAAAGTAGATATAGTGTGTCCCATATAAAACGCAACTTATCCATGAAATTTCAAAAGTCAAGCTTGCTCCCCGACTCGTTACTGAAATGGACTCGTCCAACATCTGAACATCGCGGCGACGCAGTAGAACACTATCGATAGTAACAGAGAGTAACAAGAAGATTTTAGAAATATTTTAAATAATTTAAAGTAGAAGGTTTTTGTAAGCAAATATTTTTACTTTTTAAATATTTGTAACACACTGGAGAGTAAAAATGCAGGGTAAGCACATATTTTGGGAGGCAAAGATTTTTTCACACTCATCAAAATAGGCATGACAGAAAATTTCAAGTACTAAACTACAAAACGAATTTTTTGGGCATTGAATTCAATTAATTCATGACCGCTGTTCAGTTTTTGGTCAAGGTGGCAGACACAACGTTGTTTGAGAGCCATTTTTAACTTAATAATGTCCTAAAATACAAATATTGTTTCATGTAAACCACACAGTAACTCATGTCGTAACTTCATGTAAATTAAATCTCACCTGATCTCAGTCATGTAAAATAGTAGTTTTTGCTTAAAGTATAAAAAATGAATTTAGCAACTAACTTATCCATTTTTGCTCATAAAAGTATGTTTTACAAGTATAAATGTTACAAAATATGAAATGTTTACTTATATTAAACAAATTTCAACAACAACGATATTTAGTCATCGTTTGAAGACATAGTTTTTCGTCTGTTTTCAAGTAAAATAAAGAAGATTAGTGAAGTCTCAGTTTATTTCGTTAATTAAAAAGAACATACTTAATTCAAGACTTATTTTTTTGTGTGTTTCAAAATGACTTAGCTTTTTTCATATATATATATATATATATATTTTCTTTGTAATCTAACGTATATATCAAATTATTTTTCTTTGTGTTTACATTTGTACTTGTGTTACGTAAACTAATAACTGAGTTCAAGTGTTTTTTAATTTCTTTTCAAATCATTACCCCAGGCCAGACACTCGATTTCTCTCAAACAACCGCTTATACACATATCTTTATTTATTAACCGAATAAACATTACCCAAACTTTATAATATTGTACGTATATCGTGCGTAACCAAGTTAAAACTGAATTTTCTGATTAACTTCCGTTTATTAGTTATAAACGACCTGTTTAGATTAATTAATCATAAATATTATGCGATAGATCTATAATAAAGAGTTCAAATTTTAATGATCTTTTATCGATTTTTTAAATTAATTTATTATATTATTTTTATGAAAACTGTCCGGGGCATATTCTTAAAGATAGAACCGACTCTATTCTCAATATAGTAAAATGAAACAAAAAAACTTGAAATAATCATAAATTTATTATATACTTGTAATAAAGGAAGTCATATTCTTTACAATCTTCTGTCTATTCTGAAGATATGTTACATAGCCAAGAGCCAAGGTAAGAATTTATCAACGATTGCTATTTAATCAACATGGATAAATTTCAATAAGCGAGAAGAGCAAACATTCATAGGTAAAAGTGTTTTTTGGAAAATCTTTAGCGCTGTGTATTGTACAGCATGTGGCGTAAGGATAAATTGACGTAAAGAAGTGAGGGATCGCTCTATCCTGATGGACCGAGAAACAATCCACTTTAATATTATAGTGTCAATCCATAATTGAAATAAATCGATAGTTTCAGTGTTTTAATCACGGCGAGTTTTATTAGAATTTTTTTTAGAATCTGCATAACGCTACAATTAATTTTTAATTATTATTTTAATTTGTTCATTTAAATATTTAATTTATCGACTGGTTTAACAAATAGCTGAAGTATTTTTTTTTAAAAAAAGGATCTCATTGTTGTTTTAATTACTAAAGCATACCCTTGAATTTTATTTATTTTAATTTTTTTTAATTAAAAATTTTAATCTAACGTTAATTATATTTTTCTCAACATAAATGATTTGTGAATAAATTTACAGACTTATAGCTTGTAGTACCAAAGAACGCCTAATTCAATTTTTTTAATATCGAGTTGAATTCTGATTGATTGAAAACTCAGCAGTCTTTATCCGTGACAACCGGTGGAGTTGTACAGCAGTATATTTTATTATTATTATTCATTTTCTCACTTGCTGTCAGAGACATAAAAAAATTACCCCAATTATTTAAATTTATGTTCAATGAACCGATTTTATTTGATAAACTGAATACCACTTCAGTTATTGCCTTTTTAAGCTTTATACTACTTTTAGTTATTTATTTTATTCTATTTATTTATTTTAACCTTATTTATAATTATGCATATTTATAAGCGGTGTGGAAAACAATAATTTACCTGATATACGTTAAATTATATTTTGTGTTTTATAACGGTGTTCTGTTTTATTAATCAATATGAAAGTTTATTCGATATTGAAAAAAATTGTAAATAAATTTTCTATTTAAAATTAAACGATTTATCTTTTTATTTGTAGATTTTAAAGTTTATAATATAATTAGACCCGTAATACTGAAAATTGATATTTTTAAGGTAAAAGGAACCAGCCATAGTGGAGCTGTTTAAGTTCATACCACAGCTAAAGTCTCATTAATGTTAAAATAAGATAGGAATCGTCTTCTCTCACGCACTCGTTTACGCTTTTCTGGGAAAATTACACTGCTTGTATTTAAATGTTATATAATAGTGCATGTACTTTAGCTTATGAAAATAATTACAGAGTACGTTATCTAAATATCATAGTAAACCCGTATTTGTTTCTCAGAGAAAGTATTAAATTACAATATAAATAACGTAATATGACTTTATTATATGGTAATTAAGCCTTTTTATAAGTAATTATAATTTTAATTAAATTACATAAATATTTTAGTTTAATTATTATAGAAATATTTTACAATCTTCTTATCTATAACGCCTGGTAATGATATGTGTGAATAAACAATATTAAACATATTCTTATTAATAAATGTACGTATAGAAAAATCGAACCAAATTTTTTTTTAAATTTATTTAAAAATGCCTTCACTTATCTTTACGATCTTCATCATCTTCAGTGAATGGTACTTCTTTTTTTACACAGGCGTCATCTGTTGTTAGTGTTAGTATTTTATTTTTAATTTGGCAAGTAAATATGTATTAAAAAATAGATCGTAGGTGTACGTGATTAGAATTGTGTATATTCATTTAATCGTTGTTGTACGTTTACGTATTTAATAATGTTAAAATGTAATAAGGTGCAGATTGTTGCATATATGTGTAGAATATTAAGCATGTCGTCAAATTTTAGCGGATTTGTGATTGGTATTAATGATATGGTTGGCAAATTGTTGTAGAACGCTTCTAGATTGTTCATTGTATCTTTGTTTGTAACCGCGTCCCATTTTAGAACGTTGTACAATCGGACAGTTTAATTTATATATTCCATTTTGTAACAGCGTTGTATTTGTTTTCAAACATATGATCGTTAAACGCAAAATCATTAGATGTATGTTCATAAAAAATGGTCACATTTTAAAGCAAATGTACATATAAAGCTGTAACGTTACGCTCAATAGACAGAATTTAAATCACACAAATTTTTTCAACACATTCATAACAAGTATCCGCCAATAGTAACACAATTGAAACCAATGAAAATACAACAGCACCAATCACAGGGTTGGTTTTATTATAAAATTTGATCTGGGTTATAATAAAGAACAATTAAATTAAAAACATTATACTCAATATTGCAGTAATAATAATATTTTAAATAAATTTGACTGTTTAAAGTACTCAGTTAATTTTAAATTAAAATTACAGACCGTGCACAGTTACTCAAACTGGCTACAATTTAGAGGATTTCAACCGCTTTTTAGAACAGTTTCGCACGGACTAATTCATCTTAACTTTTTTTTCTAACTCGTTAAATCGTTTTTCGTTTGCTCTCCAATATTTCAGTACTAATTAGGCCTGTTATTAGTAATAGGTAATTGCTTAAACTAAGCCTTTTTCGCAGTTTCTTATGAGCAAAATAAATTAATTTTCACAACCTCTATCGTTTACCCACGATTTTATAAATTAGCCAAACATTATATAGATTAAGTATATAATGTTAACTAAAAAATCTAACTCACTGTAATAGCTAATACTGAACGGGTTTCTTATTCAACCTAACGAAAATAGAATAAAAAAGTGAGAACACAAAAATATATCCAACTAAATTCAGAAAAATCTTTAAACAATATTAATGATTTTTTTTAATACAGTAATAATAATAATATTATTTTTTTTGTTTTCCCAACTCCCTGGTGATATTAGTCATCGATTAATTATAATCGACGACTTTTTGTCTTAAAGTTATTAATGAGATACCATCAAAAACAATACCCACAGAATGCAGAAGAAAAACGTTAATTTTTTCTAAGCACCCTGCCAAAACCAAAACTCTGGTTGGCGCATAAAAAGTAAAAAACAATTCTTTCTGGATCTAACTATGGCAATAGAAAACCACAATATTGGTTATATTGTTGAGAAGAATTCCTTTGGATACCTTAGTAGGAAATATAATATCCTGAAACAATCGATGTTCATTCAGAGAACTAAGGCTCCAGAAACAGTACTGGGCCTTATAATCAGAAAATCCTTCACCATAACATGTGTGTATCAAAAATGAAAAAAAGAAGAAAATATAATATCCTGAAACAATCGATGTTCATTCGGAGAAGTAAGGCTCCAGAAACAGTACTGGGCCTTATAATCAGAAAATGCTTCACCATAATATCTGTGTATCAAAAATGAAAAAAGACGTCACTGAATAGCTTCAATTAAAACAGAAGTTTAATTACTACGATAATTTCATAATGGGACTCAATATTCAGTGGCCTAACCATTATCTTATATAAGTGTAAGGATCGATCGAACATCTTGAAACAAACAGCAAACCCATAAAAGCAGTATAAGGGTTCTTCTTGTTTTGGATGCTGTTCCAGAAATATGTTCATTAAACAACAATTTGCAGTAGAATATAACACCAAAGTCCATATAAATACATATTTTCTACGTATTCTACGCTGACCAACCTCATACAAAATATTTAACTTTCTAAAATATGTATCGACAACGGTTATGTGTTAGATTGACGGGTATTTTATTAACAATAGACGATTGATTTATTCTATTAACGTCACTATGCAAATCAACTGACCATCTTTACAATTCCGCTTAGCGCAAATTTTTGACATCAACCGCAAACAAAAGGATCTTTGAAGAAATAAAGGTGGCGAAGAATGGATAATAACAATACGAAGTCTGTAAATAAAGTAATGACACTTGTTCAGAAAAAAGTTTTATTTACAATCCAATTTATACATGGATTCTACCACCTTTACAGCAGTGTTGGAACTCACATACCGGAATATCCTTCAGATTATCGGTTATATTTGTTTAATGTTTTCTACTGTTCCAAAATGGTATCCTTTGAGATGTTTTTTTAAAGTCAGGAACAGGAAAATGTCTGACTCAAGTCAGGCAAATAAAGTGGTTGAGGAACTACAGGAATGTTTTTCTTTGCCAAAAACTCATTAATTGATAATACAGTGTGATGACAAGGTGTATTGTCATGATGCAGCATCAAGTTGTCTTTGATGGCTGATCTCACGCGGGCAACTCTTTTCCGTAGTCTTTCAAGAATTTCTCGGTAAAAATAATGATTTAAAGTCTATTCTGTAGGAGAAAACTCCTTATGGATAAGGCCACTACTATAAAAGAAACAATACAGCATGGTTTTGATTTCTGATTTTCTCATTTTTGCTTTTTTTGGGATGTGGTGAGTTTGAAGTGTACCACTGCTTGGTCTGGTGTTTTGTTTCTGGGCCATACTCAAATATCCAAGATTCATCACCAATAACATTTTTTTAGAAAATCAGGATCGGTTTCAATTCGCCCTAGAAGATCGTGGCACACTTCCACCCAGCCGTTTTTCTGTTCAACAGTGAGGTTTTTTGGGATCAATTTTGCACAAACGTTTTTCATGTCTAATTCGTTTGTCAAAATATGACGGAATGTGGAATGATTCAAATTCAATTGATCTGCAATCATTCTGATAGTTAACCACCGGTCGTACCGTATCAGTCTCTGATTCGCTTAACATTTTCGTCATTTTTTGACGTTAACGGTCTTCCAGAGATCGTCCGCAACTGAATCTCGGCCTCTTAAAAATGCTTTAAACTACTTAAAAACTTAAGTTCATGACAGAGCGTCATCTTCATACGCCCTTTCAATTTAAAAAAATTGATTGCACAACGTTGCTCATAATTAGTATGACTCATTTTTGTAACGCACAACAAAAACTCGTTTCATGAAAAGTTTGTTTACGTACGATGTGGCAACAACAGACTAAAAATATTAATACCTAACGTAAATCAGCTGTTCATATAACCGTATGTTTACTAGTAACTAAAAAAAACTAGTCTCATTACTTTATTTACAGACTTCGTATATACTAAAAATTTAACTATAAATAATCAGTGTTTATTTATAAAATATCTATTGCTTATTTCTTAATATAAAAATTAGTCAACACATACAAAATTGTTTGTAATGACACCACTACTTATTTAAACACGATTACTACGTATATAAACTTATGTTATGTTTTTGATTTCTGAAAGCAAATAAGAAGGTTAGTAATTTAAGACATAGTACTATCTTAAAAAATATAATTTTTAAATGAAAATGAAGAATAGTTGGGTAAAAAAGATTTTCACGTTTAATTAATTAATCAAAAATTGATTAATTTTTTTTTATTTTAAAATCTAATGAAATCAATAATACGTAAATTATTATTTTTTTAATGAGCAGCCATCAACAGCTATGGTCATTAGCCTGGTGGAAATTGATAGCGTATGAAAAAATGCCATGCAGACCGGGATTCGAACCCGGAACCTCCGCATGAAATGATGAGACCATGCCTACTTAGCCATGTAAATGTGTAAAGAAATATTTATATGCAAATTTGAAAAAAAAAACCTTTAGTATAAATTTATACCTTATTTAATACTATTCAACTACATCTTAAAATAATCTATGTTCCGAAGATTAAACCCTGAAGGTGAACCCTAATATGTAAATTTTGATTTACATATTTTTTTTGATTTCCATTAATGTTTTCCACATAAAAAAACCACAGGAATTGTGGTAAATTCTTGAAACATTCTTCTTTGAGTTCTTTAATGTTTTGTGAAGAGTGGCGGTCACTGAATCGCTTATTCTTGAAATATGGGGAAGGGTGGAACACTGAATCTCTTACTATTGAAGTTGCCTCACAATTAAAAAAAAAAAAAAATCATAATATGAGACCCGGCTCTCTTACGGGCAAATTAAGTGTAAGTAATATGGTAGAACCCACCGGGTTGGTCTAGTGGTGAACTTTTCATCGCAAATAACCTGATTCGAAGTCAAGATTTCTAGGATTAAAAACTTAATAAAGGCAGTTACTTTTTACTTTTATAAGAATATAATTACTTGATCGTGAAAACCAGTGTTCTTTGGTAGTTGGGTTTCAATTAACCACATATCTCAGGAATAGTCTACCTGAGATTTTATAAGACTACACTTGATTTACGTTCATACATATTATCCTCTGAAGTAATACCTTACGGTGGTTCCGGAGGCTAAACAGAAAAAAAAACATGGTAGAATTAATAATTAGATTTTACCCATGATTCTGTACCTGAATTATAATGCTCATATTATCCTGATGTAATTACGAGTTTGAATTGATTTAAGATTTCTTTGATATTTTGAGGAGATAAAAAGTTTTCAATCATTCACACATATTGCTCTGATTTATTACTGATCTCAAAGAAACATAGACCGATTGTTCCAGAGGATACGATTTAACTTCATGCAATAATTTTGTTCTGCTTTGTGGTTCTTGATGTATTTCATAAGAATTATTTTGTTGTCAGATACCGGAAGTTTAATCTGTAAACAAATGCATATGATTGGAAATTTTAGCCATCATTCATTCAATGTATAGTTAAAAAAGTTTCGTTTACGGTATAAAATTCAAAACTCAACGATAAGTCAAACAGTATGTCGATCACGTTATGTGTACATTGTTTAAATTTTATATGGATGTATGGATGAAATATGTTATCAACAGATACGTTACGATTGATCAGCTAAATGAAAATGGATGATAACAGGTAGACCATTTGAAGCTTCGTAGCTTTTACAGCGAAAATATTTTTAGGTGGGCGTACAATCCTTAGTTTACCAGAAAAATTTCTTATTTAACTCTGAACTATTTATTTCAAAATTCTTAACTCGGACTTCAATGGCATTGGATTACTGGAACTGTATCATTACAATTGATAATGAAATGACGTCATAGTAAACGTTGTGCTGACGTAAATCTGTCGCCATTGTTTTAGAATATTTTAATTTACGAATACACGCTGTTCATCCACCCAACTTTTCAACATAACTAGCTGTAAAAAAAACGTTTTTTTACCAAACAAAACCGAGTTTTATACAGTTGCCCGTTTAAAAAAAGGCTTATCCTTTACTAACAAGATTGTTTATTTTGTATGAAATGCATTGCGTATTAAAAACATTTAGTAACAGAATATTAAACAGTTATATTATTTAATATTCTTTCCATGACCGTAGGAATAATTTTTTTATATTGGATAACTAAATCGAAAGCTCTTTTGCGCATGCTTAAATGTAGTACACGTATTTCGTCTCGTATGGATTTTATGCTGAGATACTGCTTGGTATAATTTTATATTTATATTACTATTTTTCAATTGTGAGACAACTTTCCTAAAGGCCTGAGAGTGAAGACCACAAACTACCTTTACATGATGATTTGGTAATGATGTCTTTTATCATCCACCTAATACCAAAATCTTATATTCAACTTTGAATAAAATATTAGTAGTTCTACATACTGAAAAAGGATACTTCTTACTTGACAGAAAAACAAGTAATTTATTAAGTAGTTTACATAATCTTATTCAATATTTATTTATTACGCAAGGTCAGCAGAATAGAATAACATAAAACTAAAACGAAAAACATTTTCATGGCTACCCCAATAGCTACTAAAAATGTATCAATACAAAATAATTTATAAATTCATATCAGGAAAACATGTAGGTAATAAAATTCCTGTGAAATGGCGATGTTCATGTGTCACGTTTAGAAACATATATATATTTTTACGATTGATATTAAAATAGATCTTTCATCCATATCCCCAACAAAAAAGGACCTATCTGAAATTCCGATCATCAAGCAAATCAAAACTGAATATATATACTATAACAATGCTTCTTTTCTTATAGGAAAAACTTGCAAGGGAAATTTAAATCATAATCTGTAAAATATCAATAAGAAGTTATGCAGTTGAATTAATATAAAGGTTAATTATTTTACAGTTACATACATTTAAATATTTTCTCGTGCGGAGTTAATTAAAATTTAATTTTATGTTATAAAAACAAAAATATCTAAATAAATTAATTAATCAAGCGTATTTGTATATATATTACGGTAAATTAGATTAATCCTGTGATTATGTATAATGATATGCGAAGGGTATCCTTTTAACAGAGCATCAGAGTATTTGAAGGGAAATAGGTCCTGGGATAGAATGGATATCTGCAGAATTACTGCGTATTGCAAGTGAGGAAGCGATATATAGATTATACAAGCTGATGTGTAATATTTACGAAAAAGGGGAAGTTCCGTAAACTTCAAAAAGAGTGTTATTATCATGATACCAAAGAAACCAGGAGCAGATAAATGTGATGAATACAGAACAATTAGCTTAATTACTCTTCCATTAAATTTTTTTTCCATAATTCTGTACAGAAAAATTGAGAAGAGAGTGTAAGAAGCGTAGAAAGAAGACCAATTAGATTTCAGAAAAAATTTCGGAACAAGGGAAGCAATTTTATTATTATTTTTTTATTACAATTATTATTATTTTACAATTATTTTTTTATTAATAGTAGAAGGAAGATTAAAGAAAAACAAACCAAATACATGGCATTTATAGACTCAGAAAAGTCACATGATAACGTAGACTGGAAAAAACGTTCAGCATTTTAAAAAAATTACGGTTAAAGGATAGAGATAGAAGAACAATTGCTAACATTTACACGAACCAAAATGCTACAGTAATAATTGAAGAGCATAAGACAGAAACAAGGAAGAAGAAATAAAAAAAGGGAGTCAGACAAGGATTTTCCCTATTATCGTTACATTTTAATCTTTACATATAACTAGTAGTTAATGTTGTTAAAGAACGGGTTAGATCCGGAATAACAGTGCAAGGTGAAAGATAGAGATCCTACGATTTGCTTATGATATAGTAATTCTAGCAATTCTAGTAATTCTAGCCCAGCGTAAAAAAGATTTAGGAGAAACAATGAATGACATGGATAAACTCCTACGCAAGAACTACCGCATGAGAAAATAAACAAGAACATAATGAAGAAACTAAATGTAGTAGATGGACCACTGAATATAAAAATAGGACGAGAAAGACTCTGGAAGAATTTTGTTATTTGGGAAGAAGAATTACTAAAGATGGACGAAACAGGAGCGGTATAAAATGCCGAATACCACAGACGAAACGAGCTTTCAGTCAGAGATATAATTTTCATAAATCAAAATTTAATTTAAACGCCAGTAAAACATTTTGAAAGTATATGTTTGCAGCATAGCTTTATATGGAAGTGAAACTTGGACGATCGGACTACCTGAGTACAAAAGATTAGTAACTTTTTAAATGTGATGCTATAGGAGAATGGTAAAAATCATATGGATGGATGAAGTGACAAATGAAGAGTTGTTGTGACAAATTTTTGAAAAAAGAAGCATTTAGAAAACTATAGCTAAAAGGAGAGAAGAATTTATAGGTCACATCTTAAGGCACCCTGAAATAGTCGCTTTGATATTGAGACGAGAGGAAGATGGGAAAAATTGTGCAGGCAGGCAACGTTTGGAGTATGAAAACAAATTTTTAGGGATGTAGGATATAGGAGTTATACCTAAATGAAACGACTAACACTAGATAGGGAATCTTGGAGAGTTGCATCGAACCAGTCAAAAGAGTGAAGACAAAATAAATTGCGAACCGAGGGTAGGTTATGTTTGGTTTTTTTGTTTAACCTCCGGGATCCACCGTTAGTCATTTTTCAGAGGATGAGATGAATGATTTGCAGCGTATGTAAAAATGCCGTGCCTGACCGGGATTCGAACCCGGGACCTCCGGATGAAAGACAGAGACGCTACCACTCGCGCTACAGAGGCCGGCTAGATTATCATAACCTAACCCACCGTGTTGATCTAGCGGTGAACGGGTCTTAGCAAATCAGCTGATTTCGATGTCGAGAGTTCCAACGTTCAAATCCTAGTAAAAGCTGTTACTTTTATACGGATTTGTATACTAGATCGTGGATACCGATGTTCTTTGATGGTTGGGTTTTAATTAACCAGACATCCTAGAAATGGAGTACCTGAGACTCTACAAGACTACACTTCAATTACATTCATACATGTCATCCTCTGAAGTATTATCAGAATGGTAATTACCGGAGGCTAAACAGGAAAAAAAATTATCATAACTTACGCTCATTTTGATTATTTAAATAATAAATCACTGCTCGAAGTCGAGTTGTTTTTTAATATGCAGAATATGTAAAATAACCGGTATATTTAATAGGAGTAAATTTCTATATATTTATTAAATTATCCAACATTGGAGGCGATTAATTAAATTCACCGGTAATTATGCATAATCACCGGATTAATCAAATTTAACGTAATATGTATATCAAAAACGTTTTATTAAATAAGAAGCTAAGCATGTGGAATAAAAAATTTAATTAAAACAATTAATCGACATCTTTTCTTTTAAAAACAATCACCTACCTATTACATGTTTAATTTTATTGTTAAATTAAATATTAGATAGACAAAATATTACCTATTAAAAAAAATTTACTTTTTTTTTTGTTGATATTTCCACATACATTTTTTATATAAAAATTTACATAATATGCTAGGATTCGTGTCTGCTCAATAAATTCATGAAAATAAAAAATTTAGTTACTTATACAGGATACTAGGTGTAACATATTTAACACCAGTTAATTAACTATGTTAAAATAAATCTAAAAAGCTGATAATAAAATATTAAAAATTAATTTCACTCGATAAAAAGGAATACTAAAGATTTTTATGCTAAACTGAAGCTAAAATTTTTTTTATTACTAAAAGAAATAATTATTTTACACAAAATTTAGTTTTAAGGATTCATTTTATGATAAAACCTAATTATCCGCCATTTACTACAGCGGAAACGGAAAAATAAGCAAGAGAAAATCTGTGTGCAGACAAATTTTTTAATGAAAGTTATGGAAAGTAATTTTTTTTTTTAAAGTTACAAAAAAATTTTGTTGTTTCAATTTTATTATATTGTTACTGTGTAAAGGATTCCTGGTTAACGGATATTTTATATCCGGATTTCCTCAAAACAGATAATTTATTTGAAGACGTTTAGTTTGTAAGAGGAAAATTTTTTTTTAAGAAATTAAATTCAAGCAAGGAATTTTTTTCATAGTTTTTTATAGCCGCAATAAAGATAAAAGTCATTAGCGAGTTAAATAAAACTTAAGTATTCATAAGTAATTAGGTTATTAGATAAGAAATATCGAAAAAGAAACATGACCAATTTTCTGCGCACACAGTACTCCGTAAGGGATCTCACGTAGGCAAAACCGCTAAATTAAGTTCTTAATCCCACTATTACAGAAAAACCGCAAAAAACTTTTAATGCATTTCTTACGGTTGAGCAAGACGCTTGAAATCTGACGGTGTTTAATTGACGATGAATCATTTCAAGCACTGTCCGATTCGTTTCAAACATTCCCGGATTCGTCTCAGAACTTTGCAAAGAAAAAGTCAATATGAGGGAATGGCCAAAGAAGATGCGGCGGCACTATTAACTCAAGAGTGGTAGGAGGCATGAAACACGGCGAGGAGTGACGCCTGGACGCGTAGACTCATACCCAGGTTGGAGCCGTGGCTCTGGAGAGGCATGGAGAGGTTGTATATCATGTCACACAGTTCCTCTCCGTTCACGTCGAATTTGGGAAATATCTCTACCTGTTTGATAGAAGGATATTCCAGAATTGCATATATTGCGGGCTGCAGGACAATCCCTACCATACCTTCTTTGAATGTATTCGGTGGGATGGGGCCAAGTTAAATTATAATCTCGGATGGATGATACCTGAAACCGCTGTTCCATACATGTCAAAGGGTTTAAAGAAACGGTTAAACTTGGAGAAGCAGATTGCAGACATCCTAAACAGGAAGGAAAAAGATTACAGACAAAAGCTGGATGGTAGACGTGGGGACATTCCCCTGCTGAGCTCCCATTCGTCCGTGCTTGCACGAATGGGAGGCAGTGAGGAGACAGAGGACTTACAACGCCCCGTATCCAACAAAAAAATTGGAGAAAAGACCGAGTCCCGGCGAATGGAGCGGGGTCCTGAGAACAGCATAGCCGGACCCGGTTACCGCCTCTGAAGTTAGGCAAATGAAATTAAGAAGATCCAGAACCGGTGGGCCGATCTGTTATGCCGGGCCTACTGCCGGCAGGCGGGAGCCTCGTTAGAGTTGCAAGGACACGCCCCTGGTCTGAGTCATGCTTGACTGCAGATCCGGTCGAGGGGTGTAGGAAAAAAGTTTCAAACATTGGGCAATCTAGAAGCAAGGGGTTTAAGGATTATTTTACATTACACGTTCCACACAGTTCTGCTGCGGAGAGTAAAGTAGGTGGGCATGAGTTAGATTTGCGTGTCCAATCTTCAGCCACGTTAGGATGACTTGGTCCCTTCTGTATTTTGGGTAAAAGATTTCTCGAAAATGTTCTCCCAGATGCCATATAAGGCCGTGGAAGGACTCAACAGCCAGAATTCATTCCATTAACTATCTATTTTCAAATAGACTGCCTTCGTGAAAAGGAATTTTATTACAGATAATTCTGCTTAAATTGGCAATATTGGAAAATCATATTATTTTCGTTAAAAAGAAATTTGATCAGTTTCTTTTTAATATATTTAATATTCGTATTTTATAAAAGTTATTTTTTTTTTATTATTATAGATAGAAATTTCTTATACGTTTGCTTAACAAATTATTCAATGTATAAAATTACACTATAATTATATATAAAAAAATAAAACAACTTTATTATACTATTGCGTAATGTACATGTACGTTGTAACTTTATATGAACAGGTAGAATAGTTTTATTGGTGAATAAAAGGTATCATATATTCTTCGCTGAAAACATATTTGAAGAAAATGAGATACTTGAAGATTATTGTTCATAAAAATGTAGTTCAGTATATCTCGTTTTATATTCTCAAGCGTAAGAATAATGATTCAAATTGAATACCTAAAATCTTAAATAACCTTCTTATCCGTTTACAAAATATATTTATGAAATATATTTTTTTTCATTTAAATTTTATAGACAAGGTAAATTTAATAGTAGTAATAAAAATAAAATATTATGATAAAAATAAATTCTAACGCATACTTTATCAGTTTTTAATATACTTTTTATTTTTATGTAATACATTTTAATAAATAAATATTACAGTTTCCTACTGAAAAAAAAATTGAAATAAAAAACGAAAAAAATAATAATTATTTAAATATAATAAATAGATCACAAAAAGATTTTAAAAAGATTAAACTAATTAATTTAGAAGATAAAATGAAATTAAATGGCAGAGTCATGAATTTTCTTCGCTTAAAAAAAAAAAAATTTACCCCTAAACATTACACCAATAAACTTAATGCATCTTATACTAATTACAAAAGTTATATGTCTCTACTAAAGGAATATTTAAATGAATATTCTTGAGACAAAGGTTGTAATATTCTGATGGGGTGGCAGCTTTACAAAATACAACGCAATATAGAGAACTTTTAGAATCTAAGAGAAACAAATAAATAAAAAAAATTGTCTGACAGTTATTACATGTATATATTTATTCTATAGCTTTTCATGCTTTGTACAAGATATGTTTTACCATGGTTCTTATGTTCTTTTTATGTACGTAACACTTAATTTCTTATTTATTTTGTAATGAATTACAAAACTCTTCGTCTTGTTATGACATTTATTTAAAAATGTTATTTATTATATACCTGTTATTTTTTTAACTGAAAGAAAAATGATCAATTTTTTAATATTTAAAAATAATTTCCTACAGAAATACGAGCTTGGAAGAGTCGATAAACAGAAAATTATAAATTATTGGTAAAAAAAAACTGCTGTTATTAGGCAGTTATTTGGGCAATTTTTTTTTTTAACAACTTTCTTTATACTTTTCAAATAAATATAAAATATAATAAAGTTGTATTTTAATTTATTTCTATAATTGTAAAGTTGCCAATATTGGTTTCCTTCAGTCTTTATTTATTTATTTTTCTATGACGAATGTTAGTGGATGGTTGTAAGACTTCAGAGAGATTTGAAAAAATGTAATGTTATCAGATTTATATTTTAATTTGGCTTTATTAAATTACTTATACTTCATTTATATTTCTTATTTATTTCTATTTTATTGACCACCCCCCCGGATTGGTCCTAATGGTAGAATTTGTCTTCCAAAATAAAATGATTTCGAAGTGGAAAGTTCTACAGTTCGAATCCTTGCAAATGCAGTTGCGTTTATTCAGATTTGAACGTTTATGTCGGTCTTTTATTTATTTTTTTCCTGTTTAACCTCCGAGAATCACCGTCAGATATTACTTCAGAGGATGATATGTATGAGTATTAGTGAAGCGTAGTCTTGTCTCAGGTCAAGAAAAAAAATCTCAGGTCGACCATTTCTGAGATGTGTGGTTAATTGAAATCCAACCACCAAAGAACACCGGTATTCACGGTCTAGTATTCAAGTCCGAATAAAAGTAGGATACCAGGTTTTGAACGATGGAATTCTCGACTTCGAAATCAGCTGATCTGCGAACACTAGTTCACCACTAGACCTAGTGTGTTCACATACGGTCGGCCTGAATCTGTACAAGTACACACCTCACTCACACAACTCGAACAAGTTATGCGGCTACCTGCAAGCCCCGAATTCAGAAAGTTGCATGGAATATCTGGAGACTTCTGGAATATTCGTAAGAAAATAAAGACATTCATAAATGATTGTCTTTCACGGTGAAAATTTAATGAACGATTTTTACAAAATATGTCAGTTTCTACTACTGAAAATAACGATGTGGGTTAGCGTACACATGTTTATATGTAGTACTGGACAAAAAGCGTCCAATATACGGAATTGAAGGATAGCGGGAGAATTTGTATTTCCGTACTAATCGCAGAACCTGGACAAAAGTCCCTTGATGCTTTATCTTTCATTTATCGGTAAGATAATTATTTATTTAGTGGCGGTTATATTTATTCTGTTTTATTTATGGACGAAATTATTTGCTACGATCCGATTCTATAAACCGGAAAGAAATTATCTGACCGGGGCTGACCTTGGGGACGCCGTGTATGAGCTTTGTTCTCCTGGCACGATTCCACTTCAGTCGTCCCCTGAAGTCCTTTGGGTGCTAGAGCCTTCGGGACCTAGTAGCAATGCATCTTTCGGAGGCCCTTGTGTTTGGAGGATGTAATACGCTCCTCTTTCCGGAGGGAATTGCGTGTACTGGCGGTGACATAATTATAAGAATTAGAGAAGGATGATGGATGGTTGGGAGATAAATGGTTTCTTCACTCGTGATCCAATACACTTACATTCGTAAGTAATTTATGATCCCCACTATAATATCATCATTCTCACGCATGCTTATTCGGACATTACGATATTAAATCTTGCATCATGATTATGTATAGGACCATTATTTATTTCTACGCTTTGCAAACATTATCTAAATAATAAAAGAAAGAATTTCAAGTAATATGAGACGAAGTAATTGTATTTACCAATTCTTAATTTTATTGCTGCCAGAGTAGTAAAATGTTAAAAATAATTCAGTTTTTAAGCTGGTGTATAAAGTTTTTTTGCCGATTTTCACGCCACCATTAACAAACTGTTCAAAGTACTTTACAAATTTAATAAAATTTATGCTGTTCTAAACCTGTTAATAATATCCATCTCGAAAAGATGGAGAGACAAAAATAAAAAGTATGTAAATTTTTAATTTACACGATCACTTTCGTTATAGAATTAATGATGTTGTCAAATTAAGGTTAAAATATAAATAGTAACGAGGTAGTATGTACCGGTTATTTCCCAGAGTAACAGAAATAGTCGAGTTATATAACGAGAATCCGTAAAAGAACTTCGGAGTTTCAAAACGAATGTAGTTTTTATTTTACAACACTAAAATAGTGTTCTTTTTTAATCTTGAAGTGTCAACAATTATGTTTAGTTTACACACTCTCCGTCAGGTTCAGCTGTTCAGGCCAAGCTGTTACGAACCCGAGCTTCAGTACCATGACAGTAAAGAAACACAGTGTGTAGACTGCTTAGCAGAAACAAAATTAGTAATTGTACAACTAAATTATACGCCAGTATATCGTAAAAGTATTCTTGGTGACAAAAGAATATGTGTAAAGAAATACGGTTGGAAACCGGAAGCGTCTTGAAAGGACTTTCACCGGATAAGCTTAAAATAAGTGCCAAAAACACAAAAAGAATCACACTGTCTTTCGAAGTCCAAAACGTTCAGTTCTTAGTGTTAGTAGTCAACGAAATATCCCTAAAATAATCGTCTACATTTTGTACGTGCTTATAAATTACAGTTCCTCTATGCAATTAACTTACCGATAAGTCGTAAAAAGTTCAATTTGTGATAATAATTTTAGACTTAACTACTTCAGATGAAAGCTATCTGCAGTGCATTTTATATTCTGATGAAGCTATATTTCATATTTATTATTTCTGTTCTGCAGTTCTTTCGCCGTAATTATCGAATATAGGGCTCAAGGTAAAAACCACACAAATCGGCAGAATCCGTACGCAACTGTCTGAGGGGATTAATTCTAGGTGGTATCATGTAAATTGATTTGCATGGCGTTTCTCTTGCCACCCCATTCGGTCGCCCTAAAGCATAAGACCGAATGTCTGTGCCACAAACGGCTACTGAGCCTCAAATCAGTTTAGCTACCAGTGTCCTAACTAGCTCCTAGAGCTAACCTAATTGCGTGAATGTACTAAGCATGGTGCCACACACCACTTGCTTCGTGTCCCACCGCTCACTTGTCATATATTCTAAAATAACATAAAATCGAATTTTTGGGCCATTTATTTTTTTTGCGAGCTGTATAATACGGACATAGTTTAATCATTTTAGAAAACTTTGGGTTTCCGCAGCAGAAAAATATGGAAGGCCTAATTTTCCAACAGAGTAGAGCTTGTCTAAATCGTGCAGAAGTTGTGCGGATTGCGCTCAAGTTTAGGTTGCCAGAAAGCTAAAAGGGCAGAGAAGCTCCCTCATCGCTTGGCTTCCGTGCAGTCCGTATTTGACGCCAATGAATTTCGTCTTTAGCAGCTATGTAAAAGACACGGTATACCAAGAAAAATCCAGTTACTCGTCCTTCTGTTAAAAGAATAACAGCAACTGTGGAAGCCACTCCTGTACACACGGTTAGAAGATCGTGGAATGAAGTGACTTATCCGTTTGACCTCTGCAGGGCTATAGATGGTGATCATATTGAATAAGAGGTAAAAAAAAAAGTTAATTTTGTAATTTTATGAAATAAAACATAAATTTGTAATTTTAAATGTGATAAATTTAATTTAAAATCGCTGTCCTTTTTTGGATATCCAGTATATCCCATTTAGAGTTTTTTTTTTCTAAATTAAGTATATATATGACAGTTTTAATTTTACTTGGTACTAAAAGTAATTCGATAATTTATTCGAAAAGTAGGGAATTAAAAAAAATTTAAGATAAATAAAATATATTATAAATTTATACATTCCATGAAAATTTTAATAAATAAACGAACGGATTTTAATAAAATATTGTATTTTCATAAATGATTACAAATATTTTTTGTAAGGGTGGAACTTAACAAAATACTTTCAACTGTTTGATTTATTGTTTAACGTTACCAATTACTTTTTTTTGTAATTATAAAAATTCTATTTCACAATATTTTTATTAGATTTTTATTTTCATCGTTTCAAATTTTGACAGAATAATATTTATATTTATATGTTTCATACATTGTTATAATCCAATAAAAACACAATCTATCACAAAAAAGTACATTTAAAAACACACATGAACTCTTTATCTAACAAAATGAAAAAATGCTTTGATTTTGATAGGTAAAAACATAAATAAATCTTCATTTATCAGGAAAGTGATATTTTATAACATTTGACCTAGTAGTAGTAAAGTATCATTAGTGATAAAGAATATTTATGCTTTTTACTCTCAGTTTTATGTACGAGATATGGATTATTTAGTCGGAAAAAATGTAGGCCATAGTAAGAGAAAAAAGAGTTTACAAACTGATTTTTCTCGATAAAAAAATCTGAGCGTTGTCATTCATTATACATATGGAAGTGAGTGTGTTAGGAAGGTTATGAAAAGAAATAAATGATCTGACGGGAACACATTCGAGGAGAAAAATTTAACTCCATTTTTTTTTTAATGACTAGTTATAATTTTATCAAAAATTCTTCTTAAAATTGTAATACTTATTTCTTTCGATAGAGTCGAACACGATTTTGAAATGTAAGATATTGTCATTAAGGAATATTGTTTAAATTCCTTTTCCAGTTTATATGAACGAGTTGTAATACAAAATATATATTTATAATATGTAATGAAAATTGAAATTTTTATTAAAAAAATTTACATTATTATTTCATTTTTATATTCTTCCCTTCAAAATAAGTCCCCAAAGATGTTTAACATTTATATTTTTTCAAATCTGAAAACATTTTTGGTATTTTCTTAAGTTCAATAAGCGATTTTTTTCTTTATTTCATTTATCGTCTCATATCGCTGTTCTTTTACTAATATTATCTTAATCAGTGAAAAGTCATTATTAGTGCGTGAAAAATCACGCACTAATAATGAAATCCGAGGCTATCGTGGTGAAAAATTCAAGAATTTCTGCCCACACTGAATATCGTTTTTGTTTCGGATTGCTACACGTAAACGGAGATTTACTGCTATTTGTTGACTGTTGTAAAAAGAATTTATAATAAAAACTCCATTGAAATCTAAAAAAAAAAAAACCATAAATGGGAACCTTAACATTCAATCGAACTTGGCGTGCTTTTTTTGCTTTGTTTACTCAGGAAACAACCACTAGGATTGTGAAAAAATTTCCCAAAAAAGTATTCTCAAATTTCGTTTCTGTACAATAACCGTACACCCATCAAATTTTTATTAATTCTGAGTTATCACAGATGTGATGTAATAGTTAACCTGCGATATTGTGGTTGAAAATTTAACAGTTTTGGATCAAATTTTTCTGTTTGTTTCATACAAAAATTCTCAGAATTCTTTCTCAAAAGCTAAAAGAGATTCCCACTTCTACAACTTCTCTAATAGAGATTCAACTATTATTGATAAAATGGCTTTATTTTGTCGATATTTATATCGGTTGTCAGACGTCAACTCGTGTCGTCTTCACGGTTTTCATGAAACCGTTTATACGTATCATAGACCCTTGATATTAACATAATATCCTTGTCTTCTTTAACATCTTCATTACGTCTTTGCACTTAATCTCATTTTTAATATTTAATGCAAATCCTTTGTTCAGCAATTTTCAAAAAATTAAAATCCCACTCGAAATAATATACGTCTTAATTACTCACTATCAAATTTGAACTACATATGTAATGGCTAAAGATACTGATACACATTATAGAAAATACTGCCATCGCGTGGGAAAAATATAAGAATTTAGTCAAAGCGTCACAGAAAGCAGAATAAAAATATTCTCTTTTCGTATATAAATACGAAATTAATTTTTAGAATCGTAGTAAAAACAAATTAATAGTTAATTAGGACTTAATGTCCAGAATAATATTTAGTGGATAAACTATTTGTAATATCGACAAAATAGCTTTTACCTTAATACATCAATGTTTAGTATTGTAACTAGAATAACATCCCTTTGGAATGAAAAACAATCACACAAATACATGTAAGTATATCGTTGATTCCTACTGGTGAACAGAATAAATCGTTTTCACAAAATGCAAAACCCGAAAACATTTCTTTTTGTTTGTTAAATTCTATTCCGTAAAACATGTTTTCCCATAATTTATTTCCAGGAAATCAGAATTCTAAATTTCCATCTCCAGTGTAAACTCTTCTGTCTGACAAAATTTAAATCTCAAAATTTGAGATAGTGGAATACACTGAATGGTCCAAAACCCGGCCTCACCGGATGTGGAAGCTAATTAAATTAGAAATGCTTTGTTTAATTAAAAATTTGAAAAAACTAATTTTTGAACAGTTTATACAACTCTACGTTAACAGATTCTATAATTTTTATGAAATAGATCCACTGATCGGAAGTAAAAATACATTTTTACATTTTTATATCGCAAGATAATTTTTGTGCCATCTTTAAAAATTGAACATGAAAGATATTATAATATTTAAGTTATTTAAATGAATCTATTTGTTTATAAAATAGAAGAAATGATTGACTTTTTCTAAGGTTATCTGTAATCATATAACGCACAAAAACATCTTTCTATAATTAACTAATGTTGCAAACACAATTTGAGGTATGTCCGATTTCTAGCGGGAAAAACTCATGAGAAATCGAGCACTGATGTAGTACTATTCCATAAACCTTCAGTTCAAGTTTCAAAAATTAATTGAAATAGGATATAATCATGATCTTCATGAACCATAAAGTTCCCTAACACCGGATAGAATTGTGTGTGCATCTGAGAGCGTGCGCGCGCACACCCGCAGAGAGTTTGAGAGTGATTAAGATGAAAAAAAGTGAAGAGGAAGGGGTAGCTAATCGCCAGGAACTTATAGAGAAGGTATAATTACGTATATTTTTAAAACTGTATAAATATCATAACATTTTTCTACAACAGCAGTAGGGGTTTGTTCCAAAATTATCCACGAGTAGTTTTAAGGCTACATTACATTACAAAATAATCATACGAAAAACATAAAGCGTGTTAATTAAGTTTAAATATGAATTTTTATAGTTAAAAATTGAATAATATTTCAGCGTCAAAACAAAGTAGATGCACATATTAATCTGATAATATAAATAATGATTTGTAAAATAATAATCAATATACTTTTTGTTTGAATAAAAAATAAAAAAAAATAATATTATTAATTCTCTGTAAAGCCAAATGTAGAAAACTAAAATTTGTTACAAGCAGCAAAAATTAACTCAACCAATCCCACAGTGGTTCATAACTGGACTGCTGTACTTAAAAAATTTTGATACGTTTTATAAAGTAATGATGTAAATATGAAAAAAATCTATATAGTAATATTATGATTACAGATTACATTAGGTTGTACATATTTTCCAAAATATTTATTTTGTCAAGTTTGGTTTTCATTAAAGAAAATATTTTAAAACAAACCTGCTTTAATATTTAACTGCAGTTATAATAGAATAATAAAATTTATGAAGTTTTCTAATTATTTTATTATTTTAATAAAAAGAATAATCGAAAAAATGATGTAAATTAATTGTCAACAACTTGAAAAGTAGTTTTACCTTAATTTGAACAATTTAAAATGAAATACGTATAGAATTCTAAAATAGTATTTATTTAGCCTGAATGAACATTCTATTAATCAATCGCACTAAAATAATGCATTAGATAAATGTCGTAGGTTGATTTATAGTAGTTACTTCCTTTTAAAATATGCCTGTTTTTTTATTAGTTCTTTCAAACTAGTAAGTTTAGGATACGGGGAGCAATTAACTGAACTAAAAATAAAAAAAAATATATAATAAATAAAATACAATAATTTTAGATTCAAAAATTACTTAAAGTTATTAAAATTGTCATAATTCTAAATAAAAGAAAAAATGTAGTTTGAAATTCATTATATATTAGTCTTTCTCAAATCCCATATCTTGTCGCTTTCCTTTTTTTACTTCCTTCGAAGTGAAGGAAGTATTGTGATCGCGAAAAATTTGCGTTTTCAGATTTCGACAGAAATATTCTGACTATTCCTGAATACATTTTGACTAGTTTCGGCATGACGTATGTACGTACTTTTGTATCTGTAAGTATTATGTATCTTGTACGTATGTATCTCGCCTAACTCAAAAACGATTACCCGAAGAATGTTGAAATTTTGGATTTAGGACTGCTGTAACACCTAGTTGTACATCTCCCCTTTTGATTGCAATCGACTGGACCAAAAGTGTCCAAAAAAAGCCCAAAATCCAAAAAAAGTAGGATCATGGACATTTTCTTAACTGCAGTAATAAACCCTGATTGAGGGCGTTTCAACGATATATCATAAGTGGTATTGATTTTCATTGGTTCCAGAGTTATAGCCAAATAAAATTTTAGTTAATGAAATATCTGGATCTGACTAGGGGAAGGTACATCGGTTCTAATCAGACTTAATTTCCTTTTTTTTTATTTAAATATATTGATTTATTAATGATCTCTGATTGTAAAAAAATATTACGATAAGTAATAATTCAATTACAACAACAAAAAAAATAGAAAAAATATTGGAAGTTATTAATGAAATAAAATTTTATGTAAATAAAATTTAAAAAAAATATATGTATGTAATTTAATAGGCGTTCAAGGAAGTTATGTGATTTACAATCAGATATTTTTTCTATCATTAAAAATTTCTACATCTTTCGAAAATAATCGCACAAAACTGCTGAGGCGTAATGCAATAAAACTGTTACATATTTCTATTAAAAAAAAATGAAAATAAAACAAAAATTAACAACGAAATAATAATAATAAAAATTAAAATTGAACAAAGTGAAATAATCAATTGATAATGATTGAAATATGAATTGATAAATAATTTTCTGTTGATGTAGCTCCAATTTAAATCACATAAGTCATAAAGGTCCTAGACGTGCAGTCGTTTTAGTTTTCTAACGTATTTACTATTGTCTAGAAGTAAAATAGTTAAATAATTCACATAGTAGACGCAGTTTATACTTTTACAAAATCGCTGTATTTCTTCTCGAATATAAGCTAAACTCAGATATTCGTGAATATCATTGTTTCTTATGAACCAGGGCGCCTCTGTTATGTTTCTCAGTAATTTGTTCTATCTCACTGTTTTCGAGTAATTTTGTTGTTGTTGTCAGTAACCATTGTATTATTTCGACGTTGCTCCTGTTTGTAGTACCCCAAAACTGGATCCCATACGTCCAAATCGGTTTCAGAATAATCGTGTACAGCAACTGCTTGTTAGATAGTGAAAGTTGTGATCTTCCACCAGCCAGCAAATTACCTTAAACTTAATATTCAGTTATTTTTTATTTTCCCTTTCATGGACCTTCCGCGTTTGACGATGACTAAGATAAAGACCAAAGTACCTTACACTTTGAGCATTCGGTATGAAAACACCATCGAAGTGGACCTGTGAGCAGTTGCGAATGTCACATGGACTCGACTTGATTAACCGTAATCTTTCATCTAGATAACCATCTGTTGATTTGATCTAATTCAAATTATAATTTACTTAAAGCTACAGATTTGGTCAACATCAACAGCCAAGATATGTAACGTCACTTGCCGATAACATGTCATCGGCAAGTGACGTTGTAATTTTTGAGGAGCTTCGATGGAAGTCTTTCGGCATATGATTTTTTATGTGATCAAGTTTTAGTTATGGTTTCTTTAATATTGTAACAGATTGAAAATATTATTTTGAAACAAAAAAAAAAATTCTCATAGATACTTTAGAGATCACCATTACCTCCCTTATCGTTTTGTTTAAAACAACAATATTAGGGCGTTCTCAAAATAATTAATAAAAACTTGCATCCCGTTCTTTGGTAATGAGGTTTAAACTTTAAAATTTTTTTAATATCTAATTTTATTAAAATAAAGAAACAAGAGTGATTTTATATAATTTTAAAGTCACTTTTCTGTAAATTGTGATATTTACTTATATTGTTCAACTTTTTCTTTAAAAACTAAAGAAAATTATAAGTTTTTGTGTACGAATACTTTTTAACTTAGCATGATTTACAACCGCTTCAAAAAGTGATTTTACTATCATATATATAAATACAAATGTAAATGTTCGTTTGTTAAAAATATTAAATCTCCGAAAGTTCTTCAGCTATTCCTTTGAAATTTTGACACAACGTTGCAATCGAATACGCGCGTATTTTTATATACGTAAGATGTCACACCTTAGCGCTATCTGTTGGACGTAAAAGCAACACGCTATACCAAATATTTTACGATTCCATTTTACTGTTTCCGAAATATGTGTCCGCTATAAACTAAAAAAACTACTGGACCGATTTGTGCGCGGGGGAAAAGGGATCAAGGGAACAATCGGAAAAGGAAAATAGGGAAAAATCGAAAAAGGTAAAAGGGAAGAAGATAAAAAGGAAAGAAATGGAAAATAGAAAAAAATAAAAAAGGGAAAGGGAGAAAGAGGAAGGAGAAATGAAAATAAGGGAAAATATAAATGGGGAAAGAAGGGGGAATAAAGGGGGAAACGGAAGGGGTGATAGGTGGAAAGGAAAGGGACAAATATGGGAAGGGAAAAAGAATATGGTAGAATTAAAAACTGGAAAAAGGAAAATGGGGAAAAGGACGAAAAAGGAAAAAGGGGAAAAGGAGAAAGGGAAAAAGGGAAAGGTTAAATTTTGTGAGATCCGTAATGATTTTGTTAATGTTTTATGAAACTTTCAATTTTTCATTTAATCTATATATATAATCAAATGCAGCAATAGCGAAGCATTGCCGGGTCTGCTCATTATGAATAAATTTTAAATCAAAAAATCTTAATATATTTTTAATTTTAGTTTCATTGATAAATTTAATGTTTTATTTATTTGGAATAATTTTTTTTCTGGAGACTTATGGCACAGAAACAAATTTTATATAAGGTAGATGGAAGACAAAGGCATTAGCAGCAAGGGAAGTGATAATGAAACTTTAAAAAATCTATTTTTAAACCCTAGCTAGGTATGAATCATTATTTGAGGGCTTTTAAAAACACTTACTAAGGATATCCCTTTCTTTTTCCTGTTTAGCCTCCGGTAACTACCGTTTAGATAATTCTTCAGAGGATGAATGAGGATGATATGTATGAGTGTAAATGAAGTGTAGTCTTGTACATTCTCAGTTCGACCATTTCTGAGATGTGTGGTTAATTGAAACCCGACCACCAAAGAACACCGGTATCCACGATCTAGAATTCAAATCCGTGTAAAAATATCTGGCTTTACTAGGACTTGAACGCTGTAACTCTCGACTTCCAAATCAGCTGATTTTGGAAGACGCGTTAACCACTAGACCAACCCGGTGGGTTTACTAAGGATATCCCTAGTCTAAAATAACATTACATTAAACGTAGACAAGAACTAATTTAAATCAAACCAAATAACATCAGTCCTTTCTATCTGTAGTCAAGGCTCTATAACATTTGTTACATAAAAAAAAAAATTGGCTACTTTCCACACGATATCGCAAGATTGGAATCCCTATAACACAAGAAATTAATAAAGTTCTATTAGTTTCTCATTCATTCAAAGAAAAAAAAAAATCAATTTGAAAAGATCCGTATAAAGTTGTTTGATAAAATTTGCTTGTAATATAAATAAAAAAAACTCCAGAAAATAAATTTACAAGTGTATTGACGAAATACTTATTTAGGAGATCTTTTATTTTTTAAATAAATTTTATTCCTCTAAAGCAACATTCCTTATTTTAAAAGTGGAATTGCAACATAGTTTTAATGTATAACTTACTAAAAATATATATGTTTTTAATTAATTATTTTCATTATTTTGTAATTTCATATTTTTATAATTAAATTTTTGTTAATTAACAGTAAAATACGGAAATTTTACATCATCTCAAACAGAACTCTTAGACTAATTATTTCATTGTAACGACTTATCTGGATAATTGTATGAATTCTACTTTTTTTAAATCAGTTACGAGTTGATATGATTTTTATAAAAAATTATATTTATTAAAAATTAGTTATACAATAAATTATTATTAATAATAATGAAACACAAATAAAGATGTATGATTAAACTAAGGACCCGTATAAAAACACCTTTAAATTCTATAATTATATGTCTATTGTGATGTGATTGTTAAAAAAATTACTGATACTGAGGCAAATATAAATATAAAAAAATAAGTAAACAGATTTATTAAAAAAAAATAAATAATAAATATTTATTGATGCACAAACAGTTCAAAAGAATAAGAGTGAAAAATATAACCAATTCTTGTCGTATTTGGTAATCTAATGGAAAATATAATCTTATCTATCTAAAAACATAATCACTGAAACCTCAACTCAGATCTTCCTCCACAAAACCTCTATATTCTCCTCTAGTACACACCTCTTATTCAGGTTGAATAAATAAAATTTTATCTTAAAAAATATAAAGACAATATAAGTTTTAAATTAACAAAACAAATATTTTCGTCAATGAGCAAAATTTAAGGAAGTTGTATATATACAAAAAAAAAAAAAAAATGCATAAATGTATGTATAATATTTCGTTAACAATTTTTAATGAAAGTATTTGATCATAAAAACATTGTAGTTGTTATTATCATAAAATTTCACACAAAAATAAAACACTTTTTAAATAAATTTAAATTTCATGAAGTTTGTTAAATATTGTTCGCCCATTGTCATTCAACATTGAAGATTTTGTATCAGTAATTGTAAAGTAAATTTCCAGCTCTCTACTTCAATGCTAGAGATTTCAGCCGATTTCTCTGGTTGTCTAGTTTTCTATATTTACAATAATTTTAATTTTTCTTTTAGTTTGCGCTACGTATTCTAAATATCAATTACTGACTTTAACAATAACTAAATTACATGGATACCCGCTTTTTTGACGGGTTTATTTTTATAACTTTCGTTCCCAAGAAAAATGATAATTTCTAAGTCATAACACAGGAACGTTAAATTTATGATTTCGTAAAATATTTTTTACTTCTTATTAAAAAGAATACAAAGCATCAATAAAGAATTTACCATTCACTGAATTTTATAGATTATTTTCGGTATAATCTCAATGGTTTTTTTTAGTAAAACTATTGCATTTACCTTTACCTTTCGTAAAATTGATTTTTCTTCGATAAGCCTCCACAAAAAAGATGACATTTAAAGAAAACAGAGTTATTTCTTCCGGTAAGAATACTTGAGATTCCCTTAAGTGTTTTGAAGAAAAGGTTGAAACAAAGTGAATGGTTTACAAAAACGTGTTTATGGAAAAAATAATTTTTATTACGAATAAAGTTTAAACTTCATTAACAAAGAATGTGACCGGTATAAATAGGGACTCGTTTATTATTTATTTTCAGGATCCAGCTTATAACCATGTTATTAAACAGAACAAAGAAAATCTGAAAAATACTAATCTATACAGTAATACTTGTAATATTTCTATTGTAATGTTTTTAGGGTGGGAAATACGTCAGAGAACTTCACCGCCATTTATTTACACTAATTGTATAAACCGATTTCTAATAAAGAAAATTCTTTTTAAATTATAAAAGTGAGCTTAAAGAATCAAGCGGTTTGCATATACAATGTTTGAAATGGTACTATTTCAACAACATTGAAGGAAAAAATTTGAGAAATTTCATTAAAAGAAAACCTACATTTGTTGCTTTAAAAATAAAATAGCTTAATACACGAAAAACGTTACCTAAGATTTTCTTTTTAGGGTTTGGGTAATTTAAAATATTATATATATATTAGTAATTCTAGCCGAGAGTAAAAAGGATTTAGAAGAAACAATGAACGGCATAGATGAAGTCCTACGAAAGAACTATCGCATGAAAATAAACAAGTACAAAACAAAAGTAATAAAATGTAGTAGAGATAACAAAGATGGACCACTGAATGTGAAAATAGGAGGAGAAAAGATTATGGTGGTAGAAGAATTTTGTTATTTGGGAAGTAGAATTACTAAAGGTGGACGAAGCTGGAGCGATATAAAATGCCGAATAGCACAAGCGAAACGAGCCTTCAGTAAGAAATATAATTTGTTTACATCAAAAATTAATTTAAATGTCAGGAAAAGATTTTTGAAAGTGTATGTTTGGAGCGTCGCTTTATATGGAAGTGGAACTTGGACGATCGGAGTATCTGAGAAGAAAAGATTAGAAGCTTTTGAAATGCGGTGCTATAGGAGAATGTTAAAAATCAGATGGGTGGATAAAGTGACTAATGAAGAGGTATTGCGACAAATAGATGAAGAAAGAAGCATTTGGAAAAATATAGTTAAAAGAAGAGACAGACTTATCGGCCACATACTAAGGCATCCTGGAATAGTCGTTTTAATATTGGAAGGACAGGTAGAAGGGAAAATTGTGTAGGCAGGCCACGTTTGGAATATATAAAACAATTGTTAGGGATATAAGATGTAGAGGGTGTACTGAAATGAAACGACTAGCTCTAGATAGGGAATCTTGGAGAGCTGCATCAAACCAGTCAAATGACTGAAGACAAAAAAAAAATATATATATATGCACGAGATAAATCTTTTTCATTTTTTTCCGATAATCGCATAATCTACTGAACCAATAATTACGAAATTTGCGGACAACAGAAAAAACTGACAATACAGTTAGTTGTAGGACTTACAACTGTTTAAGTCATACAACTGTGGGTTTTTTCGATGCACGGCTTACACACACAACTTAATTTAAGATATTTATAATTTTATTTAAATATAATATTTTTTCGCTTATTTTATTCAATGATTTTAATTAAAGTGGGCGTACATACCGTATTTAATTTGCGTGGGTGTGGCGGTACTAGCGGCGACGGTCGGCACTAACTAAACTAATGTAATTTCACAACTTACATAACACAAATTTCGATTGTACGGTCGGCAAACTTGTGTAGCCGCGAGGCGTAACGCACCAGGTACCGAGTCGACCGGGCGATCGAGTTTGAGACCCAGGAAAACCGAGTTACTTTTTTACACTTTAAATATTATTCATTTATTTAATTCTACCAATCACCTGCGACGTCACAACATAGCAAATGACGACTACAACAGCTGTACGTCAGTGCTACCAACCTTTGAAATATTACCTAAATAAAATAAATAATTAATATTTAAATTGAAAAAACAGTTTGGTTGGTAACCCTGTGTTATTTCGGTTAAGATAATATATCAAATTTATCTAATCCAGATTATTAATATATTTTTTTAAACAGAAATTCATTATTTTAAATTTTTAAATACGTAGTATAATTCTTTAACAGGATGAATAACATTAAGCAGCTACATTTTTTATTTTGCTGTAGAACAAAAATTTACAATCTGTTTTTCCTAACGAAACTATAGGTAAATAATGCCTTATAATATCACTTGAGAGAAGGTTATCCAATGATGACCTCCCTCACCAAAACAAATAGTAAAAGATTATAATAACAGAAACGTCCACGTTAATAAACATAACTATAGTAACAACTAAAATTAAATTAAACACCCACTTTATACAAGAACTATCATTACTGGCATCTATAACTTGTCCAATCTGTGGACGATATTTGTCCAACACATTTAGTTCACACACGATATTTATTATCAAATAAAAGATTCTCATGCGCATATAAATACAGTTAGACAAACGAATACATGAAAATTAAACGTAGACATAAATAAAAGGCTGACAACATAAACGAATAAAGGTAAATACAAAGCAAGAATACGACATGCAGGAATAGCATTAAAACAACAGTAAATAGCTAGCACATTTTATTCCAGTTTACGTTATCGAATGCCTTTTCTAGGTCTATAAACGCCAAGTATGTTGGTTTGTTTTTCTTTAATCTTCCTTCTACTATTAATCTGAGGCCTAAAATTGCTACCCATGATATAAAAGTTTATATATAATACCGTTCTGTAAAACGCATGAGAAAAGTAATTTAAAATTGCTTCAGGAATTAAAAAATTTTTGATATATTATAGCATTCACAATAACAAAATAAACACATAGAAAATATCGGTATTTAGGATTTTAAGGTTTGATGAGCGGTTAATAAAATTGATGAACTTTATAATGACTTTTTGCTATTCTCGATACAGAATATAAAGATTACTAAATGTAATTTTTTTTTCGATAATCTGATTCCAGAGGCTTGAAAATAAATAATTTTGTTAAACAAGTGTACAAAATATACATTAATATCTAATATTTGAAACCGTAAATGAAATTGAAGCACGTAATTTTATTGTAATTACTAGTTAAAGATATGGTTATTCATAAATTTATTATAGATGCCTGATTAAATACGCAGGTCTTTATTGTAATAATTAAAATCAAATTTAATTGTAATAACTAAAACGGTCTTTAGAAATGAATTAAATCTTATTTATTCATTCAGTTTCAGAATTTTTTAAACATAATACATACAAATATATTAATACTAATATACTGAACTAACAGGCCTGATGAAGTAAAATTCGACAAATAAAGCAACCTTTGATCGAACATCTCCGATCCTAGAGACTACATTATCATTAAGTCACTGATTTTCCACCCTGTTTTATACATAAAAATTTGGCCAAATTTCAACAAAAACGCAATAATCCAATCGCTGAATCTTATTTAGAATTTTTGATCAAAGATACGAGTATATTATTCCATTTTTATTAAACTTCAGCTATTTAAAAATAACTTTTAAAAAAATATCCAAAAAATATATTACAGTAGTATTCTTTTAAATATCATATAATAGACAGTGGCGGAACCAGTAACTGAATTTGGGGGAAAAGGATCACGTTTTCCTACTCCCTTCTAATTGTATTGGGTAAAAACTATTTTATACACTTTTATTAGATCCATACTATATTCTGAAATATTTTTAAACATGAAAAATCGTTTAACCAGTCCAACCAGTATTGAACGTCTATATGCCTACAAGCGCCCATGATGATGATGAAGTAGAATGTGTATACGAAGAGATTGATGAAGCAATTAAACAGGTAAAAGGAGATGAAAATTTAATAATAGTGGAGATTGGAATGCAAGCATTGGAAAAGGCAAGGAAGGAAATATAGTGGGTGAATACGGGCTGGGCAAAAGGAATGAAAGAGTGGACTAACTTATAGAGTTTTGAACGAAGTATAATTTAGTAATTGCCAACACTCAATTTAAAAATCATAATACAAGAATATACACTTGGAAAAAGCCAGGCGATACTGCAAGGTATCAGATGGATTAAATCATGGTTAAGCAAAGATTTAGAAATCAACTCGTGGACTGCAAAACTTACCCTGGAGCAGACATTGATAGCGACCATAATTTGGTGATAATGAAATGTAGATTGGGGTTTAAAAACCTGAAGAAAAGGTGTCAGATGAATCGGTGGAATTTAGAGAAGCTTGAGGAAGAGGAGGTAAAGAAGATTTTTGAGGAGGACATCGCAAGAGGTCTGAGTAAAAAAGATGGTAGAAAATGTAGAGAAGAATGGGAGAATGTTAAAAAGGAAATTATTAAATCAGCAGAAGCAAACTTAGGCGGAATAAAGATAACTGGTAGAAAACCTTCGGTTTCAGACGATATATTGCAGCTGATGGATGAACGTAGAAAATATAAAGATGCTAGTGATGAAGAAAGTAAAAGGAACTATCGGCAATTAAGAAATTCTATAAACAGGAAGTGCAAACTAGCGAAAGAAGAGTGGATTAAAGAAAAGTTTTCAGAAGTGGAAAGAGAAATGAACATTGGTAAAATAGACGGAGCATACAGGAAAGTTTAGGAAAATTTTTGGGTACATAAATTAAAATCTAATAATGTGTTAAACAAAGATGGTACACCTATATATAATACTAAAGGTAAAGTCGATAGATGGGTGGAATATATTGAAGAGTTATACGGAGGAAATGAATTAGAAAATGGTTTTATAGAGGAAGAAGAGGAAGTTGAGGAGGGTGAAATGGGAGAAACAATACTGAGATCTGAATTTAAGAGAGCATTAAAAGATTTAAATGGCAGAAAGGCTCCTGGAATAGACGGAATACCTGTAGAATTACTGCGCAGTGCAGGTGAGGAAGCGATTGATAGATTATACAAACTGGTGTGTAATATTTATGAAAAAGGGGAATTTCCGTCAGACTTCATTAAAAGTGTTATAGTAATGATACCAAAGAAAGCAGGGGCAGATAAATGTGAAGAATACAGAACAATTAGTTTAACTAGTCATGCATTAAAAATCTTAACTAGAATTCTATACAGAAGAATTGAGAGGAGAGTGGAGGAAGTGTTAGGAGAAGACCAATTTGATTTCAGGAAAAGTATAGGGACAAGGGAAGCAATTTTAGGCCTCAGATTAATAGTTGAAGGAAGATTAAAGAAAAACAAACCAACATACTTGGCGTTTATAGACCTAGAAAAGGCATTCGATAACGTAGACTGGAATAAAATGTTCAGCATTTTAAAAAAATTAGGGTTTAAATACACTGATAGAAGAACAATTGCTAACATGTACAGGAACCAAACAGCAACAGTAGCAATTAAAGAACATAAGAAGGAAGCCGTAATAAGAAAGGGAGTCCGACAAGGGTGTTCCCTGTCTCCGTTACTTTTTAATCTTTACATGGAACTAGCAGTTAATGATGTTAAAGAACAATTTAGATTCGGAGTAACAGTACAAGGTGAAAAGATAAAGATGCTACGATTTGCTGATGAAATAGTAATTCTAGCCGAGAATAAAAAGGATTTAGAAGAAACAATGAACGGCATAGATGAAGTCCTACGCAAGAACTATCGCGTGAAAATAAACAAGAACAAAACAAAAGTAATGAAATGTAGTAGAAATAACAAAGATGGACCACTGAATGTGAAAATAGGAGGAGAAAAGATATGGAGGTAGAAGAATTTTGTTATTTGGGAAGTAGAATTACTAAAGATGGACGAAGCGGGAGCGATATAAAATGCCGAATATCACAAGCTAAACGAGCCTTCAGTAAGAAATATAAGTTGTTTACATCAAAAATTAATTTAAATGTCAGGAAAAGATTTTTGAAAGTGTATGTTTGGAGTGTCGCTTTATATGGAAGTGAAACTTGGACAATCGGAGTATCTGAGAAGAAAAGGTTAGAAGCTTTTGAAATGCGATGCTATAGGAGAATGTTAAAAATCAGATGGGTGGATAAAGTGACAAATGAGGAGGTATTGCCGCAAATAGATGAAGAAAGAATCATTTGGAAAAATATAGTTAAAAGAAGAGACAGACTTATAGGCCACATACTACGGCATCCTGGAATAGTCGCTTTAATTTTGGAAGGACAGGTAGAAGGAAAAAATTGTGTAGGCAGGCCACGTTTGGAATATGTAAAACAAATTGTTAGGGATGTAGGATGTAGAGGGTATACTGAAATGAAACGACTAGCAGTAGATAGGGAATCTTGGAGAGCTGCATCAAACCAGTCAAATGACTGAAGACAAAAAAAAAAACCAGTATTGCTGTAAATGAGGCAAAAAGGAACGATTTCGGCAAAACCAAAAATGTTTCTTCAATTGTATTCCAATCTATAAAAATTAAGCTGTAAGTTATTTGAAGTGACCTCACAGGAATTCCAGAAGCTAAATTAACTTTAAGATCGGAATATATAATCCTAACAAATATAAAACAATTCAAAATTGTCAACCAAACAGTTAAAATGATATAATAATACAAGATGAGATAAAAAATAATAAGATGAAGATTTAAATTAAGTAATTTTTATTTGTTCATTAATTTCAATATCTTTAATCTTTAATTAATCCATTTCAATCAAAATTATTTCACACAATTATAATAATACTATAATTCACTTACAACATAAATTCATTTCAAAGATTACGTATCTTAGCATACCGATCGATAGGTAACTCAATCTATATCAATTTGCATGTCGTTATGAATGGATTAGAGCAAGTGACGTCAGGCTCTCTGAATTACCTTTTAAGGAAAAAAATCTGATTGGACACCACATGACTTCCTTGTACGCCTAGTAAATTACATGTACACATTTTTTAAAAGTACATAAAATTTTATTTTACTAATAACTTTTGATTTTTTCCCATTTTTTTATTATTATTGAATTATTATTTGTTGTAC
The DNA here is from genome assembly GCF_047948215.1 of Lycorma delicatula. Classification (NCBI taxonomy): domain Eukaryota; kingdom Metazoa; phylum Arthropoda; class Insecta; order Hemiptera; family Fulgoridae; genus Lycorma; species Lycorma delicatula. Next base: position 137,876,743 of record NC_134461.1, on the reverse strand, counting down.
ATTTTTTTTTACAATCACTGGTTAATAATTAATAATAAATCAATATATTTAAATAAATGAAATCTAATTTGAATCGATGCCTTCCCCTTGTAAAATCAAAATATTTCATTAATTAAAATTTTATTTGGCAATAACTCTGGAGCCAATGAAGTATCACTTATGATATATCGTTGAATAGGTGTCAATGAGGGCTTATTATTGCAGTTAAGAAAAAGTCCAAAATTTTTTTGATTTTGGATTTTTTTGGACATTTTTGGTCAAGTCGATTGCAATCAAAAGGGTAGGTGCACAACTAGATGTTACAACAGTCCTAAATTCAAACTTTTAACATCCTACGGCTAATAATTTTTGAGTTACGCTAGATAGATACGAACAGACGTCATACCGCAACTAGTCAAAATGAATTTAGGGATGGTCAAAATGGATATTTCCATTAAAACCTGAAAACCAACATTTTTCGCAATCACAATATTTCCTTTATTTTCTAGAAGGAAGTAAAAATATATATTCACGTTAATTACAGAGTTGCAACTTGCAACTGGTTATTTTGACAATAAACTATTGGTAAAATTTTTCAATTCTTTTCAACTGGTTTGAAAAATGCAGGGCCTTTGGTGAGGCGCCGAATTTGGATCCGCTCCTGATTCTACAAGAGTTATGGGTAACTGAAATTACTTTTTGGACGAAAGCTAGCAGAAAATGATTTGTATTGCTCGTCAAATGTTAAAAAGCTTAGCCGATGTGTAGCAGTATGGGGTATATTACTGGACTATCAGTTTGGTTTGATGTTTTTAACTATGATGTTTTGTTTCGATAAACTATCCCCACCACGAATATTAGTTCAATTACTTCAATTAGTTCAATTACTTCAGATACTCCAGGTAGAACAATTGTTCATCTATATGTTCAGGAACTTTAAATTAAATAATGCATTTCACTCATAAATCTGCCAAAATTTCAACAGTCTTTTTTCAAATAAGATTAAACCCTCAAGGATAACCCAGAGTAGATATCGAAATTGGCATTATTTTAAATTGGTTAGTAAAATTTTTTTTCGGAATCCGACAGCCACTTTTTTAATATCTTTACGTTTACGTAATTTTCATTTTTAAGATTTTTAAAAATTTTACCATTTGCAGAGAGATTATAAATATAATCTTTTTCCTATTTAGCCGCTCGGGAATGACCGTCAGGTATTACTTCAGAGAATGAATGACGATGACACTTCATAAATGTAAGTGAAATGTAGTCTTGTACAGTCTCAGGTCGACCATTTCTGAGATGTGTGATTAATTGAAACCGAACCACCAAAGAACACCGGTATCCATAATCTGGTATTCAAATCCGAATAAAAGTAACTGCATTTACTAGGATTTAAACGTTGGAACTCTCGACTTCCAAATCAGCTGATTTGCGAAGACGCTTTCACCACTAGACCAACCTGGTGGGTTTATAAATATAATCTTACCAAACATAATTTACGCTCGCTAGTCAAGGTTAGCGAGCGAAGCGAGCGTAGGTTAAACTATATTTATAATTATAAGCAATAATGCTTATACTGAACCTCTTTCAGGTACATTTTGGAGACCCATGTTGGAATGGATCAGGGTGCTCGTATTTATTTCTTCTGACTACTTGTGATTTGTATTTCGTATTGTCAATTCTAAGAATTGAAACAAGTTTTTAATTAAGCATTCCAAAAAAGGTTTTTATTTTTTTTATTTTACAAGTATTAATTTAACATTTTTTTTTTTTTTAAATTGCCTGTCGGAATCCGAAAACGTACCGATATAATTCTTCTAAAGCAATGTTTTTCTTTTATGATGCGTATTGGAGATAACATGCTACTGACGCGTTGCCTCAAATCAATCGATTTGAGGCTATGAAGGTGAAAATTTATAAATATTTTTATATATAAAAAAGGCCAAAGAACTCACAAATGTAACGTCTTATAGACCTATCAGCATGATTCCCATGCTCTGTAGGTCTTTGTAAGTCTTTGCAAAGACTGAAGCGGTTCGTGGACGATTACTTTCCGGCTTACCAATTTGGGTTTAGGGAGCAACATACTCCTGTGGTGCAGACAAACAGGATTGTTAACGTTATAAATCATGCTCTAGACTAGAAACAGTACTGTTCAGCGGTTTGCCTCGATGTCAGTCAGGCTTTTGACAAGGTTTGGCATGTAGGGTTGCTCTATAAATTGAAAAAGGTTTTCTATGTGGTACTAAAATCTTACCTAGAATACAGATGCTTTCAAGTTAAACATAAAGATGTTTTGACGGATTTGTTCCTTATACAATCAAGAGTACCTCAAGGAAGCGTTCTCGAACCCATCTTTATGTGCTCTTTACGGCTGATTTGCCAGTTACGGCAGACGACACAGTTGCAACATTTGCTGACGATAATGCAATTCTTGCTGTCAACGAAAATTCCAGTACTGCGTCTCGTTTTATTTAAGATTATATCACTCTCCTCGTGTCTTTACATATTGGAAAATAAAAATAAAACGAACCTTTCGTTAAAACACCCTTCGTAAGAAACAATGTTTTCCTGTTTCTATCTTCTATGTACCGATTCCGAGATCTCAAGACTGTAAATATTTGGGTTTTCATCTTGATCGACGATTTACTTCGGCGAAACATATTACTTTTAAGCGGAAATAGTTGGATCTCAAGTTTAAACACATGTACTGGCTGATAGATCTCGGCTTTAAGTAGAAAGTAAATTATTCATTGATAAATCCGTTTTGAAGCCCGTTTGGACTTACGGGCTTGAATTGTGGTGTGTAGCGTGCAACTCTACTGATGTACTTGAACGTTACCAAACAAAAACACTCCGGAATATGCTCAACATAAATTGGCACATAAGTCTTATATATAATCTTAAGTTGCGAACCGTTCGGCAGGAAATCTGACTGGTCAGCCTACTTTATCAAAATCGTTTGGATCGGCACCCGAATTATGTGGCGATCAATTTATTAGATAACAACACGATCAGTGATTTTTCAATTTTTCAAGATTGCTGAGAAACAATATTCTTGGTTTGCCTTATCGTTTCAATTTGGTGACTTTATGGTCCGGCCGTACGGAGTGCTTTTCTATTTTATTATTAAGTCACGAACCTTTGGGTCTGTGGCAACTTAATGTTAGTAATAAAAAATAAAAAAAATTATATGTATAAAGTTCGAAACACAAAGTTGAATGAATTTTGTGAAAGTGTCGGTGTAAAATACGAAAAACTCATGTTCTACGGTAAAACTCGTTTTAACATAGTTTAGATTGTGCAGATATTTTACAAATTATATATGCATAGCATAAGATGTTATTTGTTAATGGGAACCATTTGAAAAACAGTTTTTTCCAAACTTAATGTTTTTGTGTATACGATGTTGCATTCAGATGTGTTGTCTTATGTTTGGATTTGGAATTTCCATAGTGAAAATGTCTTAAAATGCAAAACCTTTTAGAGGAAATTTGTCTTTAGACCGGATGAATTGAAATTAAAAAAATCTTAGTACTCCAATAACCATACGGAAGAAAATATCAAAATATATTAAAACAAAATCTTAATTAATACTTTTCTTTTTTTAATGGGGAATCGTACAACATTGTTAATAATTATAAAAATCAGGTTAGTAACATTATAGCCTACAGTTAACCTTTTTCTTTTAGGATACTGTAACATCAGAAAGGTGAAGGTAAAAATCGATAGTCTACGTGCAAATAATTAGGTTAATAAATTTTAAAATACCTGATTAAATTTAACTTTTATATACTATTTAATATGATATACAAGCTTTTACATGATTATGATATATAAAATCTGAACGAATGCTCTTCGTGCATTACATTTAGTACTCGCTAAATGTAATTTATAATACAACAAAGAGTGATAAAATGAATTTTCTTGTTACGGCACCCAAAAGAGTTGTACTGAGTATAAAAAGTAAGTCCGTACCAAACGGAATAGAAACTTTGAACTGTGGTCAGTAATATATATATTATTTTTTTACGTAACATGGTTTACACTAGACACACATTAAATTTATTAAAATATTCTTTGTGTAATGCAAACCTTATATAGATAAATTTAAAGTATAAAAAAATTTATAAGACAATAAACTAATTTATGATCTAAACTTTAAAATAAAATTCTAAACTTAAGTTATACATGAATTTTTCTAAAGAGTAGTCTGTCAAAAAACTTATTAAAAATAATAACAAAAGGTATTTTTTATTTCATTAAAAACATTCCATTTATGTTTATTAGAAAAACATCTTAAAAATTATCTATTCCTTTTATTTATGAAACTGTACATCTTAATTAATAATTTAACTACTTTTCAAAATTAAGACGTAGCTTTACTACTGCTATTAATCTCAATTTTACAAATACCGTACATTTTTCTATTCATTAGTTGGTCACTAACGCAGATATCAGGAACGCGTTCTTGGAATCCCACATACTTTATCGCGGATTTAAAATGTGACGTTCGAAGTACTTCGTCATCCACAAAAGTAGTTTTATTCTTCTCCGCCGGGCTGGATCCTGCAGTTAACTCAGTGGAGTGTCCTTTACTCTAATGGACCTCCACGTCTCGATCCGCCGGTCGGATCTCACTTTGCCCCCGCCTCAAACCCCCAGAGTAGGATCCACTAGGGCCGGGTATGCCGTCTCTGGGTCTCCACTCTGAAAGCTGGGACTCGTGCAAGCTCGTGCGAACGGCAGCTCTGCAGAGCTCTACTAGGCTGGGTAGTACTTTACTTCAGGATCCGGCTCGGAGGAGAAGAAAAAGAGAAAAAAAACATCCGGGTAATCGAAGTTCCACTGTAGATGCTTAATAATTCTATCTGGGATATCTGATGTAATACTGGATCCGCTAATCATGCAGAGGAAGAGATAGTTTACTGCTCCAGCACTAGCAGTTTTCTAGTCCAGCAATCCATCTCCACTTTATATATCAAATGAATTTTCTAAACTTAAACGAATAACATAATTAAAAATTTTAAATATCGATTAATTATTATCAATAACAATTCCGGAAAATATTTTTTATAATTAAAAGGAAATTTTAAAGTTAAAATATATTTAGCATCAAACACCATGTAACACAAATACTAGCAAACAGCAGGACTAAACTTGTAACCGAGAAGAAATACGAACCATCAATAGTGTAAAACTTTCTTTTTTTTAAAGAGGAGAAAGAGATACAAGTACTAAGTCCATAAATCAAGATTAGAGGTGAATGACGTTAAAGCTTTAAAACATATTAATATCCCTGGAAAAATTGCCCTAGTTTTAGATATTAAAACGTAAGTTTCATATAAAGTTATTCTCGAAAAGAATGTAATTTTTCCTCTGTATCTCTGTACCCGTTCGGTTATTATCGGATCTCTCTACATTGCCTCTTAGTACAAATGATTCAAGTCACGTCGTTGCACAACCTGTGGCACTAGAATTTCTCATCGTTCTCTTTATCCACTGTAGTACAGTACAAATAACTATTGTAATGGAAAAAGAGATACTGGACTTCCTTTTTCCTTTTATAAAAGATCGTATTATATACTTACTATTCAAGGAACCGATGTCAGCTATTCCTTTAAAAACGTAAGCGATACGGGTAATGGGTTTTTTTTAAGCTTCTGTTGGTTTTTTTTAAATATTTTCAAAACTATAGGTTTTATTAAAATAAAACAGCTAATCGATTCCATTTTTTTTTTAAAGTAAGAAAAATTACGTATAACTTACTTTTACTTTTATCAAAGTAAAATACTTTTATAATATATCAGATTATTTTGCCTTTATCGACGTAATTTTATTATCTCCTTAAAAAGATAACAGTTTTTACGTAATTTTTATTTTTCCAATAAAATAATTTCTACGGAAGCAAAGAAATCATCATAAAAATGTTTGTTATTTACAAAATTTTATTACCGAAAACATAATAAAAAAATATGTAACCATTTATTTCTTGATAGGATAGCATTTTATCAATCTATATAAATAAAAATGTAAATGTTCTTTTGATCAAAATCCTAAATCTCCGAAAGTTCTTCTCCGATTGCTTTGACATTTTCACACAACGTTACATTCGAATACCCGCGTGTTTTTATATACCTACATTTATATAACTAAATTGTCAAACCTGTACAGGTACAAACATGTTTTTTTGGAAAACAGCGCTATCTGTTGGACGTAAAAGCAACACTCGCTATACTAAATATTTTACGTTTCCATTTCATTGTTTCCGATATGTGTGTCCGCTATAGTCTACAAAACTATTGGACCGAATTACGCGCGGGGAAAAGGGAGAAAGGGAAAACTCTAAAAAGGTAAAAAAGAATAAGGAGAAGATGGGAAAAAGAAAATAACGGGAAAAGGAAATAAAAAGAGAAAAGAGAAAATAGAAAACGGACAAGAGGAAAAGAGGAAGGGAGGAAAGGAAATAATGGAAGGAGAAATGGGGGAAGGAATGGGGAATGGGAATATGGTAAAAACGCGAATGTGAAAAGGAAATGGGGAATAGAAAATTGGGAAAGGAAAAGGGGGAAACGGGAAAGGTTAAATTTTGTCAAGTTCCATAATGTTCATTTTGCTAATGTTTTATCACACTTTCAATTGTGTTCATGTAATTTAATATATATATATATATATATTATTATCGAGAAATAAAGCTGTTACTGATACTATGCGGAAAAAAGAATCTCTTTCTTTGGTCATCTCATAAAGACACCGGAAACAAGACTGTCAAGAAATATCATTGAAAAGCTCTGGTTCTAAAAGCTAGAAGTAGGATGGTTCAAAGAAATTAGAGAAGATATGAAAGAATTGGGAATTTCCCTGACTGGCCTATACAATAATACTGGAAAAATTACAAGCTAAAAGACAAAAGCATTAGATTTAAATAAAAGACAGACAAACGACACAATACAACGAAGAGGGTGTTTACGGATGAAGAAAAGAAAGCAAGATCTGAACGGATGAAGAAATACTGGGCAGCATGGAAGAGTAAAATAACACGGTTTTCTCAGAAAAGATATAACTAAAATTGACTTAAGTGTTCCCATGTTGGCAGTAAAAGCGTAATAATAATAATAATAATAATAATAATAATAATATATATATATATATATATATATATATATATATATATACTCAAATCTAGCAATAGCGAAGCATTGCCGGGTCTGCTAGTACCGAATAAGAATGATTATTTTTTTTAATTTATATATATTTTTTTGAAATTATGGGTCATATTAACTTGGTCAATTTTAATTTTTCCATTGTATAGAGTTGCAAAAAAAGGCAATTATATTTTATGATATTAAAATAATTTTTAGACTATATTTGAGTTTTTTTTTACAGAGAAATAGTTTTTCTGCGTTTCACCAAAAACGATGAAAAACTATTATTATTATTATTATACTTACTGCAATGAATTAAGCAAAATAACTTTAAACGTAACTTTAAAGTTCTACCTCGATCAACTTTTTATCCTAACAAACAAAAATAAAAGTAAGATAATGGTCAAGTTGCTTTTTTTTTGTTTATGCACAAGGAAGGTTCGTTATTAGTGCCCCAAGGCAATGATTTTACAATAAATAAACTAATTATAAAACAACATACGCTAATTTTTAAATCATGGAACCGTTGGTATATAAGATTGTTTATAAATAAAAATTTAACCTTAATAACAACTATTCGTCTGTGTTTTTCGAGTACTTTCTGTCATTCGAGCATCATCAGGAAAAATTTTCTTTCAATTTAAAAGTATTAAAATTAACATAAGTAGATTAAAAAGTTAAAAAATATTAAAATCATAACAACCGATGGGTGGATAAAGTGACAAATGAAGAGGTATTGCGGCAAATAGATGAAGAAAGAAGCATTTGGAAAAATATAGTTAAAAGAAGAGACAGACTTATAGGCCACATACTAAGGCATCCTGGAATAGTCACTTCAATATTGGAAGGACAGGTAGAAGGAAAAAATTGTGTAGGCAGGCCACGTTTCGAATATGTAAAAGAAATTGTTGGTGATGTAGGCGGTAGGGGGTATACTGAAATGAAACGACTAGCACTAGATAGGGAATCTTGGAGAGCTGCATCAAACCAGTCAAATGACTGAACACAAAAAAAAAAAAACAACCGGTCGTGATGGTGTAAAAGTAATTATATCCGTTACGTAGGAAAGTCGTGGTTCTTAGCTATTTAATCTACTTATCTTAATTTTAATACTTTTAAACTGAACGAAAAAATTTCTTGATGATGTTCGAATGACCAAAAGTACTCGAAAAACACAGACTTGTTGGTAAGGTTGAATTTTAATTTATTTTATTTATATATACATAACATACGCTAAGCATGACGGATATATAAACAATAGAATTAACAAACAAATCGCATAATAAAAGAGGAAAAAAAATAAAACAATATAACATACTAAAGAAAATCTTAGAATTCATATTAAATAATCGAATATGGATGCACGGCTTTAACAACATGATATTCGATAACATAGTAATATTGTTTTCTAAAATATTTTTGATGTTAGATCTTAATTTAAATTTCTGACGCAATGACGCATAACACAAGCAGTCCCCACAAAAATGTGGTGTATCGGAAGTTGGCAGTCGCAGCGAACAAACGGTTGTATCGGTCTGATTGATTAGGTGTCCATGTGTAAGATTAGTATACACTATTCGTAAACGGCAAATAATAACCTCATCTCGACAATTGTCCTTGCACGAAGAGTTCCATGGTGACAGTATCCTTGATAAATCGGAGTTTGTTATTTACTACAGTAATCTCCAGTGGCAGTATCTCAATCTTTCATCCAGAAGATTCCGGTTTTGAACTCTTATCAGGCATGACATTTTTTACACAAAAAAATTTAATTTTCTATTCCCAGCCAGTAGCTTAAAGCTTACGAGGTGAATTAATTATCTAAAAAAAAGTTCTTTTCATAATTTACTAAATTGTAGTGGATCGTGTAGAGGAAACGGTAAAATATTTTTTAATACTGCACTTAAATGGTAAAACTCTTTCGTACTTTTCTTCCAAGTATTGTAAGTAACTAGGAAGAAAATCAACTTCCTGTGTTGAGCATTATGAATTGAATTTATCTGCGAAAATATATTACTAAATCGGACAATCGTTACATAGTTATAAATCAAAAACATCATTATTACATTACTAAATGTTGTAAAAAAATTAGGCGATAGCCAATAAAAGAAAAAAAAGGTGTTCGTTGATTGGAGTGGTCAATATGTTTTGTTTCAATTATACATTTTTTTAAATTTTGCTAGCGTACGGCTACGATATTACAACTGATTAGAATAATTACAGAATACAAAAAGTAAATAAAAATTTATGATGTAACAGTGTTCAGGTGTAATCAGTAGAAAAACGTAATTTTTCTTTAATCTAGTCAATAAAAATTATTTTAATTATAATTATTTTAGTTAAAAAAAGATATAACACAAATATTAATTTTTTTGCCTTAATATAGTATTAGTAATCCTTACCATTAAGGCACTTTCTATATAAAAAAAAAAATATGTTACAGTAGCTGAAAAAAGATGAATTAAGATTTTCCTTGGTTATCCCGATTGTTAGCAAAATCCCTCACTTAAAAAAAAATCTTACAGTTATTTAAGGAACCTTCTTATATCTTACCTCTCAATCATATACTGATTTCAACATTTAATACTACAAGTAAATATATAAGTAATATTTTTATGAAGATTTTTCCTTTCCCATCTTCTTAAAAACAGCGTTCGTAGATTTTTATTTTTTTTTATTTATTTACTTTTTATTATAACGACACAGGAAATTTACAATCTGTTCAGCAAGATAATTGAACAAAAAGTAAATGAGATATATTTCAGCTAAAATTAAGTTGCACAGACCCGGTGACTTGTGACTTAGAAGAGCACTCCGTACGGCCAGACCGTAAAGTCACCTAATTGTAACGATAAGGCAAACCAAGAATATTGTTTTCCTCAGCTATCTTGAAAAAACGCTGATTGTATTATCTAATAAATTGACCGCCAAATAACTCGGGAGCCGATCCAAACGATTTTGATACCGTAGCCTGACTAGAGAGATTTCCTGCCGAACGGTTCGCAACTTAAGATCATTATATATAAGGGTATTGCTTATGTACCAGGGTGTGTTGATCATTTTTCGCAGGGTTTTTGTTTGGTAGCGTTCAAATATGTCAATACTGGAATTTTACGCCGTACCCCACAATTCAAGCTCGTAAGTCCAAACAGGCTGCAAAACGGATTTATAAATCAATAATTTACTTTCTGCTGAAACCCGAGATCTATGTCCCATTTTCTATGTTCGTACAATAATTGTAATAATTACATATACCATTTATATATTTATTCTTCCTTCATTTTAATATTTTTTACGTAAATTAAAATAACTAGTTACTCATTATTTGGTAAAAAAAATTATCATTTATGTAATATTACACCTTAATTATTGAACATATTACAGAATTTCATTGATTCTTCTTTATTTTTAATTTTTTATATGCATGTACAGTCTTGTGTTGGGAGTAAATGTTCAACTGTGATGTGCATTTTTTGTCAGAGATATTTCGCACATTTCCCCTTCATATTCCAAACAACAAAAACTATTTATTCTTTTAAATTTGTGAGATTAATGGGAATTATTTACAGTAAATTCTTAACAGAATTTTAATTAGAAAATTATAAACAAGATTCCCACAAGTTAATTATAAATCTAATATCACCCAGATTGTAGGTTTTAATATTAATATAATCAATTCTACGACAAGATAATTCTTAATTAACGTTATAATTGAAGTCACAATATCGTAATATTTATAGTCCTCAGGGGTTTCCTAATTTATAATTAATATTATAGATATAATTAATCTTATTCTTTAAAGGTAATACGAAGGATAACGTGAGGAACAATCAAACGATAATATAATTTACCTAGAATATTCATCGGAAATGAATAGAACGCTTTAATTAACTAAGTATATTTGAATTTGTAAAAGAAGTGATGGTTTGTAACTGCAGTAAATTTACTCTAATTATGAACCTTTCATATGAATTAAATGCACTGTGGTTTTTTAAATGTATTATATTTAATTATTATTAATTGTTTAGATTTCTGATTATTATTCATAACCCAGGAACCTATTTAAAAAAATTGAAATTTTTATAATATTGAAAATTTTAGATGGTTAATTACTGATAAATTCAATCATAAAAACAGGAAAAGATTATTAGCTACCATTGCTTATAATTTTCTTCAAATAATTGATTTTGTAACAAGACTAGTATAGCGGGCCTGAGTAACGGATTCCTCCCAATTATTGTGAAAGTAATAATATAACAAATGGAAGAATCCAGAAAGGGACAAAAAGCAGAAGCCTTTTTGTAAAGAATAGGTCCGTTTTACAATCGTCCTTTGTTATACTACTCGCTAACACACAATGCACCTGTGGTTCGGTGAGAAGAGATCAGATTTGGAATTCACGGGAACAAAAGCTTCGGCCAAATGTTCTCACACTTCGATTTGGGTCCGATAGGTAAAGAGGCTAGAAATATAAATAGCCTAGTAAGTCCAGCTAAAAGAGAGTTCTCTTAGAATCAGTCTGAGAGGCGTTACGACGTCAGTCCCGCAAGGGCAATTCTATAAGAAGTCCAACGAGAAGAGGCTGCGAGTTGTGTGGGTTCGGCGGATTTCTACGAACCAATCCAGCGAGAATTACGACTTCGGTCCAGCGAGGAGAGTCTTAGGTGTGAGTCTGCGAGACGAGAGTGCGAGACGTCAGTCCAGCGAGAAGAGGCATGAATCCAGTTCGATACGAGTAAGGTGACGCCACGAGTAAATCCAAGTATACAAGAGTTACCGTTTGTGAGTTACAGTAAAACTTAAGCGTATAAGTGAAAGAAATAATGCAATAGACTTAATCCATAAACTGTTAGGGTAGATAGCAAAGGTATTTGTAAGTGAACTTTAAACGAATTGTTTGTTAATACAAGAATAATGGTTAAAAAGGATTAAGACTAGCAGTGTCTTTTGTTAATGGGTCTAGTATTATACAGTGTCCCATATAAAACGCAACCCTAAGGTTGGGTATTAACCCTAAGGTTGGTTTAATTAAAAATAATTAATTTGTAACAATTTACGTACTTAACCTTTTCCATTAATCACAAAAGAAAAACTGAATTAAAATAAACAGCAGTATTAAAACTGTAAAAAGAAATTTAAAATGCAAATTACTCGATTGCATTACTTAAGGGCCTATGTAGAAAATTAATTATACTATCTGGTTTTTTGTTTTATTATTACTTATTCCTTTTTATGCTGTTGTTAAAATAATCCTTTTAAAACAAACAATTCTTAATTTAAGTTAAGGAATAGAACCTTTATTTTTTTTTAACAGCAAATGATTTTTATTCATTTAATAAGCTGTTGAATAATGCCGATCTATTTGATCAATATGGGTTTTTGTCCTGAAGTTTTATATGAATATTAAAATAATTAAGGATTTAAATAATACGGTAAAAATAAATTTTAAGGATATAAATTTTTTTTTAGTATTTTGTATATATTTTTGGATTAAATAATAATATTTTACTGGACCAGGTTTTAAGCGATTAACTAAAATAAGATTTGTTACGATAAATATGGATTTGTAAATAATAATTTAAAAACAATAAAAATAATGTATTTGTTACATTCGATCCTACTTTTATTTATTCTGCTACCAATTTTGAAATATTTGGTCTTTGTTCATCCATCTTATTAATTTATATTAAACTATATAAACACGACGTTACATGAAATATTAAACGAAATCCGATTTTTAACTCGGTATATTTATTACGAAATTACGATGAAAAGTCATTTCGGATTTTAAAGAAATTTTATGCCAACTTCCTTCTTTTCGTTGGAAATAGATAACAACTATAATAATTTTCTGGAAAATTCTCAATTTCAAAATAGCGACTACATCTATTTTCTTATAAAAAAGGGTAGGTGAGGTCCGACTCACAACAGTATTGGAAACTACTAAGAACGCCAATGGTAATTATTATTATTTTAATTTTACATATATACATATATATATATATATATATATATACAGGTTGTCCCATATAAAACTCAACACAACCTTATATTGGTAGGTATTGAAATAATAAAAAGGCATGTGTAAATGTAAATGTAATTTTTATTATTACCATCCATTACCTTATATTTAGAGTAAATGTTGGAAGTGGCCGCCATCTTCTTGAATACAAGCTTCAATTCTTTTTACAGCGTTTCTTGCAACTTTTTTCAAAGTTTGTGGCTGGATATATAATACAGTTTGTTCAATACTGACTTTCAATTGTTTAAGTGTTCGTGGTTTGTTGCTGTAGGCTTTTTCTTTGAGGTATCCCCGTAGAAAAAAAAGCATGATAATCCCGTCTTAGAAGCATGATAAACGGGCCAAACTCCTTACCGCGCTGAACTAAATCATCTATCGTGCGTTTAAGTACAGGTAGTTAAGCCGCTGTGACAACAGTGTCATCCGTGTACCTGATGCTGTTGATAACCTTTCCATTTATCATGTTCCCATTGCTTTCTTCCGTGAACATTTCCCTAAATTTTCTTCAGAATAAATGTTGAACAAAAGAGGTAATAATAATCAAACCTGACGTACACCCTTCCTGATTGCAGTCGCTTCCGATGTTCCTTGGTCAGTTTTGACATCTGCAGTCTGATTCCAGTACAACGCGCCGATAACACGTAAGTCGTTTCGGTCAATACCGGTTAAATTCAGAACCTCCAGCATCCTTTCATGCCTGACACAAGCAAAGGCTTTTTTTATTCGATGAAACAAGCATATACATTCATGTCTCTACACTAGTATAGTGGACGGCGTATTGCTGTACACGTAGGCTGACAGCTGGCTTACCGCGGTATTAACTATCCTGAAATTATCTTATACTAACTTAATTGCTGTTTTTTTTTTTTTAATTTAAGCAACACAACTGCTTTTTTTGCAATTTATTAATGTAATTATTATTACTAATTATAATTACTAACGTAAATAGCTTATTACCGTTACTTTAATCTAATTACGTTGCTTATATGAGATATCCGTCAGATTTTTTCAAAGCCACTTATCGATTCGTCATTACTAGACGTATAGATGTTACCAACACTATCTCTAAGTATAAAGGATTCTAAAGCATTGTCTATTAAAAGCTCTTGCGATCGGTATTCATTTTTGATGTCTATCACGTGATCACATTTCAGTATGCAATCTTCAAGTCCCATTAAATTGGTTTATTCCTGAAACAAACTTTTCACTCTTTCAATATTAAATTCCGTATTTCTACTGCGAATGTGTTGTTTTACTTCTGCCTATATCATTTCTGTTGAGTTTAAATTTAGATTATATGGTGGCAGACTAATGCATTATGGCCTTCATTTTCTAACATGTCTTCCAAAAGGTAGCGCGCGAATCTCCGTTTGTTTGATTTTATTATTTCATATAACTGCGGTTTAAGGAAGCTCTCACAAAATCCAATTCCTTTTTGTTTAAACCAAGAGATCATTTCATTTTTGATGCTGTTAGATGTCGGTGACTTTTCAGTTGAAAATTGTGACTTTTCAGTTGAAAATTGTGGTGAAAGGCATTATCCGAGGCAATTACGAGAACATTTTTTAGGAAGGTAATAATTTTTCACTGATCCGTTTCATATAATTACTCATGTCCATTTGGTTGTGGTAATCTCCTGAACTGTGACTAGCCTACCACATAGTGAGAACATTAGGAATAAATCCTCTTTCTCCTACGGCATCGATAACGATCAAACGCTCTCCCTTAGAGACCGGTTGTCGAAGGACTTTTCCTGAGCAGTATCCTCAGGACTTGTCAGAAACATCATTACTAACGACGTAAGTTTCGTCCGTGTAAACAATGTTACGGACGGATTCTCTGTAATATTTTATGGCCTGATAATACCTTATCCTTTGTCCCATATATCACTCCTTTCTTGCAATACAGAACAATTATCTTGGGTCTTAGGCCACTTAAAGTCCAGATCTTTTAACATTCCAATACTCTTAAAGTATACTACCGTTAAATGCACTACCGTTAAAGTCATTACTGCATTTTAATGCTACGCCCAATAACTCGACTGTCGGAAGACATATTCTGTTACGTGAAAGTTATACAACGATCTCCGAACAACAGATTTATCAAAATCGTTCAGTCCAATTATTGGCCTTGATTTTTCCCGGCGGTTGTTAAAGTTAAGAACGACTGACAAAAAGTATTATGAAATGCTTGATTGTCCGAACTCGTAGAAGTGGAATTGGAAACAGTAATTTATTCATATTCATTTTTAATTGTTGTAATCAATTGAGTCAAAACACCAGTAGCTTCAGCAGCTCGATCTCGAACTTTTCTTAGTAGGATCGTTGGGGCATTTTTTGACGCCTCTTTTTTCATAGTTATATATATTCTCCAAACGATTTCCCTATTCTGACTGTGAAGCACTTTACCTCCAAGTTTTGATATAAAATAATTGATGATAAAAAATACCGTAATTAAATTTTACAGAGTATACAGGTTTAAATTAAATACTCTCAATAGAAATTTAACACATTGACTATGCCTATACATTCACTATATGGTTTAAACAAAACAGGAACATGAAAATATTGCGCAAGTGTTCTGAATACTCTCTCAAAACTGATCTGTATAAAGTGTAATGCTATAACATTTCAAATTTATGATATCATCATGCCATGAATATTCAGCATTTTGCATATAAATTTGTCACGACTAATAGCCCTAAAAAATAAAATTAATAACTGATTCATACAGTTATCAAATAATACGTAAAATTTGCAATGAGTAATATTGTTTTGAAATGTATTAAGTAATTAGGATATGTTTAGAGCACCCACCGGTCTAGTGGTAAACGTGTCTTCGCAAATCAGTTGATTTGCGAAGTCGAGAGTTCTTCAAATCCTAGTAAAGGTAGTTAGTTACTTTTATACAGATTTGAATACTAGATCGTGGATACCGGTGTTCTTTGGTAGTTGGATTTCAATTAACCGTACATTTCAGGAACGGTCGACCTGATATTATACAAGACTACACTCATAAATATCATCCTCATTCATCCTCTGAAGTATGTCACGTATTCTGACCGTGATTCCCGGAGGCTAAACAGGAAAAAATAGGATACGTTTCGACTAAATAAGATACTGTAGGATTTCTACAGTAGTCGTTCGTAAAGATAAAGCATTTATTAATAATATTTATAATTAGTATTTTTTAATGAATAAAAGATATAAGTTGTGACAATTCTGACAATGCACTGCAAACTGTGTAAGTTTACAAAGCTATACGAGATGTTTTCGTAAAGGAATAACTATCTAACTGTTTCATCCTGTCCAACAGTTTATTTCTCTCGCACGCAATATGCACAGAATACATCGCCCGCTATACATTAAAGGAGAAGAGTGCTTCATGCGAGGTAACTCCATTTCCGAAGACAAACTGATTTCGATCCATGTGCGATTCACATTTCCTAGTATGTCCGGGTGTGTATAATTCGCAGAAATATTTACATGTGTGACATCAAACTAATCAGATGATAGTAATCACATTGGAACGAACTGCTATTCTTCGGCAGTTTAGTTTCTCTGAAATTATCACATTTAATTTAAGGGAAACTAATTTGAGAATTGATTCTCAAACTTTTTTATCATTAACAATTTTCCATGCTGTTTATTTCAAAAGTTTTTTTAGGTAATATAAGAATCAAGCCTTTTTTAAAGCTCTGATTCCAAAGGCCTTATATTTTACAAAAAATAGACTCAAAAAATTCAAATTGTTTTAAATTTGTTCAATTATTTATCCCAAAGTTTTTATATCTGCGAAGTCTCATATTATACATATCATACTTTTCCATTTTATTAAACTTTTATTTGGAAAGATGTGTGATATTTCCACCACTATATGATATAGAAATTAAAACCTGCTTTGTTTGTAACCACAATAAATTTATCCTAATTATGGATGTTTCATATGAATTAAATGCATTGTGGTTTTTTATATATATATATATATATATGTATATGTATTATATAAAATTATTGTTTAGATTTCTGATTAAACAATTTTTTAACCAATTATTAATTTTTGTCTTTTTTATTATAGATTGCAAGATATTTGTTTTTATGAAAGTAAGTTATAAAAGTGGATTGAGTGTGTTAAATACATCTAAAACCAATTCCTTTCAATGAAAAATAATAGTTAAATATATATACTTTTATATTATAAAGAAAATCATTAAGCAAGATATCAAACTGGCAAAAGAGATTATTTTTTATTAGAAATATTTTTACATTATGAAAATCGGACTATTTTTTTACATATGTATTTGCAAACTCGACTGTACAAAATATATAATTAAATAGTGTTATTTACGCCCAATGTCCTGCGTGATTATTTTCTCTCTCTTTTATTAAGCCTACTAACTTTTAATATTTTACTGAACAGGGATTTAGGTATTTACTGCGTTTATAAAAAAAAATCATATTTCTGTTCGTGATACACATTTCGTATAATTAAAACGCTGCCAACCGGAGGCTGTGTATTATTAAGATTGTAAAGGAAAGAAAAATTTTGTTCTTTTCGAGATGAACCTGGGACAGAACCTGAATTAATTCCTAAATCATGGGAGCAAAAATAACAATTTATTTTTTAAAACTGCTGAAATCTCTGAACCCTATAAATTAGAAAGGTGGAATTCAAACAAATTTTTTGGGAAGTTAAACATATTATAGAGTCTAAGGAAAAACCTAAAAATGTTGAAATTTTTATCTTTTCCAATAGCGGTAATATATATTTTATATAGCGTATTGAACATAATGCAGTCGGACAAGTACAAATTTTAAAAAGAGCCACAAACAACATAATCAAACAATGAAGTATACTGTAGAAAAGGTAGGTTTCAGTTTTTATTATACTCGGTATTGTCTATACTGATTACGCAATGCAGACAATAATTAAAAATTAAAATATGTACAATACTCAGTATAGAAAATCCAATATGGCAGTCCAAAATAGTTACAATATAACTGCGGTTCTAGGAAGATGTTCATGTATCCAAGTTATTTTAGCTAATTTGACAACTAGATTTCACTTGATTAACATTAACAGTATGCTAAAATTAAACAAAACGCAAAGTTAAACATTATTAGTTATCTAAAGTGTAGTTTTCCTGCTTCAGTAACTTCGCTGATAGATAAATTAGTTAAAAAAATTTAATAATAAAAACTGTTTATGTATAGGTAAGTACAGAATATTTATTTGAAATTTAAGTGGTTTAAAAATTTGGTAAAATTTAGTAATTTTTAAAATTGGGGCCATTTTGAAAATAAATCGGAAAATTAAAAAAAATATATATAATTTATTTGTTAAAATTTTTTGTTGAATTTTCCACATTCAAAGAAATAACTTCTATCCCAAAATAATATCATATTTCTGTAAATGATGTTTTTTTACAAATAATATTAAAATTTAATAACTCTCCATCCATCAAGGATTAAGCTGATGATGTGAACTGGCTCACATCTCATCCTTGGTCTTCCAATACCTCTTCCTAACGACGGGTAATCCATCGTCTTTAAGATATCCGTCTCAGAGTTATAACATATATTCTTCCCCTCTCTCATTATAACTGCTTGATCAAGTGTCAATGTTACTCGAAGATCTGCTACATCCTATCTGCATCCTCTTCCTTTGTAACACCTCTAACTAATCTGCAAAATCTTGTTTCAGTCATCTGTAATCATCATTACTAGGCGTCTGACATTCCGAGTCATATAATAAGGGGTCATGACTCGATAAAATTTAAGCTGCATTTTGGGAGGTAGTAGATATTCAACGACAATTACCGTTTTTATTTAACATATCTCTTTCCTCTCCATTAGATAAATTTCAGCCATGGAAACGTTTATTTTTCTATTTGATAGTCAGTAAAAACACTGTACTGAAATACTCATCTCCACTTAATATATCTAGGTGGATATTTAATAATTAAATACAAAAGGGGAGTCCTGAAGATGTCTACTTCAGATATCAGCAAAAGTATTAACAGTTAAAAACTTTTACCCCACCAATGATTCAGAAATACTTTTAAAAAAACCGATAAAATCCGTTCTTAAATTTGCGTAAGTATTATTATTTTTAAAAAATAAAATAGCTATTAAAATGTGTATTAAACACTGTAATATTATACTAAGCGAGAAAAAAATGCAGAAGATGGGTAAATTTTACTCGTTAACTTCCATATTTTCTTCAAATTTTCTAAGATACCAACAGAAAAGCAGAAAAGAACATTATTTTAATGAATTATAAAAGCAGTTTTTTTTTTGTCAGGGGAGCTCGTAAGATATAACTCCTTACAGACAAGAAGCTTTTTCTTTTGTGTCATATAACGAATTACGTATACTAAAGCTGCCTAACCGTCTACGTTCACAGAAACTTTATCAATTACTAGAAGATGGCTTCGTCCGGGTTGACTCTCACATCTATCTCAAATATTGATATGAATTCATAGAAATTTTGTTGTTAAAATGCGTGGAAATAGTTGATGATGATACAATAATAACCTTTCTTTGGAATGTCAATCGCATTTTAATAACAAATTTGGCAATATTTACATTTAGGAAGTCAAGAGATAAAATATTCGCATCGTAAATACGATAAATTTAATAAGGGGTTTGTTTTATTTGAAAATTTTTTATGTTTGTTAATGAACACAAACGGACCAGTTGTATTTTAATTTTAAAACATTCCTTTCTCAAATTTATGGGCCAGAGATGCGAGTGGTTTGAAATATACAATAAATAGGTCGTTTATTAAGAAGTAAACCAAATAAAAGATCAAGCTGCCCAGTAATTTAAAAATGTTTAATATCCCCCTATTAAGGCCTCCAACCAGAGTTTAAAAATGTTTTAATGGTCAAAAATCCAACTGCCTTAAGGAAGAACTCATCTAGGAAGTTTCATGAAACCCACCGAGTTGGTCTAGTGGTTAAAGCGTCTTCCCAAATCAGCTGATTTGGAAGTCGAGAGTTACAGTGTTCAAGTCCTAGTAAAGCCGGTTATTTTTACACGGATTTGAGTACTAGATCGTAGATACCGGTGTTCTTTGGTGGTTGGGTTTCAATTAACCACACATCTCAGGAATGGTCGAACTGAGAATGTACGAGACTAAAGTTCATTTACGCTCATACATATCATCCTCTGAAGAATTATCTAAACGGTAGTTACCGGAGGCTAAACAGGAAAAAGAAAAAAAGGAAGTTTCATGAAATTCTGTTAGGCGGTTCAGACGTGGCAATCTGACAGACAGACAGTTTTTCATTCTTATAAATGTATAAATAAGGATGAGGCAAGTACACTACGCGCCGACATGAATTCTGTTTATATTATTAACAATAATATAAACAATGAAATAAACTTTAAACTTTAACTTTGATTTAACAATGAAAAAAACTTTAAATGTTTTAATTCAACGAAGTTTAAACAAGACAAAATGTAACACTGTATTTTTATGTTTAAAAGAATACATTAAAACAGCTGGATTGTATAGTATTTGTACTCTTTACTTTTACTAAGTATTAATTTTAAATAAAACAATTTGCTCTAGGCAATAAACATAACAATTGTTTACATCAAATGCAAATCAAAGTAAATAAAACGTATAAATAAATAAAATAATTTATTTTTAGTAACCCCAGGTGAAATTTACAGTAATATTTTTTTACGTAGACACATTTTTTTTTAATCAGACGATAATGTAATAGAAAGCACATGTTTAACAACAAACAACGCAATGATGAAATTAAATATTTACATCTAAGTACTATTTAAAATTCTTGTAAATATAATCTGTATTTGTAGAGCAACTTTTCCTGACTGAATGACAGCCTGACTGATTCATCAACGACCAGCAAAAAATATCGAAAATGTCAATGAAAATTTATACACATGTTCTTACAGTGCAAATGCATATTAAAATAGGATTTTTTGAAATTCCGAGTTTAAAGGATTAGAATGGAGTAATGAAAGATTAGAATGAAGTTTACTATTTTTTTAATCTCTAGGTAACAAAATGAAGATATCAACTTAATTTTAGATGAGTGTAAACTTTCTAAAAACTAATTTCTAAATATTTTTTGAAATTCAAAGTTTAAAGGGTTAAAATGGATTTTTAATTTTTTCAACTTCGTTTTTGTGTGTGTAATTTTCATGTAAATATTTAAAAACAATTGTCAAGATTATTCGAAATCCAACCTTGAAACTGGTGAAGAAAGGAAAAAATACTGAACAATGATTTTTGGATTATACTAAACGAAATATTCACTAGAGTGGAGCTTGCAAATACTCTTCAGATAAATATCTAGAAACCATTTTCGGCTTTTTTTTGAATTTCGATTTTTTAAGGGGTGCGACGGTGTACAGCACGGCGGTTCAATCAACATAGCTATTTTTATTGTGTGCGTGCGACGCGACTGAGTGAACCTGCATCCGGTTACTTGACTAAAAAACATAAAATGAAAAAAGTAATTGATCCAGACGAGAAACGTAAGTAACCATATAACGTGGACTAAGCTCTGCTACAGAGATGCTCGTATGTAATTATATAGTCTATATTAGTATGTATATATATGTGTGTGTGTGTGTGTGTGTGTGTGTGTGTGTGTGTGTGTATTAATACATATATAAATAAGAGTGTAGTACATAATGGTTTAAAACTAAAGCTTGATCGAATATAAAATCTCCAATTGTTAATTTAAGAATTCATTTTCTTAGAACCGTTTAGAATATTTTGATTTAAATATATGGAAAATGTGAAACTTCCGCATATTTGTTAACACGTCGTATTAAACAAAGAATTTTTTTTTTAAATTTTCGTTTTTCAAAAATTTTTATTTTGTTTTACATAGAATGTTATATTACGGTCGAATTCTGTAATATCAGTCATTTTCAATTAAAATATTAATAAAATAGTTTTTTATTTTTATAAGTCTGTTTAAATAGGTAGATTTATTTATATTAAATGTAGTTATCGATACAGCAAATAAATCGTTATTAAAAAAATTTCTTAACATACTGCATTCATACAGCGTCTGTTATTATTTAGTAATAATGAAACAGAAACAATTAAAAGTTAATATATTTTAAATACCTGACTTCGTTAATTTAAAACACAAGAGAACCATCACAGTATACACAATTAATATTAAAATTAAAAAAAAAAGCTGACAACACAGTTGTAGGACTTTTCCGCCCGCGGGATTTTTTCTGATGCACAGCTTAACATACAACTTAATTTAAAAACATTTATCCTTTCATTTAAATATAATTTTTTTAATTTTTTAATTTAATTAAATGATTGTAACTAAAGCACACGTGCATACCGTATTTCATTCGCGCGGGCATAGCGTTACTAGCAGCTCCTTTAAATATTTCTTAACACTTTAAATAATTATTCATTTATTTAATTTTACCACTCACCTCTGACGTTACAACATACCAATCGACTACAGTATATACCTTTATACGGATTTGAATACTAGATCGTGAATACTGGTGTTCCTTGGCGGTTGGGTTTCAATTAATCACACATCTCAGGAATGTTCTATTTGGAACTGTACAAGACTACACTTCATTCACATTCATACATAACACCCTCATTCATCCTCTGCAGTAAACCATTACGGTGGTTATAGAGGCTAAACAGAAAAAGAAAGAAGACGTCTACACCAGTTGTACGTCATTACTTCACTAGCGCTCCTTGTGGTGAGTGGGATTACTGATGGACACAATATACCCGCTTACCCACTAGTTTATTTACAGAATTTTTGGGTAGGGGGTGCGATTTTTCAAAACTTTCATTGGAAATATAATTATTTTTTAATAGTTAACAAATGTTTCTAAGAAAAATAAAACCTTAATTAGACGTAATCTTGGGTTATTGTGGGTGACCTTTCTCTACAGCCTCACTCCCTTGACCTTTTAAGGTGAAAATTTAATGGCATCAATGCCACATACACAGAAATAATCTGAATATGTTGGGTCAAAATCGGTCCAATATTTCTGGATATATAAGGTGATTTGGAGTGGCACACAAAACACCGAACACGCACACATATACTCACGAACATCCGGAAACTTTTCATCCGTTTTTGGATTCGTTAGGCATCAAAACGTAAACATCCGGTATAAAATGCGTATGCCCGAATTGGACCGATTACAATACTACCCTTCTATAGCTATAGCGCTAAGCGGAAAAGTAAAGATGATTGAAGTCCACATTATTTTTAAACTATAGTCATATGAATTAATGTTACGATAGATACATGAAGATACTAAATATATAAATAACTACAATTCAAAAGGAGTTAATGAAAATTATTTCTACACATATCTACTCGTGTGAAATATTGATTTGCATTAAAAACTATTTTTTTTAAATTAAGGAAATTTTTACTAACGTCGTTGATCTTTCTAGGGATAAAGTTTTCTGCTTCTTTACTTTATGAAAGTATAATCAAATTGTGAGTGGTGGCCGGCCCAACCAAGATTTTGGGAGATTTGAATACTGAATTGAACTGAATAAAACCTTTATTTTCCTTGTATAAAATATAAAATATCAGAGAATTACAAAATACAGTTAGGAAGCATAATTACCTGCAAAGGATAACCTGTGCGCAGGTATGAGCTACTTTATATAATATTTCTAAAAAGGGGAATATAAAAACTATTACAACAATTTATTTAAATAAATAGTAGTATATAAAAATTCTTACAAACAAAAACTTAATTGTTGCAGACCGAGTTCAAATAAAAATTAATAATTATTATCTTAGAAAATTACAACAAATGAATACCTGCACCCACGCACTGAAATTCATCATTCTATAGTAGATTTAGTAATATCAAGAAGATCCAAGTATGTGAAGATGATGTAAATAATACTTATATTGTTCTACAAATTTATGCTTATAATTACAAATTTACCCATAACAAGTTTGTCTTTCTTAATTTGGATTTCGCTCCGCTAGGGTTAAATTAAAAAAAAATAATATTAACAGTGAAGTTATGTTATATTTTAGGTTTTAATTTTTAAGGTCATTTTGAAACTGATCTGATAGTATGGTCAGTACGATGAGCAAGAGCAACGTAGAGGTAATATAACATTTCCAGAATAAGTTGGCAAAAATAATTACAGAGACGCCGTACTGTACCAAACGAAGAAATTTATTAATATCTTGAATCGCCTTATGTCCCCAAGGAAATCAAGCGATACGGTTCACATTGCCATTAACAGCTATATAATTATATGATCTATCTACTGCTGAATCTTTTAGACAACTGCAAGAATGTCCGGCGACTCAAACGCCTTCACGTGCTCGACCTCTCTTTTTTTCTGTGTAGCCTCCAGAACCACCGTAAGGTATTACTTCAGAGAAATGAGGATGATATGTATGAATGTGAATGAAGTGTAGTCTTGTACAGTCTCAGTTCGACCATTCCTGAGATGTGTGGTTAGTTGAAACCCAACCACCAAAGAACACCGATAGTTACGATCTAGTATTCAAATCCGTATAAAAGTAACTGCCTTTACTAGGATTTGAATCTTAGAACTATCAACTTCGAAATCAGCTGAGTTGCAATTACGAGTTAACCACTAAACCCCGTTAACCACTTAGTTAACCACTAAGCCCGTTGGGTTCACGTGCTGAACCTAGCGACAGTGTGAGTGACTCTAGGGCTGGAACGATTCCTTAAGGGATGGGGAGCTTTTCTTTGCCTGATGAAGGTCCTAAATCCCTTTCATAAGCAAATTAAATAACTGTTTTGTGATTTTTTTCTTTGTCTTTTATAATATTATTTGAATTATTGTTTTTTGTTACGGTTTTACGGACTTTTGTACTTTTTATGAAGTGAATATGTGAGAGTGCATTTATACAAATGAACTATTGTCTTATGTATTTATATATTGTCTTGTATTTATAACGTATTTGAACTACTGTCTTTTGTATGTATGTTTTATTGATGGAATTTATTAAAATCCCTGATAAAGTGCTTATTGCAATTATATTTACTTACGTTTCATTCTTGGAACCATTGTAAAAAAACAAACTATATTACAAAAAACACAATTTCTGTTGTGTCATCTGTGTTTTATTTTTAGTTTCCCGGACATAGTGTAACATGCTGCTGTAGCTTAACGGGAAAGTATATAAATCGGTAAAAAAAAGCTGGTCTTTTTTAAGTTTTGTATCTTAAGGAGGCATTTAAATAAACTTAACAAAAAAAAAAGAATTTAGAAAAATTAAATAATCTGCGAAAAGATTTTTTATTCTAATGTTAAATCCAAAAAGTCTATTTTTGTCTGACGGACGTTTGGGCGTCTGTACGTATACATACATATGTATGTTAGCCTTTATTTGGTCTTATAACTCTGAACCCCGTTGACCGATTTTTTCAAATTTGGTTCGTAGTTACTATCTTCAGGGAAAAATTAATTAAAATTTTTGAAAAATTGGAAAAAGGGTGGGAGTGTTTTGTCAAAAATAAAATTTCAAAACTTTACTAGGGTATTTCAATAAAAGATTTTTCTTACAAAAATTGAAGTTTTTTTTATCGAGATCACAATTTAACAAAAGACATTACTTAATATTCACTCACTCCCCAAAAATGCTTATATATATATATTTTTTTCGTTATAGTCTCTTTGGACCGCGTTGAACTTTTTGCAAAACAGATGTCTTCCGTCTGTTTTTCCAGTACAATTTCATTTCGTCTCGTTTAACTTGTTTTTGTTCATCAGTCCACTGCCTCCCAGTTCTAGTCTTATCTGTAAGTTTCCGGAAAATGTGTTTATTAATTTTATCTCTAAACTCAGTTCTGTTACACTCATCGCCTTCGTTCAGTTGTAGTTCGCCGAGGTCCTTCTTAACTTCGACTACCCAATCCGTAGTCGCTTTCATATTTGTTAAAAAACTAAAGACGCGCTTCGTTAACCTGTCATCCGATATCCTAAGTATATGACCGTAGAACTTGACCGTTCGGTTTCTCATCGTCGACGTCAGCGGTTCGTTGTTCCCTTTATAAAGTTCTTCGTTACTTCTTAGTCTGTAAGATGCGTCTTCTAGTTTTCTTTGTCCCAATATTTTCCTCAATATTCTTCTTTCACGTATTTCCATCTCCTTCAGTTCATTCTTTTTCCTGAGTATCAAACATTCTGATTCGTAGAGTGCCTCTGGTTTGAGCACGGTAGTGTAGTGTCTTATTTTTGATCCGTATGATATACTCTTTTTGTTGTAGATATTCTTTGTTATCCCGTATGCTCTTTCTAATTTCCTGGTCCTTTCCGTGTTAGCTGCCTCATCGAGTCCATTATCTTGAATAATTTCTCCAAGATATTTGAAACGATCGACTCACCTGATATTCCCTCCTTTTGTTTTTATTTATTTCTCCTTGTGATGTCGGTATTCCATGAATTCCGTCTTCTCGTAAGATATCTGTAGTCCTGTCCTTATGGCTATTTCCTCTAGTAACTCTATCGATTCTCTAGCCTCAGAAATGCTTATATATATATATATTTTTTTTTTCTATATTTTACTTCAGGAAAGGAGTTAATGGGAGATTTTGCATCTACATTTTCTACATAGATAGGCCTTTAAACCATTTTAAAAAGTTTTCGCCCATCCCACTCAATCGATTTTAATATTAAACATTTAAAAAAATCTATTTTAAATTTAATTTGATAGCCCTTACTCTTTAGTATTTCTTTAAAAAAAATTTGCCAGATCTTTCATCCCCTACTATTTGACCTGTGTAACCGGAAAAGTTACTCAATTCATTATAGGATTTTTAAAAATAAAAATTAATGTGTAATTTATTATTAGATTTACTTTAAATGGTTTTCCAGGGGGGGTTTTCATTCGCTACTTTGAAATAAATAAAAAAATATTGCGGGTGTAGAAAAATGAAACTGAAGGATTAAGGATAAATAATAGATTTATCAAAATAATTCAAAACAATAGATTCTTTTAAAGTGAATTGTTTTAAAACAAAAAGATTTTTCTGTAAATAGAATTAAATACTTTTAAAATAATTTAAAAAATCTAAACTGAAAAATATTCTAAATGAAATCTTTATTTTAATCTATATTCTTTTTTTGTACATTATGAAATAAAGCATCTAATTTTTAAGATTTGTAGAAGTGAAATCAATGAAGAGAAGAAGTTCTAAATAAATAAAAAAATGTTTGAAGAAGTTTGAATAAACTTTTCGAAGAGGCGTCAAGGTTACAAGTACAAACGATACACGAATTGCCTTTAAAACTTATATAAAAACGGAATTTTCAGAGTTTTCAATCGATAGCTATGATTGGTGAATAGAGTGTGAATATATCAAATAATAGCCTAGAGAACGTAGTTTCTTAAAATCAACTTTTTTTTCTTTATTGTATTCAGTTTGATTTTTTCGTGTAGATGGTATTGAAATACTTCATTACGTAACTTCATGTAAAACAGAAAGAGAGAGAACATGATATATGTATAAAAAACAGAAAATTATTTCCAAATGACGTATAAAAAGATATTTTGATAAAATTTTCAAAATAAAGACTGTTCAAATTTTATAGGTTTCAATTTTTGGGAAAATAATTTTTTTTTTTAATTTTAATTCATCAATAGAAAAAAATTGTGATTTAAGGAAAGACGCGGATTTTCAACTGAATAACATATTTGAAGGTCCTAAAATTATTTTTCATAAATTTTCAATTGGAATTTACATTAAATAAAAAATGATAAAATTTATTTTGAATTTAACAAGAAAGAAATTCCCACATGTTATTCCTACTGAGAATATAGGCGTACAAATCAAATGGAAAGATTTTTTGTATTTAATAATGTTACTGAATCAAAATTGGGTCAGTAGTTTTGAATCCAATTCAATCAGACATACGAATACATAGATAAAAACAAAGAAAATCATGATTATTTCTTCCGGTTCACAAAAAAATTATCGAATGAAATAGATAAAAATTTACTTTTTTTAAGACGACCAGATAAATTTTTAAATTAGTTTAAATATTTTTAAATTAACATTCCTCCAAAATTATTATTTTTAGATACCCCTCCGCTGCATACTAAAATTTTAGTTTTAGTTTTATTACAACTGCCGTTTTCAGATTTCTGATTTAATTTGGAATTATCTCGATAAGGTAGATAGAAATATTTTCAAATTTACTGATAGAAGACGTGTTTGGATCTTACAAATAGTCTCACGTACATTAAATAAATGTTTAAAGTGAATTAATTTTAAAATTGTAAAAACATCAATACATTGCAAAACTAACAAAAGTAATAAAGATAAAATTTAAGTTAAGGAATTAAGTAAATTACCTTTAAAAAGAATTACCTTTAAGGAATTAAGTTTAATACCTTATAAAATATGTGTAAATCAAATAATAATCAAGGTTGTAGATAATATGTAATTTTACATTATTTACATTTATGTAAATAAGTATTATCAGTTTATAACATTTGACAGTAATAACTATTGTAATGAACCGCTGATTACCTGGTCTGATTTTTAAAATGCTGAATCCGAATAATCAGAATTCTGGATGACTGAAAAATATTAAAAAAAATGGTTTAATACACTTACTTAACATATTGTTATAATATTTTTTTATCAATTTATGTAATAATCTATCACGCTTAATAAAAGACGAAAATATAAAAAACTTAATTTATATATTTCAGTAAAATTAATCAAATATTAAGAACATACGTATAACTATAATGTAATAAAAAAAAAAAAAAATACAGCAGTACGTTATTAAAATCCAGTGGGTAAAAATCTGTTAATAAAAGAATTTGCAAAAATTATCTGAAATTTTAATTTAATATTGTACTCTTTTATAAAAAATGCGTTTAAAAAAGTTATTACATAAACAATTATAAGAAAACTTAGAAAAAATGTACTGAAGAGATTTTTTTGGAGTTCAGTTGTAATCTTCCATCCCCCTAGAACCGGACCCGCAACGAAGGGTAAACACAGCTCCAGGGGGTGCCATTGCCTCAAACTGCCTAGTCGAGACCTGACGTTCTCCCCAGGCAGCTGGGATTCGGTCTTTAATTAGTGGCCATGCCTTTAATGATGGGACCTCGTAGAGATCCCCCACCAGGACTCCGATCTTGACGCCACACCTCAAATGAGGAACCCCAAAGTGATCCCCACCGGAACAACGGTCCTACTTTGCCTCCTCATCGAAACACGATTTTAGGAAAGTAAAATTACTGTTATAAAAAATATGATGTGGAAACCACATGATTTCCTTATAAGCCTTTTTAATTACAAATATACATTTTTAAACGAACATAAAATTTTGTTTTCTAATAACTTCTGATTTTTTTCATATTTTTTATTATTTTTTTATTGTTATTATTGAATAAATTATTTGATGTAGTTATTATTGAAATATTTGATGTAAACATTGTTTTTTATTTTAGTAATAGATCAATATATTTATATTAAAAAAAAGGAGATGAAGTCGGATTCAAACTGATATGACTACCCTTATAAAATCCAAATATCTCATTAATTTAAACTTAATTTTGCTATAACTCTGGAACCAATAAATATAAATTAAATACCACTTATGATATATCCTTAAAAGCACTATTTTTTGGATTTTGGGCCTTTTTGGACACTTTTGGTCCAGTCGATTGTAATCAAAAGGGGAGGTGTATATACGTACAGACACGTACAAACGCCGAAACTAGTCAAAATGGATTCAGGGATGGTCAAAATGGATATTTCTGTTGAAATCTGAAAACCGAAATTTTTCGCGATTACAACAGTATAAGGAAGTAAAAATAATTTCTTCAAAAATTAAAAATAATCGAAAAACTGACTGTACTTTTAACATAGTAAAATTTAGTATACTCAATATACAAAACATCTTTTAAAAATACTATTTCTTCTTTAAAAAAAATGTATAATTTGTATTTGTTTTAATTTTATGCTCATAATCTTCGTTTGGAGCTGCAAGATCGCGTAATAGTTTTAAACAAAAAATCCGTCTAGAATCACATTATTTTGTCGCTCCTATCAATCTACAGCGATAGACAAACAAACATTCATGAACTTTTACGAATGACGGCCCTAGATGAAAGTCATCACACAATTAAATCGTAGTTCATGTTTGATCAATAACTGTGTTTCCATCAATCTTTCCAGAAGTTAATTTTATAATTAGTTTAACACAGCCCTAAATTTACGTATAAAATTCATTTAAAAACCCAGTAAAAATAAAGATCGATAAAAGTATACTAGTCGAAGAAAAGTTTATTTGAACTTAATTTTGGATTATTTTAAATGAAAGGTTAATAAAATTTTTCTTTCTTTTTTTCTTCTCTGAAAATTATTTCGCCATATTTGGGAATATAAAATGGAAATTTTTTAGCATATGAAAAATTCCATACCTAACCGAGATTCGAACTCAGGACATCCGGATGAAAGGTCGAGACGTTACCATTCAGCCATGGAGATCGGCTAAATTGCTTAGTGCGATATAAGTAGTTTGGTTAGTTGGGTAACCAGGGAATCTCACTAACGATAGAGGGCTGACTTCAAACCGTCGAAATTTAATGATTTTTTTTCTTGACTTTAAAAATGGATAATAACAATGAAAAGAAATGCAAAAGGTGATAATAAAAAGAATTAAAAAAGAGTTGTAGAGAAATCAGTACCGAGCGTGATAAATGGCTTTGTACAATATGGAAATGCATACATTAATTTGACCTATGTTTATAGATTTACATCTATACAAATCAAAGAAATTAGTGTTTTCAAAGTCGTATTAAAATGACTTTTTAATAGATATGTGACAAATTCTAATTTATTAAGTTTTTTCTAAATGTACTTTAATTGTTTAAATCATTTGTTTTCAAAGGGATCGACGACGCCCCCTTGTGAACGCTGGAGGTCTTTAGGAAGGCGGTAAAGGCCAACAGAAAACGGGGGAGATCAGGTGGTCTAGGAAAATGATGGATGATTAAAAAAAAAGGAAAAATTACGTTTTCCTGGTATTTCAAACAAACGTAAAGTAAAATGTAAGTTTCAACTCAAAAATAGGATATGCCACATTTGAAAATAATAATTGCAATTACAATTGTTTTTAAGAGTGCATCTTAAAAACAGCAATTGTAATTATTATTTTTAACAGACGGTAAGTTTACAAATTTTGGGAGGAGGTAGAAAAGTTTTGATTCACAATGTGGACGGTGGGCGAAAAAGTTTGGGAATCAATGGTTTAAATGATACCCAGAATATAAACATGTATTATTATTATTATTATTATTATTATTATTATTATTATTATGCTTTTACGGCCAACATGGGACCACTTAAGTCAATTTTAGTTGGATCTTTTCTGAGAAAAGCGCGTTATTTTATTCTTTCGAGCTGCCCAGTATTTCTTCATCCGTTCAGATCTTGCTTTCTTTTCTTCATCCGTAAACACCCTCTTCGTTGTATTTTGTCGTTTGTCTGTCTTTTGTTTAAATCTAATGCTTTTATCTTTTAGCTTTGTAATTTTTCCAGTTTTATTCTGTAGGTCAGTCAGGGAAATTCCCAATTCTTTCATATCTTCTCTAATTTCTTTGATCCATCCTTCTAGCTTTTGGAACCAGAGCTTTTCAATGATATTTCTTGACAGTCTTGTTTGCGGTGTCCTTATGAGATGACCGAAGAAAGAGATTCTTTTATTCCGCATAGTATCAGTAACAGGCTCTATTTCTCGATACACCACCTCATTTGGCACAATCCACCATCGGCCTTCTTTTTGGTGTTTTTTATTGATACACGTTCTGACAATTCTCCTCTCTATTTTCAGAATTTTTTCAATTCGGTTTTTCTGAGTGATTTTGAAAAGGGTCTCGCTTCCGTAGGTGACTTCTGCATAAACATGTATTATAACACCATAAAAAATTAGGATTAAGCAATAATGATTATAAATAGATTTTTTAAAATATTTTAGCTAGTGTTGTTCAATATACACAGTTTATAAGTTGTTATGGATGATTTGAGTTAGAAACGATTTTTGTTGCGTTACCGTAACAAAAATCTATCTATCTTGTAAGTCAATTCTTTTGTAAATAAAAAACCCTTCTACGAGGTACTCTACATACTGTAGTATGTATAAATGTGATCAATAATCATAGTTCCATGAACTAAATCAAGTAAATAGTAGGAAAAATCACTTGAAAATATATTTTAATTTTTATATAATTGTATTTTATACAATAATAAATTGTTTATATTTGTAAATCAACTTTATATATAAGCTGATCTTCATAGCGGAATATAGCCTCTCTGCCTTTCATCCAGAGGTTCCAGGTTTGAGTCCCTGTTATGAATGAGATTTTTCATACGTTATGAAGTTCTATTATGTTTTTCATACATCAGAGTGACTATTATTCAACGTCAGCCTGTCGTTACGATTGTCTGAATAAAATATTATTAAAAAAAAAACTGAATAAAAGTATTAATAGAAGAAAAATGTAAAAATTAATAAAAAGTATCTTATTTTATTTTGTGGTGTTTCATATCGTAAAAAATACACACATTTATTGAAAATTGACGTTTCTTCTGTTATTTAAATATATCGTATAATAGTATTTTCTTTGACATACTAGAAATTCCACCTTATCTTTTTCATAAAACTAACAATAACATCACACCACAGAAAACAGCAATTCAATTTTATGCCTTTCAGTTCGTAAAAAAACGAAAATGTGATTCGATTTAAAAAAAAAAATACTTTGCAGGAAGATTTCTTTTGATATCGTCTTTTCTTATGTCACTAAATTTCTTTTTCAATAACATCACGCAAAATCTTATCTTTGGAATATAATAAATATAAAGTAATTTCATTTTACATAATGTTTAGAATAATAATGCTAAATAATATTGAATATTTTTTAATTTTTATATTTTATATTTCAATCTTCGCCGTTAAAAGAACATGACATTTCAATTTAACAACATTTGATAACAACGTAATATAAGTTGTACAATTTTTTAAAAGAGTTTTCTGGCATAATCATCACTCACTTTTATTAATACACAAAATGTTTCACCTTATCAGTAAATTAACAAAAGTAACTAACTATATCATCGAAATAGTCAAAGTGTGTACGTTTTATCTTGACGATAGTGGCC
Organism: Lycorma delicatula; assembly: GCF_047948215.1. NCBI lineage: Eukaryota > Metazoa > Arthropoda > Insecta > Hemiptera > Fulgoridae > Lycorma > Lycorma delicatula. The sequence continues at coordinate 137,843,411 of NC_134461.1, read as the reverse complement.
CTAATCACCGGGTTACTATCTAATTTGATTAAACCTTATTAATTTTCTCGATAAATAAAGGAGCTAATGTCAAAATATTATTTCTTTGCTTTTTGTTATTAGTTATTTCATTTTTATACTGTTTGGATTTAAAAAAAGCCAAGAATTGGAAAAATCACAATATTTTTTGTGCTTAAAAAAACCATTACAAATTAATAAATCATCACCTTTTAAATCGTTGAACCGCATTCTTCTTCAGCCCATTATTTTCATGTAATATTTTTAATTAACCTGCTTAATAAATAAAGTTTATTTAGTTGGAAAGTTTAACGTTTAAAAAATTACTCCTCTATTGATTTTCTTTTTCCTGTTTAGCCTCCGTTAACTACCGTTTAGATAATACTTCAGAGGATGATATATATGAGTGTGAATGAAGTGTAGTCTTGTACATTCTCAGTTCGACCATACCTGAAATGTGTGTTTAATTGAAACCCAACCACCAAAGAACACCGGTATCCACGGACTAGTAGTCAAATCCGTGTAAAAATAACTGACTTTACTAGGACTTGAACGCTGGAACTCTCGACGTCCAAATCAGCTGATTTGAGAAGACGCGTTCACCACTAGACCAACCCGGTGGGTTCCATTTGTTTTCTGGATCGTAGAAACTCTACGTAGCGATTATTAATATGCGAGGGCCGTTCGCATATAAAAAACCAGCATAGATAAAAATATTTTATTATATACAACTTAAAACTATAGCTTTTAACTATTTTTAAACATAGTCACCATTTCAAGCATTTGCCATAGCGTTTCTCTTATTTAAAAATACTTTCTTCATAAATTTTAGCCGCCTGAATTCCTACCCAACCTTTTGTGGGATTTTAAAGTTCGTATTCACCATCGAAGTGCTGTGACGCAAGCCACGTAAGTAAAGAGATGAAAATTACTCAGCGCCAAGGCCCGGGCTGTAAGAAGGCTGATCAAAAATGTCCCGATGGAATTGATTCAGAAGTTTTTGAGTTCGTTGAGCACTGTGAAACGTTGTTATGCAACATCAGATCACAGCATACCATGTCGTTCGTTCTGGACGGCTTGCCTAAGTTTTTTCAAAGTTTCGCAGTTGAATTGTATCAAATGACTTGTACCACATAATTTCGATAACGAAGACGAACTTTAAAATACCGTGGAAGGTTGGCTAGGTACCCAGGTGGCTGAATTGTTTCAAAAAGGTATTTGTAAATTAGTGAAACGCTATGAGAAATGCTTGAATTTAAATGGCGACTACGTTTAAAAATACTTAAAAGCTGTACTAAGTTGTATATAATAAAATATTTTTATCTATGCAGGTTTTATATTTATAGTCTAACGGAGGTTACTTTCCGAACGGTTGTCGTATATTAATAACTCAAAATTTAATGAAGGAATTGATAAATTTCTTCCTAATTAATAAAGATTTAAATTAAAAAAAGAAAAATTAATAATAACAATTAAAAAGTAGGTTTTCAATAAAAAAAATTATAAGTAAATTAAAATGAACAATTATACTGAACAGTTATTAAAATACATTGGATTACAATAATACTTTGGAAAGATATTTTACATAAAAAAAGGAACCGATTTTCTTAAAATCTTAGAGGCCATTTGGATTTTTATACAATCATCTTCAGTAGATATTAAGAAAAGCTTAATAAAAAAAAAATTAAATAAATAAATGAAAACTAAACACACAGTGAAAATAATAAATATTAGTTAACAATTCCACCAGGTTAGTCTAGTGGTGAACGCGTCTTCTCAAATCAGTTGATTTGGAAGTCAAGAGTTCCAGTTATCAAGTCCTAGTAAAGACATTATTATTTTTACACGGATTTGAATACTAGATCGTGAATACCGGTGTTCTTTAGTGGTTGGTTTCAATTAGCCACACACCTCAGAAATGGTCGAATTGAGACTGTACAAGACTACACTTCATTTACACTCATACATATCATCCTCTGAAGTATTATCTGAAAGGTAATTACCGGAGGTTAAACAGGAAAAAAAAAAGAAAAAGTTGACAATCATTACTTACGAACACACACACACACACACACACACACACACACACACACACACACACACACACACACACACACACACACACACACACACACAGGATGTTCCTCACTAATAATGCAAATTATTTTATTAATTTAAATAGTAAGAAGTATTAATAAATAGAATACTGTCAATCTTGTAATGTTGCAATTCACTTTAATAATCTCAGCTATATACAAACTGATTGAACAATTGAGGTGAGACATTTTGTTCACAATACGGTAAAGCTTAATGTTTTATCTAATAAACTACAATTCGATAAAACTAATATTTACGATGTTATTAATGATTAAAATATTTTAAAGGTGCTGGCATTTTGAAGTTTCCGAAGTTAAAATTGTCTAACTTATTTAAAAAAAAATGTATTTGGATAGGCTACTTGTTCATCAAATTTTATTAAAATATGTACATCCGTTCTTAAGACCAACATCTTTACTGAAAAAGCTCCAAATGGTGAACAGAATGGAAAATGGGGCAAAATAAAAGATTTATTCACAAGAAACATTGTTAATTTTCATTTCCTAACTTATTCCTTTCAAAAATAAATAAAGATAATAATAACACACTGTTATTATTTTAGGCAATACCAGTGAAACCAATACAATTAGTTTAAAATCATTCAACCTATTTAATCTATAATAAAGATTAGTGCCCGGCGACTCGAGTTAATACACAGCTCATTCATAGGTTGGGTGGATAAAACCTATCTAAACTTTGATAAAGGCGGCATGAACCTTAAACTAATCAAAGAGATATTCTTGCCCATAAATAAAAATTTATAGGCGGGAATTATTTAACAATGAAGTTTTGATATTTAGATGGTATGGAATTGTAAGCTTAAATTTAAAATTTGCCATAAATCACTTTATTAAAGTTTTCAAAAAAATAACTTTATGCTGTTATCTCCTCATTTTGAAAATTTTATCTTCGAAAATTCCAAAATGGCAGCAGCCTTTAAAATGTTTTAGTCATTAATAGCATCGTAAATATTAGTTTTATCATTTTAATCGCTGTCTGATATACAGTTTATGCTATCCTTCTCTCCTTGACATAAGTTTTACTCTTGAGGCGTGCATTAAGTTGTAGGAGGCAATCATAACTGAAGTTCAAGTTAGATATAATTAAAATAATATTATGCCTTCTAATATTGCTAAAAACGCTAAACAATTATTTCTGTACTTATACATATATACTAGCTGCAGGGCGTGCCGGTGGCATGCCTCCGTAGCGGACAGCGTCTCGGAATGCTATTATATGGTGTCCAAAATTGATTACCTCTTTTGAAAAATGTTTTTTTTTTTAATGATGAAAATTTATCAAGGAAAAGCTAAAAAAGGATTCGTTATCGTTCACAGTTAAGCATCCTTTCTAATTACGAGATAAGTTAATCTAATAGCGTCTCAGCCTTTCATCAGGAGGTCTCGGGTCCGAATCCCGGTCAGGCATGGCATATTCACACGCTAAAAATCATTCATCTCATCCTCTGAAGCAATACCTAACTAACGGTGGTCCTGAAGATAAAAAAAAAAATATAATAAGTTAATCTAGATGGATAATCGATAGTATTTTCAGTATCGAAAATAGTTCTGTTTTAAGATTTGAATGAATTGAATGAATGAAATAACTGTAGTCAATTTTATTTTATAATTATTATTACTGTTGTTATTTATCGTTAATAAACATTTAAGAAAAAATCTTATGATTTTTTGACGGGCGGTATGTTCGATCATGTAAGCATAGTAAGCTACGGGGGACGCCACACACAGACAGACACACAAACAAATGCCCTTTAGTAGGGTGGAATATATGTAATATTATCTTATAAAATCCGACAAAAATATTCATTTTGTAAAATGTTCCGTAAGTATTATTTTCTTGTAAAGTAATGGCTTTTTTCTTAGGTCTTTTTATTTGCAAATTAAAAACCAATATTGCAGCCGTCTACTGAAATCTAGTTCAGTTCTTTTGTAATATTTTATACGATAGCTACACGAACCAAAATTATAATAAAGGTAAAAGTTACATTAGTTTTGAGGTTGATGTATGCCAAAATGGTATAGGAAACCGCTCTTTCTCATTATAAAACGATTTTATTACGGAGTTAAAGCATTTTTTTTGGGCATGACATTTTTTTTTTATTTACTATCATTGAATTAAGAAAACCTAATTTACTACACTGATTATATTGAAATAAAAAAATACTCTCATAAAAATTACTGCTTAATAAAATGTACAAAAAATAATTTTGTTTTATTTATAATTTTTACTTTATAGACATATATTTATTCAAAAGTAAATATTTTACTTTCTGTAGCATCTTCACGTTTGGTTTCTACTTTTTTTTTGTAAAATATGAAATTGCTTTCATTTGTATCCTTTTTTTCTAGTAATAATTTTCTTTTATTTAACGTAGTCATCAATATAAAACCTAAATTACAAAATTGATGCCCACCGGGCTGGTCTATTGGTTAACTCATCATCAAAAATTGGTTGTTTAACAGCTGATTTTCGAAGACAAAGATTCTGAGGTTTAAACCTAGTAAAAGTGAGTTCCTTTTATATGTATTTGTACACTAGACAATGCATTCCGGTGTAATTCGGTGGTTGGGGTTCAATAAACCACACGTCTCAGGAATAGTTGGCCTCATTATGTACAAGACTACACCTCATTCACATGTCATATATATCATCATCATCTCAATGAGTCATGGGGGGAGGGGGTTGCTTATTTTTCAATAGTTGAACAGACTATAACGTACATATTAAGAAAAAAAATTGAAAGAATGATTTTGTGGTTCCAGACGCTATCGTTCTTAAATTACCGTTGAATTTTCTTTATAATAATAGGGATACTTTCTTTCACTAAGAAAAAATTATTAGCGATTCTTTAAACAACTCATTTACCAAAATTACTTTAGGATTTTACAGTTTGTTTTCTTAACATATTGTTTTATGGGTTAAAAAGTAATAAACTTCTTCATTTGTTCAACGTTTTCTGTTTTTTCTTTATTCAAATCAGAGCAGACAAAAACACATTTTTCTGTAACATATGTTTGTAGGATATATTTACGGAACTTTTCTATGTTATAATTTTAAATTAGTTTTCTGTTGTTATATAAATATTTCAACTGCTACCAGACAGATATAAAGCCACATCGCTCATCTGAATCTCCGTTAATCAGTTAATTCATTAGTTAGGAGAAATGGTATCAAATATTATTCTAGTATCGATTGTGCCTTCATTATAATGTATAAAGGATAAGAATTATTAGTATTAGAATGTTAGATCGGTCATTAAATGAGAAAATATTTAATGTCTGTTTAATTATATTTTTAACTGTCAAGAGAACAGGAAATAAAACTTTAATCGTTAAAGAATAAGTAATAAAATTAAGATTTATCTATGGAAGAATACTAGGAATATTTTTTCTGAATCTAAGAAGCACCTAAATAATTTACTTTATTTTTACATGGAATCAATCCTTTACGTCTGTAATTTATAAATAAATAAATAAGGTATTAGCTTTATAGTTAAAATATTTATATTTTGAGTTTAAATCGTTCATTACGTTATATGAAAATTAGCGAAATCATTTGAAAAAGTTTTTTTAATTAAATTTTTTTAGTTTACAAGTTTTGAAGGATAATATTTATAAATAATAAAAATAAGCCGAAATTTATTAAAATTCATTAAATAGAGGAAATACAAACAGAATTCAAAATTGAAAAGAAAACCGTAAAACAATAACCACCTAAAATTATTTGGGCATTTTGATTTTGAAACAATCATTATCAGTCGATAAAGTCAAAAATGAAAATTAAAAGAAATATTTTGAAAAAAGTTATACATATGTAACATAAGTAAAAGGTTTTCATCTATATTTGTAAATAAAAGAAGGATAAAAATAAAACTGTTTTAAATTAAGAATATTCAGAACTAATATATAACTCTTTTCACACAGTTACACCTCAGTACAGATAAATAATACATTATCAAAGACTAAAAACGCCTGTGCTTATCCTTGTACGCACAACGACTTATTTATAATTTTTAACCAATTTACTAAATATAACTTTTACTTAACTTCGCTCTTATCTGAATTTTATGAAAATGCTTCTTAAAATTAAATAATAAATCATATACGGCTAGCAACGTGTGACGAAGTATATGTTTTTTCAACTTTAATGTTTAAAGTTTTTTTATTTCACATAACTTTTTATAAAATATTATTGCCTAACGGTACAATTCTGTTATCATTTCTTTTATACGTATTTCTTTTTTTACAAAAATACAATAGATAAATAAATTTAAATAAAACAGATATTCTTCTTAAACTTATTTAAATTTTTTTAATAAATAATGGATTTTAAAAGTGTACGATTTAGTTTTTACTGAAAATTATGATATAACACAGATTATGATCTTTTTACCATCTTGACTCTTAGTAAACATAAATAAAATTATCAGTTTTATTAAACCGTACTTCGTTTAGATAAAATACATTTAAGAAGATTTATTAAAGATAGCTTTAAAAATAATCTTTTACGTACAGACCATACGAAAATTTATGGTAGATTTATTAATTGCCTGAAAATATTAAATTAAAAATAAATTATCCTATCAGAACCTAACTCTTTCACGTCACAAGAGAGATGTAATAATATAAACTGAAGAGGGAACCTTATGCTACTATTAAAGCTGGTTAACATGTATTACATTCCGTTTTAGATTAAATTTCAAACATACATATATTATATATTTTATATATATATATATATTAAATATTTTATATATATATATATATTAAATATTTTATATATATATATATATTAAATATTTTATATATATATTAAAGTAATAAATAAACAGTAAAATTCTGAATAAAATACCACTTAATAACCGTAAGTAGGCATGTCTATAATCTATTGGGAATATAATTATACTAATATTTCCTCGTGAAAATTTCAATTGCATTGGATGTATAGTCTTATACGATAACAAGTTAAACATTTTAAATTCGTTCTATTTCTGGTCTAAGCTATAATTAAAAACAATAAAATACACTTCTTATATAGAAATTATTATAAAATAGTTAATTTATGTAACTAAATAAAAAAGTCCCTTTCGGTATTCCAGAAGGCGGAGGTAGATTTCACCGGTGCTAAGTAGAGGATAAAAAAGATTTCCCCATTAAAGTTAAGAAAAACTTCAAACTTACTCAATACGAAAATGGTTGCATGTGAAAAAAGTTTCACAAGTTTAGTATACGATAAGCCCCATCTTCCAATTCCAGCAACATTCTGGTCATCCCTTGTCGTAAAGGTTGGTCATATCAAAAATTGTTTCAGACAAAAGTTTTAGGTAATGTTTAGAGGATTAACGACCAGTTTAAACCGATTCGATACTGTGCCTATTTGGAAGGTATGATTCTTTTTTTTCGAAACCCCATTTTTCAACCCCGTTAGACAATGGTTGGTGATATCAAAAAACTTTACTTATAAGTTTAAGGCTCTTATCCGAAGAATAGTAGGAACTTTAAACGAATTCGATATTTTATTTAATAAGAAAGTTATAGTAATTTTTTTTTTTCTAAAAAGCCTCCCATATCCACCTCCATGGTCCAATTTTGGCCGTTAACAAACGCGACCAAGATTTTGGGACGAGATATTGTTAAGGAACAATTTGAAAGGTATTGGCGCAAAATTACGACAGTTATCGTATCCACAAGAAAGTGAAATATATACATTTAATAATATATACATAACATACATATTATTATTATTATGCTTTTACGGCCAACATGGGACCACTTAAGTCAATTTTAGTTGGATCTTTTCTGAGAAAAGCGTGTTATTTTACTCTTCCGAGCTGCCCAGTATTTCTTCATCCGTTCAGATCTTGCTTTCTTTTCTTCATCCGTAAACACCCTCTTCGTTGTATTTTGTCGTTTGTCTGTCTTTTGTTTAAATCTAATGCTTTTATCTTTTAGTTTTTTAATTTTTCCAGTTTTATTCTATAGGTCAGTCAGGGAAATTCCCAATTCTTTCATATCTTCTCTAATTTCTTTGATCCATCCTACTTCTAGCTTTTGGAACCAGAGCTTTTCAATGATATTTCTTGACAGTCTTGATTGCGGTGTCCTTATGAGATGATCGAAGAAAGAGATTCTTTTTTTCCGCACAGTATCAGTAACAGGCTCTATTTCTCGATACACCACCTCATTTGGCACAATCCACCATCGGCCTTCTTTTTGGTGTTTTTTATTGATACACGTTCTGACAATTCTCCTCTCTATTTTCAGAATTTTTTCAATTCGGTTTTTCTGAGTGATTTTGAAAAGGGTCTCGCTTCCGTTGGTGACTTCTGGTTGTACTACAGTTTTATAATGTTTAAGTTTTGTTTTAGCAGAAACGCATTTTTTGTTGTATGTTGACCAAGTTAATTTTTGGGATTTAATCATTTTATTGGTCCTGTTTTGCCATGTCACTTTTTCATTTAAATTATAAGTTATAATTTCCCCTAGATATTTAAATTGTTTTACTATTTTAATTTTCTGATTGTTTACCGTAATGTGCTCTATTACCAGAGGATCTATGGCCATTAGTTCGGTTTTTTCGAAAGAGATATGAAGCCCTATCTTTTGTGCTAGGTTTTGAAGGCTCATGATTTGTTTTGGCTTCTTGAATATTATTTGCTAAAAGAGCGAGGTCATCTGCAAATCCTAGGCGATTTAGTGTGATGGAGTTTTTCTTAGTACCCATTTTTATATTTTTGGGATTTATTTCATACCATTTTCTCATGACAAATTCGAGGGCGCAGTTAAAAAGGAGTGGTGAGAGGCCGTCTCCTTGCCTCAATCCAGTTTTTATGTAGAAGGGTTGAGAGAGTTTACCTCTGAATTTCACTCTGGACTGGGTATCGGTTAAAGTTAATTTTATCATTTTTACGAGATTAGGGTGAAGGCCCAGGTTTTTCAGAATATTCAGCATGGATGGTCGGTGTATACAATCATAGGCCCTTTTAAAGTCGACGAAGGTGATTATTAGTTGTTTTTTCCGTCTTTTATATAAGTTCATCATAAGTTTTAGGGATATTATTTGCTCCGGGCAACCTCTCCATGGCCTAAATCCCCCTTGGTATTCCCCAAGTTCCAGTTCAAGTTGGTCTTTGCATCGGTTGTATATGATTCTCGACAGGATTTTGTATGTGCAATCCAGGAGAGATATGCCTCTGTAGTTTTCAGGATTAGTTTTATCCCCTTTTTTATGTAATGGATGGATGACGGCTGTGGTCCAGTGTTCTGGAAGTTTTTCTTCGTTCCATATTTTCACGAGGTATGTATTACGTTCCGTATTTCATGAGTATGTATTACATACATATATATATATAAATCTTTGGCTTTGGTGTCTGGGGGATGTGAAACGCGAAGATATGTCGAAATTTTCCGGAAGTCGTATCATGGTACCCATTACAATAGGTAGTTTTGTTATAAAATCTACCTAATTGAATTGTATTTAACTTGTATGTAGGTTAACTGCAGGCTAAAATTATTTTAATTCATAATAAAATAATAAAATTTCAGTACCATTATATCCAGAATAATACGATTAAATACAATACAAGATTAATAAAAAATAGTTAACATAGATGCAAATTAATTAAAATGTCAAATATGTAAATATCGCTTAATCAATTATTCTTATTTACTCAATTATTTTATACTCCAATAAAGCAAACAAAAAAAAAATATAGCAGCGAAACAGAAGTCCCCTTCCACATAAAGTTAATACTCCAAGTTTTGAGGGTCAATAAGACTAAAAATAAATTACCTGTTTTCAAACTTTTATATAAATGCATTTGCCAGTGAATGTTAGCCTGCATTTGATGTAATAAATCAGAAATATTCTAACATATTGTAAAAATCATGAAATTTTTGTTGTATAACTTGTATCTTTTTATATTAATTATTTTTTAACATAAAAATAAAGAAATGAAATAAGGAAATATCAACCAGAATACATCTATTATTACGCAAAAAAAGTAATAAAACTTATCTAGTTAGTCTCAACCAACTCGTCCTAGCATCATAGAATAGATGTACAGCACACAAAAAATTTAGAAAATATTTTAATATAACAATAATAATAATAATAATAATAAACACCAAGGAAGTCATTAATTGGTTTGCTTGGCATTTCTGCCGCCACCACCCCATTCGATCGCCCTAAAGCATAATACCGAATGTCTGTGCCACAAACGGCTACTGAGCCTCGAACAGTTTAGCGACCAGTGTCCTAAATAGCTCCTAGAGCTTACCTAACACCGTGAGCAGACTAAGCGCGGTGCCATACACCACCGGCTTAGTGTCCCAAACGCTCACTTGTTATATAATTACAAGTGTTATATATTTACCCATTTAAAATGGGTAGGCGCACCCCGTCAGCTACTAAAAATATATATGACATCCATAAATTAAAATTTATTTCGTCTAGACAGCAATTCGCTGCCACGCCTAGGTCGCTGAATGCCAGCAAGTACTTGTCCGCCATATTAAAGCGCTTGGTTGGAGCTCTAATTGGCTGGTGGTCAGCCATACATCTTAAGGTTAGCTTCCCAAAGAAGTGCGTTAGGAGTCTTTCCCTTAAGTAAACTACTGATGTCGATTTTTTGTTCCATGTGCTCACATTTTTATTTTAGCTGCTATTGGTGTAGATCAGTAGGAGCTCTACATGGTGCTCCGGGCGACTGCGGGCAGCCGTTGTTGAGCGCTACCATCTAGCGGAAAAAATTGAACTAACAATTGTATAATAAATATTCATAATTTATAATTTAATTTAAATTAAAGATTAATAATTCTTTTTAATATTTAAATTAATTATTTTTATAATTATTATTCAAACTTCTTAACAAAAGAAAAGGATTAGTTAATATTACGCAGTAAAAGAAAAGATAAAAAAAAGAAAAGAGGAAAAGACGGAAGTATGCAGACCTTAGAAATACTAAAAAAAAAAAAATTAAATAAATTACAAAAGAAATAATAATAGTAACTTCGTATAATATTTTGAATTTTAAATATTTTACAGATTTCATTATGAAAAAAATGAATTAATAGTTTTACTTTATTGTATTTCTGTTGCCGTGGTGATAGAAATATAATGTAGTAAAGGATTAATTATTTTTTTAATGAATGTGTTTAATTCACAGCTTCATTTCTCAACCTGTGGGTTAAAACCTTTCCTGGAATAACACGAATGTATCCTGAAATTTCATAGCAATCGGTCCGTTGGTCCTCGCATGATGCTGATCCAAACAAAAAAATCGAAAAACTTTCGCATTTATGTATAAGATAGTTGTAATATATATATATATATATATATATATATATATATGTGTATATTTCTTTTTAGTATTACAACAGCACGTTTACATATCTGTATCAATTGCTCATTTTTAGCACAACACTATTATTTTCCATATTTTTACAGTATATATCATTCATAAAAGGAATAATATGAAGTTGTATAGATACTCGTAAAATAGTATAAACAAAAATATGAATAAAAATACAATATGAATTGATCGTGTTTGTATGAATGGAAAATGATCATGAAATAAATGTTTATTTTAATTTCAAGTAACAGAAAAAAATACTCTTGATGTCTTTTGTCATTCTAAAAATACAAATACAAATAATCTATTATATCCCAAAAATATATAACAATCCAAACGACATTAAAATTCCGGAAAGGAAAAAAGAAATTTAAATCAACATTTCACATATATAGAATCAGTATTATGATGGAATAAATATCAGTGTTGGATGTTTTTGTGTATTGGATAAATTTTGTTATTTGTATGAGTATGCAAATATATATATTATATATGCGCGCGCGCACACACACACACACACACACACACACACACACACACTAACAAATATATCAGTATACGATAAATATAGGAGCGTTATAACGCGTCCGAAACAGAAGTTTAATTCAGCAGAGAATAATTATTATTGTTGGGTGTGAATGAAAAGCAAACGCTTTATAACGTTCATTCACTCAATATATACTTTAATTTACAATACGCCGCTATAACAATTGTCCCTGACCTTAAAAATTTTAATTAACCTATTATTACAATCGAGTAATGTTAATCGTTTCATGTAATTATTATCTTTTTATATATTAAAATTACCTAAATGTCAAAGTTATTATTTTATCATTACAAATAACTTAATTATTATTAATAACCTTTTACTGTAATGTATTAGTAAATTATGCTATTATCTGTTTATTATCTTTCCGATTTTATAGACGTTATTTCAAGTGGAATTTCTGTTATATGTAAAGCTGATAATAGATAAGACGTACTTTTTATATGAATAAATTGATGAAAATTAAAATAAGGTATTAATTCTTATGTTTATTTTATTCCGTCCTATTCTTGTTGTTCCATGATAGATAACACTCTTTGGCCACCACAACCCAAGTGATTTCCTGAGAATATACATGAGTCTTTAATACAGTAGTATTCTGCCCCTGTCGATTTCTGCATTCTAACACCGATGACAAACCATGTGGTTCTTCCGCCTTTATGAGTGATATTTTATTCTAAGAGAAATAGAGTCCTGATCCCTACTTTCTTATTTGCCTTCCCTTGAGGACGTTGACGTTCAGCGATAATCTAGAATTTTTCACTTATTTTCTATATCTATGATACTATGCTTATAATTAATTTTCTATTTATTAATTCTTTTACTTTTAGTTTTATACTCACTTATATGTACTAAAAATCCCATTTAAAATGATCTCATTCTATTAATCTTTTCTATTTACACACAAATATATATATAATCATTACAATTAAATTTTAAACGGAACTAACGTAAATGAAGTATTTTAAAAAGACAAATATAATTTAAATTTGTCTAATTCAGAATAGTAAATTTGCACAACCGGCCATATTTAATTAGGAGAATATAAACATTTTATGATATATATACATTTCACGTATACATGGAACTGCTAAATATAAATGAATTTCTAACGTACAAAGATATTTTTTGTCTATTTTCTATAAATTAAGGAAAATCTTAATACTAAAACCTTATTACAATTTATAATAAATTCTTGAGGGAATAATTTTTGAGGAGGGTATGAATGGTAATGTAATTATAACATACTAATAGCCTTACAAAATAGAATACTTAAAGTCTTTTGAAAGACAGACTGTTCACCACCTAAAAAGTGAATGATTCATATGTTGTAAAGTATTTCTGTAATTTTTATAATGACTATTAATTTTTATATACAAAATTTAACATCAGAACTAGGAGTAAGGATACAATCTTGCTTAAATTCACTAAATTTATTTTTTTTACAAATATAGTAGATACGTGGTCATGAGGTTTCCTAATAATTTAAAACTTCTATCATGTTGTAGATTCCTATTTCAAAACTTTTGCTTTAAAAAATATACTTCTTGGATACCTTCTGTAAGATGAAGATTATATAATATACTTATCTTATTTTATTTTTTTGTGTACATATTGCTTTATTTACAGTTAGTTTATTCGTTGTTTTATTTTTTTAAAAAACGCATCGTAATATTATATAGGAACATTACTAATTGTAATTTCTAGTTAAATATTACATATATTTTCTAGTTTCCATTAGCCAGATTTATGCACAGATAAGATGTCTTGCTTCTTTAAAAATAGGCTGTTTAGGATTTAAATGAATGTTAATTTTGTATCTAGTTTACACATATACATATATATTTATTTATTATCTTGCATAATTCTGTAATTTATATGTATATTCTGGATTAAAATAATATAGCAATGAATTTTAAAAATTAACTTTCATAAAATTAATTACCTTCTTTTTCTAAATAATTACCATTAATTGCGATCCTTTTTTCTACTATTTGTTCTATTAATCATAACTAGAGAGAAGATACTGGCATTCGGAAAAATAAGCAAATTTATTATAAAAAAACATCTGATGTAGACAAAAAATGCCTTCCATGTACGCCTATTAAATTATATTTACAATTTTTTTTAAAATGAAAAGTATATAAAATTTATTTTATTAAAAACTTGTGATATTTTTCCGTTTTTTTTTTTTAAATTATTATTATTATTCATTGTAAAAATCGTTTTACAATGAAAGGGTTATAATGAATATATATATATATATCTATATATTAATTGATTTATTAATATAAATTTAAAAAAAAGTTAAAAAAAGGAAATGAAGTCTGATTTCGACAGATGTGCCTTTCCCTAAGATCCAAATATTTCATTAATTAAAATTTTATTTAGGTACAACTCTGGAACCGATGAAAATAAGTACCACTTATGATAAATCGTTGAAAAGCTCTCAATGAGGGCTTATTACTGCAGTTAAAAAAAAACTCCAAAATCAAGATTTTTTGAATTTTGGATACTTTTGGTTTAATCGATTGGAATCAAAAGGGGAGATGCACAACTACATGTTACAACAGTCCTAAATCCAAATTTTCAATATTGGACAGGTAATCGTTTTTTATTTATGCGAGATACATACGTACGTACAGACATCACGCCGAAACTACTCAAAATGGACTCAGGGATGATCAAAATGGATATTTCCGTAGAAATCTGAAAAACGAAATTTTTCGCGATCATAATGCTTCCTATACATCCTACAAGGAAGTAGAAATGGAATTATTAAAAAAAATATTTTGTATACTTTATCGGGTAGCTACTATACAATTCTGAAACATTTAAAAATAAAACGAAAAACATTTTAGGAGAGTTTCGCAATGGAACAGAGGAAGCTGGATGGAAGGAATAAAAAATCTGATAAAATTACTAAATAGAGAAGAGTATTTAAATAAAAATTAAAAAAGGAAAATATAAGTGTAAAAAGAAAAAACAATTAAAAAGAATACATTCTTACAGAAGCAGGCTTTTATATAGAGGAAGTTAATAAAAATAACAATAATAATTTTTTTGTTTACTTCCTTGTACGAAGTAAAGGAAGTATTACAATTGCGAAAACTTAAAAACGATTAGGATGGATGGTGAAATTTTGGATATAGGACTGTTGTAATATCTAGTTGTGCCCCTCTGATTGCAATCGACCGGGCCAAAAGTGTCTAAGAATGCCCAAAATCCGAAACATTTAGATTTTGGACTTTTTCTTAACTGCAATAATAAGCTCTTATTGAGAGCTCATATATCATAAGTGGTGGTACTTATTTTCATTGGTTCCAGAATTACAGCCAAATAAAATTTTAATTAATGAAATATTTGCATCTTACAAGGGGAAGGCACATCGGTTCAAATCCAAATACATCTACTACTTTTTTAACTTTTTTTTTTTAATTGAAATATATTGATTTATTTACAATTATTAACCTCCGATTGTAAAACAATTTTTACGATAAATAATAATTCAATAATAACAATAAAAAAGGGAAAAAAATCCGAAGTTATTAATGAAATAATTTTATGTAATTTTCATTTTTAAAAAATGGGTAATTTAGTAGGCGTAAAGGGAAGTCTTGTGTGGTCCAAATCAGATATTTTATTGGGGAAAAGAGCTAATGACCACAGTAGTCGATGCCCGTACCCTCTCATCAAAAAAAAAATTATAATTATAGAAAAATAACCAGGAGAAAAAGATTTGACTATTGTTAACCGATTTGAGTAAAAATTTAAATTATTGAGGATACCAAAAGAGAAACTAATTTTACAGAACTGTAGGTAAAAACGATCCACTGAAACCTGATTTTGGACTGATTAAAAATTAAAGAAAAGAAATGACAAAACAGAAATGAAAAAAAATCATAGATATTTTTACCAAAGTAAAAAATGAGGTACATAAGTTTTTTTTCATAAATTACTTATATAACTAATTAATTTAAATAAATAATATTATTATATAATTTAGCTCCAGAGACTTACTTTATTTTACAAGAAGGGTCTTTGAACGAGCTCATAAAATCTCATAAACGTTATTTGCATAATAAGCAATTCTAAGAAAGATTGTGCAACAATGAATAAAAGTTAAAAAAATTATAATAAGAAAACATACTTACAACTTAATTTTTTTTTTCTTTTTAATTAATAAAACATTTAATTAAAAATAATTAATTTGTAACAATTTACGTACTTAACCTTTTCCATTAATCACAAAAGAAAAACTGAATTAAAATAAACAGCAGTATTAAAACTGTAAAAAGAAATTTAAAATGCAAATTACTCGATTGCATTACTTAAGGGCCTATGTAGAAAATTAATTATACTATCTGGTTTTTTGTTTTATTATTACTTATTCCTTTTTATGCTGTTGTTAAAATAATCCTTTTAAGTCAAACAATTCTTAATTTAAGTTAAGGAATACAACCTTTATTTTTTTTAACAGCAAATGATTTTTATTCATTTAATAAGCTGTTGAATAATGCCGATCTATTTGATCAATATGGGTTTTTATCCTGAAGTTTTATATGAATATTAAAATAATTAAGGATTTAAATAATACGGTAAAAATAAATTTTAAGGATATAAATTTTTTTTAGTAATTTGTATATATTTTTGGATTAAATAATAATATTTTACTGGACTAGGTTTTAAGCAATTAACTGAAATAAGATTTGTTACGATCAATATGGATTTGTAAATAATAATTTAAAAATAATAAAAATAATGTATTTGTTACATTCGATCCTACTTTTATTTATTCTGCTACCAATTTTGAAATATTTGGTCTTTGTCCTGTTCATCCATCTTAATCGTTATTAATTTATATTAAACTATATAAACACGACGTTACATGAAATATTAAACGAAATCCGATTTTTAACTCGGTATATTTATTACGAAATTACGATGAAAAGTCATTTCCGATTTTAAAGAAATTTTATGCCAACTTCCTTCTTTTGGTTGGAAATAGATAACAACTATAATAATTTTCTGGAAAATTCTCAATTTCAAAATAGCGACTACATCGATTTTCTTATAAAAAAGGGTAGGTGAGGTCCGACTCACAACAGTATTGGAAACTACTAAGAACGCCAATGGTAATTATTATTATTTTAATTTTACATATATATATATATATATATATATATATATATATACAGGTTGTCCCATATAAAACTCTACACAACCTTATATTGGTAGGTATTGAAATAATAAAAAGGCATGTGTAAATGTAAATGCTGGTAATGTAAATGTAAGGTAATGGATTACCATCCATTACCTTACATTTAGAGTAAATGCTGGAAGTGGCCGCCCTATCTTCTTGAATACAAGCTTCAATTCTTTTTACAGCGTTTCTTGCAACTTTTTTCAAAGTTTGTGGCTGGATATTTATTACAGCTTGTTCAATATTGACTTTCAATCGTTCAAGGGTTCGTGGTTTGTTGCTGTAGCCTTTTTCTTTGAGGTAAACCCGTAGAAAAAAATCCGCCGCAGTCAAATCTGGAGATCTTGGTGGCCATAAGCCTCAACCGATATTGACCGATGAACTGAAATAAAATATCCTGATATCGTTCTGCATTAATGGTGTACTCGAAAAAAATAAGATCGATTATTTTCTTCCGCGATATCGCGCACCACAAGCCCAACTTCTGCGGGTGTAATTGTTTTTCGTGATAAACGTGGGGATTTTCAGCGCTCTAAATTCTACTCTTTTGGCTGTTTAAGTAGCCATCCAAATGAATCCGTGCTTCATCTGTGAAAAATAACGATTTCATAACATTAATTCCCTCACGCAGAAATCGACGGAACCGTTGAAAATATTGTAGCCGTTTTTCTTTGTCGGGCTCAAGAAGTCGATGAACCGTTTGAATGAGATAAGGTCGTAATTGTAATTGTTTGGTCACCGGATGAACAGTTGATTTAGACAAATTAATTTCAGCAGACAAACGTCTGATCGATTTATTTGGCGAGGCGAGTAATCGGTCACTGATTTCAGTGACTGTATCTGTATTCAACACTGACGCAGATCTTTTGTGTTCCTTGTTATTAACAGAACCAGTCTCTCTAAATTTTGCAACTAACCTTAATACTGGTGTTTTGTTAAGAGCTGGTTTATCTGGGTACTTATGACGAAACAAATCTTGCACTGCAACCGCTGATATCGTACTGAAGTACGACTCAACAATGAAAACACGTTCATCTAGCGAAAACACCAGCTTGTCTCTAGAAATACACTGAACGTTATGATTGCATTGTTGTTACTATCGGTAGTGTTCTACTGCGTCACCGCGATGATCAGATGTTGGTCGAGTCCATTTCAGAAACGAGTAGGGGGGTAAGCTTGACTTTTGAAATTTCATGGATGAGTGATTGATGGGTTGCGTTTTATATGGGACACTCTGTATATACAAATCATTCGTTTTACGGAAATGTGATTTAACTTTCTTGTAAACGAAATACTACTTTCCTAATTCAATTTCTTACGGAATTTTTCCTTGGAAAATTCGCTTTATTATTATAGCAATTAGTACGACGAAGTTAGTTTTTGATTAAACGTTTAAAGAGTTTCAAAATACCAAAACACGATATAAGTCAAGAACCCTGAAATTTAAATCTGATACAACTATTCTTGGGATTCTCCCTTTAAGGCATATTAAGAATACAGATACACCGAGAACTCCTAAGTCAGATCACATACGTAAAAGAATTTATAAATTTGAACGTAAAGTTTTACATGATTCAGCAAACTTATGTTGAAGATAAATTACATTTATTTAGTATGTGCATAAATTATACAGCAATTCGATTATACTTAAATTTTCTATTCTGTAAATAATTTATATTAATATTAAAAAAATGTATATATAATTGAAAAACAGAAAAAATAAAACTTTCCAAATTGTTAAAATAAAAGGAAAAATTCTGATTAAAACGGCAAAATTGACCTTTACTAATACTTAGAAACGTTTAGGAAGCAGATTCCTGAATTATTGAAGAATATGAAATAAGGATTAACTAACTGCTAACGGGTAAGTTAAAATTGTTTACGAAATTATAATAAATAAAGATTATTTGCTACAAATGATTTCTAGATATTCAATATGTAAGTGCGCGCGCATGCATACATGAAAGAGAGAGATAGAATTGAATGAGAATAAGATGTAAGAGCACACATGTCAAAAAAAGTCCTAAGTTTAAAAAAAGGTGGTACAAGACGAAGAATTAAAGGAAGTAAAAAGTTTTACTAAGAGAAATCTATACATTGGAAAGTTCTTGCCAACTTTGATCGCAACTTGACAATTTTCTTTCAATTTTTTAATCTAACTACAGACACATGCACGCACGCAAACGCGTATACGTCCTATTCTTTTTTTTTCACCTATACATCGGACTGATTTATAATTGAGTTTATAAGTGCACAAAATAAGTTATAATTATCAAATTGTATTTTCGATAGTAATTTCAAGCACGTATATGATGATAGTCACGTATATCTCGTCTCGTAACTAAATTGTTTTAGTTTCTAAAATTGATAAAATTATTTTAAGTTTTGAGATAGTATTAACGGTTATAGATGAAAAAAATTTGCATCTTTAAAATTATGTAGAAGTTACGTTATTAAGTTTTACATCATAATAACAGATCTGGTAAATTAATTAAAACTCCTTATTTAGCAAATTGAACGTATGTTAAATTATTTAAATTTAAAAATAATTTAATTTTTAAATTGAATAAATCATATCGTTTTTTCGACAACCAATGGTGGAGAAAGTATAAAAATAAATTTAATAAAAGTTAAAACAAAATTATATTGATATGAAATTTGCTTGTTCGTATGTAGATGAATAGAATTTTTTAAATAATACTTTTTGTACTTTTCGATTAAAAATACCTCCTACTCCAAAACAGCATTTTCATCACATATAAAATCTTTTTATTTTAAAATGCTTGAAGTTAGAATAAAAATTGATGTAATTCATTAATTTATCCAGAGGAAAAATAAATAACTATTATTATTATTATATATAGTAAATTAATTCTCAGGCTATACGATATAACTCACCGGGTTCGTCTAGTGGTGAACTCGTCACCGTAAATCAGCTGATTTCGAAGTCGAGAGTTCTAAGGTTCAAATCCTAGTAAAGGCAGTTGCTTTTATACGGATTGAATACTAGATATTGGATACAGATGTAATTTATCGGGTTTAAATTAACCACACATCTCAGAAATTCTCCACCTGAGACTGTACAAGACTTTTTTTCAGTTACATTTAAACATATCATCCTCTGCAGTAATACCTTATGGTGGTTCCGGAGGCTAAACGAAAAAAAAAGAGAGAGGCGATACGATATAACGGAAACTTTGCTGTAGCAATTTATTTAGGAGCATATAAAGTTTTTCACTGATAGGTAGTGAACGATTTTCCTACTGTGAAAAATGCATTGAACATATTTAAAGAAACTCAAATATGCTGGAGTGGTTCAAACAGTTAACGCTAGCCTTTCAAACAAAAGATTAATAATTTGATAACCGAAAAAAACCAGTTATGTTTTAATACTAACCATCTCTGATTACTCTACCCGGCTGTTATCTGTTGTATTTTAATTAAAATCACATCCTGGCATGACGAATTACATGTAGGTTCATTGATAGGATTAGGGGATGCAGCTTGTTTTAACCGAATTAAAAAACTAGCCTATTATTTGAAGATTAATTTCAGGAAAGAAAAATTCATGAGAATATAAGATAATAATCGAATGAAAATCTTCTCGAAAGAAGGAAATATTGATTAAGTAATACGGTATATATATTTAAGTACCATATTAACAGGAGATAACAAATGTGTAAACGAAATAAAACTGAAATAACGATGACTAAGAAAGCATTTCAAATTCTAAGCAAATTATTTTATAATAAGATGGAGTTTGATGTGTTGAATTCTCTTATGAAGTGTTATTTTTACACGACTACCCATAAAGAAGTATAATTTATTTTGAGTGTACTTTATAATATATATATATATATATATGTGTGTGTGTGTGTTTGTATGTATAATTTAATACATAATATATGTGTATAATTTATATAAAGTCTCCACTTTATGTACTCGTATGTATAGTAATTCCACCAAACAGCTCAACGGATGAACCGAATTAGATGTATGACCTCGCGTTGGCCCGTTACAGGGAGTAACATAGGCTATATATATATATATATATATATTTTGAAAAAATTACACTGTACACAAATAACAGTAAAATTAAAACGTAGAATGAAATGAATAATGTCATTTCCAAGATATAGGCAACGGGAGGTTTACAGTACCTCCCTGTAATTTAAATTAAAGGCAACGGGAGTTCCTTTAAATATATTAACTGAAATAAAACTGAAATACTGGCATAAAGCCTTCACGGATCTAATGGCAATGGTCCGAAATTTAGGGGCTTCGCACTTCCACATAACACTTTCGTGTAATTATGTGCAATGACCCGGCACCCTAATTTTTTCTGGCTGTCATGCTTTTTTAATTAAAAAAAAAAACTTGTTTTAAGTGTAATTGAATAAGGATGATAAATATAGATACTAAGAAAATGAAAAAAAAAGAAAATAATTGATAAGGAAATATTGATTAAGTAATACAGAACATATACTTAGATACCATATAAAGAGGATATAACAGATAACAGGAGATAATTATATAGGATAATAATTTCCACTTACCAACTATTTTTATTATTATGTCCGAGCGCTTTCGGATATTTAATCAACCATCAGGAACATTTATGTGTTATGGATTATAATTATTTCCTTCACAAATTGATATATTAAATGAAGTTTGAAAACAAAAATTATAAATACAACAATTGATCGTCAAAAGGTAAAAATAGTATCGACGTTGTCCGTCATTTCAGTATGAAGCTCTCAATTGTTATGCTTATTAGTTTGAATCAATATAACCAACCTCAGAATCAATATTATTGTTTAATATTTGTTAAAATAATCTATATATATATATATATATATATATATATATATATATACACACACACGCACATATGTATATATAATTATATCAATGTGGGTGTATGTTTGTATATATAAACTTTGCGATCAGTGTTGGCAAGAACTTCTTATCTATTGATTTCTACATCTATAATTATATACATGTGAGTGTGACTGTATGTGTGAGATACAAACACAAACACACACACACAGAGACACACAGATATATATATATATGGATAGATATTACTCCAATCTCTTCCAAGTAAGAAATTGAAGTGAGCACGGAGGAGGCGGCGGAAAGTTAAATGGGCAGGCAGGATAAAAACGTGAAGAATAAGAAGAAAAAAGTTACCGAGAATAAAGGTTAATCAGAATAATTCAGGATAAGAAAGCTGACTGACTGGCTGAGCCATATCATGAGAGGAGAGGGATTGATTAAAACAGCGCTAGAAGAATCAGTATAAAGTGCAAAAAAAAAGAGAGAAACCGGAATAAAGTAAAAATTAAAGACGATCTAAAATGAATTTAGAGCTTTCAGGATATTAAAATTTCAGTTAAGTATATAAGAGGTTTTAGAGGCACATTATGCAAGACACCTACCTGAGGGAAAATCACACTACGATAAAATTAATGATTAAATATAGTAAGACTCAAACAATTAATGTTCCACAGATTAATTATAAAAAATTAATTTGTTTACAAATAGAATTAATTACACGAAGGAAATATTTAAAATTTATATATTTAAAAAACATAATCGTATTATTAAAATTAAACACAAAACTGAGTTGGTATTAGAGGAGAATAAACGGAAAATTTCAATATAATAAAAACAAAACACTTTAATCTTATAAATATTTTTTCGAACTTATTTACAAAATACCTGTCTTCCACCTTCAGAATAAATAAAAATTAATATATTTCCATGTAATAATCGTCATCGAAACAAATCACGTATTAAAAATTTTATATTCTATTTTGTTTCTGTTTAACAAAATATTTACTCAAAAAATGAAAATTAATGAAACTTTGTCTGAACGGACAATGTTGTCAAAATTTTCATTATTCATAATACTTCTGTATATTAATATTAGTTGAAATAATTATTTAATATTAGCAGCTAAAAATGTGAAAATTATTTCCGCATTACTGAAAGAAAAAAAAATTAATTTAAATGTAAATTATTACTCTGTAAACAATAATGAACAAAAATTTGATATTTTAAAGATGACAGGATGGTATAAAATATATTATGCATGACATTGACAAGGGACTAGGAAAAAATAAAAGTCAGTATCTCATTTATATTCAAGCTTCAATATATGTAACTGGTGTTGTTGAAAGAAAGGAATGAATACATAAGAGGTAAACCATATAAATTATAAAGAAGTCACAGTCCTTATAACCAGAGGTTTTTTTTATGTAATTCATTACAACAATTTGTATTCAGTAATAGAATAAATAAATTAATGTTACAAGAATAATAATAATATTAAACAAACTTGTAATTACGACAAGGCATAAATAAATTAGATTTAATAAATTTAATAACGTGAAACACATTTAATTCGGTAAAATAACTGTAAATTACAGAGTCTCAAAAAAATGGTAAATTTTGGGAAACCAATATTTCTGATAAAATTACATTTGGTAGCAATTCATATGTGTAATTAAATAGTATTAAATATACCATTTAAGAAAGTTATTTCAAAAGTTTCGTTTTTGAAAATCTTGCACACGACCTCATTTCTATAGCCTCCGAATTGAAGGTTACACAGTTCAACGTAATAACAAGGCGATTTCCTCGTGTATATTATTTTTACTTCTTCTGTTGCTATACATCGATTACAACATACTTATATTTTAAGGTAACCTCACAAGAAATCGCACGCTGTCTAACGCAGGGAATCTTTGAATGCCAAAAAATACAACCGTTGTTGAAATCGTACGATGTTATCAAACCGTATAAAATTGGCATCCAATTATTTTAGATATAAAAGTTGTGTGTGATGCAGACCAATATTTTTGAAATTAGACGCTTATAGTCATTTTAGAAAACTTTAATAGTTTTCAACAAAGATTTTTCAGAATTTTGACTAACAGATTAATAATAATCGAAAACCCATTCTCGACCTCAAAAAATAGTTGTGTCATGCCATGTGACGAAACGGCACAACACATGGTATAACTTTGATCTTGGTGGTGTAACTCAGTTAATGTTACAGAGTCCAGTAACGAAAAATTCGTTTATTGACTAGTCATTCAGATGAAAATGTGCTTTCCGTAATTCAGAGATTATTAATGAACTCATTCTCTTCGTTAATTTTTTAAGCATTCCTTCAGAGAATTTTCGTCTGAAAAGGTGATTAGGCCCTTTGGACGATCTGCAACTTTAACGGATGATAATGTAAATGCAATGAGAGTAACATGAATATTCGAACTGTGGATCGGCGTAGGTGCATGGTGATAAATTCAACAACTTTGGCTTTTTCTAACAACTGCAGTTCGACCACTTTCAATATTTTTGGGGTACAAATTCCACACATTGATTGAAAGTTACTTTTTTTAATGCTTAACCTGTTCGTAAAAATTATCTATCCATGTCTTTATTGCAAGTGCTGAATGAAACACGTTCGTGACGTCCTAAATTAACAAGGTAATCAAATAATCTAAGCGCCGTTTTCAAAGAATTTAGTAGCGAGCGAAAAATATTGTACAGGCGTACAATATACAATTGTAGAGGCGTAATTGGAATTATTTGATTTCATACATAAAATGATGATGTTATATTAGTTTTATCACAAACATCAAGAAAGCAGATAGATAATGCCATTATAAGGATAAAAAAAACTCTAAATATTTTGCAATTAGTTTATTGGGCTTTGACAACACTCGATTTACATAATACTGTTCATCCAGGTTAAGCCTGCATAACCACGGATCAACAAATAATTTCGGCAAAGAGAAGTAATTTCCAAAAAAAATAAATGAAAATTAATATTGATTGTTTGTGATTTGATTGTATTAGCTGGCGAAAGATTTCTGCACCTTTGGAAAAATTATGGCCGACTGTAATTATTGGGACCCAAATAAATGGATAAATGTAGTGGTTTTTTAAGAAATGTGGCTGGAAAATAGAAAGTTCCACAACGATATTTTCAGTAATTTTCGAGAAATTTGGGGTAAAAGACAAAAGACTGGGGTCGAAAACAGTATTTCTAATTTATCGTAAAATATGTTTGTGAAATAGGTAATAAGCACAACAAAACATGTAATGAATTTGTTCTTTTTGAGTAAAATGATATGAATTAAGTCCACAAAAACGAAATACAAACCTAAGAATTCAAACTTTATTAAAAAAAAAAACTTATCAAAATGTGAGAGATTACGTATTAAACGAAATAAAATTGTAAATTTTAAAAACAGGGAATTAAATATTTTACAGAAATAAATAAAAAAACTAACAGTAAAACAAAATTACAAACAATTAAATAGACTGCTAAAAATGTTCTCCACCAAGTGGATACAGCACTCTGCCCGACGAAAAATGATTTTACTGGCTTTCCGTATTTCAACAGGATTCTTTTGCATTAGAGCACTGAGAATTCTAATAACTAACTCCTCTAGTATTACACTTCGTGCATACATTAATGATTTCAAATGGCCGGGTAGCTTGCAGCATAAACTTTGGTCATGTTTTGTATGATGTAGTATACTATACTGTTCAGTTCTGAGTAACCTACGCATTACTGTGTACCCCCCTTCTAGATGAAATTCTTGCCTAAGATGTTTCAGGAAGGGTGGGGAACCACGGGTGAGAGAGGAGTTTTAGTCGGTAGGGTGCGGGTAGGCTTCTAACAAAAGCCGTAAAAAAAAAAAAAAACGTAGTCTCCAGAGGTGTTAAGAGAGACGATCGACGATCTTAAAGGCCAACTGATAGATCCGCCACTTCCATCCTACTTGTCAAGTAGCTGGTAAAAATGATTAAAATAGATGATAATAATTAAAATCAGTTAGATAATTAGTCATGCTTATGACTAAATATTAACTTGTTTTATTCAATTTGAAGAGTTGTTCAACAATACATCGTATCATTTTTACCAACTATTTTGCCATGTATAAAAATGTGGTTTATCTGAAATTGATGTTTTTGTTTCAACCCTCCCTCCCATTTTGTTTCTATAAATAACAGAAGGTTGAAATTTTCAAAGACATTTTTAGAACCTTACTTAAAAGGTCTGTAAAGCTTCTTTAATTGAATCAGTAGGGGAATAACGAGCGATACTAAATCAAAAACGTATACCTCTTCGTGGGACATGTTGTGTGTATATATATATATATATATATATATATATATATATATACATTTTTACTTCCTCGTACGACGTAAAGGAAGTATTGTGATCGCGAAAAATTTCGGTTTTCAGTTCAACGAATTTGACCAGTTTCGGCGTGACGTTTGTACGTACGTATCTCGCATAACTAAAAAACGATTAGCCGTAGGATGTTGAAATTTTGGATTTAGGACTGTTGCAACATCTAGTTGTGCAGCGCCCCTTTTGATTGCAATCGACTTGACAAAAAAAAAAAACAAAATCAAAAACTTTTGGATTTTGAACTTTTTCTTAAGTGCAGTAGTAAGCTCTCATTGAAAGCTTTTCAATGATATATTATATAAGTGGTACTTATTTTCATTGGTTCTAGAGTTATACCCAAATGAAATTTTAAATAATGAAATATTTGGATCTTACAAGGGAACATCGGTTCGAATCAGACTTCATCTACTTTATATATATCTTTAATTTAAATATATTGATTTGTTAATAATTATTAACCTCTGATTGTTAAAAGAAAAGATATGAAAAAATATTAGAAGTTATTAATGAAATAAAATTTTATGTACTTTTCAACTAAAAAAAAATTAATAAGCGTACAAGAAAGTCATATGGTGCTTACATCAGGTTTTTTTATATCTTCTAAGCTGATAAACGTTCGTTTTATAAATCTTACTCTGAATTACCACATTTATTCATATTCTTTCGATATCTCTAACCTTCACGGCTTCACTTGAAGCATTATACGTGCTACGTATGATAAACCTTCTAACGTTATACAATTTTTCTTATTACACAAACATATATATATTTGCGCTTAATAAATTCATGAAATAAGCTTGAAGCTAGTGAGTAGGCACATGAAATTATAACATTTTGGCGAGTAAATAATACTAGGTTTTGAACCGGGACCTCCGGATAAAATACTGAAATTCCATCGCTTCACCAAAAAAGTCGGTGAATTTTTTTATAACAAATTTAACTTCTTGAATATTTTTAACTGAAATGAAACGACTAGCACTAGATAGGGAATCTTGGAGAGCTGCATCAAACCAGTCAAATGACTGAAGACGAAAAAAAAAAAAAATTTTAAAGCAAATCGTACCTCATACCTAGCTATTAAACTTTCACTAAGTGTTTTAAATAAATTTATTTTTGATTTCATAATAATTCTTATCTCGATTCTACACTGAAAGATGGCACAATACAGTTCATACAACAGATTTTAAATAAATAGTCAGTATCGTGGATCACGTTTTTGAAAGCCACGAAGATTGGTTTATTTGATATTAAAGTTGTTTCATATGGCACGCTTAATACGTCCAAAGGTGTTGTAGTATGCAGTCTTGCTAAATTGCACTGAAAAATAAATCGTTGAAGAGCTTCATCCACAAGGAGTTGTTGCATGTCAACGATTGAATACGCGATGCAACGGAGAAGTCTTACTCTCCGCTTCTAAAGTTCTGACTTTCAATAGACAAAAATTGCCGGAAAAAATAAAAACTGGTTTTCATAGGCTGGATGTTCATCTTTTCATCCCTACTGCACTGCGGTGTTTTTGATGCGAGAAGTTCGGACATACAGCTGCGCGATGCAAGAGGAAACAAGTCTGTGCTTATGGAAATACATTACACCGGATGACCCGTGCAGGAATCCACCAGTTTGTGTCAACCGTAACGGAATCATTCGGCGAGATCAAGAAATTGTCCGAAGTACAAAGAAGAATTCGCCATACAGGAGCTAAAAACTATTCAAAAGATCAATTATTTTGAGGCCAGGAAAATTGTCCTCGGCAAATCGCCGAAGGTCGCGTCCTGTGCACAGGTTGCTGCCGCCTCTTTTATCACCTTTACACCAAAGGACGTGATAAACGAACTGGCGCCAGCCTTAGCCAATTTAGTTGAACAAATTATTAACCAGAAGATCAAGAATAGACAAAGTAGAGAAAGCAGCTGAAGTCATAAACGACGAAAACTGACGGTTATTTAACGAAAGAGTTCATCTCCACCAATGGAGTTCATCTCTATTGACATCTTGTCGATGTCAATGAGACATCTACAAGGTTCAAAGCGAAGAATAGTGAACGAAAAATGGACAAGCAGCTTGTATCTAAAGTGGAAATAACAAAAATCCCTACACAGAAAACAGAGAAACAAAAAAAAATATTAAAAAAAAAAGACGGGAAAAACAAGAATGGAGCTTCCAAAAGCAGGCCTTTAAGGGCGAGAGCGAAGACTTCGGCCGCCCTACATGTTCTAGCGGTGAGTGCATTCAGTCTCAACTGTGATGTACTTTTCATCGTGCCACAGCAGCCAGTGTCGTCTGATGCCGACAGCAAGAGATCCTCCGCAATTTCCGGCAGGGGATCTGAAGATTCCATCTCCGAGGCCTAAGAAACCTTGGAATTTGACATCAAGGCCTTTAGAAAGATTGAGAAGAGAATTGTAAAACGATGGTCTAAGCGAAAGCCTAGGCGACAACATGAAGAATGGGATAAAAGTAATTTTATTCGTGTGATATTACAGCTTTTGAAAATGTTACAACATTTCATTGGAAACGGTTTAAGTGTTTTTGATGTGTTTAATGTGTACGTTTTTGGTGATTTTAAGTGGCAAGGATCCTTGTGTTTCTTTTAGTGTTTTTAATACACACTGACAAGTTTATTTCTGGATGATTTGTTGACATGACTAGTCTACTGGCTTCGTCACTTGTGTTTTTATCAGGGAGGGGAAAAAATTTTTATTTTTATTTTTGATGTGGAAGGGGCTAATAACTATAGCAATACTTGATGCCCCTAAAAGTTAAAAAAAAATACTTTTATTCTCTAGCAGATGCTATTAATCTATTAAATAAAGGGATAACAGTTCAACGACACATGCTTTTATTTAAAACATTTTATGGTACTAAAGTTATTATATATCAAGCGCTTAAGTATTTATTGTTATAAATGATATTTCATATTAATCATATGAATAATAAATTACCCTTAAAATATACACAAAATTAATATTTCTATTTATCATCAGTACAACAGTAAGCGACCTCGAACACCATTCATTTACCTCTCCTTCTGTATATTTATGTGGTTATAAACTTAAAAACAGAGACATATTTTCAGATTTATTTAAGTAATATTAATTTATAATTCAATTACGCAAAATGCTTATAATAATATCACCTTATATACTAAAATACTTAGTAAGGATTCAAAATTTCATTTCATAAATGTCATCTACTTATTATATAAGTGTCTTGACACATTTTCGTTCATAAATAATAAACGTTAAAAAATATTCAAAATATATAAATTATTAAAAGAAAAAGAATGGAAAATAAAATAGAATAGTTATTTTTAATAAGAAGGATAGATAAGTTATCAAATTTTACTTTGCGTGTAATATACGATACAAACATTATCATATAGAGAAGTTAGTAATATATACCTCATACTATCCTTCTCTGAAATGCTTTACTTATTTTCATACACGCAAACCTATAACTGCTAGACAAAATACATAAGTTTCAATACCATAATGTCACAATATCACTCGTAATTCTCAGAATTTCAATATGCCATTATTTAAATTAAATTAAAATTTAATAGATATACTCGTAAATCTATTAAAAATTCACAGGGTTGTATTTTTATTTTTCCTTTTTTTACCAGTCACTATTCACTTTATAGAGAGTATTAAAAAGCTTATTTATGCATTTAAAACAACGAAAATAATATTACTAATACATTATAATCATAAAATAAACAACCCTTAAACTTAACTTTTCAACCACAAAATATAAAATAAATAAAATTTATCAAATGATCCCAAATGATAATTTTTTTTATTTATTTGAAGCCTTAACCCCTCCTCGTCAAAACCTCTTACGGAGATAACTAAAATATTTTAAACAAAAAGAATAGAGATGTAACACATAATTTCAAAAGCCATTAGAAACAAGCATTTTTATGTAAAAAAGAATAATCCTATTGCAATCCTAACGAAAGAAACTGATTTTTTTTTGGGCGCACATCGAAGATTTGTTATTAGTGCTCGAAAGAATGATTCTACAATATATCAACTAATTTCATAACAAAATGCGCTAACAATAACGATATATAAACTAGAACAGAGAACACTATATAACAGAGGAAAAGTAGAAAAGGTAAAAGCGTAATGTAAAGTACTAAAAAATATATTATAGTAAGTATTAAATAATTAAATAAAGATGTCCTAGTTGAAGAAATAACAAGATATTCGATAACATCCTAAGATTGTTTCGTAAAATATCCCGGATGTTAGCTCCTAATTTAACTTTCCGATGCATTGCCGCATACACGTGCAGTCCACAAGGATATAGTGTATCGTTAGTTGGCAGTCGCAGTGAACACAAACGATTGCAATGGTTTGACTCAATATGTAAAATTAGTACGCCCTATTCGTAAACGGCAAATAATAACCTTCTCTTGACGGTTATTCCGGATTGAAGAGCTCATTTACAACGGAAAACGGAACGCAAGGATGTCGGAGGGTGCAATACCCTCCTACTTTTCGCAGTATACGGACTTGCGTCTTTTGCTGCTGGGTGATTCTACTATACTGGCGGGTTATTAATAGGAGATGGCGTCGATTCGTTTTGTAAAAAGTTGAATTGCGTTCCCATCCAATAGAGGATTTAAACGGTAGGGACCCGGCGGAATAAGCCTATCTTCCGTGATGCGCTCCCTTTCAGCCTAGAGTGGGCTGAAATCCTTTGTTTAAGGGGTCGTACTCTCTTAAGGGAAGGGCGCTGGAGGCGATTTTGGGCCTGTACTTGTTAAACTTAATTTAGTCTGATTTAAAAAGTTTAAAAAAATAAATTTAGTTGGATTGGTCTGGGATGTTGTGACCCAGAGCTATCCCAGTCAGTAGGAAAGTGGAGTTGGGATGGTTGGTAAGGAATTTGGTATTTTGTTTTCGTGTCTGTCTCTCATTTATTCTTGCATTTACAACGGTATGAAGGCCATTCAAGTTATATAGCGCTAATGGTTATTCGTACCAGGCACTTACTGTACCTTTTAAATTTTTACACACCTTCTATTTTCCCAGTCTATCCATGTTGATATCCTGCGTGGAGACTCTACCTCATAAATTTTAATTATAACCTCACTATACATAATAAAATAGGAATAACTTCTATCGTTTTTCAGCAAATGTTTTACCATTTTCTATCCAAGACAAACCCAGATGCAATAGTATACACAGATGGATCGAAACAAATGATACCGATGGATGCGCTTTTATTGTAAATGACAGAACCTGTATGTTCGATCTACCTGGTTTTACATGTGTCTACAATGCTGAACTGTACCCTATCAATATCATTAACCCAAAATACCGTCAAATCCTTATTTGTAGCGATTCGTGAAGTGCAGTCCAGCAGAACAAAAGTGAGTTTCTGCTGGATCCCTAGCCATGTGGGAATCTCGGATAATGAACGTTCGGATTCTGTTGCTAAATACGCATATAGCCAACTGTTTTACATCCCACTCATTACTATTACCATTTTATTAATTCTATTAAATACGCTCTTCGAGGAAGGTGGCAAAAGTGATTGGATTGCTACAATTGATAATAAACAAACTGATGATGACTTATTGTTTTTCAAAGCTAATTTTCTTCCCCTCTCCCCCAGGCCGGATATAAAATTAAGTATAACAGCCTCCCCGCTTACCAGTTATATATCCGGCATGACAGGTCGGCCCGCCGGTCGGATCTTTCCTCCGTGTCTGCCGCTAACTTATATAGTAGGGTAATCAGGCCCCACTATGTCGTTCCCGAAGCCGGGACTCGGTCTTTAAACTAATGCTTCTAACGGGGTAACTCCGGAAGGGAGAGTCTCACCAGAAATCTGTCTTTTTCAGCGCGGGGGTTGCTAAAACCTCCTCTAAGGAATTTTTCGAATTGAATAGACCTTTACAGTAAGACCATAAGTTTTATTTTTGAAATTAAGTGTGAAAAATATTAAATTGCCGCCATTTTCGTAAGCGTTGGCTAATTTTTGTACATCAACATTTTTTTTTTAATTCCCTTTAAAATAACGTGTCACAGTTCGATTATTTCTATTTAAAACTTTCCACACAGGGGTTTCCTCTGAGTTCTTGAGATATGGTAGTCTCATATCAGTAAATAAGAGATTTACTTTATTGTTTAATTTCTGTTTGTTTAACGGTTGAGTAGTTATTTACGAAGAACTGATTGTCTGTTTTGAAGGTAGGTGTAAAAAAATTAAATGTACACCATTTTGGACAAGGTTGTGAGAACCCCAAAGCTTTTGTACCAAAAATTTTGTTGTTTAATCCTAACTAAAATGATGTGTCATAATCCAACCCTTTCCATTTTAACCTGGCTTCCATTGGGACTCCAGGGCTTAGGATGTTGTAATAGTAACATACTATACCGTAAAAATAAATCGTTTTGTGAAAGTAGCATATACTAAATTATCATTTTACTTTTAAAGGTTGAAAATTTATTTAGCGGTTTTCAATCAGATTAACACGCGTATAATGTATAATAAAATATGAAATCTTTTCTGAAAAATTGAACATTATGGTTAAATAGCTAATTTACAACAGGAAAACATGAGTATTAGTAGAAAAAATAAATCAAACATTGGATAAAAGTATTAAAGCTTTTCTTATGTGTTTTATTTATAATGAAAATCTCGGACTTTTTTAAACGTGGTTGTTCCATCAACATTGGATTTTAAATAGCTTAAAAAAGGTATCCTATTGTTAAAATGTAACTTAAAATTTTTAGCACTAAGCTATCATTTGGAATCGAAGGACAATCTGATTCATTTCAACCATAAATTTACTAGACGGTCCTATTTTGGAGAAAAAATATAAAAAAATTGCGTCTACACTTACAATTGATGGATTCAGAAAATTTCGCAATTTAAACAATGAATCTAACTCCGGTCCTCAATCTGAATCTGCTCTGATTAAAAAAAGTAAAGTAAAATTTACAATCTTGGTTTACCTGTCACTTATTACATTTTTTAATAACGGTAAATTTTGAAAACACCCATTAAATTACTTTATTTCTGTCTATAATAAATATAGTATCAATTAAAATTAAATATAATACCAACAGAAAACTCCTTCCAGTATTTCATAATTTGTGTCAGAAACATTATTAAGAAAAAACAACATAATTTTTAGCACACTTTCGGCTTTAAGATATAATACAAAGTTAATTATCACGATTTTATTTCGAAGATTGGATTTGCGTTTTAAATAGGCAGTCATACTCCGTGGCGGAGTGGCAGAATCTCTGCCTTTTATTCGGAGGTCCCGGATTCGAATTCCAGTTAGGCATGAGATTTTTCTATACGCTATAAAAATTCCATTTCGATCTTCCTCGCAAAGCTTTTCAAGCGTATGTGGCGAGATCATCAATCCAAAAAAGAAATCAATGGTTCGCATATATACATTTTAATATTTATTCGATTACAAGAAATATTTTATCGTGTGTTGAACGCCATATATAATAATAAAATTGGAAACACAATAAACGTTTTATGAAGTAGGTTAAACCGATTTAATCGAATAAGTTAAATTGGATGAGTGCCAATATGAAGAAACCAAATTGAGGGTGGTCAATTTATTTACAAACTGAAAAACTAAAACTAATAGAAACTATTCAAATGAGTATGTATATAAATGCATTTCAATTAAGGCGTACGAAACATAATATATCAGATAACAATAATAATATTATTATTTTTATATGCTGGAGAACCACTGACCACCGTGACAGAGGAGTGGGACGTTTTTACCTTTCATCTGATAAGTCCTTGATCGAATCCCATTCAAACTTGTTTCACCAAGCAACTTTAACTTACTAAAAACATCCATCTCTCATCAGCGGCTGTAATAGGGCGGTTAGCCAGTTTTCTTAAGAAAGGAAAATAAATTATTGATACAATTACTTTCTTATGATAAGTAACCACACATTTTCTAAATTATACCATAAAATAACACTAATACCTACTATTCGATTACAATTTTATGTTGTTTTTTTTTTTTAATACATCGCATTTAACAGCATTTCATCAACGTGTAGTGTAAGATATTTAGTATGCACCAGTTATGTGACATAGATGTACGATTATGAAATAATTATATATATATATATATATATATATATATGTATGCATTGGGAATAAGAGGGTGATTGAACTGCCACAATCAAACAGAAGTTTTTTCCTTTTCTTGAGAGAAAATTTTACACTTCATCTTAACTTTGTTTCGCAATCTGTGTTCCCTGCTTTATTAAAAATAAAAAATATATATATACATTTTAAAAAAAAGAAGTATGACTTAAAAAAAAAATGGACCCGTTAAGTCGCGCTGAGGTCGAGATTTTGAAAATTTTTATTTATCTCCGATTTGGCTAATATTCAGAATACGTATTACATGAAAAAAAATACCTCAGCAAAAAATACACCCACTAGATGGCGCTGTGGTTGAAATGTTTGGAAAAATTGCATTTATGATCTCATTTGTCTCATATTCAGAATATATATTAGTTACGAGAAAAGAAAAACTTTTGCAAAAACTATACCCGCTAGATGGCGCCGGTATCGAGATATTTATGAACTAAACAATATGCAAACAGACTTTCTTCTTCTGTATATATATATATATATATATATATATACAGGCTGTCCCATATAAAACGCAACCCATCAATCACTCATCCAAGAAATTACAAAAGTCAAGCTTACTCCCCTACTCGTTACTGAAATGGACTCGTCCAACATCTGAACAACGCGGCGACGCAGTAGAATACTACCGAT
This sequence comes from Lycorma delicatula, assembly GCF_047948215.1. Taxonomy (NCBI): domain Eukaryota; kingdom Metazoa; phylum Arthropoda; class Insecta; order Hemiptera; family Fulgoridae; genus Lycorma; species Lycorma delicatula. The sequence continues at coordinate 137,808,181 of NC_134461.1, read as the reverse complement.
AATAACAACAATGCAATCATAACGTTCAATGTATTTCTAGAGACAAGATGGTGTTTTCGCTAGGTGAACGTATTTTCATTGTCGAGTCGTGCTTTAGTACGAAATCAGCGGTTGCAGTGCAAGATTTGTTTCGCCATAAGTACCCAGATAAACCGGCTCCTAACAAAAATCAGTATTAAGGTTAGTCGCAAAATTTAGAGAGACCGGTTCTGTTAATAACAAGGAACACAAAAGATCTGCGTCAGTGTTGAATACAGATACAATCACTGAAATCAAAGACCGATTACTCGCCTCGCCAAATAAATCGATCAGACGTTTGTCTGCTGAAATTAATTTGTCTAAATCAACTGGTCATCGGGCGACCAAACGATTACAATTACGACCTTATCGCATTCAAACGGTTCATCGACTTCTTGAGCCCGACAAAGAAAAACGGCTACAATATTGCCAACGGTTCCGTCGATTTCTGCGTGAGGGAATTAATGTTATGGAATCGTTATTTTTCACAGATGAAGCACGGTTTCATTTGGATGGCTACGTAAACAGCCAAAAGAGTAGAATTTAGAGCGCTGAAAATCCCCACGTTTATCACGAAAAACAATTACACCCGCAGAAGTCGGGCGTGTGGTGCGCGATATCGCGGAAGAAAATGATCGGTCCTATTTTTTTCGAGTACACCATTAATGCAGAACGATATCAGGATATTTTATTTCCAGTTCATCGCACTCTTGGAAGAGGAAGACAGACACTGCCGGCTACAACATGACTGTGCAACATAGCACTATGCAGGTTCAACTTCTGATTTCGTCGAGAATTCTTTGGTACTCGTGTTATCGGTCGAGGCTTGTGGCCACCAAGATCTACAGATTTGACTGGGGCGGATTTTTTTCTACGGGGTTATCTCAAAGAAAAAGCCTACAGCAACAAACCACGAACACTTGAACGATTGAATGTCAATATTGAACAAGCTGTATTAAATATCCTGCCACAAACTTTGAAAAAAGTTACAAGAAACGCTGTAAAAAGAATTGAAGCTTGTATTCAAGAAGATGGCGGCCACTTCCAACATTTACTCTAAATGTAAGGTAATGGATGGTAATAATAAAAATTACATTTACATTTACACATGCCTTTTTATTATTTCAATACCTACCATTATAAGGTTGGGTTGCGTTTTATATGGGAGACCTGTATATATATAATATATATATAAATAATAGGCAATGTTCGTATGTGTGTCCGATGTAAAATAAAAACCCACTTGAGCAATTTACGCGCGGGAAAAGGAGAAAAATAAATAAAAAGGGGAAGGAGAGGGGGAAAATGGGATGTGGAAAAGGGAAAGAGTGAAAGGGTGAAGCGGGAAAGGGAAAAATAGGGAACAAGGAAATAGAGAAATAGGAAAAAAGAGAAATAGGGTGATAGTGAAAGGTTAAATTTGGGAAGTTCCGTAATCATCAATTTTTGAATGTTTTATCAAACTTTCAATTGTGTTCATTTAATATATACATATATATATATATATATATACTCAAATCTAGCAATAGCGAAGCATTGCTGGGTCGGCTAGTATGTATATATATTTGCAGATTATTAGCAAGGCCACCCTTAAATAACTTTCCAACCGTTCAATATAGAAAAATGAAATTTATAATGTTTCTACCTCGAAATGATTAAGTTTTTAGTATGGGACCACATCTCAAGAACCCAGGAGGGGAACTCGCTCAGATAATTTAAATGGAGTCACCATATAGACACTGGAAAAGCAAAAATAAATTTATGTAAGAAGCTTGGTCCAACCCTCGCGAAAATGGCAGCTATTTAATAGTGTTTTTCTCAATTAGTTGTACAAGTAATCTACATCACGTTTTAAATAACTGTAAAAAGTGAAACACCGATAAAATAAAATTTAGCAAATACCTCAAAAGGATCTATTTGATGGCATCACTAATGGAATGTGCTGTAGTTTACTTTTAAAAATAGCTGTGAAAAATATTCATTGATTTCCATTTGGATTAGGATTGTTGTCGGGTGTTTTTTATGTCGAAGTTTTTATTTTTAATACCGCTAAAATGGTTTGTCATCACTCTTCCTATTTCATTTCAAATTTTTTAGGTTACCCTTTTCGTAAAGACTTGGATGGTCTAATACACAAAAGTTTTGAAGTAGAGGCAATGGCTAATTTTTACTTTCGTATGTGTAACAGTTTAAATGTTATTTAATGATCGCTATACTTAGTCAATACCCAGTATATATATATATATACGTATGGGTGAGCATGTAATTAATGTACATTAATTCCAGCCGCGGTGTAATACGTTAGTTATGATAATAGCATACACTAAGTAATTGCCGGATAAATAAACAATGGATAATTTACACTTCCTTTACTTATATTTTAAATTACATTAAATTAGTTAGACATTATATTAAATTAAGATATTTATAGAATATTAAAGGTTTTAGCTAGCACAAGTATCCATTTTAATTTTGCTTAGTTCACACCGTAAAGGAAAGTGAAGTCATAAGTTATTAATTGCTTAATTACATTCAAGCTCAGCTGGTTCATGATTAAAAAATAAGAAATAAGAAAATGATAGCATATGTTTATATTTATCAAGGTTATGAAGAAAACAAATGAATCTGTACATATTGCCCGTCAGAAAGAGGTTCTTATTTCTTATAACATGAGAATATCAATAAGGTACATAAATGTTATACTAATATAATTATAAATATCATTAATATTATTCAACGCAAGATAAAGTATATTGTTATAATACAATTTTATACATGTATTTTACATTTTTTAATCAATATAATAATTAATATTAATCATAAAAATGTATAAAAATAGTAATACAATAGGAATATAAGAATAATCATAATGGTCAAGAATATTAATAACTTTGTAATAACATACATATTCTTGCACACATACCTTCTTTCTTTCTTTTCCTGTTTAGCCTCCGGTAACTACCGTTCAGATAATACTTCAGAGGATGAGTGAGGATGATATGTATTAGTGTAAATGAATTGTAGTCTTGTACATTCTCAGTTCGACCATTCCTGAGATGTGTGATTAATTGAAACCCAACCACCAAAGAACACCGGTATCCACGATCTAGTATTCAAATCCGTGTAAAAATAACTGGCTTTACTAGGACTTGAACGCTGGAACTCTCGACTTCCAAATCAGCTGATTTGGGAAGACGCGTTCACCACTAGACCAATCCGGTGAGTTGCACACTTATACCTATAATCTATAGGAACTACGATTTCTTTAAATGTGTTATTCGTGACGCAGGAGAAGATGTGTCCAATCGTCCGAATAACCATGGTAATGATAGAAAGTGTAAATTAATTATTATTGCTGAGCATTTACGTCTTTTACATTCTGGTATACAGTTAACGCATCATTCATTAAGCCAGAAATACTGGATCATAAATGCTAAATCAAGTATTTCATAAATCATTAATTAATGTTTGAATTGTTTTCGTATATATATATATATATATACACACAGACACATAGTGTGCCTTAAGTAGCCAAACTTACGGGATTGCCGACCTCCGTGGCGCGAGTGGTAGCGTCTCAGCCTTTCATCCTGATGTCCTGGGTTCGAATCCCGGTCAGGAATTGTCATTCTTCACACACGCTACAAATCATTTATCTCATCCTCTGAAGCAATACCTAACGGTAGCCCCGGAGGTTAAACAAGAAAAAAACGTACGGGATTAAATTGATCGAAATAAATAAATAGATTCATTTTCATAAATGAAACCTTGTTTCGTTTACCTTGTTTCAATTTCAATTTATCCGCCATTTTACGTTGTTTTTTTTTCAATTAAAACTTATATTTTAAAAAAGAGATTGAAATATTTTAATACAATTTCGTTTACATATGTCTAATTATATTTTCTATAAAAAAAAAAGTTTTTGAATATACTACCTTCGAAAATTCCAAATTGACGCAATTAACATTCTTTATTCACTAATAGCTCTGTAAATATTATTTTCATTAGGTAAAGTATTAACTTTTTTATTGCAAACAAAACGACAATTAATTCGTACAAATGACTTTCGAGTACTTATATTAATATCTTAATTACTTTTTACTTACGCGAATTATTACTGTGTATTTATTTTTTATTTTTATTTCATGACATTGGCTGCTAAGGTCGATTATCCTTATATATCTAATCACATACGTAACTTAATTGCCACATACATATCGAGTCGTATACACTGATAATCACTAAAGGATTAATTACGCTTAAATGAATACAATCATACAAGTATCGGTAAGTAATTTTCCAGTGTCTGAAACTATCCATTCGATAGCTTATTAGAAGTAGTAACACACAGGAGAAAATACCGGGGATTATTTACTTCCTCTCCCTGCCAGACAATGGGAATTTTTTCTTGTCTAAATGACTTTCACGTAATATTTTTTGTCTTCTGTGAAAAGGAGCAAGCATGCTATTTTTATATATAAATTTGTATTTAATTCATATAAGTAAAGCAATTGCATATTAAAAACGGGATAAAAAATAAATATATAATTGCAATATTTTTACTTACGTTACATTTTTACTTAGTTGGGGTACATAACAGCGTTATTTATTCAGAATAACGGAACTTAAAAGTAATAATTCAATTAAAATAATCAGGAATGTAAACTGAAATAATTAAAAAATATTAATTTCAAACCAAGTAATTATTCTTTTTTTTTGTGACAAATTACACAAAGACAACCTGCTGGTCTCATGGCAGACTAGTCATCGCAAATCGGTTATTTAACAGCTGATTTTCGAATTCGAAGATTCTGAGGTTCAAATCCTAATAAAAGTTAGTTACTTTTAAACGGATTTGAATTCTAGACAGTGGATAACGATCTACTATGGTGGTTAGGGTTCAATTAACCAAACATCTCAGGAATCGTCGGCCTGAATCTGTACAAGACTATCACACATTTACATGGACATATCATCCTCATCTCACGGGCCAGAAGTTGCTTATTGCTAACAAGTTGAACAGATTGAAACGTACAAATTAGGAATAATTCACATTAATTGAATTTGGTTCTCAACAAGGTTATATTTACATATATACATTTTACATGTACTTCATTGATTTAAGTTTTCTTTTTTTTAATCGAAATGTTTCGTACTTAACTCACTTTTATTACTATTTGTTTTTTTTTTTTTATTGGATCTCTAAACCTTTTGTAAAGACTATGTTTTAGTCGTTGAACATGTTTCACGTGTCACTGAATACGTGACAAGGAATTTAAACTAAAGATTAGAGTTGTTCATGAATACCGGAAGCTAATTATTGTAGATTCATAAAAATCACACATACACGCGCGCGCATACATAAACACATGTATGTGAATACATATACGCATACATATATGTATGTATGTATCATCATAATCCTGTTAATGTCATGCATCATGGCACGTATGGGTTTTCATAATGTCGGGTTTTAGATTTATTTTAATGAATTTTTTTTTATTAATCTTTTGATTTATATTTTCCTTTTAATCTGCTTGAATAAATAAATATATAATTCGTTATATATATATTTTTTTTTTCATTTCAGTTGTAAAACTATTAGTATGGGGAAAAATCATTAAGGTAAAACAAAGAGAGTGGTAATGTACAGAAACAACACATAATATGTAAAGAAAAATATCTATATTTTAATATAAGTTTACTACATATTTTTAAAAATTATTTTTACCGATCCTGGAAAATATATACACCAAGAAGGTGTAAAAATGTAATTTTTCTACTTCTTATATAATTTATATATGGCCACTTTCTTGTTATTTAAACAAGTTTTTAATGTTTTTTTTTTTTTTTTTTTTAAGAATAGACACCAATTCTGTGTTCTCTAACAACAGTTTTTTTTTTCTATATTAATATATATATTTTTTTAATTTAACAGCTCGTACAAATCGTTTTAAATTTAACCTACAATTTTTCTTTACAGCTATCAAAAACATTATCGTATATTTTATAGAAGCAAACACAGAAGTAAAACTAATTATTTAAGAATTCATTTTATATCGCAGCGCACAGTAAAACCGTGTTTTTTTATGAAAGCTGTACATAAGAATCGTACATAAATAGTTTTATTCTATTATTTTAAGACTCAACAACTTTAATTATTAAAAATAATATATGTTTGTTATAAAAAAGTCAAAATAATACATCTTTTTATTCATTATATTATATTATATATGAAACCAAAAACTGATACTAGGAAACAGAACAGAGACAATAAATCTAATACCCCCTGTGCCGCTAAAATATTATTACGAGTCCTAAACCAGAGGAAAACTAAAAGAGAAAGCAGGAGAACAACTTTAGCTTTAGGAAAGGGAAAAGTACTAGAGATGCCAGAGGGGTATTAAGGATTGTTGGGAGATATTTACAGAAGATAAATGAGTCTGTGTTTCATAGATTTAGAGAAGGCAATTGATAGAGTCAAATAAAAGAGTAAATCATGGAGATCCTTAAAGGAATAAAAAAGTAGACTAAAAGACAGAAGGTTAATTAAAGAATTATACATGAGACAAGTAGCAGTAATGAAAATACATAAAAATATAATTAAAACTATGAGGGTCTAGGTTGAAGTGTTAGGCAGAAATGCTGCCTCTCACCGACACTGTTCAACATTTTTAATGAATATTTAATAAGGAATATATTAGAAAAAAAGGGAATAAGGAATAAGTGTTGAAGGATGCATAAGGTTTGCTGATGATATATGAAATTTTAGCGGCTGCCACAAATGTGAAGATTGTAAATTAATGTTTAAAGATATTTAACAGCATTAGAGGAAGGAATGAAAATAGATATTTGAAAATTAAAGTAATGGAAGTAATCAACAAAGAGAATTTATTTAGTGGTAAGGACAACTGAAAATTAAGAATACAAAAAAATAATTACTGATATCTGGGAACTATCGTGACAGAGGACAGGAATATAGCTCATCCCAACCCCGTAGGGGAAAATACCCGCCTTGTGACGCTTCCGGTCATAGCGCTGATGAGCTTTAACGGGAGTCGTCTTTCGCTCTCTAACGTTTTACATCTCATAGTAATAAGCCAGGTCTCGTTGGGATGCCACTGATATGAATGCCTCGGTATACATTTACATCAGTGGTTTTACTCAGCTTCTGCCTTCGCTGCAGGCCTCATCCGGACATTTTGAATGTACTATATCGTTGCCCTCTTAACTAGCTAATCGAGTTCGCGGGAATATGAATGCCGCGCCTAGTTCTATATTTTATAGAGCCAATTCGTGTGTAAATGTCTCATAAATTTGAGGCAATAGAATAATAACATACCACGAAAAATGTTGATCGCAACAACGAAATTTATTCCTAGTTCCCTTAGTGAACTCAACTTCAGTTCATAACCCTGACTTGGTTTCATTACACAGGAATAACACAAAGGAAATAAAAGAAAGGATAGTGATAGAAAAAGAATTGTTCGGTAAGAAGAGGAAAATAATATGTAGTAGAAGTTTGTAGGTTAGCCAGATGTTACGGATGAGGTGCTTTATTGTATAGAAGTGAAGCACGGAGAATGAGGAATAATAGGGAGAAGGACTGGACTGATACTTTTGAGATCAGAATATGGAGAAAGTAAGATGGTCGGCTAAAGAGGAAATGAAGAAACAATGAACAGGATTAAAAATGATGTTGACACTACATGACTTCCTTGTACTTTTTCCATTTCCCTGTTTAGCCTTCGGGGAATTACCGTCAGGTATTACTTTAGAGGATGATATGTACACGAGTGTAAGTGAAGAGTAGTTTTCCACAGTCTCAGCTCGACTATTTCTGAGATGTATAGTTAATTGAAACCCAGCCACCAAAGAATACCGGTATCCACGATGTAGTATTCAAATCCGTGTAAAAATAAGTGGATTTTCTAGGACTTGAACTCTGGAACTCCCGATTTCCAAATCAGCTGATTTGCGCAAACGCGTTCACCACTAGACCAACCCGATGGGTTTCCTTGTACGCCTATTAACTTACATATACGTATTCTTTTAAAATGAACAGTACATAAAATGTATTTCATGAACTTCTGATATTCTTTCATACTTTTTTTATTATTATTATTAAATTATTATTTATTTTAAAAATATTTTTACAATCAAAAGTTAATAATTATTAATACATCAATATATTTAAATTAAAAAAAGGAGATAAAGTCGGATTCAAATCGATGTGCCTTCCCCTTGTAAGATCGAAATATTTCATTAATTACAGTGTTATTTGGCTATAATTATGGAACCAATAAAAATAAGTACTACTTATGATATATGATCATATATGATCTCTCAATGAGGGCTTATTATTGGAGTTAAGAAAAATTCCAAAATTTGTTCGAATATAGGGCTTTTTTAGACACTTTTGATCCAGTCGATTGCAGTCAAAATTGGAGGTGCACAATTAGATGTTACAACAGTCCAAAATCCAAAATTTCAACATCCTCCGGCTAATCATTTTTGAATTATGTGAGATACATACAGACGTCACGCCGACCCACCGGGTTGGTCTAGTGGTGAGCGCGTCTTCCCAAATCAGTTGATTTGGAAGTCGAGAATTCCAGCGTTCAAGTCCTAGTAAGCCAGCTATTTTTACACGGACTTGAATACTAGATCGTGGATACCGGTATTCTTTGGTGGTTGGGTTTCAATTAACCACACATCTCAGGTATGGTCGAACTGAGAATGTACAAGACTACACTTCATTTACAGTCATACATATCATCCTGTGAAGTATTATCTGAACGGTAGTTACCGGTGGCTAAACAGGAAAAAGAAAGAAAGAGAGACATCACGCCGAAACAAATCAAAATGGATTTAGGGATAGTCAAAATGGATATTTCCGTTGAAATCTGAAAGCAAATTTTTCGCGATCCTCGTACCTTCCTTTACCTCGTACAAGGAAGTAAGAAGAATTATTTCTCATACCAGCAGTACACAAAATAAAAGGAAATTAGTTTAGAACATGTGCTTAGATGAAGTTAAATTGGACGGATCAGGGAAGATGAAAGAAGGCCAGGAAAAATTATGAAATTAATAGATGAGGCGAAACTTGTAAAACTATAAGACGACAAAGCAAAAGGCTTGGGACAGAAATGGACGGAGACAGCAATGTCATAAGGGACCTGCAGCAAGGCAGAACATCAGATGATAATGACATCAAAATATGTGAAACGAGAATTATTAATTTTATTATAAATAAATAGGTTATGTAAAAATTTAAACGCAAATTACACTTCGTTAAAATAAAAGTATAATTAGCGCAAATATTATTTAAAAACAATCATTGTTATACAGCGGAATAAAAAATCATTAGATTAACGTTTTAAATATATTTATATTAAACAATTTTATGGTTAAATTAAATGAAGCGGTTGAACAATTTTGACGACCATATCTCTTCTTAACATCCTATAAACAGAATACGCTATCTAGTTCACGGTTGGTTAAGAAATTACGCACAGCATTTCATCATCATAGACATTACTGATATGACAATTTTAGATAAGAGGAAATATATACGAAAAATTTAATCTTATTGTAAAAAAAAAAAAAGTAATAATGTCTATGATATCAGTATTGATAAAAAGGTAATTTAAATTGAAACAATTTTTTGGTTACCAATTTCTTTTCTTAAAGAAAAGTTATAAAAATTTAAATAAAGTGTCCATATATTCATATAAAATACTTTTACTATACAATAATGCCAGAGACAAGTGGAAAATAAATTTCAGCATCGCTGCTTTAGTTATTTCAGTATCGAGAAAGGAATGGCTGGAACGTGGCTAGAACGGTATTTTACTTTGTATAAGGGTTTAAAATACAATACACTTTTAAAGACATTGTTATAAACTATCATAGACTACTCCAACAAATTACGAAAAAGCGATTTATCATAAATTACATGTAGCTGACATCCTCCAAGTAATGAAACATTCAGTATATAGTCATAAATTCTTAACACTTCGGGAATTTATTTATTAATGTATTATTTATTGCACTTCTATTGTAATTTGTGTGACGTTACAAATTATAAAATTATTACAAATGATCAATTAACTTATAGTAATTAGTATAAAAGTAATTTGTAAGTAAGTACGCTTTCTTACAACATTTATTACAGAATTTTCATTACTGATTGAATTAGAATTAAAAATAAACATTTTTAATTATGGAAAAACGATCTGATTCTTTCTTGAAAAGTTTTATGCAGAGTTTTAAAAAGATTTATTCAAAGAGAGAAGCAATAGGCTCAACATAAGAATATTAATGGAATACCCAACAAAAATACTAACGTACATTTTGTTGGGGAGAGTTGAAACGTATTCTTTAATGTTAGGTACTAGCTGATGTCTCTGAGGAGAGACGGCTGACGGCAGCGGGAATCACAGCGAAGTAGATTAAAATTAAGATCACTTCATTCTTTACTTATTCAAACGAATTAAATTGTAAAAGATGTTAAACTCTGACAAATATACTTACAAAAAATGGAATATAAATAAGAATAACCTACTAAATATAAGCCTTTTGTGTATATCCATCAAGTTAAAAAAAAAAAGTTATATTAAATATAAGGTAATGGAATATTTTTTTTTATACTTCTTTTATAGAATGTAGATTCAAAAAATACCTAATTAAAAATATTTAACTTTTCATTTAAATATGGGGATACGATTATGCAAAACCTTTTTTGCGGCCGGCCTCCGTGGCGCGAGTGGTAGCGCTTCGGCCTTTCATCCGAAGATCCCGTGTCTGAATCCCGGTCAGGCATGGCATTTTCACATACGCTACAAATCATTCATCTCATCCTCTGAAGAATTCCTATGCCTAACGGTGGATACGGAGTTTAAAAAAACACAAAAAAAAACTTTTTTGCAAATTTGATTATTTTTTAGTTATTAACAAATGTGCCTAAAAAAATATTACTTTAATTAGACGAAATCTCAAGATACTGAGGGTAACTTTGCTTTACAGTCTCAACCTCTTGATTTTTTTCAGTTGAAAATTTAATGGCATCAACGTCCAGTATATTCGAGTAGAAGTAATCCGACCAAATTAAGTCAAAATCGATTCAATATTTCTGGAAGTATAAGGTGATGATTTAGAGGCCAACACCGAACATAAGTACATATGAAAATTAACATCCAGAAAATTTCCTTCCGGGTTTTTTGGATTCCTTAGGTATCAAGACGACAAGATCCGGTGAAAAGCGCATATGCCCGAATTTGTACCGATTACAATGCTTTCCCTACTAGAGAGCTACAGCTGTACTATAGCGTTATCTAGACAGGAAATTCGTTTTTTTCTTAACGATACTTAAATAGAAAAAATGAAAAATATTCTTTTGGAAGATAATATTCGTTGATAACGTGTGCAATGCATAGAAGCATGATAAAAAATAAAAAAAACGGAACCATGTCTCGCAGAGAAATCTTGTAAACAAATATGAAAATAAAAAAATTAATATAATGGAACTGAAAAATTCAGTTAAATGCCGGATTCCCCACACCGGAACTCCGGTGTGGGGAATCCTTTGGGCTCCGCTCATTTGAGGCATGAAAAGCAAGGAAGACCGAGTCCCGGCTGCCTAGGCGGGGTCTTGTGCCCTTCCGAGGTCGTTTGAGGCGATGGCACTTCTTGGAACTGAGCTTATGCTTAGTCGCAAATCCGGCTCTAAGGAATGGGGAAATCGACGGAGAGAAGGAAAAAAAAACTGTCTCTAAATGATTCTGGCACAAATTTCTCTGCTCTCGTATTTGTTTTAAGTATTCTTCATTACGTACTTTATAAACCCACTAATTATCACTATACTTTTACATTCAATTTCGATGGGTTTCTTTCTGCTTTTCCTACTATCCATATTTCAGAAATACATGATACTTATCACAAAAATATTTTTAAGGATATTTTTTCCAATTCAGGATGTTGTAACTCTATTTTTCTAACTCAGATATATTTGATAATAATAGATTGACAATTTTCGTGAGTATCCTTCATGATTGTGCTAGTCCGGATTCTTTGATCAGCACATCCTTCTTAATTTTATTACCTCTGAAATAAAATTCTGTTATATTTTGATTCTACCTCTTCATATTCTCCACATCGTCCTCCTGTCTTTTAAATTTCATTTTTTTTTTTTTTTAGTTTTTACTTTTAAGACCAACCCGCCGGGTTAGTCTAGTGGTTAAACAAATCATTGACAAGTCAGCTGATTTTCGAAGTCGAGAGCTATAAGGTTTGAGTCCTTTTATAAGGATTTGATAATAGACTGTGGATATCGGTCTTCTTTGGTGGTTGGATATCAATTAACCACACGTCTCAGGAGTGGTCGACTTCAGTCTGTTCAGGATTACATGTACATTTACACTTACATTTGCAGGAGCAGGCCTGGCAAGCCGGTAGCTGTAATTACATTTGCTATACACACGCGCGCACGCGTGCGCGCGCTCACACACACACAGATCTGGCAGCAAGCTGGGAAAACTGGTTTTAATATAAATGTATATTTATTTTTAGATTAAATTTCTTTTTTAGTGCTAAAACCATTCCTTCTAGGCTTTCAGAAAATGTTTAGTTTCTCCAGAAGTATCAGCAAATGTCAATACTTTCATCCTTAATCCTTAATTAATTCAGGAATTAAGTAAAATTCCTATATTGCTTTTTTATAAACAAGTTGAAAAGCGAATTATATCCGTATTACTGCTTGATTCCTAATTTGAGAGGTTGATTTCTGTACAGATTGTTCCGGGAGGCAGTCTGTGTTATAGTCAGAGTCAAAGCAATAGATAATTTGGTTAATGCGCGTAAGGAATGCTACTCATTTCCAAGGTGAATAACCTATTGACGTCAGAACGAAAGCAGGAGATTGAGGACCGCGGCCTTGCGTCTTGGCAGGTCAGGTGGGACGAATCCCCCACAGGTCGCTACACGCATGGCATATTTCCCATAATGTCTGATGTAGGTACGATTAGATGGGTTTCCCCCAATCGATATATCACACAGTTTCTCTCCGGGCATGGTGCCTTTCGGGCGAGTTTGGCTAGGTTTCGTTTGATGGAATCGAGTCAATGCCCATATTGTGGGACTGATGATACAACGGACCACGTCCTTTACGTCTGTCCCCGATACTAGGTCAAACGTTCACGAGCTGTTAGAGAACTTGAGAGAATATACTCGTTCCTTTTCTGATGCGTTCACAGTCACGAACGGTGTTGTTAAATCTGGACTAGGCGCGGGGTTCGCGCTTCCTCGGTTTCGGTTAGTTGGTTTGAGGGAATCAAATTAGATGTTTAGATGTGCAAATGTCTTTTGAGCCCTACCTGAAGGCAAAATTTAATTTGTATTTTACTGATGCAATTGTCTGCAGAGGCATTTACATCGGTGGCATCCCGACCGAGGCCAGGCTCATGACTGTGAGATGTAATCAGTCAGTGTGTCTAAAGACGACCTCCGGTAAAGCCCTTCAGGGCTCTGAACGGAGTGGGGTGATGTGGCGACCAGTAACGTCACAAGGTGGATGTCTTCCCCCTACGGGGTTGGAATATATAAATCGTTCGTACATAAGATTTATTTTCATAAATCTGAATAAAACGCTTTAAAAATGTAATAAATTTGTTTTTTTCATTTAAAATTATAAAATAAATATCGTATACATATTATTAAATACATTTAAGTAACTTTACTTTTATTATACTTTTTTTTTAATCCTTTTTTTAACACCCCCGAAGTGACCGGTCCTCACCGTTAGGCTTTAACACAATCACTTCAGGATGTCGTGGCAGTCGTCTACCCACCTGTCACGACCCCTCTTGGGGCTTCCCTTCGGGGCCCCGCTGGCTTCATCAGGATGCAGCAGCCCTCCCTTCTGGACAGCCACTGTACCCTTCCACCAGCGGGCTCCCCTCCCCTGCCCTACTCTAGGTTGCTGAACACGCGTTGCGCGCATTCAGAAAGCCACCGCGTCTCCCTCTCTCACACCTGAGGGTCCCAAATGCATCATCAGAGCACCCCAACTAACCTCCACTCTTGCATATGAAGGAGCCAGAGCGTCCTCCGCATCCAGGCTGCCTTTCCGGCCCTACACGGCGACCACGATTCGCCCCTTTTTTTCCCTTTTTTTTTAACACACTTTACGTCGTTAAAAACATATATCAGCGGACATGCACCGCTGCGCCTTCAATACACCACCATGATATCACTTCTATAGGAGACACATTGAGCACAGTGATGTTAATTCATCGCAACACAGGTACAGTTACAAATTAAACGAAGTAAACGAATTTACAAATTAAACGAAGAACATTTAGATATAGGGGTATGTCCAAAGATGAGATTGAACGGCTAATTGATCAAGAGTGGCAGGATACATGGACACAGTCTAGAGTTGGGGATTGGACCAGGCGACTAATCCCCAACATAAATATGTGAACTAGTAATAGAATAGGTAATGTAGATTTTTATACGACACAACTGTTGACGGGGCATGGCTCGTTCGGCCATTATCTGTTTAGAATTGGAAAAAGACCTACCCTACAATGTGTGTACTGCCCAGAGACTGATGATGCACACACACTGCAAAGACATGCAAACACACTGTGTTTGTATGCCCAAGATGGGCTCCAAATAGAAGAGAAATTTCGGACAACGGACTTACACCTGAAAACGTCTTAAATTGGATGGTCTATAGTGACGATAACTGGGATTGGTTCCGTAGGTTTGCCGGGGAAATCTTACGCACCAAGGAAGAAGAGGACAGAAGAAGGGGTTTGTGAAATTAGGGTAGGGAGGACAGTCCCTCCATGGAGGGCCCGTACGCCGTGGTGTGCGGGTTCGTGAGAAGGGGGGGAACTTCTGGGGAGTGTGGGACAAATAAAAGACCGAGTCCCGGTTGGCGGTGCCGCTCCTGCGGTTGCCTCGGCGCTTAGTGGGGGCGGTACCGCTGATTAGAGGCAAAGGCATAATGACCGAGACCCGGTTCCCTGCTGAGGGGATGGGAGGTGGCGTAGCCATACCCCGTCTCCGAGGCGGGGGATTAGAGGCAGGCGAATAAAATAAAATTAAAGATCCGAGACCGGGGGAGCTAACCTGCCGTGCCGGGTGTACAACCGGTGGGCGGGGGACACTCCCTTAGAGTAAAAGGACACTCTCCCCGACTGAGTATACTTAAATGGATATCCGATCGGGGAGAGTAGGGGAAAAAAAAAAAAAAAAAAAAAACACAGGTACAGTTCCACATCATGGTGAAACTTACTCCCTTATCACAATTATAAAGTACACGTCCATACACATTCCTTAACTAAACACAACGCCAACTTACAGACAAAAAACATGGAAAAGGAAACATAACATTGTCAGCACCCAAAACATAAGTATAGAGTACCTCGCTGTAGTGCAGAAGACTACTAACGCAAACCAAAAGGAAAATCATTATCACACATAATCCACTGCGGAACACCAGTTTCGAAGTCACCTCAACACATGTTAATACAAAGTAAATAAAAGGTATGGAAATATTGAACACTCTCTCATAAACACAAATTACAAATATGGGGTAGACCTTAACGCCGGCACCACTACTAGTCACCTTTGCCAGGTTCAGTCAATACACGTTTACACATAATAAAATACACAGAACATATAATTACTATTACTTCTACTATAATTTTATGGCTACAATTGCACTCTTATAATCATTTATTTGAAATAAATCTGGTCCTCATGTGCGAATCGGTTAATTTGATAGTTGAGGATTATAAGTTGTGGTAGATGATCGTGGTTGGAAGAGCCCGTACGAATAATTGTAAGTTGCGTAAACAAACTGATGGAAATGTCTGCCACGGAATTTGCATCAGCGGCATTCTGACAGAGAAGCCAAACTGATTATTGTGTTATGTTTCCAACTATCACCCTACTAATGATCGTTGGTAGGCTCTACCATTGGAACGGAGGGGGTGGTTTGGCCAACGGGATCGTCAAATGCGGGCGTTTTCCACCATGGGGGGTCAAGATGGTCTTCATGTAAAACCATTTCTACTACGCGTTTTACAAGTCCAAATATTATCTTAATGAGAATTTTTCAAGATGTTAAGATTGATAGTCGACTTCCACATACTTGTAAATCAAATCAGTAACTAAAAACATATACTTAAATATTTATGTGTATGTGGGTGAGTGTTTGTGTACATTTGTATATAGGAAAGCCTTACTTTGTTATCAGATGATCAAAGCAGCCATGGAGTTTAAAAGTTTGAAAAAATCTTTAACAGAAACAAAATTTTATAATTTTATTGAGTTTTACAACTAAAGTTTAAATTAAACCCTACGTTACAACATTTATACTGGATATATGTAATTATTACTTTTTATGGAATTGTATTGTTTTGAGGTATTACTGGAATGTTGTTTTTCGAGTGAGGTTTAATATTAACAGAAGTATTGTTACAGTATGTAAACTTAAAAACAAATTAATTTAATTAAAAATAAATGTATGCGTTATAATTTAAAATTACATTTTACTACATACAAAAAGCAACGCTTAATTATAATAAAGATTAAATAGATTTTTTTTAAAATTAAAGTACGAGACATTTATATAACAAATAAAATGAAAAGACCAAGTTTAATATAAGTTCCTGGGAAACAAATTTATTATATAACTTAAAGGAATATGGATACTAATATAAAAGCTTAAAATAAAGCTATTTTAAGCTTTATTTTAATATAATACCAAAAATTTATTTCAAACTGTAATTTTCATTAAACATAAGAGATAGTTTATAAACTTGAATATTCAAATGAAATATTAAGTTCAGTTTTAATAATTTCTAAACTGATGTTGAAAATACTAGGAAAGATTCAGTAAACATAATAAACATTTTTGGACAAAAGAGAAAGCAAATATTTTTATGTTAAAAATATGTAAATCTGGTAGATATGAAAACAATTTAAAGCAAACAAAAAAAAGAATAAAAAAAGTTATTCTTTCTCCTTGTTTTATTTCCTGTATTAAAAAAAGGTTATTTATACGCATTAGTAATAAATTTTCATTTATTTACAAACCTCATTTAAAGAAATAAAAAACTTTAATATTCAATTTTTATCTTGAACAGGCTAAAAAACAAAAATGAATTTAAAAAATGCAGATACACATTGTTTATTTATTTACGGTAGCTACTGTACGTTCTCTTCCAAATAAAGTAATTTCAATTCAATTTTAAATGATACATAATTTTTACAGCGTATGAATATTCAAAGACTGACTAGTATTCAAACCCATAATCTTTTGGATAAAAGTACCAAGTTTTACAGAAATTTAATTATAAGTGTTAATTTTCTTTTAAAAATAAGTTATTTAATTTAAAGTAAAATTAATGTATTTTGTTTATTACCTTAAACTATCGTTTTTATGGATCTGATACAAAACAAAAGCCGCTCAAGAAATCAATTCCTAAGAAAGCAGTGCGTGACAGGATTATTATGGAAAGTTAGAAGTAGTAATCCCGTCGCTTTCTTCATTAGTCAAATATATTGTTGCGTAATAAGCCCATTGTTATGCTTAGTTTTTGTTTTTGTTATGGCACCATTTGTTTTAGCGTCATTTCTTTCAATAGCGTTTACTGGTTGCTGATTTTAGATTGTCGTAGACTGTGAATACCGACAGTTCATTGTTGCAAGTATAGCATTGCAATAAATTTATTTGGTTACAATGTAGACAAAAAAAAATTATTTAAATGTTTCTCTAAGTGTAATACCATTCTTGAAATTGCGTTTTTGCGTACATTACATATCTATAAAAACAAATTTTTCTATCACCCTTAGTTTTAAATAAATTACGCTTCAAAAAAAAATTAAGAGACAATAAGGTTAAAATGTCTAAAATTTATAATTTTCCATGGCTATACCTGTGTTAGAATGATTTCGCTGATGGTTTTCTTTTATAAATAGCCTCAGGCACATCCCGAATTAATGTCCAACTGCGATCGACTAGCATTTTAGTATTCCATTTCCCTTTATGCTTTCCATCATCGAAATGTCTCGGTGGAAACATTCACCGTATTTGTCACTTACATCTTCGGTTTTACGGGAAAAATCCAGATATATGTAGAGGAAATGTATTTTCAAAGACATATTACGTCCCATGAAGTTTTGTATTCATTATTAAAAATCAATATCTATTTTCAAACCATAACGTGAAACTGTTTTCGTATATCTTAACACAATATTTCGGCTTAGACGAAAAGTCTAATTTACATTTCATCTTAGTACAAAGTTAATACATATAATATAAGGCGGAAAATCCCCAGAGCTCTTACAATGTAAAATTAAATGTTTTTCTTGCGAAATCCCGACGACAAGTTTACAAGCCGTTCTTTTTCGCTAAAGTAAGCTTAACAGGAGCTACCTTTTAGATATGCTGCGTTCACGGATTTTTATTCAACTACAAGATAGACAAGAGAATTTTATATGACAAAAAGATAAGTGTGACAACCGATCTCGTACACAATTTTGCCCCTCCCATCTGGTATAACTGTGTACAAGATCGGTTGAAAGATATTTCCGATTCCTGGATTGGTCAGCATAGTCTCCGAGACAGAACTAGTTTGCAAGGGTTTTCAATGATACCCGATCCGAACCGTGAAACGAAACGCAAAGATATAGGGGGATATGTTATCCTCCTATTAATTATAGAGTTCGGACATCGATCTCTTGCTTCCGGGTCTTTCTAATTGTCAGGCGGGTATTTAATTTTTAATCTTGGTTAGATATTTGTTTCTATTTTAAGATAGTCACGAATTGGGAATTGCGTTTCGGTGCTTTGTAGATCAAGTTTGAAATGTTATTTTTTACTTGAGTTATCACTTGGGAGATTAGCAAGATATTTGAGTCTTTCTCCCGACGTCATCCATCCCAGCAATGTAATTTTTCCTTTGATATTTTATAAAGGATCTCGTACGTGTATCTTAGCTATCCACTGATCAACCCGATTTAGGTACAGGATTCCATTAAACTTGTCGGATAAAGTATGAAACGTACTCTCCTATCGGTTGGATGTGTGTCACGTGACGAAGGTGCTCACGTTGAACACTTGTAGGGAAATACAATAAGAGTTCCTTTTTGTGGTATTTCATTATTGTAAGTCAATCACATGAGATATTAAACAGCTTTAAAATCCCGAAATTCTTCTTTTTTTATATTCCTGATAACCATAAGAAAAACTGCGATGGATATAAAATAAAGCAACAAATTTATTTATCATTTCCTGAAATATGTAGTGTCACTGTCTGTAGGAAAAATTTATTTTCTACTTAATATTTATTTTGGTACGTACTTAGTAAAAAAATATTTAAGTCTCTTAAAATCTTATTAATGTAAAAAATGAAATCTCTTCAGGTATTTTTTTAGCTATTCTTTTATTTTTTTGAACGGTTCCTAATCGTATTATCAATTTTAAACTAAGATCAGTTTGTCCGTGAAATATATTTTCTTTCGTACATAGAAATTGATCACAGTTTTTTTAATTTTTTTTTTGAACTTAAGTTACAAAACATTTTCTGTTATTTAATGTTAAGTCGTATTCATACGGATAACGGACTCCTCAATTCTTTTAAATCCGATTAGTGAAAATTTTGAATCTTACAGAGAGTAATATATATATGAATTAAATTATATTTAAATAAACGATACATTTCAACTTAGATTTGGTAAATTTTTACAACTTTCAAGAAAATATCATATCATATTCTCTTATATTACATATTAAAAAAAAAAAAATTTGGTTGATATTAATTTGGTGTAGCTGTATCCTGTTAGAAATAAAAATTAAGAATGTACAGAGCAAAAGTAGGCGTATAATTTTTACTTTTTGTTGGACTGTTTTAGATGGAAATTAATTTAAAGATATGAGTTTATGATGAAACTTTATAATGAAGATGAAACGGTAATGCTTATTTATCTCACGCGTTTTAGGAAAACATCTCTTCTGCTAAAAAAAGTTAGGCTATACAATATTTTTTTCAGCTTATCTTATGAAATAACAATATAAATAATTTTGTACAAATATGGACAAAAAATAAAATCAAATAACAATTAAAAGATGCTATCAATAATATATTGAAATATTATCTCATAAACGAATGAAAATTATTTAAAATTGTACGCTAACGTTAAAAAACTTACCACGGCAGTTGATGTAGCGGTTAGCAATCAGCGGTGACTTTTACGTTAGCTGATTTAAGGTTTAATCTTTCTCAGGGTTCTAGATCGGTTTAATTATTATCTCTTTGACTTAATTTTCCTTGTTAAAATACGTCGCGCGGTGTCTTTGATCTTCCGCGGGTAGGCTGTTAATTTAGTAGTTCTTAAAGGCTACAAGGTAGAGTTAGCATTCAAATGTCTTCTTTGAAGGCAAAAGTTGAGTAGGGTAGAATTTACTAATGTGAATGTCTTTCGAGGCATTTGCGTCAGTGTCATTTCACAAGTCCGGCTGATGACTGTGGAATGTGATCTGTTTGAGGGCAAGAAGATGTCCTCCGATTAAGCCACTCATGGCTAGGAACGGAGGAGGTAGTGTAGCGACCAGACACGTCACGAGGCGGCTGTTCTTCTCCCACGGTGGGGAGGATGTGGGAAATTGACATGTTAAAATATATGCAAAAACAAGTCCTAGTTCGTTAATAATGTCACGAAATTTTATGTACTGTATTCTTATCTCATGAAATATTTTACTTTTCTTTCTTTTTCCTGTTTAGCCTCGGTAGTTACCGTTCAGATAATACTTCACAGGATGATAAGTATACGCGATTAGGGAAGTACAATCCCTTAAATATTTAGGCATCACATTTCAGAAAAATGGATGTTTTACGGAGCACATAAATAATGTATGAGAAAAGGCTGAGGGCATGATCAAAAGCGTAAATGTGGTCATGTCCTCACAGCGAGCACCAAGGGCCTGTAAGAGAAAAGTGATAGCCACAGCTGTGACGTCGGCACTCCTGTACGCTGTGCCGGTTTGGTGGCCTTCGATAGAATACAAGAAGAATTGCAAAAAAATGGGTAGTACACATAAAAGGATGCTAATAGGCGTGGTCTCGGCGTACAGAACGGTGTCGTACGAGGCGTTATGGCGTTATGCGTGCTCTCCGGTAGACCTCCAATTGACCTGATGACCAAATATAGAGTAGATAGAAATAAAGGACTATCAGAGCAAGATGCCAGAAGCAGACGTTTGAATAGTTGGAAAGACAGATGGAGTCAAGATGGACCGGCAAGCAGAACTAAAGAGCTGATACCAGATCTACTAGCATGGCTCAGGAGGAGACACGGGGATATGGATTATCACATGACGCAGTATTATACAGGCCATGGTAATTTTAACAATTACCTATAGAGGATAGGCAGAAGGCAGGAGCCGGCCTGTATGTACTGGATTGATAAATGGAATGAAGTAACAGGCTATATCAAAAGAATCTTTAAGACTAAGGATGAAAATGAAAAACTACAGAGCTATTAGTGTTGAATAGGGAATGGTGGAAAGCCCCAGCGGTGAGAGTCGGCATGCTGAGGTGTGCCGATTTCAGTGATCCGCTGGGGACTCCAAGGGAGCGTAGGTAAAATATTAAAATAAAAGAAATATTATGGCACACTTTGCGATAGATCAAGGTATGACGTGAGGTCATCAATTTCAGTAAAAAATCTCAAAAGAGCTCGACCGGTGGGCCGACCTGCCATGCCGGATATTAAGCCGGTAGGCGGGGAGGCCCGTTAGAGTATAACGGACACTCCCCTGGATTGTGAAATACCAATCAGTCGATCTGACCCAGAGGGGAAAAAAAAGGATGATATGTATGAGTGTAAATGAAGTGTAGTCTTGTACAGTCTCAGTTCGATCATTCTTGAGATGTGTGGTTAATTGAAACCCAACCACCAAAGAACACCGGAATCTTCGATATAGTATTCAAATCCGTGTAAAAATAACTGACTTACTAGGACTTGAACGCTGGAACTCTCAATTTCCAAATCAGCTGATTTGAGGAGCGTTCACTTCTACAACAACCAGGTGGGTTTATGAAACTTTTTACTAAAAATGCATTAAACAAGTAAATTATTATACCTTTCCCTCTGCTAAGATAATGAGAATTATATCTTGACATTTAAAAAAAAAAATTACTTAATTTTGATTTTCATCGTTTGATATTTTACGCTTAACTGTATCTTGAAATCAGTAAATAAAAAAAAGGAAAAATAAACAGTTTTACAAAAATGAGACAGTTTATTAAAAAAAAACATCATTGAAATAATTTGAGGAAAATACCTCAATTTTGTCTTTTCTTAAGAGAAAGATAATCCTGTTCACAAAGTGGGCATATTAAATTAAAAATAATTGCAATTTATGATACATAAGTAAAACTAAAACAAATATCGATAGTACAAAACGGAGGATTAAGCTCAAAATTATTTAATCAGGTAAATCGATTGATGCCTGAAAATTAATTACAAGATTATCAAACATAAAAAAAATCCATAATAAACAGTAATTAGTTGAAAAACTTACTTTATCAAACATGATGCAAAAACATCGTTGCTGAACAGTGATGAGTGCAAATATTTAATATATATTTGAATTTTAAATTTAATAAATATCATTTTATAAACGTTTTCAACCGTTACACTAAACACTTATCCCTACTCTTAAAATGTTGTTTATAGGCATGGGGTATCATTTTTATGGGTTTAAGGTACATGCTGTATTTACCTTTCTTGAAATAATTTTTAACAATTCAATCAATATTTAAGAAATATGTATCAAAAATCTTAACTAGAATTCAATGCAGAAGAATTGAGAGGAGAGTGGAGGAAGTGTTAGGAGAAGACCAATTTGGTTTCAGGAAAAGTATAGGGACAAGGGAAGCAATTTTAGGCTCAAATAGTAGAAGGAAGATTAAAGAAAAACTAAACTACATACTTGGCGTTTATAGACCTAGAAAAGGCATTCGATACCGTAGACTGGAATAAAATGTTCAGCATTTAAAAAAAATTAGGGTTCAAATACAGAGATAGAAGAACAATTGCCAACATGTACAGGAACCAAACAGCAACAGTAACAATTGAAGAACATAAGAAAGAAGCCGTAATAAGAAAGGGAGTCCGACAAGGATGTTCCCTATCTACGTTACTTTTTAATCTTTACATGGAACTAGCAGTTAATGATGTTAAAGAACAATTTAGATTCGGAGTAACAGTACAAGATGAAAAGATAAAGATGCTACGATTTGCTGATGATATAGTAATTCTAGCCGAGAGTAAAAAGGATTTAGAAGAAACAATGAACGGCATAGATGAAGTCCTACGCAAGAACTATCGCGTGAAAATAAACAAGAACAAAACAAAAGTAATGAAATTTAGTAGAAATAACAAAGATGGACCACTGAATGTGAAAATAGGAGGAGAAAATATTTTGGAGGTAGAAGAATTTTGTTATTTGGGAAGTAGAATTACTAAAGATGGACGAAGCACGAGCGATATAAAATTCCGAATAGCACAAGCTAAACGAGCCTTCAGTAAGAAATATAATTTGTTTACATCAAAAATTAATTTAAATGTCAGGAAAAGATTTTTGAAAGTGTGTGTTTGGAGTGTCGCTTTGTATGGAAGTGAAACTTGGACGATCGGAGTATCTGAGAAGAAAAGATTAGAAGCTTTTGAAATGCGGTGCTATAGGAGAATGTTAAAAATCAGACGGGTGGATAAAGTGACAAATGAAGAGGTATTGTGGCAAATAGATGAAGAAAGAAGCATTTGGAAAAATATTGTTAAACGAAGAGACAGACTTATAGGCCACATACTAAGGCATCCTGGAATAGTCGCTTTAATATTGGAAGGACAGGTAGAAGGGAAAAATTGTCTAGGCAGGCCACGTTTGGAATATGTAAAACAAATTGTTAGGGATGTAGGATGTAGAGGGTATAGTGAAATGAAACGACTAGCACTAGATAGGGAATCTTGGAGAGCTGCATCAAACCAGTCAAATGACTGAAGACAAAAAAAATATATTAAGTTGCAGTGGAGAGACTTAATTTAAGTTTTAGATTGTTTAAATACTTTTAAGAGAAAATTTAGTTTCTTTACCACGATTCGTAAAAGTGAAAATAGCTTTTTCCTTTTTTAACGGCAGTATAAATTTTTAGTGTTTGATAAGTTCTGTTTAGTTAAGAGTTAATACGTTTTACGTTTTATTTCTCGTTTATTTATTGTTATTATTTCATTTATTTATTATCAACTTTTACTTTTTTCGCAAGATCTCATGATGATGATAGTTTATCAAATGAAACAGGCGTCTTGGTTTAAATTTTAGAAAAATTAATGTAAATACCTTTTTATCGAAATCATGTTTGTAAATTCATAATAAATTATTATACAACCCTTTAAAAAATGTATTACAGTAAGAAATATGCAATTTAATTTCAAATTAAATAAAATAAATATATACTTTTAGATTCTTAAATTCTTAATACCTAACCGAGTAATAAATAAATTTGCATCTAATACCTTCTTTGAAATATTAATAAAATAGTTTTTCAGAACGGCCACCGGTTCCAAAGATTAGTCAAACATTGATATAGAGACTGACATTCTGATTATCATTAAACAGAATAGCTGATAACACAGTTGTAAGACTTTCCGGGGAAAAATTAATATTACCCAGAATGGTTTTCTTGAGTAAGGGAGCTTTCATAATGAAAAAAAATTATATATTTTTCAAGAACAAAAAATAATAGTCCCAACTACTATGTTCAACTTTCATTAAGTCCTGTACAATTATAGAAATAATCAGTTTTTTCTGTATTTATTTAACTATGTACCATAATATTAGAAATAAATATTTTAACAAAAAAAAACTGATATCACAATTGCAGGACTTCCCGGAAAGCGGCTTAAAGAACGCGTTAAAAAAACGCGGTTAAAAGCCGCGTTCCGTGAAAGTCCTACAACTGTGGGTTGTTTCTGATGCACGGCTTACACACACATCTAAAATTAAAATATTTATTATTTAATTTAAATATAATATTTTTTTCGTTTATTTAATTCAATGATTCTAACTAAAGCGTGCGCACATACCGTATTTAATTCTCTAGGATGTGGAGGTACTAACTGCATTAACTAAACTAGTGTAATTTCACAACTTACATAAAACAAATTTCGCGTGTACGGTCGGCAGACTGGTGTAGCCGCGAGGTTTAACGCACCAGATACTGAGTCAACCTGGCGATCGAGTTCGAGACCCAGCCAAACCGAGTTACTTTTTTACACTTTAAATATTATTCATTTATTTAATTCTACCGCTCACCTGTAAAGCCACAACATAGCAACAGTTTAGAAAACTTTTTTGGGTGGGGGTGCAGTTTTGAAAATATTGTTTCATTTTTAAAAATGCGCATAAGAAAAATATGACTTTAATTATGCGATATCTTGAGATAATGAGGGTGACGTTGCTCTACTGCCTCATCCCCCTTGACGTTTTAGTTGAAAGTTTAATGCGTTATATATAGATGTAATCTGACCAAGTTTGGTCAAAATCGGTCCTGTAGTTCTGGAGATATAAGGTGAGTTAGAGGTCAAGGCCGAACAACACAAGTGCATTAACATCCGGAACATTTTTTGGGTTCCTTAGGTGTCAAAACGTGAAGATCCGGTGAAAACCGCATATGCCCAAATTGGACCGATTACAATACATTCCCTTCTACAGCTATAGCGCTATCTAGAAGGGAAAGTATAATTATGGTCATGAAATTTATTAGCCAGATTTTAGTAAATCGTGATTTTTTTTTAATTTCCTACCGTGGAAATTGAAAAAAAAAAAACTCTGATAAAATAATGATACTGTTGTTTTCATTTTGAAGGATGAAATTTTCCTTAAAATTTGCTTCCAATTTTCACATATATTCCGTTAATGGAGTTTAATTTACCCGTATTTCTATGTTATTAATGTCTGACGTTGATGACTGCTATTGTTTTTACTAGAAAATAGAAACTAAAATTAGTTATTTTTATCCTTTCTATAATAATGTATTAGAAATCATTATAATGAAAATTATTCCAAGTTACTATTTACGGAATGACTAAATTGGATTATTTTGTTCCATTATTAGTAATAATTAAGCAGTACTGTCGTTAATACATCAATATTTAATTCATTTATGTAATTTAGCAATTATCATAAATATAAATACAGTTTGCATATATTACTACTATTCGGTCGGTTAATTTAGAATATTCCATAGTGAAGTAATGATTAGTAAATATTAATTCAAGGAATTAATGCAAATATAAATTATAAATTATTTTTGGCTGTATTGATTATATTTGGCTTTATATTTATAACAAACTCTAGTCGACCTTTAAAACCGTTTGTACTCTTTACTTTTCAAATTTAATAACTCTATGAATTAAAAAATTCCAAGATAGAGACCAGTTTTAAATTTTCTTACGTTATCAATTTGATGACATTCTTGGTCAGTCACTGACTGTAACAGTCTTACTAACAGCTTAGCAAGGATTTCAGTAACGGCAGCCAATTAAGTATTCCAACAGGCATATAATTTGTTTATCTTACTGATAAACAAGCGGCCAGAATACTTTCTTCCATATCTTGCTTGTTTGCTTTGAACTTTGAAGTTCAAAGCAAGCTTCTGGTACTTTTTTAACTTTTCATTTAATTTTCTCGTTAATTATATATCTTCTGTCTATATACGTTACATATACGTTCTAATTTGTACCGTTCATTTTTTTTTCTTTAAAGTTCACTTTCAGAGAAAAAAAGTTTTACAAAATTTACTTTAGTTTTATAACTAATTAAGTTATCCCGTTAAAAAATAAAAAGGAATTCTAATGAACAGCAATAAGAATTATTTATATAACGTTATTAGTTTATCCAATATTATAATAAAAATAATTAAAACACTAATTGTGTATTTTTAAAAATTCGGATTATTTCAAATCAAAATGCGTAAAATATATATTTTATGGGAAAAATTTTTAAATTTAATATTAAAATTTCTCCAATTTGATTTTATTTTATTTTTATATAAAGAAAATAAGTACCGCTTCTGACATATCGTTGAAAAACTCTCAATGAGAACTTAGGACTACAGTTAAGAAAAAGTCCAAAATCTAATTAAATTTGAATTTTGGCTTTTTGGACGGTTTTAGTTCAATCGATTGGAATCAGAAAGGAAGGTGCACAGCTAGATGTAACAACAGTCCTAATCCAAAATTTCAACATCTTACGGCTAATCGTCTTTGAGTTATGCGAGATACATACGCAGAGATGTTACGCCGAAATTACTAAAAATGGTTAAAATGGATGTCTCCGTTGAAATCTGAAAACTGAAATTTTTCACGATCAAAATACTTCCTTTCTTTCGTACAAGGAAGTAAAAATTATCCAGCGTTTTAAGCTTTCTGTTATCATTAGAAGATTATGTGAAACATTTATTTAAAACATATTTTTTTTACCACTTCAAACCTATATGTCAATTTTCGTCAAAGGTTTTTAAGCAAACTGTAACCACTTAATTACAAATATTTAATTTAAAAAGGTATATTTATTATAACAAAGTTGGTCATCCTGTTTATAAAATATAAATATAATAACTTCCCCATCGCGGATTCGGCCGCGTGATATGATTACTTGCCACGGTCAATTTATTTTATTTTATGTTTTTACTTTCTTATACGAAGTAAAAGAAGTATTGTGATCGCGAAAAATTTCTGTTTGCAGATTTCAACGGCGATATCCATTTTGACCATCCCTGAATCCATTTTTAATAGTTTAGGCGTGACGTCTTTACGTATGTACGAATGTATCATGCGTAATTAAAAAACGGCTAGACGTAAGATGTTGAAATGTTGGATTTAGGACAGCTGTAACATCAAGTTGTGCACCTCCCCTTTTAATTACAATCGAATAGACCAAAAGTTTCAAAAAGAGCCCAAAATCGAATGAATCTGGATTTTGGACTTTTTTAACTGCAGTAATAAATCCTCATTGACAGCTTTTCAACAATATATCATAAAAGGTACTTATTTTCATTGCTTCCAGAGTTACAGCTGAAAAAATGTTTAATAAACGAAATATTTGGATCTTGCAAGCGGAAGAAGGCCTATCGGTTCGAATCCGACTTCATCTTCTTTTCTTTTAACTTCTTGTTTTGTTTTTTAATTTAAATATATTGATTTATTAATAATTATTCATTTCTAATACTAAAAAAGTTGTACAATAAATAATAATTCAATAACAATAAAAAAATAAACGTGAAAAAATATCAGAACTTATTAATGAAATAAAATTTTATGTATTTTCCATTTTACAAAAATGTGTGTATGCGATTAAATAGGCGTACAAGGAAGTCATGCGGTATTCACATCAAGTAACCGGAGGCAGGTAAAGCCAGTCGCGTCGCACCTACAGTAACAATGGCAATAGCTGTAATGGCTGATTCAGACACCGTCGCACCGCTAAACCATCGAAATTCCGAAATATTTGAAAATGATATTTAGATATTTATCTGATGAATATTTACAAGACCAAATCAAGTTAATATCTCGTTTTGTATTGTCGAAAGTGGGAAAATTTGCTATCAAGTTAAAACTTGTTTTACCTTTCTTCACGGTCTAATTTAAAAAAATCCATTGTTACTCCATTTTAACCCTTTAAACTCGGAATTTCAAAAAATTCTTTTTAGTGTGTATTTAAACCGTAAGAAGAATACGTACACAAAATTTCATCAATTTATCTTCGGTAGTATTTTGACCGCGTTATATGGTTATTTGCGTTTTCCGTCGCGGGCAGGGGATATTTAGCCGTTGATGGCTCGCTTGTCTTGCTCTTCCCGTCTTGTCAGAGGACTCTGCCCCTTAGACCCTCCTGTGTCCATTAAACTCATGTTTTTGAGAATAATCATGATATATAAAAAATTATAGCCTGTTAAATTTACATAAAATATCAGTGTATTTTAATTTCTTCAAAGCAACAGTTGGGTCAGTACACCAGCAGAAGCTTTGAATGATCTGAAGAACGCAGGTTTCAATATAATCTGCCTTCATCTAAAAAATATTTTTTATTGCTGGTTACCCGTCCTCAGTACGGTAAAAATGTATTTTGACAGTTCTTAGCGTTACTCGAAAAACACAAGTAGGAGGAGACCGTACTTTGTCTTACTTTCTAATTTTCTTTTTAGTCAACTAACTCCTTAAACTCGGGAATTAAAAAGTAATATTTTCTTACTGTGCACTTACACCATTAAAAAACATATAAACAAATTTTCATTAATTTATCTTCAGTAGTTTTTGCTGGGAATTGATTAATCAGTAAGACAAATTGCTTTAAAAATATAGATATGTATATAATATTATATTACCACTAATATTATACAAGCATAAATATTTTTTATGGTCATCCACATCACAAAGATGTGGAGGACCATAAAACCTTTATGGTAGGTTTTAGAGCGAGTATGAACTGTAGATGCATAGGTGATGAATTGAAACAACGCCTTGTTGCTTATTGAATTGTTATTTAATTACTTGTCGTCTTGACATTTCGATAACATATAATTGAACATCTAACATATAACGTAACACATATAATTGAACTTAATAAAATATAAGTATACAACTAAAATAAGCATTCATCCGAACGCGTATGCGCGTCCATCCGGACTGAATGTACAACACGACCGCTCCGGGTCAGATTCTGGCGCCAAATGCATAGATCTCGCTATATCACAATGACCACTCCTTCCGGTATTTATGACGTAGAACCTCGTATGACCATAGTTTGGCGGAGAGCTCTAGCCCTCGCTAGGTAGGCAGCATCCGACGGCAAAAGTGGAACGTAAAGACAACAAAAAGTTTTTAAATTAGTTTTTTTATTCGTTCTTTTGCTGACGGTATGAAAGGTTAAAGCGCTTGTGCTATTTTTGTTTAATCTTATTAGTAAGACTGATAGACTGAATTAATATTTTTTATTAATTTTACCAAAAAATATGATTTATTTTTCTTTATTTGTCCCGCCCGCCAGAGCCGAACACGCACTCAGAAACTCAGCTCTGAGGGGTGGCATTGCTTCAAAACACCTGAACAATAACCCTGGGCCCAACTATGCCGTTTCCAAGGCCCCACCCAGGCAGCCGGAACTCAGTCTGTTCTTGCCGTGCCTCAAATAAGGAGACCTCGAGGGAGTACCCATATTGGGACTCCGATCTTTACGTTGCCTCGACTCAAATGGGGAACCCCTGAAGGAATCCCTCACCGGGACTACGATCTTAAGTATTTCCCCGGCGACACCGGAAAGAGTCCCCGCCCGATAATCGAAAATGAGACGCCGGAGCATCCCACCCTTCCTGGACGGGGTTCCAGTCTGAGACAGCTCAGACTGGAACCGCGTAGTATCCAGGTACAGCAGCAGCCGATCCACATGCCGCATGGGTAAGTTTGCAACCCCGGCCTCTAAGGCGTGTCCATGCAAATTACAAGAAGAACATCTGGCCTCCCGATGACAGTCCTTCCTGACGTGGTCTCCCCACAATTAAAACAGTGGCAGGTACGGTCCGGGTCACTACACTCTTTTGCCCTGTGCTCCAGACGCCAGCAGCAGAAGCAGCGGTACTCCAGGGATTGCCGCACTACTCTCCGTGCCACCCATCCTATACTCACCCCACCATCAGCCAACAACTTGGCGAGAATGGGTGCACAGCCGCCGTCACCACTTGTGTCGCTCCGTAGGTCGGCCGCATAGACAATACGTCGAGCGTCACTGCCTCCCCCGTCATCCGACAAAGGTCTGTTACAAATTCCTCTTGAGAAGTGAGTGCATCCACATCCTTTACCAGGATGTGGACTCACCGACCATCCTTCCCCGCCAGTGCCGTTATGACGCCCTCAACCGTCTCCGAAACTTTTCGACTGAGTTTTCGGCGGCGCCCGGATTATTAATCTTTATTTTTAGTGATTATTTTTTTTTTGTATTTGTTGCATATACGTTTAATATAATTTCATTCATTATTTTTATTTTATACTTTGAAATTCATTGATTACATGTCAAAAAGCAGCCTCATTTTATTTAAAAAAAATTATTCCACCTCTTTCATCTTCAGGCATTCAGTTTATACTTGTTTTTACCTTTACATAACGAAAATAAACTTTCTTAAGTTCTTTGTTAACGATTTTGTCAGATTGTTAATATTACTCGACATTAGAACACTGATATGTTATGAAAGTTTTAGATCACAATTCAACTCAGTTCAGTTGAAAGTTGTGGTGAAACCACAGCACACCAATTTGTTAGTAGTCTTACTTATTAGGAGGTTATGAGTAGATGAGGGATGGAAAAGTTTAGCCACACTATTACCCTTTGCTTACCACTCGATATAAAATATGATAGCTATACCTGCGTAACCTAAGTTCTATGTTGTTGTGTTTAGCTTAAAGTTCAATGAATAACTTCAGCATGTTCTGCCAGCTGCTGTTCATAAAATATAGTAGTTTTGATAAATTCTTCAATGTAATAACGCTTTTAAAGCAAATTTAATTTATAAATTTAAAATTTTACTAGATAAATTTTATCTGTTACCTATTTAAATTTAAGTTGTAATTTTATAAATCGTTAAACTTCTTCGACAAATATTCTAGATAAAAATTTGAATTATAAAATCAATATTAATACTTAATCTTAAACAGTCCAAAAAATAAAAAAAATAAAATTGAAACCGAACCATCAAAGAACATTGGTATCCACGATCAAGTATTCAAATCCGTATAAAAGTAATTAATTGCCTTTACTAAGATTTGAACGTTGGAATTCTCGACTTTAAAATCAGTTAATTTGCAGTTAATTGTAGTGGTTCACCACTACACAAACCGGTAGGTTTCAAAAGGTTTATTACTAGTAAAGTAAAAGACAACAGGCAATCAATTATAAATGAATTTAAAAAAAAATCAGTTGCAATAATAGGACCGTTCGGAAAGTTCTCGGCCTGTCATTTGATCACATCACCAAATGTCTATGATATTTGTCAAGCATGATGTCATCACTTAGATGGTGGGGTGCAAATTTTCATACTTAAGAGTATAATTGCTTGTTTTTGACGATTGAGTAAAATAAACAACTTATAAAAAAGCTTTTCAAAAAATGGATAAATTGAAGTTCGAACTGAGTTATGATTTTACTTTAAAGGATTCTTCCCCTTCGTTTTCGAGAGTAAATAGTGAGCTGCTGAATTTAAATGTTGTCGTTCATAGATTCAAGATAATGAACTCTCGAGACGCCCAAAAACTATTACGACTGAAGAAATCGTAACAAAAATTCACATTGCCGAGGACTGTGAATTTAAATTTTACAATTTTAACTGATCGAGGAGTAAAATTAAACTAGCTTGCTGATACGTCAAACATATCTAAAGATTGTGTCCACAAAATGTTTCATGATGTTTTGGGTATGAAAATGCTTTACGCTCGATGGGTACCACGTTTGTTAACAATCGATAAAAACCGCATTCGACTGAATAAATCTTAAGGGTGTTTTGACTTATTAAAATGCGATTTCGCTGAATTTATGCGTAAATAAATGCGTAATAATAATTCATTATTATTATTGTTATTATTATTATTACTATTTTATCATTGACATCAGCCCCCCGATAAAAAATCCTAGCTATATGCTTGTATATCCTTTTATAGATATACGTTTCATGAATTTCTTCGCACTAACACACAACATTATCATACATTTAAAACCCTTATTTAAGAAATATATCATGACTCAAAATTAAATGAAATATTTTCGGATATTGTTATCTTAAAGATGTCCTATTGTACTCACGATAAATTTTCTGTTCATCACTCTTTCACCTTAAGTTTTTCAGTTAATTTTCTTAAATTTACTCATATAAATACTCTAAATATCAAAATAGTCTCAAGCTCTGAATCATTATGGTATAATAATTCAGCACGAAATAAAACGAAAAATTATCAAACTTATCTACATGTCATTTGTATAAATAATAAAACTTAATTGTGATACCATTTTAAAAAAACTTCCTGGTTGAAAACGGTTAAAAATTAACTGTAATTTTATTATTAAAAATTCATTGTTATAGTTTTTTTTTCAGGTTGTAAAAATAATAGTTTAATATTATCTTAGACCACTCAACGAACATAAAAATCTGACGACACCACTATCGATAATCTATAGTGATTCAGAAATAGTCGCTACACCTTTCAATTTTTTGACAGTTGTCTCATATCCTGACATCTAAACTTTCCTTAAGATTGAAAATATCAATTTCTTTATATCTGCCTTCCTCTTCTCTTTACTCTTTTCAACCAACGGATCCATCTTGAAACATTTTCTATAAAATAAATTCCATTTTCTTCAATCAATTATAATTACGTCTCATTTATAATCTTTAAATTACTTCATTTAATGTATTTACTTACTAGCAGACCCGGAAATGATTCGCTATTGCTACATTTGAGTTTATATATAGATTAAATGAACACAATTGAAAGTTTGATAAAACTTTATCACGGAACTTCACAAAATTTAGCCTTTAACTTTATCCATTTTTCCTTTTTCCCCTGTTTACTTTTACCTTATTTCCCCTTTTCCCGCGAGTAAATCGGTCCAGTAGGTTTCAGTCTGTAGCAGACACACATAAGAAAATTGCATTTTATATGTATAGAAGGAGAAAATCTGTTCGTATATTTGTTTGTTTCGTAAATATCTCGACGCCGGCGCCACCTAACGGGTATAAGTTTTGCAAAAAAATTTCTTTTCACGTGATTAATGTATATTCTAAATATGAGCCAAATCGGACCATGAATATAATTTTTCGAAATATCTCGACCCAAGCGCTACCTAGCGGGTCCAAATTAATTAAGAAACCTTCGCGGGCGTGCGCACAACTCACCAAAGTTTTATCGCGATCGGATAAATGGTATAGGAACGCATATGGGACAAACAAACATTCATTTTTGTATATATATATATATATATATATGTACAATTCAGAATTGTATTCAATCTTTAAGTAAATTTAAAAAAATGAGCACTATGTAATATTAAACATAAAACACTTAAAATGACTTCCAATCCACATATTTAAATATGTCAAATTTCAAATTAGGTAACATCTGATAAATTTCTTGTAAAGATATATTTTTAAAAATTGAAATTATTTAAGTCTTTATCAACATCATTGCTTGCTTAATCATATAAAATAACATAAGTAAAAAATGTAGGGGAGATAAGTTGTATAAAGGATTGTAAAGTAGTAATAGATGAAAGAAAAAACAGTCAAATTCATTAGATAACTTTTTCCTGAGAATAAAAGAAATTATTAATGAAAAGCTTTTGTATTTTCCTTCAAAAAAAAATTCCCTTTTTATCTTTAGATGTAAAAGAAAAACTTTATTGCGGTAAAAGAAATGATTGTGATACGGTGATGAATATAATAAAATTAAAAAAACAAATCAGGGAAAATAAAATAAATAAAAGAAATATACTTATCTCTAAAAAAAAAGTAGGATAAATTTCAAAAACAATACACAGTCAAAGGGGAATAAATTTCCGCTATAAATATAACAGAGATAGTTTTCTTTGTCCATTAATTAGTTTACTCGTTCATGAAGAAATACAGCATTAAGGTTATGTATGAGTAAAAGAAAGTTCTTTTAATCATACAGTAAAAGTTGCATAAAGTAATATAAATTTTTACGTCTATGAAAAGTTTAATTTTTTTAAATTCATTACATAATCAAGAATGTTAGAGAAAAGTACAAAAAAGTTTTTGTAAAATTACATATATTAAACAGTTAAAATATACATTAAAATATCGGAGAAATAGTCTTTTTGATATACAGCTTACAAATTACGCTAGGAAATGTTGAATTGCAAAATGAAAAAAACAATTGATTGTTTGCTTATAGAGGAAAAACGGTAGTTCAATTTGTTCCCTTTGAGAAAATGCACTTTGTTATCACTGTGAAACAGTTAACAAAAAGAAGAACCAATTTAACCTTGATACTCATTTGGCTTTCTTCAATATTGACAAAACGTTTGATAATTTTAATTGATCTAGCTTACGAAGATTTTACGACATTTTATTTTATAAATGTCGTAAGAGGATTTACGATCACCTTAAGAATCAGTATAAAAAATAATTTGGTTAACCATATCAAAATGAAGGTGGATGAGCGACAAGATTGTTCTTTGACACCTACATTATTTAATATTTATTTAGATAACGTTTTTGGTGAATGAAAAGATTATACTTTAGGAATTAAACTAAGTGAAGTGTAATACCTGAGCGAAATATTTTATGCGAATGATCTGATTTTATTCAAGATAGTAAAGAGAATTTACAGAGAGCAATGTTTACGCTTGCAACGTAAATGAATGAATATAATTTGACGAAATCTATTTCTAAATCTAAATTCATGGGATTTAAAAGAAAATACCCGGTAAGAACAAAGTTATAATATATGATAAAGAAGTTGATCACTTAAATCACTTAAATTATTTGGAACGCGATATTTATTCTGAAGATTTAGAGCAAAATTTCAAATTTAATTTATGAAACGATTCATAGAATATTGCAAAACAAGATAAGATAGTATAAGTTCTACAAATCAGTAGGTACTTCTTCTACTTTCATGTACGTAGTGAAGCTTGGGTGAATAAAAAGAAGAGATGAACGAGTTACACAGAAAGCGGACCTCCGGTCGGTTGATGGGTGCAATCGATTTTATCGATCGAAACTACGATGTTCGGGTAGAGTTGTAGATATTTGCCATCAATTAAAAAGTTAAGGAATATGGACTTAAATGGAATAAACATCTTAATATGATTCAAAATATGTTCTTTACCGTTCCTAGCCAGAAAGTACAGATCCAGGGGAAGGAGTGATATTGGAAGGTCAAAGAACAGATGACTGCCAGAACTGACATTCTGCCTAATCCGCGAACGCAGTAGAAAAATCTATTGATATAACATGCAATTAAATAATGTTAACCAATTAATTGAAAAGGTAGTATAAATTAAATTTTAAATTATATCTAAAACATGTAGGAAAAATAGAAATACAAGATAGAAAATATTACAAGATTTAATTGTCTGTTACTTAAAAAAAAAATGGTCAAACAATATTAATAATTTCAGGGTGTATGTAAAATGTAATGAATTTTAGTCCCAAAAAACTGTTCTTGGTTTAAGAAAAAAAAAGGAATTTATCCTTTAATAAGAGATGATAATTCTACCAAAGTTCATCCCGGTGTTTTAAGATGAAGAATATAAAAGACTGTTTATTGAACTCTGGTGGGAGCGCTGATGTCGATTATGTATCGCCATCAAAGACTAGGAAACTCTCCAATATAAGATTAATCTGGTTACGTAACAAGAAACTACTATGTTCAATGTGGAATGCGTGAGGAAAATGAATGTTCATCATTTTAAAAAAAACTGCGTTTTTATAACTAAAGGAAGGAGATCGCTAACAGAAAATGTACATATTAAGAGGTTGTTCTCAGTGTCAACATTTCTGCAGCTTAAAGAAGAGAAACATATGAAACCAAGACAATAACTTAGGAAGAAAAGATTTTCGAATGCCTACTCAATGATGTGTATGTCAGTGAGATAAAGAGGATAGAAGATAAGGGCTATTATAGAGGAATTGATGCTTTAAAAATAATATATTGCAATCGGGGATTTAGTGATAAAAAAAATATTAATAAACGAAAAGCAAAAAAATAACACTAATTTTTCTAATGCAATAATTGTATAATATTTTATATAATAGCTTTGTAAAACTGCAGAGTATATTTTTTTAAACTTCATTCGTTTAATTACTCTTAAAGCACAAACAAACGTTATACATATTTCAATAAATAAATAAATATATATACGCATACACATACAGAACACTTACATATATATATATATATATATATATATATATATATATATATATACATACTTAACAACGTGATGATAAATAAGTTTTCCGACGGCACGTCTACAAATTAGGTCAATATTTTCATCTACTATAGTATATCGTAATTGATTATTATTTGTGCGTCATTTACGTCCTGGTTTTCAATAATTTATTGAAAGTTTTTAATTTTTCATACAACTGACCTAATAAATCCAACTTAATATTCATTATCAGTGTGAAAATTTGTCAAGCATTATGTTGTAAGCCAATACAAAATTTTATTAGAACATGTCATTTACGTAACCCAGTTGGTCTAGTGATGAACGCGTCTTTCCAAATCAGCTGATTTAGAAATCGAGAATTTCAACGTTCAAGTTCTAGTAAAGGCAGTTACTTTTTTACGCATTTTATACTAGATCGTGGATACCGATGTTCTTTGGTGGTTGAGTTTCAATTAACCACACATCTCAGGAACGGTCGAATTGAGACTATATAAAACTGGTTAATTTACATTCATACATATCATTCTCATTCATTCTGTGAAGTAATACCTGAACAGTAATTCCCGGAGGCCAAACAGGAAAAGGAAAATGTAATTTACGTAACAATCTGCTTACATTAAAGAACTAATTCTGAGTACGATGATAACTAAAAGTTCTTTTTAAGCGACTTAAAAAAAGGTTATTTATTCCTCCTGTATTTTTTATGTTTTTTCACGCATAAAGTTTTTCCTATTAATCCAATTGTAATACGTCTTTTAGCAATCAAGATAGCTGCTTTTCGCGGTGGTACCATATGTTGAAAAACGTTTATAGACACAAAAAAATCGGTCTGAAAATTGAAAAAAAAATGTTTTCGCCGTCCGGCAGTGAGCTAGGTAGGGACACTGGGAATCCTTAATTCTATATGTTTGCATCACGTCAGATGACGTTATAATGTCTTCCAGGGAAGGTAATGTGAGTCTGCACAAGATATACAGCACTGTTAATAAAATCATCAAAAATCGAGATATCGTGTCCTAAACCTTTCAGATCCAATATACATTATATATAATATACAGAATCGGTAGGGACAGTGGCAATCTTATAATTTTATTTACGTGCTTGTAATGTGACATCACATTACAAGTTCTTGATGTCGGTTCCTTTTTTTTAATAACTATTAATGTTTTTTTTTTAAATCCTTATTTTTTATTGGCACAACACAAAATTAGCTGCGTTTGTTGGTAAGATATTCTTCTTCTCCACTTCGTGGATTAGGCAACAATGCCCCTTCCAAGAACAATCTCCTCATCAGTCGACCAACACACCAACGTCCTTTTTTTTTTTTTTTGTTAACGGTGTTGTAGAGAAATACCATTTAAATACTCCTCACAAGTGGGGGAGTGTCTCACACGCACGGGTTCGGCTAGATGTTGATATTAGGATTCTATGTGTGTCCGCACCCTACCAATTAAACTCCTATTTCACCGTTCCTCCCTACCCCAGTTCAGATCCGCAGTTAAGCAATACGGACCTCGAGGGGGTCTTTGATCTCGGGGGGTCAAGTATCCCTGTGCCTCATCACCATCGCCCATCCACGCAAGGGCGGACGAACGAAGGCTCCGCAGAGGGCTGTCTATCGCCCCTCTTTGCTCTCCGGTCAGTTCTTCACCTGTGTTCAGCGCTTCTTCTCTTTAACTCACTTTTATATTCTTTCTCTTCTCTTTATTCTCTCCTACTCCTCTATTTTCTTATTACATCAGTTTATAACTTAGCTAGAATAAGTTCTTAGGACTTCTTTCTCTTTCCGCTCTTCACTCATTTTTCTCTCCACTCGTTTCGCTCACTTCCTTGCTTTCTTTTAATACATTAGTTTATACCTTTAATGGTGCCCGCGTCGGTATTTTATTTTAGTTTAAACGTCATCCTAA
This sequence comes from Lycorma delicatula, assembly GCF_047948215.1. Classification (NCBI taxonomy): domain Eukaryota; kingdom Metazoa; phylum Arthropoda; class Insecta; order Hemiptera; family Fulgoridae; genus Lycorma; species Lycorma delicatula. The sequence goes on along the minus strand of NC_134461.1, from coordinate 137,769,211 downwards.
CGGACCCATGGAGTTCTCCGGCCGCTCATTGGAACCGACACACCTAGGCATGCCGGCCTCCACGACTGGGGCTGTCCACCCTCTCCTATATAATCTCCTTGAGCGGCCCTTACATTCTTAGCACGTGTTACCGCCGTAGAAAACGCGTTGAACGCCCTCCACCTTTCTTCCGCAGACAATATGTGCTGAACCAAGTTATCAATATTCAAACCAGACAAACCGTATGTATTCCGCAGATCATTTCATGCAACACACACAAAAAAGTGTGTTTCGCCGTGTCAATCCCAGAGCAAAATATACATTGGGGAATGACACGCCTAGAAAGCACCTACATTTTGCTAACATACAATACTACTGATACCGCCACAGTTTTAAAACTTAAGCCTTGTATATTTGCGAGACTTATTTTTAAGATTTCTCTGAATTGTTATACATATAATATCTATTAATCTTGTTCGTTATACCTTTATTTTAAAAGACAGATACATAACAATCTGAACATTTAAAGTGGGATACTTGCTCTAGAATTTTATCGTCGAGTACAATTTTTGAACTTATCGGATTCTTTCCTAAGATAGCCAGCTTTTGTATTTTGAACGGAAATTCTTAATTTGTAATCATTGCACACATTCTGCAGCGTGAAAATTCCCTATTTGCAGCTTATCTTCTGTCTTGTATCGTAACACAACATTATTATGAAATTGCGAAAGTCTTGTATTACGAATAACTTTTGTGTTTTATCAACAGTAATTATTATATTACTTTTCTTTAGTTGCCTAATTTTATATCCACGATTGAAAAGTTTTAAAAAGACATGATTCAATCAATTAAAAAAACAAAATTCTCGCCAATTCTGGGTTACTCTGATACTCTGGTTACAGAGAGTTTTGTCTTGGAAAGACTACTACCTAGGTAAAAAATTAAGTAGAACGATATAGTAAAGATTATTATAAAAAAAAGAAGAAGTTTATTTTCGAATAAAATTTAAAGATACGAGACCCGTAGTGGTCCCGTATAATGTGCCTCTATCACTGTGTCAGCTGGGTTTGAACTGAAAGATTCAAATCAATCGAATGAATAATATTACAAATATAATAGAATTAAATTTAAGTTAAATAAAATAAAACAATAATAAATAAATTTAAAAAATGCCTGTTAAATAATGATCTCTCTTTAACAATAATGAGCTTCCCGTGAGGGAGTGCGTGTGAGACTAGAGTAAAATGAGGTGATGCGAACATCTTGTGCGAGGCTAGATCATTCATCACCAACTGATTACAAACGGGGTGCTCCTGGGGCACTTATTTCCAATCAGGGAAGTGCCTGATTGGGCCATATTTCTTTGGGAACGATGCTGGAGTTATTGTTACTGGTGTTACTACTGTAGGTGTGTTTGTGTTCAATATCGGGTGATGCTTGAAAATTTTTTTTATCAGCATTGGAAAATTTGGTCGTGGAAGATATATGGTTTCAAGAGGACGTTCGTCCTGCAACACAGTATGTAAGACTAACCAATTATTGCCAAATAAATTTCAAGGTTTCTTATTCTGGAAATCAGAACTGACCAGCAAGGCTGTGGGATCTACCTTTTTTGTAAGATTATTTGAAAACTAACGTGTACGTCAAAAAACCCATAGACACTTCTAGAGTTGAAGAACGAAATTAACCGCTATATTGAAGAAACTGACCGACAGATATGTGAATATATACTTGAAAATTTTATTAAAAGAGTTGACACCTGCAGACGGAGCTATGGCGGCCATTTTGATGACATATTATTTCATATTTAACCTCCTACATTGTACTTTATCTTACAAATATTTAAATATTGTTTATAAAAAACTGAGTTTTTTATAAAAAAGTTGAAATACCAGTTTTTGTCGAGAAACTCTTTATATACAAACAGTTTTTGTTTATCATTCAAAGGTCAGTACCATATTTTCCAATTAATCAACCACTTCAAAATGAAAACTTCTGAGTATATTGAATTCTGATATCCAGAATGTTTTATTTTTTAAGAAATATGTTTTCTTTAAATGGGATATCATAGGAAAATAGGACGCAGCTTTTAACAATGAGATCAAAAACACTTCAGCTCTGAGTACATTTTTCCAAATAAAACCACTTCATTAGCCACACAAATATAAAGATTAACAATAACATGAAAATATCTTGTACAAAGGATAAATTAGTTGAAATATTTCATTCAATTAATGGAATTAAACGCACAAAAAACGGTATTCTAAATGAAGAAACTGAATTTTACCACCCACAATATTGTCGAATATATCATAAATAAATACATTACAAAAAATTTTTTTTCTTAAAATGAAGTATTTAAAATTTTTAAAGTATTCACATTTCTACTCAAACACATCTCCTAAATAATTATAGTTATAATAACAAGTTATAATTTTATTAAAGTTTAACGAGGTTAAGTGCAGTTTACATTAAGATATAAGAACAAGTTTACGCTAAAAAAGAAAACTAAATAAATAAAATTCATAAATTATATTTATTTTGTGCAGCTTACTGTTAGCAGAAATGTAGGATTTATTTTGGTTTTATTTCCTTATTTTTATTATGAAGCGTGCAAGCAAGAAAAAAGTACAATTCGAAGTAAATATAGACTATATAAAAATATATTTACTTTATATAGTATATAAGTGAGTTATATATATATAAAACTAATATTTTATTGGATAGAAAGCTAGCCACTAGAATGAGAATAACAATGGTTTGAGAAGTTGACTTGAAGTCGTTGTGTTTTTAGTAAAAACTTGTGCTAAATAAGCGGAAATGGTAAAGTACTAATGTTCTTATGCGGTTGAAAAGAAATAATACAAGCTTGAATTCTATAATTTTTTATTTTTATAATAACAGAGCTGTAAATACAAACGAAAATAAAATTAGAGAATACCAAATATAAGTAACAAATTTAATGACGTAAACCATAATAAAAATAACGAACGTCTGGCAGATAAGAAAAAATTAAAATAATCCGATTACTTTTTAAAAAAATTGTCTACGTATATAAAATTTATTTATGGGCTTCCATGCATAAATTATGTCTTCTTCTGTTGTGTGTGTGTGTGTGTGTGTGTGTGTGTGTGTGTGTGTGTGTGTGTGTATGTGTGTGTGTGTGTGTGTGTGTGTGTGTGTGTGTGTGTGTGTGTGTGTGTGTGTGTGTGTGTGTGTGTGTGTGTGTGTGTGTGTGTGTGTGTGTGTGGTGTAACCTTTAAAATGTTACACGTGCATAGCCATTAATAACATTTTTATTGAACTTGTTGCATTTCAGTAATACTAACAAAAGAAAATTAAGATACATTTACTGGATTTTAATAAATTTCATACTTCAGCAAAGTTCAGAAAACGTTTAGGTTCCAGTTAAAAGGTTCCAGGATAATATGCAAATTGCAACTTCTTTCATCCTTGAGCTTGTATTGCAATCAACGTCCGTCACGAATAAGACACAACTTCTAGTCTATATGGCGACATAATTTTGTTATTTACGAAATGAAAAACGGCAAAGTTTCACCTTCTAACCGTAAATTGGTATAGAGTTTTTTGTTCTTACTAAAAAAAAATAAACTATGGATACTCTCGAAGTTAAAATAGCAAAATCAGAAATGTCAGATAACACAAACAATAATTAAACTAAATTAATTTTACTTTTGAAATTAGAAAACAATATATAAAAATCAAATCTAATACGGTAAGAAATTAGGTGATACCTAATAATATAAGGAACCTTTTTCTAGCTTCTAACTACAGGATTATCATAAAAGAATGGTGCGGTTTTGAACATGGTTTAAATTAAAACAGAATCACTTACAGTTTATGTTTTTTTATTTTTCAAATTTGTCGTCTCAAACATTTACATAATTAATAAATTTCAATATGTGCGCTCTTAGTCGCTCGACAAATGTCCAAACGATACTAAACTTCTCTCCAAACATTAGTTAACATTTCTTTGTTAACGGTTGTCATTGCTTCATTAATCCTGTTTTTTAAGCGGTTTAGGTCGCAAATTTTTTGTGTATAAACAACGCTTTTGATGTACCCTCACAAGAAAAAATCGCAAGGTGTCAGGTTTGGACTCCTTGGAGGGCAAAGTACGGATCCTTGCCGGCCTATCCATCGATCTCCAAATTTTTTGTTCAAAGCGTCCGTGACCGATGCATTGAAGTGCGGGGGAGCACCGTCTTGTTGGAAATGAAGTCGATGAATGTTTTCGAGTTCATCCGGCTGAGGAAAGCAATAATCGGTTAACATGTCAAGATACACGACTCCATTAATTGTTTTTTCAGCAAAGAAGAAAGGCTCTATTACACGAATTTTCATCACGCCACACCAAACATTAACTTTAAGCGAATCGCGGTTGTTTCTCAATAATTGCGTGTGGGTTTTTAGAGCCCCATATTCCTGAATTGTGTCTGTTAACTCCATCCATTCACGTGGAATGTAGCTTCGTCTGTAAAAATTATGTCGTCTAAAAATGATTCGTTTTCACTTATTCTGTCCGACATTTCAACACCGAAATCGTAACGTTTTCCACCATCATCGGGTTTCAATTCCTGCAGTATCTGGATTTTATAAGCGTGTAATTTCAGTTTTTTATGTAAAACTTTGTGAACTGTTGATTTTGGAATACCTAATTCGACGCTTCAACAGGGAATGGACTTCCCAGGACTTCTAATTGCCGATCGTCTAATTAGTTCAACCGTTTCGTCTAGTACACTCGGTCTGCCGGTTGATTTCTATTTCATAACCGATCCGGTTTCTTCGAATTGTTTGAACCAACGTGTCATGTTATTTTTGTGTGGCGGATCTCCTCCGAATTCACGTCGAAACGCACGTTGAACTAAAATTACGGATTTTAATTTGGCCATCAATAAAACACACTTTGCTTTGTCTTTATCCGAGAACAAAGTAAACTCACCGCGCCGACAATACAAGAACTGACGTTGTGGTTACAACTGCTGATAAACAAACCTTTGGGTTGGAGGCTTTCAGGGATACCAATATAACATCTAGAAATTTCCCTACAATCTTCCTACGAATTACTGGAACCGCACCATTCTTTTATGATAACCCTGTATTAAGAAGTAATAAATCTGTAGAGAAATAACTTTAAATTAGAGTGGGGTTTGAATTAGTTATGAGTTTATTAAATTTCATGAAGCTCTTCCTTACGAGTGAGCATTTCATGTTTCTCCTTGCTGCCGTTCTCTTCCCTGATCTTCCTCATCAGCCGATTGTGTGCTCTCCATGGACGATATCGAGCCTCTGTCCGCCGCTCGCAACTTCTTTAAATCTTCCTCTTCAAGAGGAGGAACGTTTAATCTCCGCTTTGTCGGAGGTTCCTCAACCGGTTTTCCTGCGCCCGTACACACTTCAAAGTACTTCCGCGACGCCCCAGACAATGGTGGAAACTCCTTCTGATAATCCTGTCCGTGACCATTCTCCTGAGCTATCGGAAACTATACTCAGTAACAACTACCCCACGACGGTTACTCCGTATGTTCTCTCTGGAGGCCCTCCTCCCATTTTTTCCAATCGGGACTGAGCCCACGAGAGTGCGGGGTTACACCCCGCGGCCCGCTAGGACGAGACATTATAATGTACAGTAATGAAAACCGCAGTAATACCCGAAAGGTCAAAAGATTAACAGTTCAACATCGAGTATTAATTCAATACATGGTTTCCCTCCATTTCAAATACGATCTATCCTGATGTCATTCCCTGTTCCTGTCTTTTATTGAGCGGCTTGGAGTGAATGCTTTTAAAACTTTTAAATGAAAACCTTTTAAATTTTACTTCATCTTTAATCCCAATGTTTGTGTAACAGACCGTTTTACTATTAATATTCATTATCGTGCCTTATTCAGTATATTGATAAATATTTTATTTTACATTAGATTTTGATGAAGGTATTTTTGATCATTTTCCTCATTGGAAATTTTATTAAAAAAAATAAATAAATAAAAATATTTAAAAAATGGGTACAAAAAGAAAGTACATCCTCAAAAAACGTAAAAGGAATTCGGTGTTTCAAGAGACAGTGTTTACGGTAAGGGTATTCTAAAAATATTATTTTGGCACTGGCTAAATCTTCAGTAATCAATTACTAAAGATAATTACGTATTATAATTTTTCTTTAGTCACCTTATTACTTTCATTGACAACAAATTTGTTAAACTGAGTACAAAATATGAGATATTCAAACGTACACAGAACTAACAGTATGAAATATTAAAAAAGAAAGGGCTAACGACTGTTAGGCCTTACTTTTTTAATATTACGACTAGTAAACTTCGCAACAGCTCTACTAGTTGCCATGTAATGGCCCTGATTTTGAAACAAATAATTTTTCAAAAATTGTTATCGAAAGGTCTCCGACTAATAGAAAAGGACCTAAGTAAAAAATTTCATCAACATCGGAAAATATATTTGATCGTAATCATAAATAATACCAACATACAGTTTTCAAAGAGAATTTGCTTCTTATTCAATATCTGATATTGCCAGAATTAAATTACACATTTGTTATATTAGTTGCTTATTGCAGTACTACATTGATTCAGTGTCAAATAACTAATTTAAATAGAAACATCGCATAGGGGTATTACTTTTAGTAAATTATTACTCAAAAACTAAATTCTATTCTATCTATTTTAATTCACAGATTTATTGAGATATTGAAATGCTCTCAATGCGTAAAACTATTGATACCTTATATTATTTAATTTAAGTAGCTTGTCGTTGAACCTTTACATAATAATAAGAGTTGGCTTAACTATTAAGATAATAATAATGCTGGAAGATGGGTAAATTAAAGAATGATTCAACAAGCTTCGCTCCTCCTTTACCATTTCTCCTTCTTACCTCAGACAAACAATAAATGAACTAAAATATATATATATATATATATATATATATATATATATATATATTCGGTAATTTTTAAAGTATTTCAATCATTTCTTAAATATACTACATAATTTGCTGCATGCACGAGAAGTGTTATAATTAAATACTCTTTTAGGAACGAATAAATGTGTTCATCTATTTTATACTTAAAATCATAAAAAATTTAAGAAATACATAATTATGTATTTACAGAACATATGTACTTTAAAATATTAGATGAAAATTATAGAGCTGAAGAAAATTAAAATTATAGGCCTGATGAGGCTGCCAAAAGAGCGGCAATAAATGGCCTCCGAGTACAATTGACATGTGAGACAGACTTCATGAAAATCTGTCCGTGTAAAATAGCAAGCTCAGTGGAATAAGTTCTGGCTGCTGAATCCTTCCAGGGCATTACATAACATCCGGGAGAATGCGCTCGAGAAACCTCTTTCCCGAAGCAAAAGAAGAGACCAAGTCATCTTAACTCGGCTAAGGATTGGACACACTCATCTATCTGGCTCTCCTCAGGAGATCTGTGGGGCGTGCTAGGTCAAATGGTCCGTTCACCATCTGCTCTTTGATCGACCAATCTTTGGAATGACAAAACTTAGATCTTGGTTCAGATATAAAATCTCTACTAAACCGGAAAGAAGGTATAAAACGTCTGTTGCGGTTCCCCTCCTACAGTGGAATGAAGAATGTAATTTAGTTATTTTGTCTGATTTATCTATTTTAGCTTGTGTTTGTTGCTGCTTTTCTTTGCTTATTTTTTTATTGTTTATTTTTGTTATTTATGATCATGTAGTGTTATTTTAGTCGCTAATGACTGTAATTGCTCATGCGACTGTAAATAAAAGCATTAAAAAAAATTATAGATTAATATCTAATTAGGGTCATTCACGGGAACCGGGTGTTTTTGAAGTGGGTTGTACTCGGGCGTTTGTGGTGGAAGGGGCACGTGGCTGGTGTCTGACGTTTCCTTTGTTCATAGCATTTACATTTTAGTCGTTGAGATGGAGCCGTGGACGCTAGATCAACGCCTGTACGCGTATGACAGTTTTGTGCGAAATGACGAATCCGTAGCCGCTGTTCAGCGAGATTTCCGCCGTCAGTTTAATATCCATCGTAATGAAAGTGTCCCTTCTCGTAACACAATATTGCGACGGGTAAACAATCTTTGATCAAGCGGTTCAATATTGAAGAAAAAACCACCGGGTCCACGAAGAACTGCTAGCACTCCGGAGAACATTGAACGAGTAAGGGAAGCCATTGTCAGAAGCCCACGCCGCTCTATTCAGAGGCATTCAGCAGCGCTACAAATGAGCACAAGTACGGTAAGACGAATTCTGCGTACAGACCTGCATTTCCATCCTTACAAGGTAGCCGTCGTGCAGCAGTTAAACGAGCAAGATTTCACGCAGCGATTAGAATTTTGTCGACAAATGCTTACCATTTTTGAAGAAAATTAAAATTTGTTATTGTTGATGAGTGACGAAGCCCATTTTCATCTGAATGGCTTCGTCAACAAACAGAATTGCCGGTATCGGGCAGAAAGAAACCCACATCAGCTTCACGAGAGACCACTTCATAGCCCAAAGGTGACTGTGTGGTGTGCAATAGGAAAGGTCGGTGTTATTGAACCATATTTTTTTGAAGAAAATGACGCTGCCGCAACTATAACAGCTTATCGTTACATTGCGATGTTGAATACGTTTTTCATCCTTGAGTTAGAAACCGGGGAATCGATTTTCAAAATGTGTTATTCCAGCAGGATGGAGCTACAGCGCACACAGCGAGGGCAACGATGGCTGTTCTCCGTAATTTGTTTCCGGGCCGGATCGTTTCCAGATTCGGCGACATTCCTTGGCCCCCTCGGTCCCCCGACTTGAGTGGTTGTGATTTTTTTCTGTGGGGGTTTCTGAAATCGCGTGTGTACGGCAATAAACCGCGTACATTGGAGGACCTAAAGATCGCAATTCGTCATCGCGTCAAACAGATTTATGTAGACATGCTGCAAAGAATTGAGGCCAGTTACCTTGAAAGGCTACAACAATGTATTGCCCAAAATGGACATCACTTCCAGACACAATTTTTCGTTCACGAGTAAGTAACAAATGCTTTGATTTAACAAGTGTTTCAGTACCAATAAAACTTTTTTAAAGTAAATATTCAATTTTTTATGATTATTTTAAAAACATCCGGTTTCCGTGAATGATCCTATTTACAAGTTAATAAAGTCCATACAATGAAATAACATCATGTCAATAAAGGATCCCTTTCAAAAAATAGTAAATCTTATAAGAGGGCTTGAAGAGAAGATAAAAATATTACGTTTAAATGGAATATTAATCAGAAAAAAAAATCTTAAATAGCAACCGTTCCAGATGTTAAAATTCGTCATTGAACTAACGTAAGATGTGTTTTTCAAAAATGTTTAAACTATGAAATTGTATAAATATTGTATTTAAACTTTCTTCTATAAGTTAAGATACATGGTTTATGAACGTATGCGATAGAAAAGTAAGATTACTATAATCAAAAAAATATTGCTTAAATATTTCTTCAAATCTTACCTAATATAGTATCCTAATGACTCAAAATTTAAAATTATTTAAATATTTCTTCAAATCTTACCTAATATAGTATCCTAATGACTCAAAATTTAAAATTTTAAGTTAAGAAATGTTTATATTCTATGATATATAAAATATATGAATTACTATAAAAATTAAATAAAAACGTAGCAAAAAGAAATCAAGACTGCAAAATCCATTCTTAAAAAAAAAATACGGTTGGGAAATTAATGATCCTATATGTTTCAGTTGGATATTTTTACAGAAGTCGGGATTAAATCAGTGAAAGTGGTAAAGAAACGAGGTTGACAAAAAAAATAGGTCACATAGATGTCATTAAAACAAAAAAGAAAACTTTCTAGTAAGTATTAGTTTCCAGCCACATCTGAAGTGACTTTAAGGAAACATTTATTGGTTGTATTTAAAAAAGTTTGACATTCAGAGAATTTTATTTTTAAATGAACATTTTTCATCAGTCATTTTATATATAATATGTAAAAACCAATCAATTCATATAAATTAAAGCAAGCAGGTACACGAAAAAAATTGAATTATACTAAAAACAGATAAAAATGTTTAATTAAATTTACGAATATTTTATACAATTAGGTCATATTTTTAATTTTTAAATATCCCGCGAAAAATGGCTTTGGAATGTAGTAAAAAGCCGTTTCTAAAATTCTACCTGGGAAATGACTGTAATTTATTTACGCGTAGATTTTGATAACATACGATAATGAAAGATATTTTAATGAATTTCTGTTTTCATAAAAATAATTTAATTTCAAACTTTCATTTTAACATAAAACTGGTGAAAATTTTTAATTAATCTTGGATGAATGATTGTGTACAACTGTTATCAGTACCAACCAATCATTGAGGATCTAAAAATAATTTGTAATTTCCTGGGTATATATCTATTACTGTTGTACACTCGTATAGCAGCGTAATTTTAATTCGGAAGTAAAGTATATAGACAGGTCCAAAATTTCGATGTTGGGCTATTTGTGAATGCCGACGTTTCATGTTATCCTGAGTTCAAAAAACCTAAAAACAAAAAAAACAGTCCGGAATATGTTATATTTTTCAATCACACGTTCTTAGGTATGTACGAGGTGTGATCAAAAAATACGGTGAATAATTTTTTATTAAAAAAAGTAATAAGGTTAGATAGAATTCGATTTAATCTCCTTCAAAGTACTGCCCTTGGCTAGCAATGCACTTATCTCAACGTTGACTCCATGACTGGAGGCATTTCTGGAAGGCGTATTTCGGAAGGGCTTTCAGCTGCTCGGTCGTGGCCCTCTCAATGTCAGCAATGGTGTCAAAACGTTTTCCTTTAAGCCAGTTTAAATTATTGGGAAGAGCCAAAAGTCGCATGGTGCTAAATCCGGTGAGTATGGCGGATGTGAACAGACAGGAACCCTTTTTTCACCCAAAAACTAGCGAATGAGAAGCGAGGTGTGACACGGCGCGTTGTCGACGTGAAGAAGGAAGCCATCGGTCCATTTTTCTGGTCGCTTTCTTCGTACGTCGTTTCGCAAACGTTGCAGTACACCCTTATAAAATTATTCAGAGTTTACAGTTGTTCCCCTTGTAACGAACTCTGATCGCACTATGCCCTTGATGTTGGTTTTTGACTGTTGTGCCTTTTTAGGGCAAGGAGATGAACTGGTTTTCCATTGGGAACTCTGCATTTTGGTCTCAGGATCATAGCCATAGACCCAAATTTCATCTCCAGTTACAATATTGGCCATGAAGTCAGGATCTGCATGAAGACGACCCTTCAACTCCGTGCAAATTGACACACGATTTTCCTTCTGTTCATCACTCAAAAGTCTGGGAACAAATTTTGCACTCGCTCGTCTCATTTGCAATTCATTTGTTAAAATGCTTTGAACGGATCCGTACGAGATGTTAGGGTCTTCCGATAGCTCTCGAATAGTCATTCGCCTGTTTGAACGAACCATTGTTTCCACTTTTTGCACATTTTCAACTGTTTTTGAGGTTACTGGACGTCCCGTACGCTGCTCGTCTTCAACAGACTCATTTCCGTTTTTAAATCGGACATACCACTTGTACACAGTCTTCAAAGTTATCGCATTATCGCCGTACACCGATTCTAACATTTCGTGAGCTTCTTTGGCACTCTTTTGCAACTTAAAACAAAACTTAATGTTAATGCGTTGTTCAAAATCCATGTTGCACGACAGACACGATAAACACAGCCTCACTCTAGCGGCTCTGGCAGCTGACTGGCAAGCTAGCTCAAACGTGTTACAACTTGTCCCTGCCTCAGTTGATCACACTATTGGACAAATTACAGCATATGGATGTAGCGTCGGCAGTTGCCGCTAGTAAAATTCATTCACCGTATTTTTTGATCACACCTCGTATGTTAGGCCTAAGTATATTTACTAACATCTCATGGCCGCCTCAACATAAATTCTTAGAAACTGGCTCTAAAATTACTATGTATAGAACATTGGTAGTATCCAATTTTAGGAAAACTTTAAAAAAGATAAAAGGATAGTTTTCGCTATTTTAATATTTTTTACTTTTCGGTAGTGGTATTAGAAAATTGAACTTTAGTTGATAGTTAAAATTTACTTGAAAGTAACTTACGAGTTGAAATTATTGTTATTAAAGTAATAATTATTATTATAGTTTCTGCTAAGAACACTCTAATTTCTATTTCGATTGCTGTTTACCTTTTTATTAGCTTCATTCTTTTATTACAATATACTCTTTAGAATTATAATAAGTTTGTACTCATTGGTGTACAGTAAGTTTTGACAATGGATTTATTCCGAAACGCATCAACACAGAAAAAAAAATGAATTTAAAAAAGGTAAACAGTATTCAATATAGGGATTTTTTTATCACCACTCCTCTGGGCCGGACCTACAATTAAGTATAACTCAGCCCAGCGGAGTGTCCATAAAACTCTAACGGGCCTTCCCGCCTACCGGCATGACAGATCGGCCCACCGGTTGGATCTTATCTTCTTGCCTCCCTCAAGCCGCCGGAGTAGAGTAACAGATCCGGAATTAGTTATAAGCTATTTGAAATTCCAAAATTCTATCGGAATTACTCAATAACTCGAAAATTACTGAGTCATTTGACAGTAACTCAATTCAATCGGAATTAGAGGTACGAAGATATCCAAGATTATTTCTAAACAATTTTCAACTGACATCATGAAAACCCGTTGATCAAAAATGTTGAAATTTACTACAAAGCTACATATACGTTGCTAGCAAGCCTGTGTAGCCAGAATCTTCGCCCTCGGGGCTAAGTCAGCCCAGGCAAATCCCGGAGCAAACCCAGAACCACCTGAAAGCTTCCCGGAGGCTTCCCCATGGTCCAGAGCTCACTTCCCTCGCTATTCCCAATTTCCCAGGGGGACTGGCGCCATGGACAGCGGCAGAGCTAGCTTCGGTCGCCATTGCCATCTACCCAGAGGGATCGTACCTCTGGACCCCCGCACTACATGTTATCCTCATGCTTGTCAGAATAATACTGATAAATAATAATTACAGTATTCAGATTCTATAGAAACCTGAAAAAGAAACTAAATTACAAAAGATAGAATAACAGTAACTATGGTAAAAAAGCATCTTTGACGACGAAAAATTCATAACTTATTTCTTTGCCGTGGTGATAGAAATGTATATTGAAGTAACAGGATTAATCTATTTATTCTTAATGAATATCTTTAATACACAAATTCACCCTCCTTGGAAGCGAAGAAAATAATGGATATTTTAAATCTTCAAGAGAGTTAGGGCCTTGGTGAATGGCTTGAAACCTACCTCTGTAAATCTTGTTTGCACCTCCCAAAACAGCTCCCCAGGGGCATCCCGTTTGTTACAAGTTAATGATGATGATTGCTTTGGCCTCCCACGAGGTACTCACACACCTTACCACTCTAGCCTCACATGCAGTTTCCTCGGGAAGCCCATTATTGTTAGTCAGAATTTTTTTTAAATTTATTTAATATTAATTTATTTAACGTAAATTTCATTTTATTATTTTTGTAATATTATTCATTCGATTGATTGGAAACATTCAGTTTAAACCCAGATCACAGTGAAAAAGACTCAAAGTCTCTATCATTAATTCAAGTCATTAAAGTTGGTCCTTCAACCGGAAAATCTTCACTGCAACATACATATATATATTTTTTTTCAAGATGAAATATATAAATAAAAAACCTTCCCAGTTACACCAAGAAACACGGGTAAAAATTTAGTTGCGATTGATCGAGTAGTTTTTTTTTTTGCTTTTCTCTAACAAAAAAAAACCCTCTACATCTTTATACAATAGAATAGACATAGGTATCAGAGTTTTAGCCTGATTTCGACCTGTACCCTTATATATTTTTATTTTTTCCCCAACAGGATGTCCTGGAAAGTGTTAACCAAAATTTAATATTAATCCAGGATATCATAGTAAACAAATAAGTTCATCTGGTCAAATTCCTTATATTGCTTAATTTTCTTCCTGACCACAATTACACCCACCACCACCGGCAATAGGTATGCTGGTATCGTAGAAGGTGTCATCCAAACTTCAGGGATTGATTTAGGGCATCAAAATGAACAAAAAATTTCGTGAAGATAAATGACCCTATTAGTTTATATTCTTCCTTTACCCGATCTTGTGTTTTTTCCAATAGAAATTTTTTATTTAAAAAAATTGCTCAATGCTTAAGGAAACATTAAGATAGTTTTATGAAATTTCGTATACATCTACACAACAATTTCTACAAATAAAAGAAGTCTCCTTTTAAAATTCCAAAATTGCGGCTATTTAAATTGTTTATATTATTTCCGTAAATATTAGTTCTGTCGAATTATGTTTTATTAAATAGATTAACGATTTATTGTAAAAAAAATAACACCTTAGTTTTTCAAATCAATTGATAAACAGCTGCGATATTACTAAATTGTTAAAGCGGAACGCAAAAATTATGTGTTAAAATAGTTATAAAATTGTCAGACTGAACTCCTCTATCTGAACCCCTAAAGACAAATGGGTAAGGCGGTATCCGATTTCACATTTATTATATTCTCTTTAATATCTCAAACAGATTATATATAAATGCGTAAAATTTAATTAAAATGAAGAATAAATAGCGTCTATTAAATTTTACATGAGATATTAGCTTGGTGTCAGCTTGTGAAATATCGCCACATTCTCTAGAAATATTCTCTTGAAACCAAATTCCTTATCTAAACTTCATTTCTAAGATCGTTCCCTATTTGTATTTTATATCTTGATCGATTTTAAGAATAAATCATTAATATTTAGAAACCGCACGGTGTGTCTAAAATAAAAATCTGTGAAGGGAAACTCCGGTAAAGCTAATCTACTCTTTGCTAGATTTTATTAAACACTAATTAAAGCAAAAATAGCAACCGAAAAGCTCTTATATTTTTCAAAACTATAGATAAAAGTTATTGGTTTTCTTTCTACAAATATCTATACAGAAATACATTCTAAAATTTTTACCCTTTACTAATCCACTTCTTCAAATCTTACTATATAATGTTTTATTTTACCACATAGATAACGCTATAGGAGAGCAATAGCTCTAGAAAGGAAAGTAATGTAATCGGTCGAATTTGGGTATATGCGGTTTTTACCGATCTTCATATTTTGACACCTAAGGAACCAAAAAAACCGGATGTTAATGTTCATATGTACGTTTATGTGTTCGGTGTTGGCCTCTAAATCACCTTATATCTCCAGAATTATTGGACCGATTTTGACCAAAATTTGTCAGATTACTTCTATAAATGGGGCATTGATACCATTAAATTTTCATCTTAAAAGGTCAAGGAGGTGAGGTTGTAGAGCAAGGAAACCCTCAGTATCACGGGATTTCGCCTAATTAAGGTCATATTCTTCTTAGGTACATGTGTTACAAATTAAAAAATAACAAATTGTATGAAAACTTTTTTTAGTGCAAAATCGCACCCACCACAAAAAATGCTGTCGCAGTTTGATATGTTATGACGTCACAGGTGAGCAGTAAATTAAATAAATTAATAATATTTTAATTGTAACAAAGTAACTCGGTCGGCTGGATTTTGAACTCGATCTCCAAGTCGACTCGGTACCTGATGCGTTGCTACATTTGCGAGATTTGTGCTACATGAAGTGAAATTTGTTCTACGAAAGTTGTGAAGTTACATTAGTTTAGTTAGTACCGACCTTCCCCGCTAGTACTGCTACACTCGCGCAATTAAATACGGTTTGCACGCGCGCACTATTTAGAATCCCTGAATTAAATAAACAAAAAAAAATATTATATTTAAATAAAATTATAAATTAAGTTGAGTGTGTAAGCTGTGCAATAGAAAGAGAAACTAACTCTTAAGTAAGCTGTGCAATAGAAAGAGAAACTAACTTTCCCAGAACTCGTCTTTAGCTACGTGACAGGAAAGTTCTAACTGTGTTTTCAGCTTCATTTATATTTTATTACCTAATTTCGAATTTTTTAAACCTTTATTAGTGAATGGAGATGTTGGTGGAGTAAAACCTTCCTGTTTAGTGAAAAGTTAAGTTAAATGAAGTGATGAAAGTAAACCACACGAGGAATTAGTGATAAGGACAAGTGAAGGAAGTACAGAAAAAGTATAAAGTTACAGATAGTTGCAGACTACGGTGACAGAGACTGGAAGAAGATAATAAAAAAAAAGGAAGGAGAGAGATGGCAAAGAAAGCCTTCTAAAAGAATTTGAAATTACTATGTAGTAAAAATCAGAAATTGAGTGTTTAGAAAAATTTAGCAAAATGCTATGTGTGGAGTGTCTTATTGCTTTTAGAGAAAATAAGAATTGACGATTAGGAAGAGGGAGGGAGATTGGATTAAGGTTTTTGAGATGTGAATTATGAGAAAAAAAGGGGAAAGTAAGATAGACAAAAAAGTGAGAAAAAAGGGAGTAATTAATAGGATTAAAGAAGAAAGAAAATTTTTGCATGAATTACATAAAATAAAAGTACCTCTTCCAATATGCAGTTAGAGGAAGTGGAATCTAAACAACTGCACTGACAGGGTTAGTAGACTGAAAAAAGGAAAACTTGAGAAAGAAGAAGGATGATATCTGTATTTACTTAATTACTATTTACTATCACTATCTGATATATAATATTTTGATTATTACTCTTTGTCGATTACGTTATGTATTTTGCTCTGTTTTTATGTCATACTGTTTTGATTATGTTAAATTTTATGTCATGTAATTATCGTTTACTACTATTATTTTGAATATTATTGTGGTTGTAATTACTGCATAAATATTTGTGTTCATTAATTGTTTTATTATTGTCACTTATTATTATTATTATCATTATTGTATTTATCACTATTTTTATTATAATTAATTTTCCTGGTTGTAATTTAAACATTTTAAACCAATAAACTGTAATTATATAAACATTCTACATTATTAACAAGCTCTCAATATTCTGACAGAGCTGCGGAACAAGCGACAATACTAATTTGTACTATTATATTTTTTTGTAACCGAATTTCATTCATATGATACTTTTCTTTGGCTTTCGTATATTACTGTTTCAATTTTTAATGAATTAATGTTACTGCCTGTGGTCAAGGATTCTACTTTCTTTTGTAGGTAGTGACATTTTTTTATTTTGATTTCATTACTTTAATTTGGTTAATATAATTTTTTTTTTTTAATTTTGGGTTTTTTATATGTTTTTTACGTCCTGTACTTTAATATCACTTTAAAATATATTGTAACTTTAATATTATACTGGAATTTACATATATATATATAATTTCATTGACAAATAAAAAAAAATTTACTTAGATAAGATTTTTACGATAACTTTTAGTTATTTAAAAAAAAAAAAAGATTTGAAACATATTAAATAGATAACATATGAAAATGTTGTAGTTTTTATTTATTAAAGTAAAAAAAAATATACATACAAATATGGAAAATTCCTTTTGAAATACTGCTGTAAAATTAATATCATGATTTATATAATTTATGTAGGATTTGGACGAAGATTTAATAAGCAAGCTATTGTACTGTAACATAAATCTTTCTGTAAATTTATTTGCTTTTTGTCATAATACATACATACATTTTATAAAAGGTGCCTAAACAAGTTTTCTGTGCCAACTATAATTTGACTGTCACATTCTAACTTGCCGTTACATATTGAAGAGTAAAAAATTAAAATAATTTTGTACCCTAGTACTCTGAAGAATTTAATTACTGAAATACATAACTTTCTCACAAGAGTATGTAAGACTATTACTAAATTATATGGTATGTATTTGGGTATATTTATTATAGAATAAGCAAAAAAATTTAATAAACAATACGTACAAATATAATAGACGCCACAAACAAATTTGTGATGCATTGCACAAATTTGTAAGGATATTATTTTATATTTAATAAAGCATGTTAAACAAAATGTAAAAAAAAACAAAAAAACATTGTATTTAATTAATTACCGCTATGCTTATTTATGAAACAAAATAGTCCTCACTCATGGTAATTTTCCCATTTTGCAAACAGTTAAAAAGCTGAAATTTTGAAATAGTTATTTCAAACGAGATCTTTACGAATAACAAGTAACAATTATTGCAATTGAAATCCCGAAGAAATAAAATTTAAAGAGAAATTTATAAAAAAATTACAAAAAATAGAGAAGCTGAAAATTTGAAAACAGATAGGGGTATTAGGTTGTAAGATATAACTAAGGAATTTTTCTTCATTCATCCCAAAATGGATGAAAAGGGATTAAAACCGGGATATATCCCGCTGAAGAACAGAAAACAATGAAAATAAAACCTGCTAAGGAATATTTCTGTGGCGACTAACAAAAAGGGTATAAATTCATTTTTTTTTTCTCATTGTATGTAGATTTCTTTTGCTCTTCCTTACGATAAAATTACGATTATGAACTATGATTAGGATACTACTAAAATAATTATTATAACAAATTATCTTACAATGTCGAAAAACATATTAGCTGTTTTGATATTTAATCCTATAATTCTGTTTCAATATTTTCCATCAGGTAATATAATACTACTCACTGGGTTGGTCTAGTGGTGAATGCGTCTACCCAAATCAGATGATTTGGAAGTCGAGAGTTCCAGCGTTCACGTCCTAGTAAAGTCAGTTATTTAATACATGGATTTGAATTCAAGGTCGTAGATACCGGTGATCTTTGGTGGTTGGATTTCAATTAACCACACATTTCAGAAATGGTCGAACTGAGAATGTACAAGACTACACTTCATTTACACTCATACATATCATCCTGTGAAATATTATCTGAACGGTAATTACCGAAGGCTAAACAGGAAAAAGAAAGGTAATATAATACTAAGAATAATAATATTTTGCCTGACACTACATATCTATAAATTAGTCAGTTTATGTTTCAGAAAGATATAAGTACGGTCAGAAATTTTAATTTTAACACAGAAAAACTCATAGGATATTTGACAAAGCTGCATTAAGTATGCTTATCTAGTTCTACCTTCAGAAGATCAAACGAAAAAAGTAATGTCTTTTTTTAAAAAAAATTATGTTTATTTCATAAAAAAATAAGTATTTTGTGTAAAAAAAAAGAAAATCAAAACCACATCTGTGAATAATGTTTATGAGTTACAAGAAAACTTATAAGACCGTATATACTGAAAAATTGTTTTTATTTTAGACCTGTGTACTTTGGTCCCGTTATCACGGATTTACAAAACAATACAGAGTGTATAAAAAAAAAATGACCTGCATTAAAAACCATACACGTGGTGCAAACACGAATGGTCAGCAAATAAAATTTGCATCATTTGAAAGTAAGCATCCTACAAATTAGAAAGTGTAAGTTTACGACGACCACGCACTTCAGAGGAATATGTACAAGGAATTCAAGAGGCTTTTCAGCGCAGCTCGAAAAAATCTACTCGTTGCGCTGGGCAAAAGAACTTGAAATTACCTATATGGCATTTTGGTGAGAATTAAGATGCCGCTTGCATTCCAAGCCGTACTGAATACAACCAGTCAAGATCTTCGTGTTAAAAAAAAAACTAAAAGATTTCTGTGATGTGATCTTAGTTGATATGGAGACGAAAGGTTCTTAACGCGTTTAATTTTTTGTAACGAAACGTTTCATTTAAGCGTTAAAGTTTCATGCCTTAATGTTCGCATATGGGGACTTAAACATCGGCACGAGATTACACAGGAGCTGCGAAATTCACCAAAAGTTAAGGTTTCTGTGCGGTTCCGTTTAGACTTTATGGCTCTTTATTTTTTGAAAGAAAAGTAACAATAACAGGGCTTTCTCATCCCCAAATGCTACAGGACTAACATTTCCACAACTAAATGAAGATTCTGAAGAATTCATTTTTCAACAAGACAGGGTCCCGCATACCTAGCACAACTGATTTGGTCCGTTTCTAAATGAAATATTATCTCGACGCTGGAAAGGACGTACGGGAACCCAAGACTTGACGCTACACTTTTGGCTCCCTAGATCCCTAGACCTTATGACTTTTATTGTAGGGATATGAAACAAGGTGGTGTTTATATCCCACCATTAACTGCCGATTTAGATGAAAACCAAATTACAGTTGCAGGAACGTCTACAACAAAAGAATGTGTATAACGCGTTACTGAAGATTTCAACTATGGTCTTGATGTTATTCGTGCAGCAGATGCAGGGTATAAAGAAAATTTAAAGTGAAATTTTAAACGTTTTTGAATAGTATGTAATTTGTCTTGTAATTGTAGCATAGAAGACTGGAGTTATGCTTGGGAATATGAAATACAAATTTCGTTTATAAAAAGCCTTGCGCGATCTGGATTCAAACTTGGGATTACGGATAAAAAGCTGGGACACTACTAATCTAGTTGGGGAAATATAGGTAAACAGTTGATGACTGTAACCGAATTATTTTTGATCAAATCTTGATCAAAAATTTTGATAATTTTGGTTGGGAAGAAAGAAAAAGGTTAATCATCCCAGTGACTCTTGACCACGGGGATTAGTCTGACTAGGCTTAGTATAACAGTTGATTTTTAGCACTGGAAAGAGAATTCTTTAGTTCTATTGACAAACATAGATAATTAGATTACAAAAGTCCTAAAATGAACAACAAAAATGAAACGACGAGAAAGAATCAATATAAATAACTATGTAAAATTTTCATTTCAGACTTCAAAATTACATCTTCTTCGTGTTCCATTAAAATATTTTTAACGAATTCTTTTTTTACTTGTTTAAAAAGTTATCTTTTTTCAATAATTGTGGAAGTCAATTTTAAAAAGGAATTAGGTATTTTATTTCTTCTTTATGTAAAAAAATGATTTTCTTTAAACATTTTTTTTTTAGTTAATAGTAATCGGTTGAATAGAAAAATAATAATTTGTAAAAAGAAATCAAGTCTTCGTTTTAATGATACAAAAATTAAATTTGCCACTGTAATTAATTTGAGTTTTATAATCTTCTTTTAGTTATTTATAATTCTATAAAATCCTTTTTCTTTTTAAAAATAACTTTTTTCTTTGATATTAAGAGACTTTTATTCAGTAAATTAGACGATGAACATATATTATTTAGTGTTATTTAACAATCTTAAAACCAATTTTAGATGGTTATTAACCGCTTTTAAAACGATCTGATTAAATTATACGATTTTATTTAAAGTACTAATAGCATTTGTCGAAATTCCCTGAAAACTAGATGCTTATATACTGTCGAGAAAGCTCTTCTAAAAGTAAAGTAATTATCCTTTTGTTCTCAGAATGGGATTGCTCAAAAATACACGCATGAAAGCACATAAATATATATATATATATTTATACCCTTAGAAATTTTAAAATTTAATTAAAAACCCAGTAATAATGTAATAAAATTTTCCGCATGTGAATTTACACTATGTTAAAATATAAGCTCCACGAGGCTGAATAAAATAATAAATAAATCCATTAATTTGTTTAAAGTAAAAACAAATTTTAATTAACTTTATATGAGATTTTTATTTTGGTATTAGTCGATTCATTTATATGATTATTCTTCGTAGTTCCCCGATTCAGAACCTAAAGCAACACTTGAGTTAAACATACTTCGCGCGACTGTTATCAGGTGCTATAAAAACGTTTAAAAGCACGTTCTTCAAACATCAAATTTGCATGAATTCATATAATGCTCTTAGGAATTTTGTATTTCCACGCTTGATTCGTTAGAAAAATGATACCATTATTATTAATGGAAAGAAAAACACTATGTGACGGGATTACATTTCATATTTGAGGCAAAGAAAATGAACCAAGCATCAGTTTCGGACTCAAAAGGCCTGAATTTCAGTAATGAGCACATAAAGAGACAAGTTTAAAAATAAATATTTCATGTTAGATATTAAGTGAAAGAGTGATAGGTTCATTTTTCTTCTATAAACACAGTATAACACCAAAAACTATCACGACAACCTGGAAGAAAAATGCCTATCCTTAGCTAAAAAGTTACTACTACTAGTTATCCTGTTTCCATTAGATAGTGCCTTATCACATTAACCTTTAATATTAATTACACGAATTGGTGAAAAAAACAATTCCTAATCCACTGAAAGGTAGTCTCATAGCCTGACTATCATGATCACCCACGTAAGAATTATAATTTTTCTTTTTCCTGTTTAGCCTCCGGTAAATACCGTTCAGATAATACTTCAGAGGATGATATGTATGAGTTTAAATGAAGTGTATAGTCCTGTACGTTTTCAGTTCGACCGTTCCTGAAATGTGTGTTTAATTGAAACTGAACCACTAAAGAACACCGGTATCCACGATCTAGTATTCAAATCCGTCTAAAAATAACTGGCTTTACTGGGACTTGAACGATGGAACTCTCGACTTCCAAATCAGCTGATTTGGGAAGACGCGTTCACCATTAGACCAACCCGGTGGAATTAAGAATTATAATCTGACTCGCCATTACTGATAATGATTATGTAGTGTCGTACTAGGCAAGAGTTAATATGCTACACTCATTGCCATTAATATCGGCGGGTTGCGCGCGTATCATTCAATCCCCGCCATTGGATCTCTGTTCAAACACACATATACTCTTTCACACACAGATTTTTTAAAATAGTAATGAATGTTTTACTCACTGTGTAATTTCTGTACAGTTCATAGCGCACACGTAATATTCACAGCGAAAGCACATCACTGTTTCCGCGATAACTTGTACACTGTTACATGGTATCTAGTATAGTAATTTTAATATACTCTGCAGGAACTTAAAATTTTGATAATTTTTTTTTATTGAATCAAATAATAAACTTTTTGGAATATATATTTTTTTAAAGAACTTTATGTAACTGTATTATTTACACTGAAAGTCAATTGCTTAACCGTATAATATACGACAAATTTTAAAATTTTAGTATTAAAACTATTAATTGTTTTTATTATTATTATTATTATTAGTCTAATTATTTGACAACTAAATACACTTTTAATTCACGTGTAAAAAAGATAATATTGTAACAGGTAAAGAAGCTTGTAAAAATGGAAAGTGCCGTAATAAGAGAGAGAAAATGTAGAAAGTAAATCGACAAACAAATTGAAAAAGAAAAAATCAGAACAACAAAGATGTAATTGAAAGAATTTCTAGAATAATGTAGAAGGTTAGAACAATAGAAATTATTCCGATTGAACGAGCAAAAGGGTGGATCGGCTGCTGTTACTGCAGGTCAAGTCCTAGACCCACAGGTATAAATACTTCCAACTACTCGTGTACTTTGGAATTACGTGAGATAAGATGTGTGATAACATTCGAAGTGAATGCGCGGCAACAGTTAAGCATACGACCGAAGATTGCGTCACGAGAATATTGTGTTTTGAGACAATGCTGTTTTCTACAAATAAGTACGGTATGCTGTTTGGTGAGTTCATTGTAAACAGACGACAAAGTAGCATTATTTATTAATAAAAGTGTAAAGTAGTTTCCTTTCGTAGCAAAAATAAATAATTCTTGTAAAAAACTTAATAGTTGATTTTGTTTTTTTTATAACTTTATTAATTTTTATTAGGTATTGTAAAGTTTATAATAAATTAAAATCGTATTTTCTATTTATATTTACTAATTTTGTACGTAGCATGTTATTCTTGAATAAATAAATTGTATTTTAAGAATAATTACATGCGCTATCTCAATATGTATTTATAATTGTTATATATAAAAATATTGAGACAGTCTCAATATCCTTATCGAAACGATGGCCCGCTTTAAAATTATGATAATGTAGTACCAACTGAATATAGTTAATGGAAAAAATAATATTATAGGTTATAATTTTCATCTATCTGATCTTAACCATCAGAATTACCTGCAGATATTACATAGCTTTATAGAGAGCCAACGATGTCTGAAAACATATCGTTTCCGTATGGGTCGCTACTCGGTTTCAGTATGTTCTCACATGCTCTGATTTCTTGCTACTGACAACGGAAATAACACCATGGTAACGACCTTCGAATCCACCATCTGCACATAGCGTCCGCTTATGACTGGGCGTAATAGTGATGGAACGAAAATATTAATTTTATTTTTAGAAATAATATTCTATTTCAAAAACTTCGTAAAGCATTATGATAGCAAAAACTATGGTAAATCAAACTGTACCCAAAAAGACGACGATATTTTTAATGATCATAAAAACGCTTCATTATTAATAAAACGCTATTCATTATTAATTCTCAAAGATATTTCATAAATTTGTGAAGTTTGAAAAAAAATATTGTTGGAATGAGGCAAGTTAAATTATACACATAAGTGAGGGTTTATGTTCGAATTATTAACGGGATAAAAGGTACTAATGATGAAAAGGCGCCTTCTCTTGTCTGAATCATGTAAAACAATTTATATTCAAAAGTAATAAGTCTCACAAAGACAAAAAAAGAAAATTTAAAGAATGTAACTATACAAAATCTGGATTACTTAGATTAAAAAATTTACATTTACTGCTGTTTAGACTTTTAAACAAACATGCATTTCATTTTAATTTTTAAGCAAGAATATATATATATATACAGAAGAATATATAAAACAGAAGTCCTCTCCGTCCGGCAGGGCCAAGGGGAGGACTTTCACCTACGGGTTTGGGCGGACTGTGGCAAGGCGGACCAACTCAGCATGGATATTGCCAAAAAGGTGGAGGGTGCTACTTCGGCCCTAGTTGGTAGATGCGGCAGAAGAGCCCACCTCCAACCACGTTGTGAGGGCAACGTGGATGCCCTCACGTCACAGGACGAGTTGAGCTTCACAAGATAACAAATGAGTCGGTCACTATTGACGTCCTATAAATGCGGCTGCCTTACGACTCAACTCGGGTGGTTAAACTGGCAGTTCCGCCAATCTCGGCGTACAAACTGTAGTCTGATGGGCGGGTTCAGACTGGTTTGGTGGCCTGTCGGGTCGTAGGGGGGGGGGGGTGTATATCCGACGACCTTTGCTTCAGATGTTGGAATTCAGGCCACAGGGCCAAGTTCTGTTCTGGCACAGACAGGAGCGGCAAGACCGAGTCCCGGTGGGGGGATCCTTTGGGGTCCTCTCATTAGAGGTATGGCGCCTAAAAAACCGAGTCCCGGCTATCTGGCGGGAACGTTGTTCCCGACGAGGTAGTTAGAGGCTATGACACCCCTCGGAGCTGTGTTTATGTTCAGTTGCGGATCCGACTGTGGGGGACGGGGAAAAAAAGGAGGAAAAAAATCATTTCTAATTATAAACTTTATTTAAAAATTCAATACCTAAAGAAAAGCGGAGTAATTTTAAAAATTAAATTTTAAATTTAAAAAAGTTATTTAAAACGAACTGTGATTATTATTGAACGAACGACGAGATTCATTTAATCTGAAAGTTAATAACATTTTTAGTTTCCTTTTTTTTTTAATATTAGTTCAGCTTATACGATGAAAGTTCATTGACATTAAACTACATAAAATGAGAATTTTAAACAACTTAAGTTAACTTTCATTAAAATAAAAAAGGGAGAAAATTAGGCATAATGATCTTATATAACCCTTAGTTTCTCTAATGTTCTTTTTTCTTTAAAACAAAAGAGCGGAAGAAAAATGAGGTTAATTCAATCGCTTTATAAAAATAAGTTGAGAAGCAAACGGTGGGAGGATTTTTAATTTAAAATATAAAGATAATAAAACATATTTTCAGCTTTTATTTTATGCTGTAATGTAATAGACCTCCTGTTATAAAAATAAGTTTTATGTTTACGTTTTTTTTTTTACATTTCAAGCGAAAAAACTAAATTTTTTTTTTAATGAATAAAGGAAATAGTCATTAATTTTCACAAAACAGAATGCACAACTAACGTAAAAAAAAAGCCGGCAAGAGGATTCCTGGTTTTGCCATTCACAATTTTTTTCAAATATGCTATAGGGATTTTTAAATATTAAAGATCTAATATAAAAAAATATTTATAAATATTTTATTTTTAAATACATAAAAAAATATATTTATTATATTTTTTACATTAAAAATTATACAATATTAAAAAATTAATTAAGAAAAAAAATAGAAAAATTTTTTAGGAAAGATTTTTTAGGTCTCAGTTAATCCCCTTACAAAGAGACATTTTTATTACAAAAATTATACTATATTCAGTTATAATTAATAATAAATTATACATTCATAAAAGTAAAAATTTTTACTAAAAAATTTGAGTCCGATTTTACAACTTGGTTGAAAGAAAGCTTATAAAACATGTTCAATAACAGATAAAATATGAAAAACTGAT
The DNA here is from genome assembly GCF_047948215.1 of Lycorma delicatula. Classification (NCBI taxonomy): domain Eukaryota; kingdom Metazoa; phylum Arthropoda; class Insecta; order Hemiptera; family Fulgoridae; genus Lycorma; species Lycorma delicatula. The sequence continues at coordinate 137,742,910 of NC_134461.1, read as the reverse complement.
AAATACTTAGAAATTAAGAGAACAATCTTTAAATTGTATGGTCTAGTGAGACCCTTTTTTTTAAAAAAAAAAAACATTTCATATCCTAGTACGGACAGTAATCCTAGATACGGTTACATTTTCTTAAGTAACTAAATAATTAATTTCATCAAACTAGAGATAAATTTTCTACGATCAATATAAAAAAAAGGCAAAAATTCAAAATAACAAAAATCTTCCCTTTCCTTTAGAATTTTTTCCAAAATTTAATACCATCAAAATATTTAGGGTTTTTTGAGTCATTTTTGAAAAATGTATGTTCAGCCAGTCCGGAAATATTAATAAAATACTGGTAAACATATATGGTATATTAATAATATACTGGAAAGAGAAATGAACATTGGTAAAATAGACGGAGCATACAGGAAAGTTAAGGAAAATTTTGGGGTACATAAATTAAAATCTAATAATGTGTTAAACAAAGATGGTACACCAATATATAATACGAAAGGTAAAGTCGATAGATGGGTGGAATATATTGAAGAGTTATACGGAGGAAATGAATTAGAAAATGGTGTTATAGAGGAAGAAGAGGAAGTTGAGGAGGATGAAATGGAGAAACAATACAGAGATCTGAATTTAAGAGAGCATTAAACGATTTAAATGGCAGAAAGGCTCCTGGAATAGACGGAATACCTGTAGAATTACTGTGCAGTGCAGGTGAGGAAGCGATTGATAGATTATACAAACTGGTGTGTAATATTTATGAAAATGGGGAATTTCCATCAGACTTCAAAAAAAGTGTTATAGTTATGATACCAAAGAAAACAGGGGCAGATAAATGTGAAGAATACAGAACAATTAGTTTAACTAGTCATGCATCAAAAATCTTAACTAGAATTCTATACAGAAGAATTGAGAGGAGAGTGGAAGAAGTGTTAGGAGAAGACCAATTTGGTTTCAGGAAAAGTATAGGGACAAGGGAAGCAATTTTAGGCCTCAGATTAATAGTAGAAGGAAGATTAAAGAAAAACAAACCAACATACTTGGCGTTTATAGACCTAGAAAAGGCTTTCGATAACGTAGACTGGAATAAAATGTTCAGCATTTTAAAAAAATTAGGGTTCAAATACAGAGATAGAAGAACAATTGCTAACATGTACAGGAACCAAACAGCAACAGTAACAATTGAAGAACATAAGAAAGAAGCCGTAATAAGAAAGGGAGTCCGACAAGGATGTTCCCTATCTCCGTTACTTTTTAATCTTAACATGGAACTAGCAGTTAATGATGTTAAAGAACAATTTAGATTCGGAGTAACAGTGCAAGGTGAAAAGATAAAGATGCTACGATTTGCTGATGATGTAGTAATTCTAGCCAAGAGTAAAAAGGATTTAGAAGAAACAATGAACGGCATAGATGAAGTCCTACGCAAGAAATATCGCATGAAAATAAACAAGAACAAAAAAAAAGTAATGAAATGTAGTAGAAATAACAAAGATGGACCACTGAATGTGAAAATAGGAGGAGAAAAGATTATGGAGGTAGAAGAATTTTGTTATTTGGGAAGTAGAATTACTGAAGATGGACGAAGCAGGGGCGATATAAAATGCGGAATAGCACAAGCAAAACGAGCCTTCAGTAACAAATATAATTTGTTTACATCAAAAATTAATTTAAATGTCAGGAAAAGATTTTTGAAAGTGTATGTTTGGAGTGTCGCTTTATATGGAAGTGAAACTTGGACGATCGGAGTATCTGAGAAGAAAAGATTAGAAGCTTTTGAAATGCGGTGCTATAGGAGAATGTTAAAAATCAGATGGGTGGATAAAGTGACAAATGAAGAGGTATTGCGGCAAATAGATGAAGAAAGAAGCATTTGGAAAAATATAGTTAAAGTAAGAGACAGACTTATAGGCCACATACTAAGGCATCCTGGAATAGTCGCTTTAATATTGGAAGGACAGGTAGAAGGGAAAAATTGTGTAGGAAGGCCACGTTTGGAGTATGTAAAACAAATTGTTGGGGATGTAGGATGTAGAGGGTATACTGAAATGAAACGACTAGCACTAGATAGCGAATCTTTGAGAGCTGCATCAAACCAGTCAAATGACTGAAGACAAAAAAAAAAAAACTGGTAAACGCATTTGAACGTACAAACTTCTTCCAGAAATTTGTATACTTTTTGTGTTTTTTGGACTAAGTGGGCCTTAAAATATTAACTTTTGCAAACAACCGTTGTTCAAATTTTGGCCTATATCTATATTTTCCTTTATACCTAAGCTAATACTACAAGAATACCAAGAATCCGGAAAATTTACTGTAGAATGAATATTTTAACAAAAGTTTTGAAATACTAAGAAATAAAGTAAATAAACTTATTACTTACTAAATACTAATTAATAATAAATAAACTAAAATAGACTAAAATAATGGACTAATTTTTTTAGTACCAATAAATTTAGTATAACTCTTGCATAATTCTTGAGTCAACTAAATGAAAATAGCAAAGGGTGTGTTGTATATTATGCAAGTTTTTAACAGGTACAGTACTACTACTGTTTTATTTATCATTCCTTTCACAATTTCAAAAATCGATAAAATAGTTGAAGCTTTTTAATAAATAAAAAAACAAAAACATAAATTTATTATTTTTATTTGATAAATTGTTACTGAGTGATAAAACGCAATTATTAAATAAAGTAATTTTCGAAATTTCATACTTTAATATAGACCATAGTTATTTCAGGTTTTATTCTGTTACGTTAGAAAAAACTAGTAAAACGTTCTCTGTTTTGGATGCAATGTTATTTTAAATATCATTTCTTCCTATAATACAGAACGTGTAATAAATAAATTGTTACACTGTCATTATCATTACTTTTTATTAAATAATATTATTTTAATTTTAAATATGTTATTTTGGTTTCTATACTACAAATTTGTGAGAAAAAATACGCATGGATGAAAAAAAAGATTTTTTAAGAATTATTTCAATTTATATGTTTATGAATGATATCGGCAAGCATATTCACCTGTAAATATCATTAGCTGTGGGTATTCTAATATATGTCTTCCATTCTTTTGATTCTATTTCGCCCTATATACGCATACTTTTGCGTAGCTTTATTTATTATGAGGTAGATGTGTTTTACAAAAAGAAAAGTGAATAAAATAAAAAAAATGATCAATTAACTCAATTGATCAATTAATAATTTATTCATGCATTAATATGATGTAATAATTTGAAATGAATATGTCGGACCTCATACAAATAAATTTTTTATTAATATAAAAAAATAGAAGATCTGTACAGTATTACGGACCGTGCACTGCAGTACGTTTGGTTGCAATTTTTAAATCTATTTTATTAACCTAGCCAAAAGAGTGTAGATTAAAAAACTGGAAATCGTTCGTGAAACTGTTCTATGAAATAACGTGAAGTTGGCTGTACTACAACAGAAAATGTAGTCGGGCAGAGAATCTGTGGTAGGAAAAGGAAGAAACATTACTCGTACAAGCCGTTACCGTAGCAACGGATTTGGTTACAAATCATTAAAAAAATATGGGTTATGTGCGGTATTTATGCACTATATTATTCATCAAGAAAGTATTTGAATTTCATGTTCTTTATTACGAACTCTTAGTTTATAAAATAAATTAGTTGCAATCACATTGAGCCTTATTCTTCTAGGATATTCATAAACATTTTAATTTATATAAAGAAAGTCTGAAGAAATTATGGCAAATTATGTTTAAAAATCTGTTTGGACATTATATGAGTTCCTTGTACGCCTATAATATTTCATATACACAATTTTTTTTTTAAATGAAACCTACATAAAATTTTATTTCATTAACAACTTCTGATATTTTTTCTTTATTGTTATTATTGAATTATTATTCATCGTAAAAATTTCTTTACAATGAGAGGTTAATAATTATTAATAAATCAATATATTTAGATTAAAAAAAAGTTACAAAAAATGAAGATGAAGTCAGATTTCAACCGATATGCCTTCCCCTTGTACGATCCAAATATTTCATTAATTAAAATTTTATTTGGCTATAACTCTGGAAGCGATGAAATTAAGTACCACTTATGATATATTGTGAAAATCCTCTCAATGACGGCTTATTACTGTAGTTAAAAAACAGTCCAAAATCCAAATTTTTGAGCTTTTTTGGATAATTTAGGTTCAGCCGATTGCAATAAAAACGGGAGGTGCACAACTAGCTGTTACAACATTCCTAAATTCAAAATTTCAACATCCTACGGCTAATCGTTTTTGAGTTATGCGAGATACATACGTACAGACCTCACGCCGGAACTAGCAAAATGGATTCATGGATGGTCAAAATGGATATTTCCGTTGAAATTTGGAAACTGAAATTTTTCGGGATCACAATATTTCCTTTACTTCGTACAAGGAAGGAAAATGTATTCCGTTTTTCTTCTGTACTTCTAGTAATTAAATATCAATTATAATTCTATAATTCTATAATTAAATATAACTTCATAAAATAATACTTTATTAAATATAGTTAAATAAATAATATATAATATGTAATATAGTTAATTATACAGATTTTAAACTATTATTAAAATGTTTTTGAAAATTTTCCTTTCATCGGTTTTAATATGACGACCATTTAAAAAATAATGCAGTTTTGCCTTTCGATAAGGATAAAAATTATTGTTTTTTTTTTTTTTTTTACACTGAACTGTGTTTTTTCAAACACTATCCCAGTACTAACATAAATTCGGTTTAGAATGGGATAGACAAATGGTTGTAAAGGAGAGATAAAATTTCATTAAAACGGCTCAATTCTATGCAATATTTTAGGATAGAGTATAATCGCTTCTCGTAAGCGTGAAATACAGAACAGACTTTGTATAAAAAAATATTTGTCGTACAACTATTTTGCTGTAGAAAATTTTGAAACTATCTTATTTTTCTGAAAAAAAAAATTCAGCTACTTCAATGAATTCATCATTTCATAACCCTGTTTCGATCTTGTTTATAATTTAAGTTATGGTATTATATACGCGCTCATATTTTTGTTAAAATACACAGTTCATTGAAATAATAATTTTTTATCTTTTTTTTTTTTTAAAGGTGAAATCGGCATTTAAAAAACATAAAAATCCGGGTATGTAATTGCCATATTGAAATAATTTAAATGAAAACTTTTACGAATGAAAAAAAAAAACACGTTTTTATATATATTTAAAGACGATTGTTTTAATATAATTTATTAACAAAGATCTGGAACAAAATGGTAATTGCAAACTACTAAACAACAGTATAAAAATGATGAAATTACTTTTACGTGATATTTTCTGTAATAATTTATACAACTTTTCTTCAAATACATTAAAACTTTCAAGAATGATGTATAAAACAAAAAGATTTAAATATGATATAAAATCAAATTTTTTCCAACAAGTGGTTCGTGTTATGTAACATATCAAAGAGAAACTTTTAACTAAGTTTTTCTTTCATATCTCTTTATAAGTAGTAGGTTAATTCTCTTTTTACGTGTTTGAAAACGTTAATAATGGTAACACAGTTTATTACTTTCGTTTCATTGAGAACCTTAGTTAATACTTCGGCAACTACCGATCTAAAGGCCATTATTTTTTTTTTAAATCTAGTTTTTTAACTCGAAAACCGAAACGGACAAGTCCTAATAAAAATATTTGTTTGGACTATTCCCGCTTTTACTTTTACAAGGATGCAGTTGCTTAGCAATATGGTGACGATAAAACTATATAAACAATAAAATTAAGGATATAGAATTTTGTTTAATTCATACTTTTAAAACTATTCTAATAATTCTTCTAAACAATTGTTTTTGTATTTGCATACGAATTTGGTTTTTCAAGGACTAGCAACAGAACGAACAATAATATTTCTGTAATCGCTCTATCTTTCTCTTCCATTAAACGATTGTTACATTACTGAACTATAAGATTAATATGGAAGAATAATGGGTTCAATTATAGGGAATAGAAAATATATATGGTAACAAATATCAGTTAATTATTTTGTGCTGAATTTGAAACGCTTTGTTTGAATTATTAATGAAAGTGCATGTTCCGATGACAATGACTAATAATAATAATGATGAAAAACAAAATTAATCTTTTTTTGGGAAGATGGAAAAATAATGTGATTTCAATAAACCTTTTCACTTGAATTCAAAATTTGTAAATAAATTTTCTCCATCACACCTCTTTTTTTTTGGTGATACGTAGATAAATTTTGAATGAAATGTAAGAATTTACACGAACTATTCCACTTATATAAAATGTGGCAGTTATTTTCCTTTTGGGTTTGGCATCTAGAATAATCTACTTTATCGCGCAACAATAATCTTCGAGTAGTTTGACATTCCATTGTCGCTGAAAAAATCTAGGTATGAATCCAAAACACGTAAATTAATTCCGAGAATAGATGTATGGGTGCAGATAGGACTGGGTGAGGTAGGTTTCTATACAATGCAGCTCCTTTCTGGACATGGCGAGTTTGAAGCCTACCTGCATCGATTTGGTAGGAGAGCGTCTTCGCTATGCAGGTAATGGGATCTTGAAGATACCGATGAGCACACCATGTACCATTCCAGCGGTGGGATGTGGTCAGACAAGATGTCGGGTTAAGCTAGCTTTCTCCGAAAGAAACAGTTCCATTCATGTTGATAGGAAGAACGGAATGGGACAAGGTAGTACAAGTACAGCAAAGGCTTGTACAACAAAGGTTGTACAAGGTAGTACAAACAACAAATATCCTGAAAACTAAAACGAGAGAAGCTAGAGAATGGGTCCTGATTTAGGACCCGGATCAGTGAGAGGACTGAAGATCACCCAGCAAGGAATCGGAGTTGCGTATAAAAGACCTGAGACTCAGGCAAAGAAAGTACCTGAGGGTGAACTGGCGAAGGACAGTCCCCTGTGGAGCCGTCGTGCGTCCGTCTGCACTTCTGCGGATGGGCGACGTGATGAAGTACGGGGACTTTAAACCCCTGCACCCTGAAAGCACCTCCTGGGCTCGCGCATTGCTTAAACTGCAGGAACGGCCCCGGAGGAGGAGAAACGGTGAGATAGGAGTTTTAGTCGGTAAGGAGCTCTTAGTAACATCTAGCCGAATCCGTGTGAGTCCGACACTTCCCCATTTATGGGGGGATGCGTGAATGGCATTTCCTAGATTCATTTATGACAAAAAAATGTAAGAATCCAAGAACTGAATTTTTAGGGATGTATTACTCGTACATTTCAAATGTTAATATGACTGTAATAATTCACACACAATTTCACATTAGTTGAAAGATTTATGATTTCCTAAAACTTCTTGCATAACAATTTTATAAATGACCTCCACGCTGACTTTTCGACTTAACAGTTTACGAATTTTCCATCTGTAGTCAAAGTACTTACTTTGGTACCCACAAAAATTCCTTCCTTGATTTTAACTTTACTAATCCGAGAAATATTCTTTCAAAAAATGAAATCCAATATAATTTTTACCCATCGTTTATTAAAAACCCTAATATTGTATGGATGCAAAAGTAAAGTAATGAGGGATGTAAAACATTTTCTCTTCAGGAGCAAATGCGTAATGCTGTGGCTATTCCTTCCTGATATAATTATTTCTTTTGTCCTGCTGCCCAGTCGATCAAAAACAGAAACAAAACCTGGTGTAGTCGAGCTGGAAACGAAGTTCTTAAATTACGAAATGACATTTAAATCGCAACAAATAATCCAACGATACGTGTTGATCTAATTTTTTCTAATACGATATCATACGTTCTTTCATGTTAGCTGCATAAGCTAACGGCACAGAAGAAAATTTATTACCATTATGCAAAAGGACAGTGTTGAATCTAGTTTTCGGTGGATTACTGAAAAGTCTCCATTCTGTAGAGTTATGTTTATGATGAAATACATCAGTGACAGCACAAATATTATTAAACTAGAATAAACTGTTTTCTTCAAACAGTAAATCTTGACATAAATAACAAAATATGTGATCCTAATACACTTTTTCACATTGAGTAAACAATTTGTAAATAAATTCTCAATCATCATCCATCCTATTTGAGATACGTTATGGAGGTAAACTTTTAATGATAGGTAACAATTTACATCCCTGCAGGGCACTATTTCTCTTACATAAAATTTGCTTGTTCTTTCCTTTTGAGTTCGGCATCTAGAACATCCCTCTTGTTGAAGAAGATTCCAACCTTTCAGCCTAGATTCTGTAGATCGGCATATTTCTTTGACAAGTTTAAGTTTTGAAAAAGATCGTTTAATTCACCTTAACTTTGATGAAGTTCATGGGAAGACAATTTTGCTTCAAAAGCAGGAACTTCTCTCCTTCTGTCAAACTTCAATGGCTACCTCACACTCCGTTTAATTTTCTACAGTTCGATGAGTTAGAGGATGCGTTTCAGATAAGTCCTCACCAAAGGCAATCATCATCACCTAGGTGGAATACCAGATATAAAGAGCCCAGTTCTTACCTTGAGCCCAACTTTAGTTTAAAATGCAGTACAAAACCTTTTTTTAAATAGTGAGGTCTGAACTTGGTTGTTTTTTTTTAACGTGAAATCCCCACACACGTAATAAAAGTAACCCGGATCATTTACACACTTCCTTGGGATATTTATTTACTAACAAAACACAGTTGACATAGTAACTGTAAATCACAAAACAGAATCAAGCCGCGTTACATGTGTACATAACGAACGTTTACACAGTATTGGAGTGTTAATTGTATGACATGTCAGAACCAACAGTAAATGAATTATCATGCATATATCTGTACTATTATAGCTATTGCCTTTGTAATATTTTATGTTTGTAACTAATCCTGTGTTAAAAATCATTTTAAATATTTTTTTTTTATGTACGTAAATTATCCCTAAAAAAACATACGTAAAACTCCAGAAAAGCAATATTTAAAAAAATGTATCACATAATAACTGTGGATGATAGAAAAATTGTGATTGCATTATTTACTTCAGCACAAAAAGAGTCATTAGAAACATAATAAAAAATTCATGTGCCAAAAACTGTGTTTACAGTGTATTAGAACACTGATGCGTGATAGTCCAATTCCCAATGGAATCTGTAATTCAATTCCGAAATAAACGGGAATATAAACTGGCATACGACTTCTTCTACTACGCTTATTCTCTATTAAGAGCCCCTGCCATTATTACTGTATATGTGACACGACTGGCTGCACCAACCTTTGGGTTACTTAACTAAAAAACATAAAATAAAAAAACAATTGACTGCGACGGGAAAGGCAAGCAAACATATTTAGCGAGCGAAGCCGCGACGGGGATGCTAGTAAAATATGAAGTTAACATAAATTCGTACAAACTTTTTTTTTAAATAATAGCAAAAGTGTTGAACTACTTAATTCTAACAATAATCGATTTTTTTTTTTTTTATCTTCAGTCATTTGACTGGTTTGATGCAGCTCTCCAAGATTCCCTATCTAGTGCTAGTCGTTTCATTTCAGTATACCCTCTACATTCTACATCCCCAACAATTTGTTTTACATATTCCAAACGTGGCCTGCCTACACAATTTTTTCCTTCTACCTATCCTTCCAATATTAAAGGATTATTCCAGGTGGCCTTAGTATGTGGCCTATAAGTCTGTATCTTCTTTTAACTATATTTTTCCAAATTCTTCTTTCTTCATCTATTTGCCGCAATACCTCTTCATTTGTCACTTTATCCACCCATCTGATTTTTAACATTTTCCTATAGCACCGCATTTCAAAAGCTTCTAATCTTTTCTTCTCAGATACTCCGATCGTCCAAGTTTCACTTCCATATAAAGCGACACTCCAAACTTACACTTTCAAAAATCTTTTCCTGACATTTAAATTAATTTTTGATGTAAACAAATTATATTTCTTACTGAAGGCTCGTTTTGCTTATGCTATTCGACATTTTATATCGCTCCTGCTTCGTCCATCTTTAGTAATTCTACTTCCCAAATAACAAAATTCTTCTACCTCCATAATCTTTTCTCCTCCTATTTTCACATTCAGTGGTCCATCTTTGTTATTTCTACTACATTTCATTACTTTTTTTTTCTTATTGTTTATTTTCGATATGATAATATCATATGTGAATATGATATTTAATCATAATAATATCGATATGAATAATCGATATGATATTTTAAAAAAAAAACCTGAACTGTGATGGAAATCTGATAGTGATTTATATATATTTTTATCTTAAAAGTACGGTAGTATGAAAGCAAAAAAGAAAAAGAATATAAATAAAAAAAATGAAAAAAATATTTATGTGTAAGAATCATATTCATTTGCAACCATCTTATCTATTGTAATACAAAATTAAACCAAAATCCTACCTCAACTTTTATTGATTTGTAAAAGTTGATGTGCAGAAGAGAGTAGAAAACTACAATTTTATATCGGTAAATCCACCCAAGCGTTTGTATTCCGTAGGAAACTGTTTGAGTAAAACGTAAGATGAAAAGATATTCTACAGAGAAGAAAAGTCATCCGACTATGTGAATCTCAATTTAAGGTAATTCAGATGTACTCGGTGAGTCGTACTTATTCTGTGGGCTATGCCTCCCTTGAGACCAGATTGAGTGAGTTCTATATACACAAATCCACAATCACAATAAAATACACAAACGTATACATACACACAAATATAAATATAAACATACATTTATATATATAACAATTTCTCGAGTACATCTTGGCGTTAGGAAAAGAACTCATGGGAGTAAACAGATGTGTTGTATACATTGGAAATAAAATCAGAGGTTTTATTACGATTTTTTTTCATGCATAAGTAAAATACATTATACTTTCACCAACATAAACATAGATAAACTAATATAATTAATTAAATATTTAGAAATCTCGATTTTTAATCGCTATTAATGAATATGATTTATTTAGAAGAAAAATATATGAAAAAAGTTAATTAAAATGCGATGATTATATTTGATGAAATATAATGAGTGTTTAAATTTCCTTAAATGCAAAATGATGTTTGGCATCTCATTATTATAATGCTTAAATAATAATTATAACACTATTATAACAATTCAATCAATCATAGTTAAAACAAAATTAATTTAAAAGAGAAATAAATTAATAATCCTAAGATAATTATTTTTTTAAAAAATTAAAAAAAGAAGATTACATTATATAGCTATATTTATGTACAAAAAGAAAACTAGATAATATAATTACAAAATAACAATAACGATAATAACAAAATATAATACAAATATTCTTAGTTCACTAACCTTTTATTGTTAATAGTGTGAATTTTATTCACGGAATCATGGGTATGATGGCTTCCGATAGTTTACTGCTTTATACGTCAAACGAGAAGTGTTGTCTGGATTGTCTTCCACTGTTTTATACCACTGGGCCTAAAAAAAAAGACAAGGTATAAATGAATCTGAAGATACATTTGTATTCCTGTATAATTTACGTTCAAACAAATAATGAATACATATCATTTAGTAGAATATTCCACTGAGTACAGAATATACATTGATTGAATTCCCATTATTAAGGATGGTGAGAGGGGAAGCGACGTCCTGACTACCAAAAGGAAAGACAACGGTCTTGTGGCGATCCCGGTCACCACATCATTCCCTCCGTTCCAAGCCTAGATGGACTATACCGACGATCGTCTTTTAGACCCAATAAACTTGATAACAGAACACAGTCATCCGTTTGGCCTCTGTCAGGATGCCACCGATGAAAATGCCTCGGCACAAAATTTCCATCAGTGTATTTACACAACCTACTATTGCCTTTGTATGATCTCATCCAACCAGTACCACCTACCACCTACCACAACTTATAACCCTCAACTATCAAATTAACAGATTCGCGGAAGCGCGATCCCCGCGCCTTCCTCGTTAATGCGCATTCACATAAGATAACATAATGCTTCCGCATCTCGGCTGGATTCAGTCAGGGCGGTTTCGGTCCGTAGTAGTGGGTCGATCTTCATTTTTCTTTCTTCTTTAACCTGCTTTTCCATACATGACACGATGGTCACTTACTATAGTCCTTATTTATCATCCAGTGATTTTTTTTGTTTGGGCCATTTATGGAAGGGTTGGGATGACGCATATTCCAAAGGGATAACGAAACAGAGGGAGTGCTCAATTGGCTTATGAAATGTTCTTGAACGTTTTATGAATAAGTTCCGCCACACTGTGAAAAGTGTGAAAACTTCAGGGAAATTACGTAGAAAAGCAAATAGGATATGTTTTCTATTTTTATTTTGAACTAAGTGTTAAAAAAACAAGTCTGGTTTATATTTGATATACCTACGCGAGAATGCCCGTTTTAAGAGTTAGATAGAACCGTGATTGTGCAGGTTTGAAAAATTTTGATATTAAAAATATATTTATTACAATTAATAAGAAAAAGAGACTAAAAAGAGAACTATAGATGTCACTTCTCACTTTCATAATAGACCCGGAAAGATATTTTATTCTTAAAACTATTTATGAGTTTGCTTTTTTCTGGAATTTGTTAATCCTTTGATTTACAAACAAGTTTCATCATCGCTGCATATTAGAAAATTTATACTTGGCTCGCTTATTTTCTAAAATTAAATCCTGTAAATTACATTTTTTAATTTAAAAATTTCTAGATTTTCAAAAAAATATTCATTTTTCTTCCTTTAACGATCATTCTCCTCCTTTATCAAGTTCCTTTAATAATCGTGAACAGATCAACAATCAAGCAGATGTCCTTTTCAGGAATCCTCAATTTATTGAAAACAGGAAATAGACAAATAAACTTAGAAGATAAGTATAGCCATTAATACAATTAAACAAGAAGAAGGTAAGATAAGGTATGACGTCAAATATAGGGAGGGGCGTTGACTAAACGCTATATAAAGATTAACAGAATTTTCAAAGTACCATCGCAATAAGTTTTGACAATGCAGTGGTTCCGAAACACGTCAATATATAATAAAAGAATGAAGCTAAGAAAGGTAAGCAGTCCTCAACATAGAAACTACATGTAACAATTCCAAATCATTTCATAATACGTGAAGTACACGTAAATAAAACAAATAAAAATCTTTAAACAAATAAAAAACAAATAAAAAAGTGTCGCGTATTAAATTTTTGTAATTTTTCTCAGTAATACGGTATCTTTAGAAATATTTAGATGCACGTGCAAATAAGTATAAGTTAATACATATTTTTATAATTTATCCTGCTTACTCCAACTTTTTCTTATCTGCATAGAAATACTGAAAAATCCGAGAGAAAAGTTACGTCTAGTGTGAAAAGATTTATGCTTGTATATGGAATAAACTTACCAAATAAGAAAGTCAGAAAAGTTATTGAACTTCCTTGTAGAGTAGAAAAACTTGAAAAGCATGAAAAAAAGATAAAACTTAATAATAAAGTTTAAAATTCTATTCTATCGTTTTACACGAAAAAAATTAAACAGACATAAAAGAAAAATTCTATTTCTTAATATCTTGTCTCTGAAAATATAAAAGTGTTATATTTATACTTTTAAAATTATGGTACAATGAAAAAAAGGTGAAAAATTCATTTATTAACAGTTTTCAATTAATTAAGAAAACATGTTTGTTGTTTTTCTTTTTTTTTAATTATCGGTAAAATTCTTTCACGTTTACCTTATAAGAAACTAAATCAAAAGACTTTTCTAACAATCTTTTTACTTAGCGGTTATACTTTGTAATTTAATACTGTCCTTAAATACCTAAGATGGTAGCTTTTGTTAACTATGATTAAAGGGGCTAATTAGATTTTTCAAAAAGGCGCGCGCGCGTACATGAATGAGCAATTTATAATTTAAAAATACAAGTAATTACACAAAAAAAATTACAGTATAAAAAAATTTTAGAAATAAAATACGGTAACTTAAAAACTCGCTCTGAAGTGTTATAAAAATCCACAAATAAAACATTTTTCATATCTTTTAATTTCCAACTTTTAAGCCCGCACACACCAAATAATAAATAAGGAAAATAATTTTTTTATTCCGGTTTTGACAGCGGTTTTATTACTCTGAAAGTTTATTTTAATTAAAATTGTTAATTTTATATTTATTTAATTTATTGGTTGTCCTAATAAAATGCTACCCTTATTATAAGTAAAATCCGTTAAAAAAAATTTCATTACCAGTTTCTTGATAAAAAAATAATAATAATAGTAATAAAAATTTGAAAAAAAAATTTATATAATCAACTGCGACTGTAGCATACCCTGAATGAGAAAATACAAAATAAAAAACTTAAAACCGCTGTAAACTAAACAGAGCTGCAACGTGTAACATTTCATGAATGAAATGGAAAAACGAAAACGGAAATTACTGTCTTTTGAATACTGTATTTAGATTAGAAATGTTTACAAATTTACTTTTTTTTTTTTTAAATATTTCTTAAGCACGTTTATGCGATAGTGATCATATTGAGAGTCATCTGATGCAAATCGTTATTGTCAATGACGTCGATTTCTCGATGAATATTCGTCATCAGTTCATCAATAATGTTTCGAATAGAAAACTATCTTTTAAAAAGCCCCGATGGAAAAACTTCACATCTACACAAATCTGAAGAGCGCGGAAGTTACGCTCTCTGTTTACAAATCTTTCTTCTGAAACACCTGCACTAATCCGTATTATTGAAATATTTGACAAGTGAAAGTTCAAATCGTAAATCATTTAACACATACGTGACACTTTACGCCATCTTGTTGAAAGAAGCCTTTTTGTCACGATTTGCTAGCCGAACATAGAATTCGTCGAATATTGTAAGGTAAACTTTTGTTTTGATAATCCAGGAAAAATTAATAGGACCACTGTACGATTACCAGATCAGTAATTTGCCGTAATAATTAACAGCATACTATACTTCCGTTTTTCTCATCGTGAACCAAATGCTCAAACATCCAGTTAGGATTTTCAGTAATCCGTGTGTGAATTAATATGTACAGATAAGTGAAACCACGTAGCGCGGTTTCAATTGCTGTCCATAAATTCTTAAAATATTCTCAGTCGATAATATTTATGAGAAGCCAGTCGCAAAAATTAAGATGTTTTTGTTTGTCTGTTCTCTTAAAGTTTCTACAGAACTGTTATACGATGCGGTTTTAAATTTAATTCATGAAGAATTATACAGCAAGATGTGTATTATCATATGTTTTTTTTTTAATAACATTCGTAAAGATTTTTTTGGACTGGCACACAAATCCTTCTTTGAATATCGGCTACGAACTCTAGAATCCTAACAGGTCAACTATTTCGTTTTAAGTATGAAATCAACCTTATTTTACGCCCTTTTTTAAGAAAATATTGTATGCTCATTTTTGTTATCATTCTGGTATTCGGAAATTTTTCTGAGAATATTTGACACGTTCATTGAAAGGATTCAATACGCACAAAAGCTTCATATATCGATCGAATAAGGCATTTCAGAAAATTTCAACAGGAAATAACACACAATACTATTAGTGTCGCTGATAGTAGAAGCGACAGTAAAAGCGTTAAATGTGACGCTGAAATAACTGCAATTTAAGACGGCTCGGTTCGGTTTGATGTGGTTCACTCAATATTTAGTAATTTTAAAAACAACGTTCTAAATTTCTAACCCCAACCCCGCACGGCAAGCCGCCCGCTTTGTGACGCTTCCGGTCGCTACACACCCCCTCGTATAGCCCTGATAGACTTTAACGTCAGTCGTCGTTCGTTTTCTAACTTTTTACATCTCATAGTAATAAGCTAGGCTCGTTGGGATGCCACTGATGTAAATGCCTCGGTAGACATTTACATCAGTGATTTATAAATTCAGTTTTTGCCTTCGCTGCAGACCACATCCGGACATCTTGAATGTCCTACAGCGTTGCCCTCTGAACTAGGTAACCGAGTTGGTGGAAGCACGAAACCTGCGCCTAGTTCTACATTTTATAGAGCCAGATCGTGTAAATGTCTCATAATTTCGAAAAAATTTAATAACATACCACCAAAAATGTTTTTCGCAACAACGAAATTTATCCTTAGTTCCCTTAGTGAATTCAACTTCAGTTCGTACTCCTGACTAGGTTTCATTATGGACTCCGGTCTGGTTTACCAGGAAGAGGCGGGAGAGACCTCCTACTTACACTCGGCTCCATCGCAGAGTCCCGCGTGACATTTACTTTCACTTATTACCATCACCGAGATGCCGCTACACCTCACGGTTGCATGGTCACCCATGCCTTCGGCAGTGCACTCATCGTTCCGCTAACAGCTAACATTTCAACAATAATCCCCATTACGTTTACTGACTAACCGTGGCTCGATGCCAACACGCTTACCTCCGGCCAATCAACTATCCAGCCGGTCCCTAGCCACTCGGGATGCTACTCTACTTATACTCCTTTAGTCGATCTGCTCAGAGCGAGGAAACGGAGGATGCCAGCTACGATAGTCAATTCTCTGGGGGTCTTCCAGCTTTTATCAAAAACAGAATCCATCGAAACTCATACAATTAGAAAAATTAAGTATTGAAAAAAATTTATATAACCGATTTAGGAAGGTTCACTTTCTTTGAAAGTGGATAAAATAAGTCAACAATCTTGAAACAAAAAATAATTAAAGCATATAATTAAGTTTTGATTAACTTAGCTTAAAATTTGAGTAAGTTCATTGCAGTAATTATTGGATAATTAATAGATAAAAAATATTGCTACTAATATAATTTTATTTAATAAAAATAAATATTATCAGATAAATAATTTTTATTTTGTAAATTAAGCATATATATATATAAATGTTAAGTTCGTTTGTGTACGGCTTCAAAAACTCAAAATGTTCAAATTTTAGCACGATATATAACCAACAAAGATTGTTTTCATCTAGTTTTAATAAATCTATCTATCTATTTTTAATTTGTACATTTTTAATTTGGAAATGAAAACAAAGGGAAACCAATCAGATCAATGCATGTTGGCCGCTGTCAAACACAACGACCAAATTTCTTTGAATTATATTTAACAGCTAAAACATCTGTATTTTATTAAAAAAAAAAAAACACGATAAAAAAAAATTTATCACTATATTTAACCCGCATCAAAGATTGTTTTCATCAATTTTTAATAAATCTATCTATCTATTTTTAATTTGTACAGTTTTTTAATAAATAAGAGGCTATTAATCAGATGGAAATATAAACAAAGGAAAACCAATCAGATCAATGCAAGATGGCCGCTGTCAAACACAACGACCAATCATAAAGAGCCCGTATGGCCGTTGTCAATGTAAACAAAATCACAAGTGATTAAGTAACAAATTTCTTTGAATTATATTTAACAGCTAAAACATCTGTATTTTATTAAAAAAAAACCTCAAAACAAAAAGAAAAGCCACCAAGAAGGATGACTTACAGTAAATAAATTAAAACACCCAACTTTCTTATAGCCCAGATAGACTATGTAAACAAAAAAGGTCGAAATAACCAAATACACAGAAAATCCCTACATAATGATCAAAAAATCCTTTGTTAGGTTATTTTTTTACACATATATGACCAAACAATCGTTTTTTGTTCATTTAGCGTTCTTTGCTATGTAAAAACAAAGAACAAAATTCACAAATAGTAACACTGAAACCACACAACTAAGTATTCGTTTTTTTTTTTGTTTTTTCTAACCTCCGAAACCACCGTTATGCATTGCTTCAGATGATGATATGAATGATTTATAGCGTATGAAAATTCCATGCCTGACTTGGATTCCAACTCGGAACCACCGGATTAAAGTCCGAGACGTTACCACTCGCGCCACGGAGGCCGGCAAACATATTCGTTAGGAGCCGAATAAAAACACGACTTACCAATATGGCGTTGTGTGTCAAACCAATTTTACACGGACTATAATTACTTTTAATACGCGAAACCCTTTGCAGTGATTGAACATTAACTTAAACCTCTTCAAAAATTATTCCTTTTGAACTAAGCAGCATTTTGATATCATTGTTTTTCTATAACACGGCTGGAATTCTTTTCGTTTAATGATAAGAAGCGTTGTCGAAGACAATAACGATAACAATAATATAAGGGAAAAGACTCCTAACGCGCTGCTGTAGGAAACTGACCGAGAAATATGGCTAGCTACCAGCTAGATTAAGGCTCCAAGCGCTGTAATGGTGGACATGTACTTGCTGGCGTTCAGCAGCCTAGGCGTGGGGGAAAATTACTGTCTTTGACGAGATAAATTTAATTATTGATAGTCATATATGTTTTAATAGTTGATGTGGCCTACCCATTTTAATGATATGTGACAAGTGGGAGGTGGGACGCAAGCGAGTGGTGTACGGTACCACGCTTATACCGCTCACGCTTTTAGATTAGCTTAGGAGCTAGTTAGGATACTGGTCGCTAAACTGTTACGAGACTCAGTAGCCGTTTGCGGCACAGACATTCGGTCTTATGCTTTAGGGCGACCGAATGGGGTGGTGGCAGGAGAAATGCCAGACAAACCAAACCAAGCCTTTCCCAGATTTGAAGACAGAACCTTCGGATGAACGTCAGAGCGCTATCACCCAGCCGCCAGGAGGTCGATTATATATATAATTTTTTTTAAATTGGTCTGCTCTTAATGCGAGTTCTTTTTTTCTTACTTTAATGTTACATCTTCATATATAATACGCTTACATCCTAATAAAATAAAAAAAAATTAAATGAAAAGATAGATGAATCAATCAAATCTTGGAATCAAATCCGGGACCAGAATATTTTCTACATATTCACTAATAAATAAATAATTACCCGCTAATTAAATAAACGATATTCCTAATATATATATATATATATTAGGAATCAATATATTAGGAATCAACGCTCGACGTTTAAATAACAAACTCGACACACGATATACGTTCATGTTTATAAAATAGCATCAGAATAAAAAACATGAACGCAAAAATTAATTTACTGACATCATTCTACTAAAATAAAAAAAAGAAAGAAAACAAGGAAGTTAAAGCAAATTAGTATTCGTGAACGGAACATCAAGGATGAGAAATGAAAATGTACGTAAAGTGATAGAACTAAAATGGAAAAAAATGAGAGGCAAAAACAAAAGAGAAGGGTGGTGGCATCGTTTACGTTTTATGGTAGACTTTAATTTACTTGGATAAAACCGTGTAATAACAAGCATAGTAGTACGGTTTAGGTTAAGAGCTTTTTTCTGTACAGCATTAAACAGATAAAAACTAATAGGAAAAAGACTAGCAACTCGTCCACGTATGCCTGCAGTAAATCAGATTCGTGAATGCGCGTAGGTGTACACAGAAACGCATAGGCACGCGTAGAAATACAAACACACACAAAATACATAGTGGTAGCTCTGATAACTATGACTGAAAAATAGGTTTATATTTTATAAATATTAAATTGATCTTTAAAAAAATCCACGGTATATTTATGCGCGCGCGCCTGAGTAAAAAAAGGAAAGTGAAGATTATAAGAAAAAATTTGAAAATATACTATTTCATGGTGCCAATAAATTGTATGACTTTCAAGTACAAGGCTCGGCTAATAAATGTTGTACATATATGAGATATTGGAATTAAATTAAAAGTAAATAAAAGTAGAATACCTTAGCTACAAAATGCAGTAATTATTTTTCAATATAATTCCCGTTTACATGAATACAATTTTCCCAACGTGTGACAAGTTTTTGCATTCCGTCACTGAAAAATTCTGGTGGTCTTTCTCGGATCCAAGTGGCCACACCTTCCTTTACCTCATCGTCGGTGGTGTAATAGTTACGTTTGAGATCCCTCTTGAGATGAGGGAAGACTTGGAAGTCGCACGAAGCCAAATCCGGCTAGTATGGCGGATGCAGAATAGGCTCAAACTTCAGCTCGCGAAGAGCCATCATAGAGTTTGCGCAGTACTCATCAAGCAAAGATTTTACGGTAACCTAATTGCTCGATAATATGGCCTACTCGTTCCTTAAATATTCCTAACTGAATATCGGTGCGTTGTTGGGTGATTCCCCCCTCACTTAAATGCAAATTGTCTACTTCCTTCCGATGTTTCTCGTCAGTCACAGAAACGGGTCGTCCACTGCGAGATGCTTCCTCAATTGTCGCTTTACCAGCTTCACATCAGCGAAATTTCACCGTCCACCTATTCACAGTACTCCTGCTAACAGTTCACTACCATAAACCGCTTTCAATTCAGCTTGTGTACAGTTGACTGTTTCAAGATATACTAACAACAGGCACAGCACAGGTATTCATGGTCAAATGGCTGAAGCAGTTAAAGAATGGAGCTATCACAGTTTATAAATACCTTCTACTAATTTCTCAGATTTGGTCAGGGATATTATTTTATACCAAATTCTACTGTTTTTAACTGTAGGCGATTTAAAATGCCGCTGTTCTAGCGGTAGTTAAATTAATATCTCAAACTATATTACTTCTACATTAAATTAAAAGTAACTTAGGCGTAAAAAATTATCCTACTTAGTACAGAAAATATATAAAATGCACTGCTTTTTAAAAAAATAAATTACTTAATTTGTTGTTGTACACTCTGTGCCAACGTTTCTTATAACTGCAATGTTTGTGAAGCATCCATGCTGTAAATTGCATTACTCAAAGCTCTTTCTCTGAAAAAGTATTGATATTTTTATAAACTTAATTATTTCCTGTAGTGAAGTCACTAAACTCATTTGTAGTATCAAATAACACATATTCAGTGAACTTGAAAAAGACGACATGCAACCATATCGCTTAACGAAGAGGGCAATGGGAAACACCTCATTTTCATTTCTTTTAATAAAGCTGGCATAAGAATTTAATTCTTAGGAATGGGTATAACAATTCTGAGAGTGAAACGATCTCTTGTTAGGTAACCAACAACTGTTATAACACACCCAATTTTATGATAGATAGCAAATTTTAGCTAGCGAGAGACATTCATTTTTTTAATAACAGATAGCTATAAAAAAGTTCATTTTGCTAAATTAAGAAGATTTTTCAGTTTTATTAAAATGCAATAAATTAAAAAAATATTGAAAATTAATTATTAAAAATTTCAGCATATATTTGAGTATATCACTAACACTTTTATATGTCTTTATATTTTTACTTCCTTGTACGAAATAAAGGAAGTATTGTGATCGTGAAATATTTAGGTTTCCAAATTTCAACGGAAGTACCCATTTAGACCATCCCTGAATTCATTTTGACTAGTTTCGGCGTGACATCTGTACGTACATATGTATTCATGAACAGACGTAAGTAAGTATGTGTACCTCGTATAACTCAAAAACGATTAGACGTATGATGTTGAAATTTTAGATTTAGGACTGTTGTAACATCTAGTTGTGCATCTCCCCTTTTGATTGCAATCGACTGAAGCAAGCGTCCAAAAAACATAAAATTTTTTGATACCAAAACAATTTTATGATTTTGGACTTTTTCTAAACTAGAGTAATAAGCCCTCATTGAGACCTTTTCAACGATAAGTGGTACTTATTTTCATTGGTTCCAGAGTTATAGTCAAATAGAATTTTAATTAATGAAATATATGGATCTTAGGAGATGGCACATCGGTTCGAATCAGACTTCACCTCCGTTTTTCTTTTAAGTTCTTTTCTCTTTAATTGAAATATATTAATTTCTCATTGCAAAAAAAAAATTTAAGATGAATAATAATTCAAAAAAAAAAATTTAAATATCAGAAGTTATTAATGAAAGAAAATTTTATGTACTTTTCATTAAAAAAAATGCGTTATGCAATTTAATAGGCGTACAAGGAAGTCATGTATTGTCCACGTCAGATTTTTAAATAAGACAAACAAAAAACTTATCCTTATATTTCTGAAATCAATATCCAAATGTTAATTTGATGAAACATACTAATGGTGTTTATAAAATAAAAAAAAAAAAAAAAACACCTTTAACTTCATCTAATTTCATACATAAATAAAATTTAAAAAACGGATGTACAAAAAAAGAATATCAGGGTTTTAAAGCTATTTAATATCGTTTAATTTTAAAGTACAGTAATGAATTGCAAATAAAATGCAAGGGTAAACCCTTACAATTTTCTCTATAAATGTTCAAATTGAACATCTTTCGTCACGCGGCACACATTCAACCGACAAGAAAGTTCGTCTCATACTTTAACCAGTATGTCTGGAGTAACGGAAGGGACTATTAGTTCAGTTATTTTCCTTAATTTGGGAAGATCAGTAAGTAGCAGAGGTAAATACACATGAGCCTTAATAAAATCTCAAAAAAAATATCGCATGGTGTTAGATCGGGTGACCTTGGATCACCGCAAACAACTCTATCGTTGGGTCCATGCAATACGACACAACAGTTGGGGAAAACATCATTCAGCCATTTATGTACATAGTTATGCCAGGGAAGAGATGCATTATCTTGTCGCAAAAAAACTCTTTAGAATTGTGGAAAAAACTGTATACGCAGAAAATCCAAATAAACAACTCCCGTTAAGCTTACTTCAGAGAAAAAGAATGGCCCGCAAAGATATTACACTGAAAAAATTAAAATTTGAGAAGTTTCTTTCGTATTGTAAGAGTTTATGGGAATTTTCCGATCCCCGGATTCCGATATTATGTGTGTTAATTTTTTCACGAAGATGAAACGTTAGCTCATCACTAAACATAATACTATCAAGGTCTATCTTCATGCTACTTCATTTCCCAAATCAGCTGATTTAGAAGTCGAGAGTTCCAGCGTTCAAGTCCTAGTAAAGTCAGTTATTTTTATACGGATTTGAATACTAGAACGTGGATACCGGTGTTCTTTGGTGGTTGGGTTTCAATTAACTGCACATCTCAGGAATGGTCGAACTGAGACTATACAAGACTACACTTCATTTACACGCATACATATCCTCTGAAGTATTATCTGAAAGGTAATTACCGGAGGCTAAACAGGAAAAAGAAAGAAAAGAAAATGCCTTATTCAGTCCAGGAGAGGATAGTTATAGTTGAGGCCTATTTTCGTTCTGAACCGTTTGAAGAATCATGTTAAGTATTCGTAAAAATATCTCCCAATGGCTGTATCTCCGCATAGAGTAGCATACACAATTTAATTTAAAAAATTGCATACAACAGGTTCGATTTCAAATGCAAAACGAAAGAGGTAACCTTCCGTTAGAACTCCACAGTCCGTTACCGATATTGAAAGAATTACTACCAGTCCAGAAGATGCCATTTTCGAAGAAATCTATACGAAATTAACTGATAATGAAAAAGAATACTGTTTCTTCATTCAAGACGGATCAAAGCGTCGTACCTCAAACGTTTCACTAAATCACGTTCATGCAGCTTTCACAAATGAACGAGGATGGCATCTTCCACGTTCCCCAGGGTTGTCTACTAGAGCGAGTTTTTTCATTTGGGGCTACTTAAAGGAGAGAGTTTATGCTTCTAATTTCCACAATATTGTTGAACTAAATGTGAAACTTCAATGAAAAATCAACGAAATTGACAAAAACGTTTTGTGTCAGACGACTCTCAATATGATCAGTCGAGCACAAAAGTGTATCGATGCCCAGAGTAGTTATTTTGAACATCTTTGTAACAATAAGGTAAATAAATGCAACATTTAAATTACATTTTATGTTTTTCTTATTTAATTTATCCGTATCATTCATAAAATTTCATTCCAATATAACGTAATAATTCTGCAGGGGTTACGTTATGGGTTCGGTTTAATATTGTTCACTCTGTATTATAACAAATTAAAACTCCGAAATTGCTTTTGTACGACCGGTAAAATACTTAAAATTTATTTAAGGAATCAACCATTAACCTAAAAAGAGTATATTTTTTGTCTTCTCGTATGAATAATTTAATAAAAAAGTATGGTGTAATTAAATTGTGCCCTTAACTAAATTTATTGAATTTAAATTAAAATTTAATTTAATTCCTCAATTGTTACAGTAATAAGAATATTCTTTGTACACTGAAGAGGTGAATTTTGTATTTAAACTAGGGTAAGGAACTATTTAACCCATTCGAAATATAGAAAATAAAGAAATCGGCTTGAGTCCAACATTGCCTGGAAATTGATAGCAAAATTAGTATATTAGACGAATTTGCTTTTTATGTAAAAACGATTACTTTTTATGTATTAAACACGAACTGGATACGAGTATTTAAGAAATCTACTTCCAATCAATAAGTTAGAAGAAATTATACTGTAGAACAACAATTGAGACTAGTATCTAATAAGTTTTTTGATTTTTTAATTTAATAAAAAACTTTGTTAAAGTTTTTAATCAAGAAAACATAAAAATATTATCCCCACATTCAAATTTCTATTTATGGGTGGAAATATCTCTTGCTGGCTTTATCTATCTTGAAATATGTTTCATATAGCCAACCTATCAAAGCGACGTGGTACAAATGGTGAACAGTCCTGATCGGAGGTTAGATAGAAGTAGATATTTCTATACTTAATCTTGCTTCACGTATAAGTGAGGTGATATACCTCATCTCACTGAACGACAATGACATATATGTTCGACTAACTGGAGCTAATGAAAGTATACTGTGTGGATGTCAAACTCCACTAATGTGAATTAAAAAAAAAAAAAAATCAAAAAAAAATCGGGGGGAACTGGCGAAAAAGATTCTGTCGCTAGGGGATCGAATCGTGAACACGTACAGGGCCAGAGAGGCAGCCTCTTTGGTGAGGGCGTTCGGGTCCAGCAGAGAGCTGGATCAGGACGTTCTGATGACGCATTGACCCTCGAGGTTTGTGAGATGGGCGCGCGATCCAGGGGGGTATGCGCGCCCCCCGCGCATTATTTTTACTTTTATTTTTACATTATTATTTTATTTATTTTACATTATTATTACTTTTATTTTTATTGGATTGCTTGAAACGATAACAATTTTTTTCCTAAAATCCTAGCTTAAACTACTTTTTACGTTTCATAATTTTTGTTTATTTTTTCAATTAATACAGTTAATTATTTCTTAGCTTTTATTTTTCTTTTCCTTATTTACTTTTACTTTTTTTTTTTAAATTATGATTTTTCCGTATGTCTACTGATAAGTCTGATAAAAAATCGTTTACTATAACTCTTTTACGTTATAACTATAACTTTTTTTTAATATAACTCTTTTACTCATAACTATTTACATGAAAAACTATATATATATATAGAGAGAGAGAGAGAGAGAGAGAGAGCTAATAAGTTATTTAGTCACAATTTTGGTTTTTTCTCCTATACATGTCACTTTGAACCAGAGACCTTTACTAAATCTGATCACGGAATGACCTATAATGATAATTCTTCTATCATCAGTCTAATGATATAAAATAAAAAAAGTTAAGAGTAAAGTTCTTTTCTTTCGTCTATGACTACTATTGGTTAAGGAAGGCACGGTTTAACCTCCCAGTGGAATTCTTACCCAAACTATCATTAATTCTGTGTACCGATGTTCTTCTCCTTTGACGTCATCCATAAACCTTCTTCTACTTTCTATCTTATTTATCATTCTTCTCTTATTTGATTTTCATGAATGAATAAATAGTAATAATTTTTAAATAATTAATATTACTTTACGAATTAAAATTTAATGTATTCATCTAATTACATAATTTATTATGCAATCAAAATTCTCGTAAATTTAAGTTTTTAATAAACTAAGGCTTTTAAATTTGTTATTACTACATACAGGAATGATTAATCTTGTATATTTATTTTCCATTATTATTTTATTGATCAAAAAATAATAGAAATTTATTAAAGTGTATTAATAAGTAATTATAAAACTTCGAAGTTGTTAAAATTTTAACAAAATATAAAGTTAAATATGTAAAAAAATTAACATGAGTTTAAAATTAAATTATAAATTTAAATATTTAATCTATTATGTAAAACAGGATTATTTGTACCTGTAACTTCTTTATATTCTATAGAGTGAAGTTTTCCTATTAAATGAAGTTTAAGCGATGCATGTTTTTTTAAAACAGAAAAAATACAATAGTCCTTTCTTATGGCTCTAACACGTGTAAATCATTTAAAATACCAATGGACCAATCACAATTGCTTTCCTAGAGAGTAATTATACCCACTAGATTACCATTTCCCATGAAAACAAAAAGAAAGGTGTCATTTTCAAGGTTTAATATCACATCCATTTTAGTTCGTTTGACTTGTTAATATACCACTTTGAAAACACTTCAAACCTTAATTACTCAAGCAAATCTTGCATGAGGTACACGATATTTTTGGAAATACCAATTATTTTTTCTTTAGTAACTTGTTGCTAACGGAAATTCGTTAACAACTGTTGTGGTTATAGCACATAACATTAACCATTTAATAATTTGAAAAAAAAGTTCATTTTATATTAATAGCAGACCCGGCAATGATTTTCTATTGCTAGATTTCAGTCTAATAAGAGTAAATGAACACAATTGAAAGTTTGATAAAACATTAACAAAATGAACATTACGGAACTTCACAAAATATAACCTTTCTCCCTTTTCCTTTTTCACCATTTTCCTTTTTACCATACTGTCTTTCCCTTTTGCCCATTTATATTTCTCTTATTTCCTTTTCCCCTTCCTTTTTTCTTTTTCCCCTTTCCATTTCCAATTTTATCCTTTTTTCATCTTTCCCGCTTTCCCCTTCTTCCCATTTACCTTTTTAGATTTTTCCTCTTTCCCTTTCTCGATTTTTTCCTCTCTCACCTTTTCCCCGCGCGTAAGTCAAGTAGTTTTTTAGTATATAGCGGACACACATATTGGAAACACTGAAATGGAATCGAAAAATATTTAGTACAGCGTGTGTTGCTTTTACGTCTAAAGATAGCGCTGTTTTTTTTAAAAAAAGCATGTTTATTCCTGTCACAGGTGTGACATCTTAGGAATGTAAATAGTAGGTATATAAAAACACGCGCGTATTCGAATGCAACGTGTTGTGTCAAAATTTCAAAGCAATCGGTGAACAACTTTCGGTGATTAAGATTTTGAACAAACGTACATTTACATTTATATATATACAGAGTCATTCACGGGAACCGGATTTTTTTGAAGTGGGTTGTACTCGAGCGTTCGTGGCGGTAGGGACACGTGGCTGGTGTCTGACGTTTCCTTTGTTCATAGCATTTACATTTTAGTCGTTGAGATGGAGCCGTGGACGCTAGACCAACGCGTGTACGCGTATGACAGTCAGTTGACATGTCAGTTTAATATCCATCGTAATGCAAGTGTCCCTTCTCGTAACACAATATTGCGACGGGTAAACAACCTTCGAACAAGCGGTTCAATATTGAAGAAAAAACCACCGGGTCCCCGACGAACTGCTAGCACTCGGATAACATCGAAGGAGCAAGGGAAGTCATCGTCAGAAGCCCACGCCGCTTTATTCAGAGGCATTCAGCAGCGCTTCAAATGAGCACAAGTACAGTAAGACGAATTCTGCATACAGACCTGCATTTCCATCCTTACAAGATAGCCGTAGTGCAGCAGTTAAACGAGCAAGATTTCACGCAGCGATTAGAATTTTGTCGACAAATGTTTACCGTTTTTGAAGAAAATGAAAATTTGTTATTGTTAATGAGTGACGAAGCCCATTTCCATCTGAATGGCTTTGTCAACAAACAGAATTGCCGGTATTGGGCAGAAAGAAACCCGCATCAACTTCACGAGAGACCATTTCATAGCCCAAAGGTGACTGTCTGGTGTGCAATAGGAAAAGTTGGTGTTATTGGACCATATTTGTTTGAAGAAAATGACGCTGCCGTAACTGTAACAGCTGATCGTTACATTGCGATGTTGAATACGTTTTTCATCCCTGAGCTACGAAACCGGGGAATCGATTTTCAAAATGTGTTATTCCAGCAGGATGGAGCTACAGCGCACACAGCGAGAGCAACGATGGCTGTTCTACGTAACTTGTTTCCGGGACGGATCGTTTCCAGATTCGGCGACATTCCTTGGCCCCCTCGGTCCCCCGACTTGAGTAGTTGTGATTTTTTTCTGTGGGGGTTTCTGAAATCGCGTGTGTATTGCGAATAAGCCGCGTACATTGGAGGACCTAAAGATCGCAATTCGTCATCACGTCACCCAGATTGATGTAGACATGCTGCAAAGTATTGAGGCCAGTTACCGTGAAAGGCTACAACAATGTATTACCCAAAATGGACATCACTTGCCGGACATAATTTTTCGTTCATGAGTAAGTAACAAATGCTTTGATTTAACAAGTTTTTCAGTATCAATAAAACTTTTTTAAAGTAAATATTCTATTTTTTATGATTATTTTAAAAACATCCGGTTCCCGTGAATGACCCTGTATACATATATATTAAAATATTGTATTTTTCTGTTTTAGTCGTTTGTACTACGAGTAATTCAGTTTATATAATTTACTGATGGTTATTATTTTTATTATTAATATTGTGTTGTAATTTTATATCTTCCTTTTTTCTGATGTGTTATGTGTTTTGACGGCCTTTTGCACCATTTTTTTTATTAGACACTGAAACAAATCAATTACTATTTCATCTTATCAATTAGATTCGTATTTTAATATTTCATATTCGCATTTAAGGTTGATCGGCTTAATAAATGGTTTGTAATTTACATAATAAATATACAATTAAACAGTTTGTGAAATAAGAAATCTATTTATTTTTATCATCAGTAATTTTTGATTTGTTTAATCTATTTATCTATTTTCTGTTCTGCTCTAATATTTGAAACTGGTAATTTTTACGTTATCCTATAACCGAAGTTGTCTGTTTTATATATTGTAATACTTTTCCACCTCTACACTTGCATAACTCTTGTGCGTATAACGAGTTATACGCACCTTTATTATCTAGTTAAAAAATTTATTTATAGTTAGGATTTACTTTTACCTAATCGAAGGTATACAACTAAACTTTTGATTTGCACATGAAATCAAGTTCCACAATTTTTTCTAGTTAAATCTAAAGTATCAATTGAATTGGGCTACAAATTTTATGGCGCAAGAGACCGGTCTTCTTTATATCAATAAAATTTCAGCATTATATTATTTTATATATATATAATATTAAAAAAAACTTCAGTATAGATATAATAATTTTAAAGATAATTTACATACAATACTATGAAAGTAAAGTTTAAAATACAAGTGTAATCTACTTTGATATAAGAGAAGAGCAACTTTAGTTGGGAAATTACTTGACAAAGATTGTATCAACTTATTAAATAAAGTGAAAATATTTATGATACTTAAACTTACATTATACTTCTTTTACGTTTTTATAAAATTAAATTTACAATTAGAGCAGTTTATAAGTCTTTATAATATTTACTAAAAATACAATTAATCTCTCTGAACTTTTAATTATTTTTAATAATTTAATAAATGATTTAATTTCAAAATCACTCTCAACAATTAAATATACTATATAGTTTTGTAATAATTATATTTCATGCATCAAATATTTCTCTCGATTGTTTAATTAAAATCTTTGCATCCAATTATTTTAAAATAGTTTAAATTTAAGGGCAAATTTCTAATCTTAATAACCTTCTAAGCGTTGACGTGCATATGCGAGCCGCGTGCGCTCACGCACAAAGAGTTACGAAGTAGATAGATTTATGTTTAAAAATCGTGTTGATGAAACTGGACAACATACTCCAAGGCTAAATGGTGTATCAATATAAAGGAGCTGATTACACTAAGAAGAAAACTGGTGTCAAAGGACGGACATTTCAGAGTAGTGGGCTACAGAATTCTTAGGCTTTATAACATCTACTTCTGTCAGAAGTTATTACACAGATGTGTACGGAAATTCGCTTAGGCATTCAGTTTAATCGGAATCAATATATCGTATATTGGTTTTGGAGTGGAAACCGAAATCTTTTTCTTTTATTGCGGGTTACTTTTTTCTATATATGTTACTTTTTTGTTCATATGTTTACTAGCAATTTATTTAGTATCAATTCCTTGAAAAATTTGTTTTATTTTATTTATAACATTACACATAGTTTTACAAATTAAAAACAATAAAAAATAAATAAATTGTATTCGTTAAAAAAAGGCATTTGAGCCTTCTTGACACACAGACATATACAGAGATAATAACTCCCAGAGAAATAATTTTTTCTTATACCAACACATTTATTTAGTCTATTAAAAAATACTTCAGTAAGATAAAAACTTTTTAAGTACAGAAAAGTTAACAGTAAAGTAAATATTTAAAAAAATGTTATCACAAATAGTACAGCAATCACAAAAAAAATATATAAAAATACCAGATAGGAACGATAGACTGATCAATTCAGTATAGGAGCTATAAAAGAAATGGGTGTTTGGGGATAAATACAAGGTAGTTGTGAGGTCAAAGATATGGTGTTTCTGAATTGTACGAGCCAGCTACCAGAATCCGACACCGACCACTACTTACGTTCCGTAAATCGGTATCTCGTGTGTTGTTATTCTAAGACTTCGAAGACATCATAAAAATAATCAATAATCTTTTTAATTTGTTACTAAAAGGAGAGCAAATCTTTCGCTCTAAAGAAAAGTTTAAATATTACCACTGTTTTGTTTCCAATATGGATTCACAGAAAGACATTCTACCACAGAACGTGAACGGAAAAGTGAATGTAATTGCAGATATTATGCAAAATTAATTAGAAAACAAGCAGATTTCTTCAGAGGTTTTCTTGATGTTTTTCAGATTTTTGCAGTGTTTGCAATCAATACTTTTTTATCTGATAATAATTAACTCAATCTTATATTTTTTTCTCTCTCTCTTTTTCTATCTCTCCTTCCGAATTAAGTCTATAAAATTTGTTGTATTCTTTCATATTCCTTAATAAAACGTATTAAGTTTTTGTGATAAAAAAGTTCTATAAACATAAATGATTAATGACGATAACTATTAGAATTTTGCGAGTAATATGAAAATATTAGAAACAGATACATCACCGACTCGAAGAACCGGTAATTCACCTTAATTACATCAGAGCATTGTGCCAAAAATGGACAGTTAAAATCAATATATAAAACTACTCTTTTTATTTAATAAAATATTTTGGTATAAAAAAAGAATGTTATTAAAGCTCTTCCACTGACATTTATAATAAATTACCATACTATTTAAAAACTCTTTCAACCAATTTATTTTTAAAATAATATTAATTTTTCTTTTGTACAATAACAATATTACTTCGTCAGTGAATTTTTAATAATACTAATCAAAACTTCTTTTTTTTTGTTGAGAAAACAACAAAATTTAAGATTTGACTTCATCCAGCCAAATTCCGGGTCAGACCTGGCATTATATATTCGCTAATAATGTTAATATCAAATTCAAACACAATCTTCCAAGTTCTGTTAAAAAGACGTATCACATGATGCGAGGAAGATTAAGTGTATGAAAAGTATATGATAGGTTTAATGTCCGAACCCACCGGGTTGGTCTAGTGGTGAACTCGTATTCCTAAATCAGCTGATTTGGAATTCGAGAGTTCCAGCGTTCAAATCGTAGTAAAGGCAGTCACTTTTATACGGATCTGAATATCAGTGTTATTTGGAGGTTGGGTTTCAATTAACCACACATCTCAGCAATGGTCGAACTGAGACTGTACAAGACTACACTTCAAAAACATATACATATCATCCTCATTCATCCTTTGAAGTAATACTTGAATGGTAATTACCGGTAGTTAAACAGGAAAAAGAAAAGGCTTAATTTCCGAGGTAACAGTACGATTTATAAAAAGCGCTCATCAGCCTTGAATATATTGGAAAAAATGTATATATTTATAGGTAATAGATTTATCAAAATGATAGATAAGCATATTTTTAGAGAACGTACCTTTTTCTGTTTTGCCCCGGAACAACCGTAAGGTATTACTTCAGAGAATGATGTATATGAATGTAAATGAAGTGTAGTCTCGTACAGTATCAGGTCAATCGTTCCTGAGATGTGTGATTAATTGAAACCCAACCACCGAAGAACACCGGTATTCACGACCAATATTCAAATCCGTATAAAATTATCTGCCTTTACTAGGATTTGAAGCATAGAACCTATCAAAATTCAGTTGAATTCGAAGTCAAGAGTTTTAAGGTTTATATCCTAGTAAAGGTATCCTAGAAAAGTAACGGTTACTTTTCTACGGATTTAAATACTAGATCGTGAATACCGGTGTTCTTCGGTGGTTGGGTATCAATTAATCACACTTCTCAAGAGTGGTCGATCTGAGACTACATGATTACGTTTCATTCACATTCATACATATCCTCATTCATTCATTGAAGTAATACCTTACGGTCGTTTCGGAGGGTAAACAGAAAAAGGGAAATTAGGTTAGCAAAGCGTGGTAATTTGTAAACAATGTTCTATAAAGTATATTTTCTTCTTTACAGAAATAATATTTACTCTTTTGTATAAATGATATATTTTCACTTACCATTAATTTTTATTTTTAATTAAATTAACGGCTTTAGTGTTATTTTTAATTGTTATATTAATATAACTACGTATTATTTTATAATTGAAACATTTTTTATTAAATTTATTATTTGCTATTCGTTTGTGTAATTCAAATTTCATTGCCATTTTATGTTTTTTATGGTTTAGATTTTTAATTTTATAAACATTTAGCACCTTTGGTATTAATATAATTGGTATAAATAATACATTTCCACTTAACAACTATTTTTAAACATTGTTGGTAAGTGGAAATATATTATTTATACAGATTATATCAATACCAACGGTGCCAAATGTTAATAAAATAAAATATTTACTCTGTTGATGGCTTTTTAAATAACATTAGTCAAAAACTTTTAAAGCTTCTGAATCATCTTCATCCCGTTCAACGTGTACGTAAATATGTGCTGAAATAATTTTCCATAACTCTTTCTGAATTGTGAATTGTTTTGTGGTAATTTTCATATTTAATAACGTATTTACTTTAAAATTATTATATGTGTCTGTATATTTTAAATAACCAACACGCAATTTAATTATATCAATTTTTATTTTACCATTCACTGTGTATTTCATGATTCTGTCCTGATGAAGGTTTTACCACGTTATCTCCATCCACGTAAATGTAGGGACAGTTTTTTTTTTAACTCTGAAATAGCATATCTACCCATTACTGATGCGATCTATATAAAATACTATTATGTACCAAACAGAATAAAATATGCATTTATTATTTATTTAAGACAACAAGTTTACAGATTTAAACTGTTTCAAAGATACACATGTATAAATCATTAAATGCGAAAATGTTACGGTTTGATAGACGTTTCCCAGAAAAAAATACTTGTACAAATGAAACGAAAATAAATTGAAGTGAAAAATTAAGCAACTTGTTTTTTCTTCTTAGCAATAATTTATAACCCTACTAATATAAAAAATAAATTTAAATTCAATCAAAACGTATAGGGTTAAATTTTTCGTCCTGATCAAACCATGAAAGACAGGTGTCAGATGAAACTTCAAGTTTTCAGATGAAAATGTTTCAAAATCTCGATCAGTGTACCGTAGTATGTTACATACCAAAATTACACAATAAATTCCCAACAATGAAGTAAGAAATTACTTTAAGAAGCAATAAATTTATAAGTTATGAAAATTCATTTAACAAGAAATCTTCTAAACAACAGTCAAGAAATTTGGAAAATAAAAAGTGTGAAAAAAAATCCATTTCAGAACGCCGGAAGGCGGATGTACATTTCACCAGTGCTAAGTAAGGGATAAAAATGATTTCCGCCTTAAAGTTAAGAAAAACTTCAAATTTACTCATTACGACAATGGTTGCACGTGAAAAATGTTTCACATATTCAACATATGACAAACTCCATCATACAAATTCCAGCAAAACATTTTTTCATCTCTTACCGTAATGGTTGGTCATATCCAAAATTGTTTCAGATAAATGTTTTAGGTAATGTTCAGAGAAATAACGACCACTTTAAACAGATTAAATACTGTGCATATTAAGAGAGGTATGATTTTTTGTGTTCGAAATCATATTTTTTCCACCTCCTGGGCCAATGGTAGGTGATATCAAAAAACTTTACTTACATAGGTTTTAGGCCCTTAACTAAAGAATACTAGGAACTTTAAACGAATTCAATATTTTATTTAATAAGAAAGTTATTAAATCAGCAGAAGCGAACTTAAACGGAACAAAAAGAACTGGTAGAAAACCTTGGATTCAGACGATATATTGTAGCTGGTGGATGAACGTAAAAAATATACGAATGCTAATTATGAAGAAAGTAGTAAAAGGAACTATCGACAATTAAGAAATACTACAAACAGGAAGTGCAAACTAGCGAAACAAGAATAGATTAAAAAAAGTGTTCAGAACTGGAAAGAAATATGAACATTGGTAAAATAGACGGACCATACAGGAAAGTTAAGGAAAATTTTGGGTTACGTAAATTAAAATCTAATAATGTATTAAACAAAGATTTATAAAACGAAAGGTAAAGTCGATCGGTGGGTGGAATATATTGAAGAGTTATATGGAGAAAAAGATTTAAAAAATGGTTTAAAGAGGAAGAAGAGGAAGTCAAAGATTATGAAAAGGGAAAAAAAATACTGAGATCTGAATTTAAGAGAGCAATAAAAGATTTGAATGGCAGAAAGGCTCCTGGAATAGACGGGATACCTGTAGAATTACTGCGCAGTGCAGGTGAGGAAGCGATTGATAGATTATACAAACTGGTGTGTAATATTTATGAAAATGGGGAATTCCCATCAGACTTCAAAAAAAGTGTTATAGTTATGATACCAAAGAAAGCAGGGGCAGATAAATGGGAAGGCTTGTCTAGGCTTGTCGGTGCTAGTACGTTTCAGTTTATCAGGAACAGAAAACGCTTGATGGGATATATATAGATTCAGGGCCAGAGAGCTCGCTTAGCTCACATCATTTCCATCTGTCCAGAATGCTTGCAGTGTTCCTTACCTTCATGGAATTCTGATAAATAACAATTAAATTATTCAGGCCTTATAAAAACCTGAAAAAGGAACTAAACTACAAAAAAGAGAATATTAGTAACTGCGGTAAGTAAAGTACACAGACCTTTCACGACGAATGATTTACAATTTATTTCTGTTGCCATGGTGACAGAAATTAATCTTTAACTGTTAATTTTTTTCTTCTATAATGAATTTTCTAGGTTAACACGAATCCATCCTGCAAATTTGAAAGCAATGTTCGGTTGGTTCTCGCGTGCTTAAAGACTAAACAAACTTTGTCAGACAGACAAACAAACTTTCTGCTTTACATGTAAGTATATTTTCAAGTTAAAATAATTTATGGAAACTCTAAACAGATTGTCAAGGGTTTAAAATAGAATAGTGAAATATGGAAAATTCTAGTATAGCGAAAACGATTTATTTTTCGATATGAAACCAATACCTCAAGAAGGCTCCCATTAGAGG
The DNA here is from genome assembly GCF_047948215.1 of Lycorma delicatula. Taxonomy (NCBI): domain Eukaryota; kingdom Metazoa; phylum Arthropoda; class Insecta; order Hemiptera; family Fulgoridae; genus Lycorma; species Lycorma delicatula. The sequence continues at coordinate 137,707,437 of NC_134461.1, read as the reverse complement.
CAACCCAAACATTTAAACGGAAAAATCGTTTTTTTTTTTTAATTTTAAAGAGGACTGAAAAAAATGATGGACTATGACAAAATAAAAATAATCTGGCTATGATAATAAGAAAACATAATAAAAGTCGGGCTAAGATAATATAAAAGTCGTACAAAAAGATCGGGCTATGACATATTAACTAAAATTGTGACTATTTAAAACTAAAATAACTAAAATTGCGTCTATTTAATATTATTTATTTTTACTTTCCCGTCTAGCGCTATAGATGTCGTAGAAAGGAAAGGATTGTAATCGGTCCATTTTGGGCATATGCGGTTGTGTTCAGTGTGTCACACCTAATATCACCAGAACTACTGTACCGATTTTGATTAAACTAGGTCAAATTACTTGACAAGATGGGACATTGATGGCATTAAATTTTCAATTTAAAAGGTCAAAGGGATGACGCTGTAGATCAAGGTCACCCTCAGTGACTCGAGATTTTGTCTAATTAAGGTTATATTTTAACAATTAAAAAATAATATTTTCAAAAAGATAATTTTTCAAAATTGCAACCCTACTCCAAAAAATACTCTTTAACTAGTGGCTAAGTGGGTATACTGCATCAATAGTACCCCCTTTCAATATTAAGGAGAGCTAGTGTAGCACAGACGTACAGGTGTACAAAAATATTATATTTAAATAAAATTATAAATATTTTTAATTAAATTGTGTGTACCCGGTGCATCAGAAAACAGCCGCGTAAGGGGAGAGTTCTACAACTGTGTTATCAGCTTTTTATTTTTTTCATTTCCAGCTTTTATAATTTTTTTTTAGTTACAAAATACACTTTTAAAAATTTTCTCATTCCAAAAAATAAATCGTTTTGAGGTAGGACCATTTTAAAAAAAAATTATTTTGTTGAGAAGTTATTTAAGAGGCATTTTTAAACGTCTTTTATTGCTAGTCGTAAAAAAAGGGTTTTTGGTTGCCATTTAGATTTAGATGTAGCCCTATTATTTTTACGTTCAACTTTTTTCGATGCTCTTTAAAATTATATGCTACGATTCCATCTTTCCCAATTAAAATTTTTAGTTGCCCCAACTCCTGAATGTTGGGGAGTGTTGATCTCATACTAACTAATAAACATATAAATTACTTCAAGGTAGAAAACAGTTAAAAAATTATTCATGTCTAGCTATATTTATTTATACCAGATATATATAAATATCTAATTCCTATAATATTACTTTCAGAGGTAACTAGAAGAGGTCACCGATAAAGAATTGTTCTTTAAATCCCGCAGTGAGGTTACATATCTATTACTTACTCGAGAAATGTTATTTCTATTTCACCCCACTTCCTTCTTCAACTAAAGTCTAAATTTCCGCCTACATTTAATAATTACAATTTGTGAATTTCGAGATGTTGATGGCAATTGGATTTACAGTTAACCTTTCTATTGCCATGTAGCAATTTAAACTTATCCTAATAACTCCTTCCTAGTTATAAATTTCGGTTCCGATAATAACTTTAAAGATTTTAATTAAAAATTTTAAGTTGTGCGCGTAAGTATCTACGCTTGTATATCATGCAAAATTAACTGCTAACAATACTCATTATTTTAACACGATATTATATACATTTATCCAGAACGATTCTGGAAGAGACTGCATACGTTTACTGTACAAGTAATTTAAGTTACTGAGAAAGTTTACCGTTTACGTTAACGAGAAATACGAAGTTAGTTAAAGTGTTAAAAGTAACTTTTGGACCGGACGGTTGCTACAAGTTAAAATTTAGTAAATTCTGTTTCCAGTTGATTTTATTCAATTTTTAGTAAAAAAAATTAATTTTACTAGCTTGTCGGTACCATAAACTGACATAATTAGCTGTAAAAATACAGATATAAGTTTACTCTTAAAACAATATAAGGCATTCTATAAATTTTATTTATAATTTAGTATTAAACTATTAATTTATGTAAAAGTTAATAAAAAATACCTTCCAAATTGGTTAAATATACATTAATCGACTAATATTACTTTTTATAGAACTGCCCAAAAAGGAGTGTAATGTATTTAAGGTGTTATATATTTTTTCCACCGTAGCAGCTCAGCGTCTCAACCGATTTAAACGTATGACACTGCGTTTGAATCCTTACGTTACCAGAAGTGTCATAAGCTATGTAAATATGTATATATTTGTCTAAATATATTGAAAAAAAAAACTACAAAATAAATTTTCACCCGCACGCTCTTTAGTTATACTATTTTTTGGCACTCGTATTTTTTAATTTTTAATATTTATGTCTAGTCAATGATTAGTTCGTACTACCAATCTGGTAGTTTTTTTTTTAATGTAGATTTCATAAGAAAGCTATCTACCGTAACGGAAACTATGATTTAATTTCCGGAAAATTTCCACATATCGGCGTTTCACATTCCCCAGACTCCAAAACCAACGTCAGTTCAAAAGTTTATAGATACATTTGTATATATATTTCACTTTCTTGTGTAAATTATAACTGCTGTAATTTTACGCCAATCACTTTCAAATTTATACATAAAATATAATGACCAAAAATCTCGGTCGAATTCGTTAATGGGCAAAATCGGACCACTGGGAAGGAAATGGGAAGTCGAAAAAACAAAATATTGCTATAACTTCCTTATCAGGTAAAATATCGAATTCCTGCTATTTTTAGGATAAGGCCCTAAAATTTATATACGGAAAGTTTTTTTTAATATCATCAACCATTGGCCCAGGGGGTGGAAAAATGGAATTTCTAAGACAAAAAAAATCATACCTCTCTTAATAAGCACAACATCGAATCGGTTTAAAGTGGTCATTAGTCCTCTGCAGATTACCTAAAACTTTTGTCTGAAACAATTTTTGATTTGACCAACCCTTACGGCAAGGGATGACCATAATGTTGCCGGAATTGTAAGAAGATGGAGCTTGTCGTTTGCTAAACATGTGAAACTTTTTCACATGCAACCATTGTCGTGTTGAATAAATTTGAAGTTTTTAAGGTGGAAATCTTTTTTATCTCCCACATAGGGCCGGTGAAATCTACCTCCGCCTTCCGGCGTACCGAAAGGGATTTTTAATAGAAATTGTAATATATATTAAGAAAATTACGTTTTAAAAGTCTTTCAAATTTTAACAAAAACATAATAATCCAGTACTAATAAAAGTATAATACAGCTTGATGTACTTTATGACCTGAGTAACAAAATAAACATTATGGATTAATATTTTTAATTACCTGGAACGTATTAAAGAAAAGTGTGATAAAAATTAAAAGAATACGGTAACACCTGATCTCACCTTTAATAAACCAGGTTTCATGGATCACCGAAATTAACTAATGCTGGTGAAGCTTCATTTCATGATGTTGATGTTTGTAAACGTATAATTATAATTATAATAAAATTATGTAATTGTATAATTACAGCAGTCATTTCTGTTTAAAATTAATTATAAATACATTTTTTAAATATTGACATAATAAATAAATAGTACAGAATAATAGTATAATTTATAAGTAATAAATAGTATAGTATATTTATAAATAATAAATAATCGTTTAGAAACGTCCGATTCGGCACAAGCGAAGAGGAAAAAAGTAAAGAATCTGATAAGATAAAGAAAGATGCTGATAGAATCAGTAAAGAATTAAAGAAAAGTCTATTTGGCTATAGCGTACCTAAGCCAAGATTTTTAATTATTACAAAGGAGAATGGAAACTTTCAAAAAGTTAGTCCATTCTTAATCGCAAGAGAAATTACTAATTGTGCTGGTGGTCCTGTCAAGGAAATTCGTAAAACTTTTAATGGATTGCATGTCGAAACCATCAACGACATGCAAAGCCAGAAAGTTCAGGCGTTGAAGAAGATCGGTGAATTTGCGGTTTCTGTCTAACCGCATAGCACACTGAACTCATCCAGAGGAGTCGTTGTTTGTCGCGATCTTCTTAAGTGTACAGAAGAAGAAATTGTACAAGAAATATCGAGTCAGGGAGTGACTCAATGTCGCAGACTTACTATGAGAAGAAATGGTGAGATTCTTCCTTCGGCCTCGCATGTTTTGATATTTAATAGGCCAATATTCCTGAAAAGGTACGAGCTGGCATCCATCGGCTTGATGTACGAGCTTTCATTCCGCAGCCGATGAGATGTTTTAAGTGTCAACGATTCGGACACACAGCAGCTAGATGTGAACCGCAGGAAATATGCATATGGAGAGAAAACACATGAGCGGAACCCATGTAAAGACCCTCCAATCTGCGTTAACTGTAAAGGGCATCACAATTGTCGTTCAACAAACTGCCCTACATATAAATTAGAAACAGCGATTCAGGAAGTTAAAACGCTTCAGAAGGTCAGTTATCCTGAAGCGAAGAAAATAGTCAATCAACGTACACCACGACCATCGACTTCCTACGCAGAAGCAGCGGCTGCCCCTTCCACATCTAAAATTAATGTGGAGCAGTTGCTTAACACGATGGCACCAAGTCTCGCGACAAAGATTGAAAGAATCATTGATTCAAAGATTGAGTCGACTCATCAGAGAAAACAAAGTAAAGATGAGAAGGCTCATCCCCGGACTGACGTCGTTGACACGAGAGACGCACCAGCGCCGTTTAAAAAACCAAGTAAATCTGCGATTGTATAGTCACCAACTTGCATAAAAATTAAAAATCTTGATTTATCTGTCGGAGAAAAACAGATCACTCCGTCATGTAGTCACAAACCAAGAGAAATTGCGACAAGAAAATCTGACTCTACTGAAATGGAGATGCAAGTTATTATAGAAAAAGCACCAGATGCAGATGAAATAAAAACTGCAACAACGGAGCCTCCAAAAGCTCAATGAACAGCTTCAGCGAGAGGATCTATTTCAGCTAGACCCAGCACTGCAGTAGAGGTAGAATCCGGTTCATCAGCCGCGGAAAGTGCATCGCTTGCTAGTTTAGATTCAATAGCAACGATGCTAACTGCACCAACGATGTTTTTGTCTCCTGACGTCAGCCGCAGAACGTCACAGGCATCGGAAAGAGAGGAAGACGATGCCATGTCTGAGGCCTCAGATACGCTGTCATCAGAGGTTGAGGCCGTCAGAAGAATGGAGAAACGGTGCAAGAAAGGATGGGCGAAAGGAAAGCCTAGAAAGTAATATTCTGGATTCGAAGTTATAGAAGACCGTAAATTTTTGAAAATTTTTGATTAATAAAAATGTGAATCATCGAACCTTTGTTTTTTATTTTTTTTTGAAGTGGGATGGGGCTAATAACCAAAGTAGTCGATGCCCCTAAACACCTCAAAAAAAAAATAAAAATAAAAATAAATAAATAAATGGCAAAGTAGATAGATATCTTTGTTTTGAAATTCCAACCGTAAATAATTATCAGCAAGCTAATTTATCAGTACGATTTCAGAAAATACATCAAAGCTTAACTCTCTCTATTATATAATATACATTTTTTTCCAAAATAAAAAGAAAAATTGTAAATAAATCTGTTAAAATAACAAAAAAAAAAAAAAAGAAGCTAACAACACAGTTGTATCTAATAGTGTGGGTTTTTTCTGATGCATGGCTTACACACATATGCACGTACAACTTAATTAAAAATATTTATTTAAATACAATATTTTTTCGATTATTTCATTTAACAATTCTACTAAAGCGCGCGGGCATACCGTATTTAATTCTCTAGGGTATAGAGGTACTAACCAGCGGCTACGAACGGTATTAACTATACTAATGTAATTTCACAAGTTACATAGAACAAATTTTGCTTGGTACACAGAACGCACCAGGTACAGAGTCAACCGGGCGGTCAAATTCGAGACCCAGCCAGACCGAGTTACTTTTTTACACTTTAAATATTATTCATTTATTTATTTCTACCGCTCACCTGTGACGTCACAATATAAGCAGAATACTACAACAGCATTTTCTGGAATGGGGTACGATTTTGGGAAATTTTTTTTTGAGATATTATTACGTTTTAATCGTTACCAAATGTACAACAACAAAAAAAATGAACTTAATAGGTGAAATCCTGAGATAGTGAGGATGAGCTTGCTCTACAGCCTCACCCCCTTGACCTTTTTGTTAGAAGCAGTTTCTGCTTCTAACTCCGGTTTCTGTGAATAGATTTGCTTTAAAATCAATAAGGCTATATCCGAATACGTTTACATTACTCCACCAAGTTAAGTTAAAATCGGTTAAAATTTGCGACTTGTAGAGCGAACGAAAAAATCTTATACATACATATGTGTAACATATGTAACATATGTGTAACACTTTAATTGTGTTCAGAAACTCCAAAACGTAATGGAAAGTTGGTCTCCCCACCCACGACACACCCTTACAAAATCTGTCCGGTTGTTTCTTTATAAATATTTATGAAAATAAGTGAACATAATTTTTTTTTTAGATAAAAATAACTATGTTAAGTACGATCAGGGGAACCCTTTTTAAATCATTTTGTGATAAATTTTAGCTGCTTATATGTAAGTGAATAATGAGTTAACTTAAAAGTTGAAGATTTAAGACCTGTAACGGTTATTCAGTTAATGTTTAAAGTTTGTTGAAATTAATTAATTCATGTACTATTTAGAATGGTGTGACAAGTACGTAAGAAAGTTTCTGAGAGTAACGTCAATGTCGTGAATAACTCTAGCCGAATACTATGGTGATGTTTCGAATAGATTTCGTCTATTTTACATCCGATACACCTTCAGCACTTAAGTTAATTACCTCTACTATTTAGGCTTTATATATTTTGTTAAAATTATAATATGAACTTTTACCTTTTAGAACCTAAATTTATAAATAATTGAAAAGCAAAATAAATAAAATAATTAAATCGCTATGATTTCAATCACTAAGTTAGATGTTATCATAATTTTTTTCTATCAAACTTGTTTAACACATATATTATTTTTAAATAATATATTTTTAGTAAATACATTTTTTTTATTACAATAATAATATTATTATTGATAATAAATAAATAAATTATTATAATTATTTTATTATTTCTTTTAAAAATATATTTTTAACTTTTCAGTAGAATTTTTTTTTTTTTAAGAAAATCATTTTTAATTAAAATCTACTTTAATATTTCATTTACTACAACAAAAATGTAAATCTGGAGGATGAGATGAAATTTAGCAACAAGTGCGCGTGCTTATATTTTTAATTTTAAAACCCAGTAACCTAATTGTTAGAGTAGATTTAAGGATACTCGTAAAAATAATCATTAAAAATCTCTCCCCTCATAGAAAAATATATTCTATTCAAAAAACTTTGCAATTTTTAAGGTTTTTTGTTTTAATTTTTTTTTTTTTAAACTGTTGTACATAAATTAAACTTTACGTATAATCCTATTTTAAATGCTTAATGAAAACAATGAAGAAACGTGATGATTTTTAAATTATCAAACATTAACTAATTTCTCTCAAATACATAAATAAATCTTTTATTCTGGTCGTTACATAATAATACTTTATATATCAATAGGTTGCATTATTATAAATCAAATCAAATCATTTCTATTCTTTCAACCGTTGCAATGTACAATACATAATATTTTTATACAAATAGTAAACTTTATTAGGCACTTAATATATAAAAAAATTAAATCTGTAAAAAAGCAAAAATTAAAATTAAATATGTACATTAAAAAAATTAAAATTAACTTTAAATGGTTTAAAAGAACTACGTACGTTATTTAGGCATTGCCTGTGTCGAGGTTACCATGACACTTAAAAATTAGTAACTGAGTTAATTGAAAATTATAACTAAATTTATTAAATTAAAAACTAGTTAAAAAAATTAAAACTAGTAATTGATAATTTGACCCATCAGGTTGATCTAGTGGTTAACGCGTCTTCCCAAATCAACTGATTTGGAAAGTCGAGAGTTACAGCGTTCAAGTCCTAGTAAAGCCAGTTAGCTTTACACGGATTTGAATACTAGATCGTGGATACCGGTGTTCTTTGGTGGTTGGGTTTCAATTAACCACACATCTCAGGAATGGTCGAACTGAGAATGTACAAGACTACACTTCATTTACACTCGTACATATCGTCCTCATTCATCCTCTGAAGTATTATCTAAACGGTAGTTACCGGAGGCTAAACAGTAAAAAAAAAAAGAGAGAGAGAGAGAGAGAGAGAGAGAGAGAGAGTAATTAATAATTTACAGCAGAGCAGACAAATAAAAAATATTAAAAAAAATAATAATAATGTATTTACCAGCATGAATTCTATAATTTGAGAAAACCTATTGTACAACCAGTAATAATAAAAATAAAAGTTACTCTATAATAAATACAAAATTAAATACATAACATTAGAATACAATTATTATTACTTTTCACCTTTTTAAGCACCCCTATGGTAACCGGTCCCCGCCGTTCCCATAGGCATGCCGCGGCAGCAGACTACCACCACCTAGCTTGGCCCTTCTACTAGGGCTTCTCCCAACGGGGTCCCCACGGTATCGACAGAGACCACAGACATCCCTCTTCTGGCATACCCATGACCCCCTCCCCCGCAGGGCTACCCTCACCATCCTATCCTATAACGGGCAACATGTCCTCTACATGTCCCCATTCCCCTCGCGACCTATCTCGTTCCCTCGAGCGTCCCCAGTGCTTCATCGAGTAGCGCCGACTCGCCTTCCTCTTACATGTCAGGTGGACCTGCACCCTCTCCACAGTGGGGCTGCCTCCCTGGCCCTAAACGTCGCCACGCTTCGTCCCCATGCCACGCCTACTGCTTTATACAATTATTACTAATAAACACTCTTTACACTGTACATTGTTGTAACCAGTTTTTCAAATTTCTTTTAAATAATTTAATGTTTAGAGCCTTTCATAAATACAGGTAATTTATTAAAGATTCTTGGGGAAAAAATATGGGTAAAATTTATTACATGTAGTAAACTTTTGGCACGTGTAAGTCATGCCTAGACCTCAACTGTTGTCGGTATATATCAATTCTTTTGGTTTCATCAATTTTTGTTGGTTTCTTTCGGTTTGCTACCACTTCTTTTGTAAAACAAATTTAAAACTTTAAATACATACAGATGTTGTAGAGGGAAGATAATTAGATTAAAAAAAATTTTGTCTCGAACGTTCAGTTTGACCTTTTTTTGCAATTATTCGAATAATTTTTTTTTTGTATGTTAGCAGCAGGAATTAAGTTTGCGTCAAAAGCCGTTCCGTAACAAGTTAATCCATAATATAATCTACTTTTACCAAAGAAAAATAGAGCTTTCTACTGATCTCTTGAGAGCAGAGATAAGTTAGGAAGTAAAACATTTTTGTGATTTTATTTAACTTTTTCGTTAAGTGGAGTTTCCAGGAAAGTTGTTAATCTATGAGAATACCCAAATATTTCGTAGAAAATTCTCTAAGTATGGGGGAACATGGTTAGTATGCACTGCGTGAAACGAGACACCTATAAGTAACTGAGTTAAAAGAGTCTTGAGATTTTCTTAGAAAGAAATTAATGTAATTTATATTTCAGTGCTTAGAATCATTTCATGTTAAGATAACCATAACCTTAATCTGAGCAAATCTTCTTCCATAGCATCTTTATTTTCTAAGCAAGGTGTACCGTGATAAGATAACTAAATAAATAAATAAGATGAATTAAATATAAAAACAATCTATAAATTCAAAAATAAATATATTAAAATTCATATTAACTGTTTACGCAAAAATATAATGTAGTGTTAAAATAAATTCATTAATTATAAAAATTCCTACAAAATAATTCACAATCGAGAAGGCGCTATTGAAAATTATTTTGAACAATATTAACGCCACTACTAAAACGACTTTGTAATTAGAGCACACCCAACGCTATTGTTTTTAGTCATGGATAGATAGAATTTTTTAAAGTAATTTTGTTGAAAACAAAATTATTTTTAAATTTAAGTATGGTTTTTTTTTAAAGAAAAGGACGTTTTAAAAAAACATTTTTTAATTTGTTTTTTATTTTCTACTTTTTAATCATTATTAAATGAAACTCATTTGTGTTTTACATTTTTTATATAAATATAAAGCGAGTTTCCTGGTCATCGCGCTAGATACGAAATGCCAATTGAAATTCACGCTGTTCTGGTGTTTCGATAGCTATCAACTGTGCTTTGTTTGGTTGTGAGTATCCAATCTTAATTTGTTTTCTTTTCTTGGTATCTAACCGTGGGGGGTCTCTTTCTTCATCGTTGTAGAATTTTGTTTCTTTTTTTCCAACATGCTTGCTGAGATTCGGTGTCTTTCGACACTTCTTTTAAAATAATTTCTGAGTAATTATATTATTCCATTTTTTATTTTCTCCACAGAATAGAGTTGTTTGAAATTATATTTGAACAAATTTAATTCTCTTTTATAAAATCTCTTTGTAAATAATTAATTTTACAACTATTTGTTTTTGTGCGTTTTTTTATTTTATTTAAATAGTATTTAAACTGAGAAGTAAGGTTTTACTTTAATTCTTAGAAAAAAAAAATCTTTGAATGCAGTTTTATTCTATATTATAACTTGGATAATTTAGTTTCATTGCTATAAATGATTCCAGTTATTTATATAAGTAAATCAGATGATTAGAAGGTAAATTTACACTAGTTATAAATCCTCTTTAATAATCACCTGTTTTGCCTACTTAGCCTCCTAGACCACCACTGGTTTTACACCAGAGGATGAATGAGGATGATGTGAATGAATGTAAATGAAGTACAGTCTTGTACAGTCTCAGTTCGACCGTTCCTGAGATGTGTGGTTAATTGAAACCCAACCACCAACAAAGAACCGGTATCCACGATCTAGTGTTCAAATCCATTTTTTTTTTTTTAACTTCCGGGACCACCGTAAGGTATTGCTTCAGAGGATGAGATGAATGATTTGTAGCGTGTGTGAAAATGACATACCTGACCGGGATTCGAACCGGGACCTCCGGATGAATGGCCAAGACGCTACCACTCGCGCCACGGAGACCGGCTTAGTATTCAAATTCAAATAAAGTAACTGCTTTTACTGAGATTTGAACCTTAGAATTTTCGACTTCGAAATCAGCTGATTAGCGATGACGAGTACACCACTAGACAACTCGATGGGTTTCAATAGTTACCTGATCAAATTATACTGAATCGACAGCTATTATCAACTGTCACCTGAATTACGTGAATGTATAAAATTTCACCATTGTATAAAATCGGAAAATTAGTTTAATTAAGGTTGCAAGATTTGAGGACAAGGTTAAACTATTCTAAAGAAAACCATGTAACAATAAACACTAGGTTTTTTGTTAATATTACTTAAAAATTCATCAGCATAGGAATATTGTTTTCAGAAAAAAAAATTTTAATTGTATTTTAAATAAATTGGTGGGAATAAGTTTTAAATGTTTCGAAAATATATGAAAAATTGCAATGAAAGAAGGGCCCTTTCTCATAAGCCAAAGTATTTTACTAAATTATACAAAACAATTGTGTTGTCAAGCTGGGTAGAGGTGGATATTGTTATTTTATGACAATTCATTTAACAAAGATGAAAATTTTTAAACAAACACAGCAATAAGTTAACTTATTTAATTCTCTAAATAACGGTCTACAAGATTCTTATTTATGGCGCCAGATAATGATCTGACAGTCCATTATTTTGTATCTTTAAAGTTCGTTCACACTTTTAGATGGAGACCCAAGAAAATATATTGTACTTTACACGAGAATGTATGTAAATTTAATAAATAATTGACACTTTCAACATTGTCTTTCGGCACTTCATTTCAAAACTGTATGGTTTGATTTTAATGTAAACTAAATCAATTTGAACATTTCACGAGATCTTTTCATTTGGTGAAACACCCAAAAATTTTGTTTTAAGGGTAATATAAATACTATCTTATCATTAATTGGAATTCTTCCTACTACGTGATCAGAAAATATACATGTATGTGAAATGCACAACGAAACGGTTTTATGCATATTTAAAGTTAAATGGTTACAATACATCCAGTGAACAATTTTTTCAACTACTATAGTAATTATATACAAAATTATGGAATCTCTTTTCCCTTAGGCTTACGGAACTGATTAGCACTTTACCTAAGCCTTTATTATTGAATTTTCCGATGGCATTCGTCTTAAAGATATAAAATTTCTTAAACGAGTAAAAATATCGTAAATCTATTTTGATTTTTGCTTGCCATGCTGTTATCAAGTGTTTTATTTTTTAAATTGTAACTTTTCAAGTGTGTTAAACTTTTTTACAATGAATTTCTAAATTTTTCATTTGATAATATTATGTCTTAGATTGGTTATATAACACAAATATGACTGATACATTAACACCGCTACTGGTAAAAAACTTATTTGAAGAAGTTACCGTTAATAGCTCCGACATATCTTTCAGATGATACAATTACAAAATTTGATTGCGGTTTATTAATTTTTAATAATTTTATAAAAGATTGTTTAATTTTTTATTTTTAATGTCTTATTTTTAAAAGAGTTTTTCAAGCAATTAACATGATTTGTTTTAATCCCGTAAATATTCCTGTAAACAATACGGTTGCTTATCTAAACTTATCTAACAAATAAAATTAATTAATAAATAATATTTATAGTTACCATAATAGAATGTAATAATAAATAAGAGAATAATTTTGTAAAACTATTTATAGTACACAATGTATGATTTATAGTTAACATTTAAGAATTCAAGTTTTAATTAATTGCATATTTTACGTCGGTACAAACTGTTATACTTTATCTAAATAAAGTCATTTTATCAGCCTAATGAAAAGGATAATAGAAACTTAGATTTAGAAAACTTATAACTGCATACAAAGTTTACTTGTTTTAATTATCAATTTAGGTCTAAAAGTTGTAAAAAGTAATTAATTATTCTTGAAGTAATAAAATAAATTAGTTTATATAGATTAAAACATTTCACTCATTCAACTTTTATTTTATCTAAGACTATTAACTGTATCATTATTTACTATTTTTAATATAAATTTAACGTACTTTTAAATTACATGTTATTTATTACAAATTTGCAATCTCAAATAAAACTTGTATCAGCTAACATCCATTTTTTAGAAATTATCTACAAGGTAAACAGTCACTGACCAATTAGTTGATAGAATTTAGCATGCCGTAGGACATTCGATGAGAATTATTCATTGGAAGTTACGTATGTAAATGTTTGAGTATAATGTCGGCCAAATTACGTACTCTTTTATCTTGGCTGTATGAAATTTATTTTTCTCCGAAGGAGAAAATTTTTTATAAGTTTGGCTGGGTTAATAAATCAAATTTCATGTGGAGAGACATTATGTGCGGTAGCATAGCTTAATTGCTGTTTTATCATTAATTAGACGAAACCTTAAGACGTAATATAGCGGAAATAAGGTATTTTTTTTTTTTGGAAATCCTGTTTACATTCTTACTGGATTCATTCCTATTCTAACTACCTTGTGAATGAGAGTTTCAGTAGTGTATCTGATTACAGGCCGAGGGTTCTATCTACAACAAATCAAAATGGCATAAAATTAAAAGCATATGTACGTTGTTTCTTTTCCATTAATGGATTTAACTTTTTTTTAAAATTATTATTAAGGGAATGGAACAAAAATGAACGAGATTTTGAAGAGATTGATTAGTATATATATATATATATATATATAAAACAAAAAATTGAACTTTAGGGAGAATAACTTGATAAAAACTATTTTTATAGAAATAAGATTACAATAAAAATAAGCGATTTTTGTTAAATATTCAAAAAGATATTCTGTTCATACAACTGTAGTTACATAAATTTTCCTATTTTCATATTTTTCATTAACCAGTCAGTTGCAATTTTTATTACGTTTACCTTCCCAGCGTAGATAATTTGCTAAAAAATAAATAAATTATTTACAAAGTAATAATAATATAATATTGAATAATTTTTTTAAATTAATTTAGGTGTTTAAATAGACTGTAAATAATCTATGAAAGAATTTTTTATTCATTGCTTCTAAGTCAAAAAACACTATTTTTGTCAGACGGACGTTTGTGCGTATGTATGTTGGCCTGAGTTAAAAGACCGTTGGTCTTATAACTCTGGAACGCGTTGATCGATTTTTCTTCGAACTTAATAGAAAATAAATTTCTGAAAAAATTGGAAAAGAGGTGAAAGATTTTGGCCAATTTATTTTTCTGCGCGCACAACGAGGTGTTTTCCAGTGACCGGTCACAAAATTACGTAGTGAATAATTAACAATTAAACTTTACATCAAGAATTAAACAGATCTAACGCCTATGAGGTATGCTAAATTCAAAATAAAACTAAAATAAATTCAATATTAACAATATCAAAACGCGCGTAAATTGCATACCTGTGCGAAATATATTTATATTATAGGAATAATCAAATACGTGAATATAGATAGATACATAGACCTTAAGAAACAAGACATTGGATAACATGGTCCCCTTCTGTCCCCTAAAAGTTTAAGTATATTTAATGCCTTGTTAATAGCATACAGCTAGTATGCCAAGTAATACCAAGTATTTTGGCAAATATAATTTCAAATCTTTACTGGGGCACTTTAGCAAAAACCTGTTTATTTTTTATTTTTTACAAAAGTTGTAAAACATTTTTACAAAGTACAAAGTAACTTTTATAGAAAACCTTTTGTAAAAACTTTTTTACAAAAGTTGAAGTTTTTTTTTTATCGAGATCACAAATTACCAAACATTTTTATCTAATATTCATCCCCTCCCCAAATACTGATTTTTTATATGTATTTTTTAGCTATATCTATCTCGCTTCATAAAAGGAGTTAATGGAAATTTTTTCATTATATTTTTTACACCAATAGGCCTTCAAATAAAAATAAATAAATAAAAAACGTTTATACAAATCACATTTCAATGGCTTATGATAATAAAAAAAATTTATTTATTTATTTTTTTATATTAAAATAAATCTTGCAAATTACCTATTGCATAAAAAAATAATTTTTTTATAGCTCTTACTCTTCAGCATTTCTTGGAAAAAAAGTTTTCCAAAAACTTTTAATCCCTTTGAAGAAAATAACAAGTTTAATTATTTCAATTACTCTCTCTCTATCATGGTATCTTTTAAACAATACTAAAAAGTTCATTTTTAAATCTATAATCACCACTTAAATAATATTTTCTTAAAAATTAATTTTACCCATATACTTCACTCAAAACGAAAAAAAATATCGCAATTTCAAATTTTTATTCCTTAAATCGTATTTTGTTAAACAATAAAGTCACTAAGATAACTTAATACCTTTAGTCTGATGAGGGAGTTCCCAAATTTTCAAAAAAATAGAAAAAAGTTTTTTAAATTTCGATTTTAATTTATTTAAAATCAATTCTAATGAATAATTTAATCTTTACAAAAGGCCTCTAATGAAATAGGTCTGAATTTCTAAAAAAAAAATGAAAACATATTTCTCAAAATTGCGATTGTATACTAATAAATACTAATTAATATTTCTGTACTTTATGGGAGACTACCAAAAGTAAAAAAAAAAAATCCTAGATTAGGTAAGAAATAAAGAGAAATTTTGTTTAAATTATTTTCAAACGTTTGAGTACTGTCGAGTTATTAGAATTTAGTTTAACTGTCAGTAGTAAACAAATTTCTTAGTATCTTGTATTTCATTTAATGATTTGTGAAGTTAGAAACATGTAAGTCGTTTTAACAAGAGAAGTTTACCAAACTTTTCCATTACAATATAACATTAAACATAATAGTCAGTAACATAAATAAGTTTCTTTATAGTGAGATTTCATCTGAAAATTTTGCAGCAAATATTATATAATATTTGTAAAATGTGAAAAGTATAGCATTTTCTAGTTTTGATTGTAAAATAGTTAAAAAATCTGTCAAAAAATAATATTATTAAACTGTTTGCATACTTTTGAAATACTGAAATTTCAAAAAGAAAGGAATAACAAACAGTTATCATGAAATTTTTAAATTATCAGTTAACAGGAAACTTAAATATTTATCTTAAAGTTAATTTAAAATAAATCTAAATTTTAAAATTAAATAAAATTATTTTATTAATAATTTATTATTATATTTTTTTTTTTTTAAATCAGTGAGTTCCTTCTTTTTAATTTTAATTAATTTGTATGCGAGAACGAGAATTTTTTATCCTTAATCCGAGATCAAAATTTTTTCTTTAATCTTATATCAAGAAAAATAGATATGATTTATCAATATTATTTATTTGTAAAATAAAAGTTATATTTAACTACATTTTCCTTATAGTATTTTAATCATCCTCTCTTTTTCACACACATACACACACACACACACACACCTTTAATTTTAAACCTATTTATATATTATCCTTTTTTTTACCTGCAATTTATTTTTATTTTTTTTAATATAAAAAAAAGGATTGGGGCCAAAGGATTGGGACCATAAATAAAATTTTATGCTAAGAGTAACGTGTCAGGAGAGACCACCCAAAGATAGGCCATCAAATATAATATTAGCAATACGCATCACCTTTCGTGACACAAACGAAACAATTACAGAAATAACAGCAAATAAACAATAAAGTTACAAAACAAGTCATCCAAGTAAACGTTTTGGTTGATGGTTTTAATTTTTGGATACTTGTGTAAAACAAAAAAAAAGCTCATCACAATTTGCCCGTAACAGCTTTCTGACCATATAGTTAATTGTTCTACTTGTGGGTTAGGAATGACATGGTCAGCCCACTTTAATATGAGAAAGAGGTGTAGGAAGACACTTCTGTAAGTCACCAGTGAGAACCCTGTATTTTGGGTTACTTTTAGACAATTGTGTCAATACTCTTTAAATCATATCTGGTTTTAGATTCTTCTAAATGGGAATATGATCTTTCTTAATTTGATATTTTTCTTCGTCATTCAAATTATCTTTCAATTGAGCAATGAATGAACCATATGTATCACACGTGTCACTCTCAGGTGATTTGAACGAAAGATTAAATTTGGTATTAAATGCATGACGATAAGTGGATTCAGTTGCAATATGTTCAGACCTGATGTTATATTCAGAACAGTACAGCAAGAACAACCGGTACATTTTCACAACTGTTAGTGCTGATCCTAAATATTGTTTTGCAGTCCTCTCTCACTGGTGTAATGGCTCTCATAAGCTAGAAAAGAAGAAATGTGTCTGATGACCTTGCCTTGGCTGTTCAAGATGGAATTTTTCCAGAAGTTGAGAAGAGACTTACCGCAGCCCTAAATGGTTTAACTGAGTATTATAAAACAAACTCCTTAAAACCAAATCCAGCAAAAACAATTGTATGGGCGTATCATCTGAAAACCAGGGAAGCAAAAAGACGATTGAATGTTACATGGAACGATCAGCAGCTGAAACACTCAGAAAAGCCAAAGTACCTTGGAGTTATATTAGACAGATCACTTACGTATAGGTCTCACTGTCAAAGCACAATGTTGAAAGTAAATACGAGGAACAATCTCCTGAGGAAACTCCGAAGCAGTAAATGGGGTGCTAAGCCAACCGTCCTGTGGACGACAGCTAGTGCTTTGTGCTATTCAACAGGCGAATATGCATGTCCTGTGTGGAACAGATCAACACACACCGAAAAGGTTAATATAGCGCTGAACGAGACCTGTCGTTTAATAACGGGATGTATGAAACCCACCCCAATTGAAAAGTTGCACCGAGCGGCAGGCATGGAGGAACCTGGAATACGTCTAGCTGAAGCCGAGTACATTGAACGGTTCAGACAATCTTTCGATACACGTCATACAATGTACCAGATGGAGCAACCACCCCCTCCGAGACTGAAATCGAGAAAGGGATTTTTGAACTCTACATCTATCGAGCTCCCTCCATGATTCCCAAAAAGAGCTCCAACAACTCCAGGATATGACCTGGACTGGCAAACGTGGGTGACTTTAATCCGGCTTCGAACTGGGGTTGCACCAACCAGAGTTAACCACGCTAGATGGCGTCAAATAGAGCCTAACGACTTGAACTGCGAGTGCGGTGAGATTCAGGACTCTGAATATCTTCTAAAATGCACCCTCTGCCCAACCAAATGCACAGTAGAAGATCTGTGGCAAGGAAATGCTTCTGGTGTTTCGGTGACACAATACTGGTCGCAAAGATTTTAATGTCTCATCGCTCGGACACGAAAAAGTAAAGTAAAGTATGGGAAATTAAATAATCTTTAATACGAATTTGAAAAAAATTCATCGTTAATTTGTAGCTAAAATAGAATACACATTTTTGAAAAGAAAATTTGATGGAAATATGGTTTTTCAACATCTTTTTGCAAAAACCTAGACAAAAATATTAACAATACAAATATTAACTTACGTCTGACAGAACAAAATATGTTCATAGTCAGAGAGAGGTTCATAGACAGAAGGATCGATCTGTGAACAAAATATGTTCAGGCTACAAAAGTATTCAGTTATAATGACACAATATTATTCAAATCTTAATACGGCTCTAGTAAAACTGGATTTAAAATATTTAAATTAAATTTGTAGATACAATACGCCTACAATACATAAAACTATACAATAAAATATACCCGAATAGTTGTTCAGATTTGACTGCTAAATGCTTTTAGCAGTCCCGACCCGACGTCACGGACAGGAAAAGAGCCCAGCAGAGATGCACCGTGAAGGGCAGCCATTAAAGAAGTGGATGAAGATCTTCTTATCCATTCCTAAAAACACTTACAATTAAATCAGCAATTGCGATTCCATCCGGGAAGGGGATCAAATAACTTACTTTCTTTTTGTACCCAGTACAATACACAGTAACATATATATTCCTGCCGAAAGGTTCTTTATAACTGTATTTAGAATTGTATTTTTTTTAATTTTATATAATTAATAGAATAATAAAAATGACCGTGTCCGTGATCTCATTTCTCATGCTTCTTTATAATCTTCCTCCTCGACAATTTCTTGTACGATAACAAAAGTGAAAATTATATCGGTCATTTATTTACGTGATTTGTTCAAAGATTACTTGTTTCGGGTATTAGGATGTCTACCTTTACGTATAATATTTTGTTTTCTCTCTCCAATGTAATTATTCTTTGGTATGATCAGATTTTTGTCTCTCCATTCTTATTTTTAAGTCTTTTGTCTTTTCGTGGCTTTCAAAATTGCTATGTAATTCGTTGAACTCTCTCTTCATAATTTGTAACTTTCGTCGTAGACATTTCAGGATTCTCTTTGTAAATTTGTGAAAGTCTAGATAATACTTGGGCTGTTCTCTTTTTCGTCGCCAAAAATTAAAGGAGAAGCACTTTTTCCACATGTTGCTAATCTAATTAATCTTATAATCTATATATATATTTAAACTATATGTACCTGTATTTACGAAGTCCTTACATTTATCAATATATATACATATATATATATATATATATATATATATATATATACACGTTAGAAAAAAGACTAGCTGAGCTGAAGATTTTTGTGAAAAGTCGCGTTCGACGTTTTCAAAAACCAACGACGTATTACTCACTCTCATTCTCAGAGCTGATCATTTCTGCAACAGCCAAAAAACTTGAGTCATTGGTATTAACCCAAACTAGGATACATAAAAAGGATAGGATAGATAGGGTAGGGGTCAGGTAAAAAAGGCAGGACAGGTTAAAAAAAGGACAGGTTTAAATTAAAGTATAGGTATTTAATTTAGGTATTTGTAACAAAGTGGGGGGTGGAAATTTTTTCTTATGGATGGGTATTCCATGTTAGGGAAGGGTGATGATTTTCTCTCCTTATACCTTTGACTCGTTCTGATCATCTGTACGATGTCAAGGATGCTGCACTATTGATCAGATTTTGTAAGAAAGTAGTGAGTATACGCCGTATGTTTATTTTTTCAATAACGATTTAAGCTATAACGATATAAAGCGAGAGAAGCTAGAGAATGAGATAAGAGGACTGAAGATCACGAGCAAGTGAATTGAAGGTGCCAGGGGCGACGGACAGCCCCCTGTGGAGCCCTCGTGCGTCTGCACTTGTGCGGATGGGCGACGGTGATGAAGCACGGGGTCCTTGGACACTAAAGGCACCTCCTCCTGAACTGCAGGACCGATCCGAGAGGAGAAAAGGTGAGATATGAGTTTTAGTCGGTATGGTGCGGGTACACATAGGCTCTTAACATTAGCCGAACCCGTGCGAGTCCGACACTCCCCCATTTATGGGGGGTGCGTAAATGGCATTTCTCAAAAAAAAAAAAAAAAAAAAAAAATGTTTTTCATTACAAAATATCTATTTTCTACGACGATTTTGTTTATTAGACTCTTCAATCGTGTAGGTGTAAAGGTTATGAAACCAAATTATTTGTTGATATATATTGATACAAGTTATTTGTCTCCGGTTGAAAACTCTAGTCTAATAAACAAAATGGTCGTAGAAAATAGATGTTTTGTTAGTTTAGTTATTAGTAGTAATTCTATGTTATTAATTTTATTTATATGTTTGTTTAATTATGTTGAAAAAATAAATGAAACAAAAACGTAATCGAGTTTTTTTATATAGGGCTATTAGGGAGAGATTTCACTCGTAAAAAAAATCGTAACGCGCCATGGTTGCTACCTCCAACGTGGTGTGGAAACGTATCAACAACCTTGAAGAAATAATTATATATAACAAACATTTGACTTACATTCAGCTTATTAGTATTAAAACAATAATTAATGCACAATAAGTACCAATACACTAATTTTACTAATGTGTAAAGATTACCTTACTTTAATATAGGCTAGAAAATTGTAGGTGTAACGGTTATGAAACCAAATTATTTTTTGATATATATTGATACAAGTTATTTTTTCCGGTTGAAAACTTTAACTTGAAAATTATTTGTAGGAAAAAAATTCAGCTGATCTTACGGTTAGGTTTTGTTGATAGCTTTCTTTTTGCAAACATAAAATTAAATAATAATATTTTATCAAAGAAAAGAAATTAGGAAAAAATTTACTGGCACTTGTGCACATTAGGTGGTACCGCAGTTTGAAAGAAATTTGTTAAATTTGTTAATTATAAGCAACAAATTTTCGGGTTATTGTTTAAAGTTTTTTTATTACAGTTTCAACTAATCATTAATTAGTCGTTAGTTAGTGAGGTTAAATTTGGTTAATTTATATTTATAATTATAAACGGCAAACCTCTCTGTTATTAATATCACCCGATATAACCATTATATTTCAAATTGCGGTACCATCTAAAGTGCGCAAGTGCCAATTTTTTAATTTACAATGAAATACTTTTAGTTACACTTTACAATGTTATTCATCACATTAAAGATTTCTCTTAGACTCGTGCAAGAAGACTGCCACGATTTCCTACATGCAATCGCAGCACGATGCGTTTCAATGCACGTTACCTGGTGAAGATCATGTTCCGAAATTTCACGATGCATTTTATTTTCTAAAACAAAGTCATCTCAAGACGGTTACATTATTAAATTCTATTCTTCCCATTAAAAGGCGAAGGCTTAAGAATTCACAGTACAAAGATAAGCAGTTTATAGAGGAAATCTCATTCAGACAGCTAAAAAGTAAATGATAGTCATAAAAGATTTTTAAATGGGGTTACGAATTACTGGCAGCAGACTCGAACCTTCTGTAAATACCTTTTTAATAACGTGAAGAAAAAGAACAAAGGCGGAGATAGAAAAATTTTGAAAAACCAGTAAAAGAAGTATTAATTTTTTTATGTACTTTTTCGTTTATTCCCCCCCCCGCCCCATGGGAAAAGTTTCCAAGTTTTTCACCTGGAAATAACTCAAAATTACAGGAAATATACAATTTAAGTAAATATTATTTAATAAAATAACTTAAATTTGTTATTTCACAAATAATATAAACTGCAGCTACTTAATAACCATTAATTTCATAACAATTTCGTAATTTAAAATTTTTTTCTACATTTATTTTTTTTTATTTGAATTGGCAGAAAAATGCAAAAGGTACATCTGATAAAAATAAGTAAATCTAATAAAACAATAAAGGGAGACTGCTAGGATATAAAAAGTAATATAAATACATAAAACTCATTTTATTAAATGAAACATGCAACTATAATTAAAAGATATCACAGGCATGCGAAACTACAATCTATTTGATTTTTAAATGCACGTCATACTAAAGGGTACAAATAGCATAAACAAAAATGGTAAGTTAAAATTTATTTTCAAAAATCATTTAAGGTATTAGTTTTAGATCTAAAAACATTTATGTAATTTGGACTTCTTTAACAAAAATTAAAAAAATAGATGTAAAAGAAATAGTCAATAACTAGTTATATATGTTGCAGGGAAATGATGAAAACTGAAATTTTATCAAATCCCTAAGGTAGATGATCAATTCACGAAATATGTTAAAATTACAACTCTGTGGGGTGAAGAAAGTAAGTGAGTTGATCAAATCAGTGAAAAACTGAAATAATATTGTTTAGATATTAAAAGAATTTATTTAGTAAACCATGCACTATTAAATGCAGAATAGGTAATACAACAATAGTTATTGAAACAAAAATTATTTGTTCGAAACTAATTAGCAAAAGAAATAGGTATAAGCTATTTTTTTTTTTTTTAATAGGATGTTTTTAGTCCATTAATTTTTATTAAAACGTTGTTGGATATTTGTAGCATCTCGAGTTACAAAATAACAAAAAAATTGCAAAAAAATTACGCATTTACTTTTTTTACAGACCCTTTTATTTACATTGTATTTTGGATTGTTCACAGGAAAATTTCTTAAATCCTTAACCTCCAAATAAGGATAATTTTTCTGCAATCTCACGCAAACTTAGGTTAGTCCGTAGAACTGAAATGAAGTGTAGTCTTGCACAGTCGAGTAAAAATGTGAAGTGTAGTCCTTGTACAGTCAGTTCGACATTCCTGAGAGATGTGTGGTTAATTGAAACCAAACCATCAAAGAACACCGGTATTCACGATCTAGTATTCAAATCGCTGTAAAAATCTTACTAAGACTTGAACGCTGGAACTCTCGACTTCCCAATTAGCTGATTTGGGAAGACGCGTTCACCACTAGACCAATCCGGTGGGTTTAACTTTAACTTAACTAACCTAAAACAACCTAAACTTAACTTAAATGTAAAACCTAATGTGGTGGTGTGGTAACGGGGACTGGTAACAGGCGAAACACATAGCTGTGCAAGTCCTGATTTGATTATTTCATCTTTTCACTAAATCGATCAAATCACTTTCTTTAGGGAAATCGCTCCACAGAGTTGTTATTTTACATATTTTGTGAATTGGTCGTCTACCTTTGGGATTTGATCGTATATATACATATACAGTACATATATATATATATATATACACACAAAAAGAGGAAGCAAGAGAGAGATATTAATGATAAAATTTCAAAATTCGGATTATACGGAGGAAATTTAACAAAAAATTAGTAATTCACAACGTGATATATAAACATCAATGGAGAAGGTTTCACTTTTTTACATTTATAAATAAATTTGTATATAAAAAAGCAATGAAATATATGATATATATTTAAATAACAATCATTGGTAATGATTCTTAATTACATTAAAATCCAGCCTCTTAGATTTGTTTTTTTTTTTTATCTATATATTGACTTTAACATTAAACAATAAATTGTTTTAGATATTCATATTTGCTAGTAAAAACTATAACCACAGGTTGATTTAACTGCTAAGAGGACTGGTCTGAGCACGCGCATTTGTCACATAACGCTCGCATGATCCGCCGAACCCTTTCGTACATTCGAACATTATTAAAAAGAACTATAAAAATATAAGTAACGCTTCACGATATACATACACGTTATTTATATGTAACGTGCCATAAAAACTTGTTATTCAAATTATATTGCCAATATAACAATTTTTTTTTTTTTGTCTTCAGTCATTTGACTGGTTTGATGCAGCTCTCCAAGATTCCCTATCTAGTGCTAGTCGTTTCATTTCAGTATACCCTCTACATCCTAAATCCCTTACAATTTGTTTTACGTATTCCAAACGTGGCCTGCCTACACAATTTTTCCCTTCCAATATTAAAGCGACTATTCCAGGATGCCTTAGTATGTAGCCTATAAGTATGTCTCTTCTTTTAACTATATTTTTCCAAATGCTTCTTTCTTCATCTATTTGCCGCAATACCTCTTCATTTGTCACTTTATCCACCCATCTGATTTTTAACATTCTGCTATAGCACCACATTTCAAAAGTTTTACATATTCATTTTTTTACCCTTTAATGCTGTGTTTCATTTTATAAATAAGTTTATAACGTTTTATCATATTAAAAACTGATCGATCAGTCGATATAGTTGTAGCATGTTGGCTGCTAAATATACCGGTCTCGGGTTTGATTCTGGGCAAAAATTTCACTTTTTTTAATAACTCATTAATTTCATCGACCATATTCTTCGCTCGTTAAAATACACGTGTAGGGTATTACGAGGTCAAATTGTAAATAAAACTGGAAAATGTTATGTTATTACGTAAAATTAAAATCTTTTTTTTTGTAAATTACTTTACAAAACGGATAAACTTTATCGTAATATTTTTATTTAATTTATTAAAATTTAAGGTGATTAATTATTATTTTAAATAAAATGTAATAAATATAAAATAATCGACAAATCTTGATTTAATTTAATTATATCGAACGTCTATATAAGAAATGTCTTTCTTTATAAGAAAACGTCTATATTAACGTGTTACTCGCACAGCAATACTCATACGTACGCACACACACATGTACGCATGTTTACGGTTGTATTTGAATTGTACAACGCTTGTTCCGTACTGTCTGACGGTAGCCAATCAGAGCGAAGTTAGCCACCTGCGTTTGTTAAACTCCCGTCCCTCCCTTCCCCTCATAGCATTAGTTAGACTGACAAAAGTTTTTACTTATGACTCATCACAAAAAAAATAAATAAAAAAAGATTTACCTCTAAAATTCCTCTTAGCTAAAGTCCTCTGTCACCGTATAAACTATACAATTTTATAAATTATGTTATTGTATTATTTTATCATTAACTCTTTGATTTTTTTTAAAATCTAGCACAAATGAAGTATTACAATAAATAAAAATACCTTCTAAACTAGAATGATCTAATATACCGGTGATACAGATGGGGTTGATGAAGCTTTCTATTATTTAATCAAATCTAATGTTCAATCTTGTGTAATGTCTTTATCAGTAATGTAAGATTTCGCACGCACACACACACCGCGCGCAAATGAAATCTGTTACTCCATAATTAATAATTTTTATTAAAATACCAGTAGACCCGGTAATGCTTCGCTATTCCTATATATATATATATATATATATATATATATATATAGAGAGAGAGAGAGAGAGAGAGAGAGAGAGAGAGAGAGAGAGAGAGTGAAAGAGGGAGAGAATTTGATAAATTTGATACACAATTGAAAATGTGATAAAAAAATTAAAAATCTGAACTTGACAAATTTTACCTTTCACTTATTCTTCTTCCCCTTTTCCCTTTCTAACTTCTCCCTTTCACCCTTCCCCTCTCCCAGTTTCCTTTTTAATAAAGAACAATAGCATTCGTTTATGCGAAATTTTTATTATACAGTGTATAATATACATTGTAATTCAAAAATAAAACCGTGAAGTTATAAAGCGAATGATAAAAATATTCAAAAAACTTACATTTAATTTATAGCTATATATTAAAATAACGATGAGACAAACGTGTATTACTGGCATATATAATTTTTATATTGAATATAATATATATCTATAACAATAAAATTTTATAACTTATATAGTAATTTTTTTTTTCTTTATTCTTTGCTTACCTACAGAACCGAAACCACAATTAAGCATAAATACAGATTTGGGGGATGCCATCCTAAAACTAGCTCGGCAAAATTGAAGGTTCCACCCAGGTAGCCGGGAACCGGTCTTTCGATTAGTCGCCATGCCTCAAATTAGGGAACCATGAAGGGATCCCCCACCGGGACTGCGCTCTTACCTTCAACCCGCCTTGCCACTGTTCATAAGTTGAACACATAAAATTTAATTGCATTCCTCGTAAGTCACCACGAATAAAAAAAAAAAAAACTCTAGTCGTTTTCGGCAATTCAAATTGAAAATTTAAAAATATTTGAACAATGAAACTCAATTTGCTTAAGATAACTTTTTGTACACTCACTGGATAAGTTCATTAATCAGAAGAAAAATAGAAATATTAATCTAAAACGAGATATCCCTTCCCACGAAAATATTTATGGAATGGAAAAGAAACTTTAAAAATTAATATTCTTAAAACAATTAGATATCGAAATCGTATTGTTATTCAACAATGAAGTTTACGCATAGTAATTGATAAAGTAAGTTTTCTAATTCGTGTTTATTGCACTTCTTAAAAGTCTTTCTTTAATAGACTAATTTTTCCTAACACAGGTTTCTCATTTTATAAGCTGCGGGTAAAAAAAAAATAAAATAATATTATGTACAATCGTTATTGTTGATGTTAGTTAAAATATTCTAGCATTTTATTTGTAGATTCAAACGAAAAATAACTTTTTACCAATAGCATATATAAAACAAAACCCTTATAATAATAACAATTATGAAACATTGTTTACGATTTTGTTATTTTTAATTTCTTAAATCTCCCCAAAATGGCTTTGCAAGAAAATCAATAAAGTTAGAAAGAAAATGAAATTAATTAAATTCTTTAATTTATAATTTAAATTTAATTAAATTTAAATTACCCCAGGATAGGATTACTAAGTGAATTATCGATCAATTTTGGCCTTTAAAAATCCGCCATTATGGATCAAACAAATTAAAGGAGACGTGCAAGAATTAAATTTGACTTACGAAGATTTACTTAATAAATCCGAAAAATTAAAATTTTTTTATAAAGATCCGAAAACCAACTTTAAAGTAAGAACTTTAAAAGGGTTTATTCAGAAGAGGACCGTAAAGCAAGATCATTAAGAATGACTAAACATTGGGAGAAAGTAAAAGCTAAGAACTTAAAGGCCAAACGATCGGCAAAAAATACTTGAATTATTCTGACTAAAGTAGTCCTTTGCGGCCTTAAAAGTAAAAAAAAAAAAAAAAATAAAGAATTCTGTTAGTTATTTCAGGGTATACAACGAAGATATCTATATAAATAAATGTAAATGTTCGTTTGTTCAAAATCTTAATCTCCGAAAGTTCTTCACCGACTGCTTTGAAATTTTTACACAACGTTGCATTCGAATACGCGCACGTTTTTATACATCTACTATTTATATACCTAAGATGTCATATCTGTGCTTTTTTTGAAAAAAATCTCTATCTGTTGGACTTAAAAGCAACACACGCCATACAAAATATTTTACGATATCATTTCAATATTTCCGATATGTGCGTCCGCTATAGACTAAAAACTACTGGACCGATTTACGGGCGGGGAAAAGGGAAATAGGAACAAATCGAAGAAGGTAAAAAGGGAAAAACAAGGAAAAGGAAATGGAAAGGGAAAGAAGAAAAAAGAAAAGGGGTTGGGGGAAAGAGAGGGAAAAAGGAAACAAGGGAAAGAGAATGGAGAAAGGAAATGAAAAAGGGAGGAAATGGGGAAGAGAGAATTGGGAAAATGGAATATGGTAAAAATGAAAATGGTGTATAGGAAAGTAGGAGGGGGAAAGGAAGAAATGGAAAAAGGGAAAGTTAAATTTTGTGAAATTCTGTAATGTTCATTTTGTTACTATCAGTTGTTTCTTTTATCAGAGTTTCAATTGTATT
Source organism: Lycorma delicatula (assembly GCF_047948215.1). NCBI lineage: Eukaryota > Metazoa > Arthropoda > Insecta > Hemiptera > Fulgoridae > Lycorma > Lycorma delicatula. The sequence continues at coordinate 137,679,612 of NC_134461.1, read as the reverse complement.
CATTTAAATACTCAAATCTAGCAGTAGTGAAGCATTGCCAGATCTGCTAGTAGGTATATATTTGAATAAAATCATTTTCACATAATTAAATTTTTTTATTAATTCATAATCGATTTATACTTGAACTTATTTCTTATTTTTATTATTATTACGGAAAAGTTTTTGTTAAAATCCATGAAAAAATAAATAAAAAAATTAGGAAGAATAAAATGTAATTTTTCAGTTTTATAATCAATCCGGGAACTGAAGAAATTTCAACTTCACCGCGGGTGAAAGAAAATAATGGAAATATCTTTGTAAAAAATTAAACAGCGAGTTTGAATGGAACACTAAGGTTCAAAAAGTACGCTGTAGGCTACAGGGCTCCAACAAAGAAAAACTGTTTAAAAATTGATCCTTAAAAAAAACCGACTAGAAATTGTCTGAGTATTATAGAGAAATATAACTTTTAAAAAAATTATTTAAAAATTTTGTGGACACATTTTTTTATACATACATACGTATATTTTTAAAATATGGAAACCTTTAAATATTTCGACTGTTAAAATAGAGAAATTAAATTTTTCTACTTCAAAACGATATATTTTTCCTTTAAATAGTATTTCGACTGTTAAAATAGAAAAATGATACTTTTCTATTTCAAAACGATCAAAATTTTTTTTCGGTATGAAACCGTATTGTGCTATACGACACTTTTGAATCTAACTGTGAAAAAATTAAACGGTCACTAATTGTTTTAATTTACTTTAAAATGACCAGTCGCAATCATATAATCTGTACTAAAGATATTTGAGTTTTTCTCCGATGGGGGCTCTTCTGGAGACTTGGATATGATCTCATACCGTAAAATAGATCATTTCGAGCAATCGCTATCTTTTTTTTATATATTTAACGGTCGAAATATTATTTCCCATTGTTTAGTAACATCCTTTATACAGTGTTTTTTTTATAATGCAACGTAAGCAAAATACTTTTTAGAAAAGTTAATACAATAATCTCTGATGAAGAAGTTGGCAGCACTACCTAATGTTGTTGTTTTATAATCAGCTAATATACATCATTTTATTTTTTATTTTTTGAGTTATTTATATTTGGTTAACTGTGTTTTTTATTAAGCAAAAATGGTTTTGAACACAGAAGAAAGGATTTTTATTGTGGAAAATTATTTAATAACAAAATCTTTTGTTTTGCGCCAAGAAACTGTTCAATTGAAGTTCCCGGGTAAGAATGTATCAAATAAACCTTCAATTCAGCGTTAAATAAAGAAATGTAGAGTTGTTGAATTATAGAATAAAGTAATTTAAACTTGTTCTGCTTGCAAGCAGACACATAGCCGGAGTTAATGAGATTAGCCAGTACTTAGTACTTAATGACGAAACATTGGAAGATGTTAGGGTAAACTTTTTAAACTCGTCTAACAAATCATTACGAAAACTTGCGCAATGAAAAAGAAATATCTGTATAGTGCCTTGAAAGCTACCCCGCTACTTAACTTAAAGCCATACTGCATGTATTACACCCAGTCGTTTATGCTGCTAGGTTCCACTACTTTTACTTTTTTCCCCTTACTCCCTTACACCAGACCCGCCACTAAGCATAGAACAGCGTAGGGGGTGTCCTTTCTACTCTAATGCCCTTCCCATCTACCAGCGGTATGTCCGGCATGGCAGGTCAAGGTGACAGTCGGATCTTTTTTTTATATTATATTAGTATGCAACCCATTAGAGTACCCCCACTTCCTGTGTAGTTTTTTTAGTAGTGTTCCTGTATAAGGCTATCCAGCTTCCAGTTGTCATTATACAACAAGAACCACCCACCTCGGCGAACCGTCCTCTCCAGATGGAGGCTGCCCTCCCTAACTAAACACACGCACGATTACACACGATCGAGGTCCCACCGTCACGGGATTTTGTCTTCAATATTCTAGTAGCTAGCTTCTCCACATTTCCCCAGGCCTGCCTACTGGAAAGCATAACTCAAGAGTCCTCTCTGGAGTAAGCCAGGTCAAACCCAGCTCCTGTCAAACACCGTCCCACCTACAACAGTGATGTATGGTGTGCTCCGGTGTGTGCTGTGATACGCAGTATCTACAAACAGAGATAGCGCCTTTACCAAACCGGCAAAGGTACCCCTCAACCTCCCCACGCCCGATTAGCAGTTGGGAGAGGTAGAATCGCATCTCTCCAAAGTCACGTTGAACCCACAGATCAATGCTATGTATAATGCGTCTGGTCCGTTCTCCCGTAGGAAAAGCATTCCAGACTTCCTGCCAATCTCTAATATACAATCAAATGAGATAGATTCGTGGTTTCAACAAGAAGGGGCCACACGTCACACGGCAAGAGCAATAATGGAACTTTACAGAAATTTCTTTGGTGAAAGAGTAATATCGACTGGCTTATGGTTAGCTAGATCATCTGATCTTTATCCTGCAGATATTTTCTTTGGGAATGTTTAAAACGTTGTGTGTTCAAAAATAGTCTACACACCCGTTTGAAGAAATGAACATAACTCAAGAATTACGAGAAATTGCAAGAGGTGCACTTCGAAATTTTGAACAAAATATGAAAAAGAAAAGGCTTGCATTGATGAAAATGGTGGTCACTTTCAACATATGTTTTAAAAAAATTTGATGTCAATATTGTTTTGCACAAATAATTTTAATATTTATAACTAATGTCGATTAAATATAACACATTATTTTGGGTTGCGTTTTAAAAGAAATAGTTATGTACATAACTAGTGTACATAATATAATTTATAATATATATATATATATATATATATATATATATATATATATATATATATATTAATGTTATACGTTTTTGCACAATGTATTAGGAGACATCTGAAGAAGTACTTGTTTACTATCAAAGCGTCAAAAATTTAAAGAACGAAAAACAGAATTAAAAGTGTGTTCGCGCGAGCGCGCGCGCACACACACACACACACACCACCTACCAACCCACGCCCCACCACACACACACACCTACCAACCCCCACCACACACACACACACACCTACCCACCACCACCACACACACACCTACCCGACCATACCCCAAACACACACCTACCCACCACACACACACACACCACCCACCCCCCACCACAACACACCCACACATACCCAACCCCACAACACTCACACGCACACACTGTAAGTTATAGGCATAAATTCTTTATTAAAAGTATGCGAAGGAAAACATATTTATATTTCTGTAACTATATCAATATTTTGAAAGTTGTGCATACTTAATGTCATTCCAATGATTTAATTTGGTTAAACTGGAATATATACTTTATCTATGGTAAAGTTGCCTTTAGATAACCGCATAGCAATAATTATAATCGACCGATACGAATTGATGTAATGTATTAAGTTTTCACATAAACCAACAGATAAATATTTAGACCAATACATAACGTTAAACGTTTATTTATTCGAAGTTTCTATCATATTCAATGCACTCTAGTGGTGAGTAATCAAACTACATTAACACCTATCATAGAGTTTATACTTACGTTTTGATTACTAATAAATGTTAATTACTAATATGTTAAACACTTTCAACATTTGTATAGATCTTAAATAAATCATCAATAAAATATTTGTAAAGATCATTTGTATTTTTATCAGTCATTTTAGTAAACTTCGTTAAATTAACACCATATTAACAAAATTTTGAAACGTTAATAAATGGTTAATTGGATATTAAATTGGAAAATATTTTGGGCAACATCTTGGAAGATTTTTTTGAGAAATAAAATTATTGTAGGGGCTGGCCTTGGTTGGATTATATAGGTTAACTAACATTCAAAGTAATCTGATAGTCTTATGTGGAGCTAAAGAGAATTGTAGGACCAGGAGTAACTATGAATAGAAACACTATCAGATTTAATAAACGGAGAGTAATAAGAAGTATTACGGAAATTCTGTATAAAATTTAAAATTTGTTTATGTATTTATATATTTTATGTAATAATGATTTTACCGAAACGGTTAGGTTATATTACTCATGTCAAGTCGCCTGATATGAAAACGACACAGCTATTCACTTTCAGAAAACGGCATAGATAACAATAATCGAATTATACACCAGGCTTACCAAGAATATGAGGAATGAAGTGTTTTCCCACTGCCTTCTTCTGTGAAAAGTTTATATACCTATACATCAGCATATTCCACGTCCTTGAAATACACTTGAATTTTGCACCCACAAGTAGTAACTTCACTCTTTTCACTTAAGGGTCTGGTTGTCTAATGAACATCATTACTGTCATTGAAAGAAACTTTATTTTATACTTCTTCTTTCTCAGATGCTTCACATTCATTGCAGACTTAAAGAAAGAAAGAAGGGGCAGATTTATGAAGCAAGAAATCTGAAGTATTTAATAAGTAATTACTACTACGCAATATCCAGTACCTGTCTAAAGTTTATGAATACATAAATATATATATATTTTTTTAAAGTAATACTTCAAAAGATACATGTAATATCTTTAGAATAAACAAGTATAAAAATAAATCCTTTTGAAACTAATGTAGGAAAATAAACACGCATTAGATTCCTGTATTTGAAACGAGTAAAAGATTTATTGAGTATTAAATTTTTTAAATTAAATTTAAATTTGTGTTGTAACTGTCAGTTGATGTATAACATGGTATACAAATTACAACCTAAATGTTCAGTTTTAGTCTGGCAGGTAGCTGTAGCTGTCACATTTTATAACGAAGGGTTTTACTTCTGTAAAATAAATATATGAAGTAATTTTAAATTCTATGTTAAATGATATAAATAAAGTATATGGAAATATTTGTGACAAAAACAATATTTATCCGTCAAAATAATCTATTTTAATTTAATTTTATCTGGAATTTATGATTAAATATGTTAAGTTAAAATTTTAATATAAGATGATTATTAATTATTTCACGTATTTACTTCATGAAATTTAATTTATGTTGTAAGTAATAAAAATAACATTTACTTAAAGCTAGTCCATTATTTGTACTCTCTTTAACCGCATTTACATTACCTTCCAAGTTTATAAAATAACATTTGTTTTAAAACTTCTTATGGATTGAAAACAGAAATGTTTAAAAACATCGAAATTTAAAGGCCTTTTTTGTATTTTAAACGTTTCACGTTTCCCAGCCGTTGTTGACAAAGTAAAAAGGAAAAAACGTTTTTTAAATTTGTTTTATGTAAATAGGGTCGGTCGCATTATTTAATGCGATTAAGATAAGAGATCAGTACTGATAATTTTCTGATCGGAAATGATGTTCTTCCTGCAACATGCGTTAAAATTTTAGGTCGGGTTAGGTTGCATTCCTTTACTCCGTACAGCCGAATTTATGGAATGAGTTTTGGGTATGTTTGTACTTTATACAAATATACAAAAAACATGTTTAACAAATTCACTAGAACTACATTAATCTATCTCGCATAGTAAAGATCGAATTAAAAACAATTTTGGCTAAACAGGAGTTATATAAATGGAAGGTATTTTTTAAAGACCTGTTGATTTTTTTGAGACATTTAAAATAATAGTTCCATAATAAATAGATTGCAATGTTTAGTGTTATAACTGTGTTAAAACTGTTAACGCGTTTTTATTCATACAAAAGAACAAATTAAATTTCAGGCGAAAATATATAATATACAAGAAAATATACAAAACCAAGCATTTATTAAATTCTGATTTATCATTTAGGATCTTGAAAAAAAAAGTTTTAGTAAAATTCATTGTTAGTATGATGTTTCGATGCATAAATTTTTGTTTCCAGAAACTATGTGTTGATAATATGCAGCTCTTTCATTAATGGTAAGGCTAGTTGCATTGCTATTAGTGGCTCTCGTCTAGTGGTGAACGCGTCTTCCCAAATCAGCTGATTTGGAAATCGAGAGTTCCAGCGTTCAAGTCTTAATAAAGTCATTTATTTTAACATGGATTTGAATACTACATCGTGGATACCGGTGTTCTTTGATGCTTTTTTTTCTGAGGCTGTCCACCCAACCTAACATACTAGAAACCCATACTTCTTTCATCTTCATTCTTCTGTTTTAGTACTGTCTTTATATAATCAGCGACCTTCCTCCAGTTCTCCTTACTGCTGAGCATGAAATCCACGGTCTCCTTCGGCGTTTTTCCATGAATACCCGCGTCGTGTCTTAGTCTTATCCATTTATTACATACTAAAAACGTACGCTCAGAATCATCGTCCTGTTCGCAGTACACGCACGTGGGTTCATTCCTTCTTCCCACCTTATGGAGATAACCATTGTCAGTTAGTTGACTATTGGATCACCCATGTCCCGTCAGGAACTGGGTGATCCAATAGTCAGTTTCTCCATGCCGCCTGTTAATCCATCCTGTTAATTCTGGAATTAAGGTTCTTGTCCATCCAGCCACTCCAGCCTCCGCCCATCTCTCCTGGCAGATTCTATGTATGTTTTCCCTGACTTCATTTTCTGCTCTCCCTAAAAACTAGTCGGTTCTATATCTGGCGATAAGGTCAATCGGTAACATTCCCGAGAGCACACAGAGGGCCTCGTAAGAAACAGTTCTATAGGCAGATACTACTCCCAGTAGTATCCCCCTGTGTGCTCTCTTCAATATGTCTCTATTTCTACTAATAGTGAGAGCAAAAGAGCTCTTTCTTTGGAAGCTAAAAAGGGGGGAAAAAGGTTAGGACAACCCAATAATGAGCGATGAAAAAAATATAAATGAATCTTATAATTTGTACGATCTATACCGTATTTTCACTTTTAGTTATTTCTTTTTGTCAGGTTTGTAATATTCTTATACAATTCGAAATATAGAAATATTATAATCTTGGATTACACATAGAAATAGACGTAATTGTATGTAGACGTAGAAATTAGTATCTACGTCATATGCTCCTGTTTGTTACGAAATAGTTTTGAACTCTACCAAACAGCTTTTTAGGAAACAATTTCTGTGTAATTTTAAAGAGGGAATTAGTAATATTAAATAATAAATTCTAATAAACATATAGATAATTTAAATAGAATTTTAAAATGTCTAATTTTAATGAATAGTAATATATCCTACATCGAATTTAATTAATGGCACTGTCTCAGAACAAGTCAAACTAATCTACAAAAAAAAGACGACCAACTGTCTAATACAGAATTAACTATAGCCTACTGTAATAAGAAACGTATTTTATATTTATATTAAAAGTTTATTTAGAATGTCGAACGTCGTATCTCGTAGAAGCATAAAAAAACGATCGTGTATGTGCGGAGAGGTCAAAAAACGGAATTATTAGAAAAAAGTGGCAGAAGCTTTTCAGTAATTATTGAAAAGGTAAATTAATAAATCGTTGATAATCTCTCAACAACAAACTTAAAACTTTTAAATACTTTAAATCAATGGAAAGAAAATAATAGCTGAAATTTTAAAGGAAATATTTTTCTCTTTTGTCTTCTTTTAATAAAATCAGTACAATAGATTACTGTTAAAAATATTACCGGAAGTAAAATAATATCCAAAAGGATCATCAAAGTTAACTTCTGAGAAGAAGATAATCAGAATTTAAATTTACACAAAGTAGAAATGAAATCATTCAAATGACTAAAAAAAGAACCCACAACAAAAACGATGATAAAATAAAATTATTGTCTTTATTACCAAGACGCTAACCAAATATTGGTAACAAATTATATTTGGTTAATTGTCTTCTACGTAAGAAGTGCATGGGTTTTATTATCTAAGTTTTAAAATTAGCACAAAATCAGAACTTAAATGTCTGAGCAAGTTATAAAATGACGGCCATATTTATTTTTCACTTCGTTATATCTCCATAAATATTAGTTTTATCAAAATATATGTTCTATGCTAAAATATTAATCATTTTATTTTTTTAAACTGTTTAGCAAATAGTCGAGTTATGACAGAAAATTGATGTAATTTTTTGTCATAATTATTAAATCTATTATTGTGAGAAAATTATTACTTAATCTGATATTCTAATTTACAATACTGGAATTAGCATTAAATAAAAAAAAATTAATATTTAATCGAGTTGAAGGTTAATTGGAGAACATGAAAACAAACACAAAATTACATAAATTTTTAGCAAACAACGTACATTACCATACGTTTTGTCAAAAATAATATTTATGGAGATATAACAGATGTGATTCCTCTATCCGAACTTGAGATATAAATTTTAATATAAATTAACAAAATGGCCTTATACCCAACCGTGAAACTAATTTGGTAGTAAACTATTTACGTTTGAAAAACTCATGAAAATTAAACAAATGTTATTTATTTATTTGTTATCTTCTCTTTTTTAACTAATGTAGGTGAGAATTAATAATATATAATATTAAAAAAATAAATAATTTAAATGGTTGTCTTACTTAAGACTGAGTTTCAATATGAAGGATAAATGTACTACGAGTACTGTTTCGATTTTTTTAGGCAATATTGTGTATTCTATAAGAATAATATATCCAGAATCAAAAAAGGGGAAACAAAAAAAAGTAGGAAAGAAATATAAGTCAAGGCCTAATCGCAACCTTCATATTCATTTAAATAATGTGTTTATAATACATCTAAATTAATTAGGGAATAATCTGCAAAAAATAGGTAAATTGCTCAATATAACCTGTCAAAATTAATGATGGAAAATGAAATATGGCGAAATTAGAAAATAATTGCCGATAATACTTTTAAACATAAATCTCAAAACACTAATATAATTAACATGTTTATATTTGTAATTATTTTTAGCGTATTTTGAGGTTTTATTATTTTAATTTGTTACTAATTATAAAAATACTTATTTTTTGTTAAACTACAGATAACTTATATTACACAAATATACTGTTCGTTTTTATCAGAGCACTTAGCTCTGGGTTAAATATATAATAATATAGGTTAAATAATATAGGTTAATATAGGTTATATAGGTTAATAATATAATAATATAGGTTAAATAAATCATAATTTTAAAAAATCTAATAACTGTAGATCTATTCAAAAAAATATCGAAGTTTTAATTTGTTATATATATATTTTTTTTTTGACCCGGGGGGCTGGGAGTTCCCGTGCCTCCTCACTGCCGCCCACCCGTGCAAGCACGGACGAGCGGCATCTCAGCAGGGGGCTGTCCTGCCTCCCACGTCTTCTATCCGGGCTTCAGATTGCTCCTTATTCACTGTAATCCTTTTCCTTCCACTGTAGGACATCTTTAATCAAACTTCACCATGTTTAGCCATTCTCTTAAACCCTTCAAAATGTACGGGACAGCGGTTTCAAGTGTCTTCCACTCGAGATTACAATTTAACTTGGCCCCGTCCCATCGAGGACATTAAAAAAAAAGTACACGGTAGGGAGTGTCCTGCAGCCCAAAATATATGTAATTATGTACATCTTTCTACCAAATCGGTAGATATATTCCCCAAATTTGTTATAATAGCTCTTGGTTAATGTGTACAATATTTATTTAAGGCTGGAATTAAAGAGCAAATAGGATATATTTAGTTACGCGTAAAGCTGTATTGACTCTCTATCTTTCCGCTTCACAGCGCTACAAGCAAAGATGGCTTCTCGTTAATAAAAACTTCTGTGTTTTACAGTTTGCCAAATTTGAATTTCTCGTTACAGAACAAAACGTCAGTATAAGATTTTGAAAGTTGTTAGTATCTTTTCTGTACAGTTATCATTTGAGGATGAGAAAATCTGTATAAATTTTTACAATGCGAAAGGGACTTCATAAAATTAAAATCTTTTTCTGTGTTATATCCCGATTGCAAGTCTACAGGCCGTTCTTTTGTGCTGAAGTAAGTTTATTGGGGAAGTTACTTATTTGAATACGTTGCGTACACCGATGTTTTTCCAACTACAAGATGAACCAGAGAATTCTATTGGCTGTAAAAGGTTTTTTTGCAGATAAGATTCTTTTTATAAATAATTACATCACAAATACAACCTGTTTCATTTCTTAACATATCTTAACATCATAAATTATATAATTATTATTAAATATACCCTTACGTATATTAACCATTGAGATATAATATCATCTCTGGGGTAAAATAAAGATATAATATATTAAAGATACTACATTTACGAATGTGAAACCTTTATTATAAATAAAAGATATTTCTTATTTTTAAAGAATATACACTTCTTTCAAATCAAACAACAGTAATACGTTGTTCAACAAATTGGAATGAGAGAAATATTTACAAATCCTTCTGATGTCATTATTAGAAAAAACTTCAATTTATTTAAAAAGATATACCTGTAAATTTATTAAAATAAAATTATTTTCTTTCACAGAAAAATTTTACTACTCTGTAGATAGGTTATTAACTGATAATAAAAAATAAAAAATAAACGGAATTTTTCGTAAAACGTTTATACAGTGTCCCACAAAACATTTTTTATGTTCAGAGTGTCCTGAACATTTTTTACTGGTGAAAATAATGAAAAAAGTTCATATAAACATAGCTCTGGAAACGCTTTCTTTTCGAATTTTAGCTAGTGAAAAATTTCTTCCGGATTTCAGCTCTTCGTATAAAAAGCCCTACTGTAATTTTTGGGACCCAGATTAATGATAAGTATGTAATTTGAGTTCGGAAATAGGATGAAACAGGTCCCAGAACTGTAACTCTCCGGTATAAAACACAAAATTCAGAGTCAATGAAAAGCAAGGTTTTTAGATTTGTAGAACGGTAGTAGTTTTGTTAAATGACTAATAAATGCGTAATATCTAATAAACTTGTGGAGAATTTAATTCTGAAAAGATTAATATAAATACAGCTAATAAAAAGTATATAAAAACATTTAAAAATTCGTTTTTTATTGAATCGAAACACTCGAAAGATAGAGAGAGAAATCGTATTATTCTTTCTGTACCTAATAAATATTATTTTTAATCGTTTTTCGGTGTATCAACATTTACGAACAGAAGACCCATTTTTAACGTGTTTGTTTTCTGTTGAATGCTAAGTAAATCATCGTGTGATTCAGCAAAAACAGTCTAGCCCAGGAAATAGTACAAGGCGAATGTTATGTCGCAATGGTTTTTCAAAAAACAAAGTGTAACGCATTCTACTAAAAGAAAATCTTTATATTTTCCACCTGGAAAAATTCAAAATTTGCTACCAACAGATTAAAAACAGCAGGTAAATTTGTGTCGTTGGCTTCTAGATAATGCTGCTAAGGTAAATTCAATTTTATTTACTGATGAAACCACTTTTATGAGAAATGGAGTCTTCAATTCTAAAAATAGTCATTCATGGAACGAAGACAGTCCACATGGTACTGTGGAAACCAGTTTCAACATAGATTTCACATTGTTTGGTGTGGAATTATTTATTATAAAATTCTGGGACCGTTTATTTTTAATGAAAGCTTTACGGGAGAAGCAAACGTTTATTTCTTGAAAACTAATTTGCCAGCTATTTTGGAGAATAAAGATTTACAAATTAGATTTCAAATGATTTACCAGCACGATGGTAAAACACCTCATTTATCTTTCGTAGTTGGAAATCACTTCAATGTTAATTTCTTAAACTGGATTGGAATCGGCTTATCTGACCTAACCCCACTAGATAACTTCATTTGGGGCCGTATGAAAACGATATATTCAGACAAGAAGTTAATACTAAAGAGGAGTTACTCATTAAAATACGAAATATTATTGAATTTATACGAAACGATCCTAAAATGATAGGAAAGCCACCTAAGATATTTTACGCTGGGCAGTGTGCTGCGTTAATCCACCTCGTTGGTCTAGTGGTGAACGCGTTTTCACAAATCAGCTGATTTTGAAGTCGAGAGTTTCAACGTTCAAATCCTAGTAAAGGCAAGTTACTTTTATACGGATTTGAATACTAGATCGTGGATACCGTTGTTCTTTGGTGGTTGGGTTTCAATTAATCATATATTTCAGGAACGGAGACCTGAGACTGTACAAGACTACACTTCATTTACACTCATACATATCAACCTCATTCATCCTCTGAAGTAATACCTGACAGTGATTCCCGGAGGTTAAACGGAAAAAAAGTGCTGTGTACATTGTGAAGGAGGGAATTTCAAACAGTTACAGTAACTGAGGTTTGTTATTCCGTTACGATTTATCATTTCATGTAATTTATTTATTTTTTACTATATTAAGAATAATGTCTCTTAGATACAGAAAGAATAATACGATTTTCTGTGGATTTTTCGTCTGTTTTGCTTCAATAAAAAAACCGATTTTAAAAGTTTTTATCAGCGGTATTTACATGAATTCTCAAAGAAATAAATTCTCAACAACTTTGTTACTAAATTTTCCGCATTTATTAGTCATTTAACAAAGCTTTTGTACTACAAACCTAAAAAACAAAAGTTTTTTCGACACGAAATTTTGTGTTTTACATCGGATATCTTAAAAACTAATAGAGTTACAGTTTTGGGACCTGGGGGTGTTTTTCTACTTCCCCGCTCAAATTACTTAAGAAACCATAAAATTTACTCCTTAATTTGAGTACTAAAAATTACAGTAGGGCTTCTTTTTATTAGATGAACTGAAATCCGGGCGAAATATTTCAATAGCTTTAACTCGAAAACTATGTTTATATGAACATTTTTCATTATGTAGACTAGTACAACATATCCTGAAAGTTTCTTTGTTTCTTCGTGGGACACTCTGTATAATTTTGATAAAATAATTTTTCAGTGGCTTCTTCTGAATTGATATTTTCTTTTGTAGTTAATATTTTCTCTACACATATTTATTATAATACTATTTCATGTATTTATATTTTAAATTATTGTAAATATCAATCGCTTCTATTTGTTATTTTATAATTAATTCTATATTATGTAATATTACACTAATTAATACTTTTACGACGGTTTCCATTGATCCATTCTTGCAAATATTGGGGTGGCTCCTTTTTTTTATTCATGGAGTAGCATACATATCCGTTTATGACGTAATCTAGTTACAACTTAAGATGAACGCGTACTGTGGCAACTACAAACAGAGTAACGTTTCGTACGATTTAATATTGTAATGGAATTACCCTGCGTCCCTCTGCACATTTAAAGAGTAAATAAAAGGTTTAATTTTTAGTTTATATTTATGAAGTTTTAAAAAATTTTAATGATTATTATTCAGTAAATTATTAGTATTATTTTCAGTAAATATTATGTAATATTTACAAAATATTTATATATATTTTATTCATATTAATATTCCATTTATTTGAAGGATAAAGTTCGTTTCGACAAATCTCATGTATGCGACAACTAAATCCACAAGTGTGCAGAATTACCATAAATATTAATATGTGCATAATTATCAGTGTGCATAAATTGCCGTTTAACTAAGCAGGTTATGTATCCATTTTAGGTGCCGTAACTCTACAGTGAAGTGAGAAATAAGTTACTTCCGGAAAATGGAAGGCAGCCGTTCTGAATCAAAATAACATGCATCCCATGGCAAACGTTCAAGGTAATGAAAGGAATAAAATTATATCCCGTTGTCTTTTCTACTGAAAAAAAATCTGTATATCAGCATAACTTCTTTTCCGTCGAAAAGAAGATAATTTTTAAGAAATTATCAATAAACATTAACTCTGTTCAGTATCGGGATTAGTTTTATAGTAAACATAAGTAATTTCAGAGAAAAATATTTGATTAATCTTTAAATATACGGGTTGAATAAAAGAACGTAAAAAATAATTGAAATGACGTTATTAATATACCATTTTCTATCAAGAACTAATTAATTATATATTATCTGCTCAGTAAGAGGAAATTGAGTTACATAAACATTAAACTGTGATTTCCGATTCCTTAGACAGAACTCGTCTATTTACATCTAATACTGACAAAGCAAACTGATTGCCGCGGAATAGTAGTATCACTATCATTATATTGTTAAAAGAAAGGAAATGAGAAATTTTCTAATTCGTTAAACTATAGACAATATGTCAAACAAATTAACGTAAGGGCGGTAGACAGACTATCTGCCTGAAAGATCTTTTGTCAATGTGTACTCATCATCAGCCTTTCTTTTGATCTTATACCGCGAAGGACTAAAAGTCTGTTGACGACGTAAAACAACAAACCTTTCTTTTTATTTAAATAATTTAAACACCAATAAAAATAAAGAAGGTTGTACTTGTGATTTAATAATTCATTCGAAAAATCTTTTGCGCACAAAAAATAAACACATCCACAGATAAGTAAAAAATTATTAAACGGACAGTCTCTTTTTACAGACTTTCTAAAGAAAATACGGTGCACACAATGGGAATGGGGAGTGAAACTGAATTTTCTTTACATTTTGAGGTATGAGGAGAATACAAGCAGACCCGGCAACGTTTCGCTATTGCTGGATTTGAGTATATATATAAATAGATTAAATTAACATACTTGTAAGTTTGATAAAATATTACCAAAATGAACATTACGAAAATTTATTAAATTTAACCTTTCCCTTTTACCCTTTCCCCATTTCCCTTTTCTTTTACCCCATTTTCACCACATTTACTTTCCCTTTCCCTTTTCCTTTTCCCTTTTACCCATTTCTTTTTTCTCATTTCCCCCTTCCATTTCCTTTTCCCGGTTTTTCTTTAATCGTTTTCCCCTTCTTCCCTTTTACCTTTTTCGATTTTTCCCTTCCTCCCTTTTCCCTGCGCGTAAATCGGTCCAGTAGTTTTTTAGTCTATAGCGGATACACATATCGGAAGAACTGAAATGGAATCGTGAAATATATAATATAGCGTGTATGCTTTTACGTCCAACAGATAGTGCTGTTTTTCAAAAAAAAACATGTTTTTACCTTTCACAGGTGTGGCATCTTAGGTATATATATATATATATATATATATATATATATATATATATATGTATATATAAACACGCGCGTATTTAAATGTAACGTTGTGTCAAAATATCAAAGAAGTAGGTGAAGAACTTTCAGAGATTTAAGATTTTGAACAAACGAACATTTAAATTTTTATTTATATAGATACATATATAATTTATAAAGATACTATATCTATTTATATAGATTATTTATATATAGGCTTATGTATAAACGTTTATGGCTCGAAAATCTCCAGAACAATTAGATTAAATTCATTGAAATTTAGGTATGCTGAAGAAGAATGTCTGAAGTTGTGCATGTGGTTGAGTCGTTCTTGAGTTACGCTCAATTTACAGTAAACATCAAATAACATAAAGTCAATTTGAGCTTATGTTAATGCATTATACTCTGTATAATCATTGCGTTTCTGACTGCGAAATACGAGCATGACGGAAACGAAAAATTCGGTCTTCTAGCGTAAAACAGGACAAGAGATTTTAAATTTATGAAGATTATATTTAGATATACAACTATAATTTAAAATATTTAGTTACAGTGAAAAATAAGCAATATTAGTTTTGTGTTTTTAAAAATTAGACTCGAAAGGGTAAAAACGCAATGGAATCTCACTTTCCCTCCTTGGGATGTGTTACCGTGTTTAAACATGTTTTTCCCAATTCGGCAAACAGTCTGCTCTGAGGAGACGTGACACAGACTAATAGTCCGCCACACATTACGTTCTACGTCCAAGGAGTATTATAAAAATGATTGTATTATAATCCTTAGACAAAACGTCTGACAGACAAAACGCCTTTCGTTCGCACATAGCCTTATTACTATCGTATTTTGATTAACGTTCCATTAATACCGTGTGTCCAAAAAAAGAACTCCGCGGTTTCAAGAATTAATAAATAAAAAACATTTTATTTTTCAGCACTTAATAGTGTTTTATTTGTAATCTCGAAGTGACAATAATTAAGTTTTAGTTTAGATATTCTCCGTCAGATAGCAGCTGCGTTAGACTGTTGTACAGGTCAAGCTGTTATGAGCCCAGATTTCAGTAAGACGGCTTCGTCTCAAAAGAAACACGCGTGTTTAATGGTTTGCTGAAACAAAATCAGTTACTGTCGTACAAAGAAATTATATGCAAGTGTATCGTAGAAATTCTCTTAGTGACAAAAAAATACGTAAATGTTGTCAACAAGTTTTGGAAACCAGAAACATTTTGAAAGGACATTCACCGGGTAAGCCTACAAGTGCCGAAAAAGCAGAAAGAATCAGACTGTCTTCATTAGAAAGACAGTCTCATTCTTTCTGCGTTCCAAAATTTTAGTTCGTAGCATTAATCGTCACCAAAACATTTCTAAAAGAACCGTCTAGATTTTATTGGTGGTTATAAATTGCAGCTACTCCGTGAAATTAAACCTAACGATAAGCCACAAGGAGTTCAATTTGTAACGATCATGTAAAACATCAATTATACTGATGAAAATTACACGCAACGCATTTTATCTTTTTTTGAAGCAACGTCTCGTGTTCATGGAGTCGTAAATCACCATAATTGTCCAGTATGGAACTCAAAAAATCTACACGAATAGGTGGAATTAGTCCGCAACTCTCCAAAAGGGAATATCTGGTGTGGATCATGCATAATCAAACATTCGGGCGTTTTTTCCATAAGCAAACTATTACGGGCTTAATGTGCTCGGTTATGCTAGAATTTTGTTTCCGCAAATTGAAAATATGAAGGACCTAATTCGTGGTGGAGCTCCTCCATATCGTGTGGACTGCGTTTAATGACAAATCTCACTGTCCCCACAGTCTGGGAACCTCATAGTTCTCAGAAGGCCGGATAAGCAGGCAGATAAGGTTCCATAACTTCGTCACCGCGAAATCCCGATTTTTTCAGGTGGATTTCTTCTTTACGTAAAATATATCATACACTAAGAAAAATATCCAGTCACTGGTGCGACCAGCTGCGTTAAAAATTAACAGCAGCAGTGAAAACGATATCCTACAGAAATCTCTTCAGTGTGGAATAAGGTAGGTGGATTATCAGTTTGATATCTACACTGCTATAAATCGTGCTCATATTGTTTCATTAAAAGGTAAAACAAAAAAAAACTTTTAACTTTGCATTTTCATATAATAAAACACACACATTTGTAATTGTAGATGTAACAAATTTAATTTAAAATCACTGAGTTCTTTTTCGAGTACCCGTTTTAACAGAATTAAACACTATTTGAAAAAAAAAAAACAGTAATTATTTTTTAAATTGCATACTGCTACGCAAACAAAACTGTACTATTTTTCTTCATAAAATATCACATTTATATCATCCTCTAGGCATCCTTTTTCCTTCTTTTCGACTGTTTAATGTGTGTGGTGTGTGTGTGTGTGTGTGGGCGCGCACACACACACGATGTAAATTTTAACATATCATCAATTTCACTACTTACCTTAATATATCTGATTTCATTTGTAAACATTTAGTTTGTTTTAACAAATATTCTGATGTTTAACAACGGACGTAATGTAATCCCTCTAATAAATAACTAAACGTAGGCCTGTTAATTATTATCTCATGTATTTTAACAGAAGAAAATATTTCAATTATAAATTTATTTAAATTAATGCATTAATTTCCTCGAATAAAGTTTTTAAGTAAAACGTTAGTTACATAAACAACCAAATAAAAAATTTACTTGTAATTTTTATATTTTTTAACAAGTTTAAAAATGGAGGTAATTTAAGGTTTAAATTCTACATTCAATCGTTATCTCTACTTTTCTTATAATCTAATATAAAAAATAATAATAATATGAGTAGTAATAATAATACTATGGTCTTGGCCTGGGGTAAACCTGGGTGAAATAGGGGTTTTAGTGAGTAAGAATCCTATACAGCCAGGTGATACAACCACGACCGATACCTCTGGAAGGTTTTCACTTCTTCCCAGAAAAAACAATAATAATAATAATAATAATTCGAGGTGTGTCCAATGATGGCATGGGGGAGCCTCAAGGGTGGACTGTGAGCGCGAGGCTATGGGTAAGCGCAATGCATGCCTGTAGCCCAGTAGGTCAGGACCGGGAAGGGCAGCCTCCCCGCTGAGGGGCTTTTTGGCAGTCCTGAACAGGTGGTCAGATTGCTCTTATGATGCTGGGAGGACCCCGATGGGTTACGTCTTACGGGACTGCTTATGAGTCAACTGCCTGAGGCGACTGATATGATGCTTAACGGCGCTTGTGGTCGCCCCGAAGGTGCTGAAACAAATAAATAAGCGAGATAGGTAGAAGGAGATATTGTAAAGACAAATATTTTACATTTAAGTCGTGTGTGATATTTTATCAAATTTTTAAGATTGGGGCCCTTTACACCCTATAAGTGTTGTTTGTTTAGTTTTTATGTCTAAATATTTTGTGTAGTTTGTGCTTTTAAATAAAACGTAAGGGCCCTTTACACCCTTACATATGACGATCCTGATGGTGATACTAACCTCTTTTTAAGAATGTGACGAGGGCTAATGACCTTAGCAGTCGATGCCCGTAAAACAAAGAAAAAAAAATAATAGTCCAATATATAAATAAATAGAAATTATAACTGTTTAATTATCATTTATAATTTAAAATTATAAATAATCTATTCTCGTAAGAAATACAAATAAACAAGAAGAAAAAATGATATAATAATGTCTTAATTCACAGAAACGCTTTAAAAATCGTAGAAGGATAACCTAAAATCTGTTTAATAGCCTCGAAACACGAAAGAGGTATCCTCCGTTTGGATTCTATATTTTATACATAGAAAGTAAAAATTATAATAATAATAATAATTTTAAAATTAAATGCAGATTCATAAATTGTTTAATCTTAACAAAAAAAAAAAGATTAATAAAAATAAAAAACTATTATATTTATGAAAGTCCAATGTCTTAATAATCTATTAAAAATGTCAAACAAAGTTAAATTTATCTCCTTAAAAATAATAAATTTGTTAAACACGCAAAAATTAAAAGCTTTTATAACAGATAAATTATATCTTACGTTTTCTGTCGTAAAATCTAATAGATTAATAGTATGCCTATGTGTACAACTGAACATAAAAACGGGTTGGATTTATTTTAATTAGAATAAATCTACTGAGCAAAAGAAGAGAGGAGGAATATGAATAAAATAAATATACCGAACAATAGATTAAATTAATAATGAAAAATGCCTTTACATCTCTACAGACTAATCCGATTAAATAAAAAATAGATTCTTTATCTTTTGAAAACTGAATATACAGAAAGAAAAAAAAATTTACATGATAAATTTCATTTATTGATGTATAAATTTTATTTATTGTGGTCAATTCGAATTGGAATACAACGTAATAGCAAATGTATGTAAATGGTATTACAAAAATGTCCATAAAATGTTCACTTTTTGTTGTAGTATTTAGATTCAATTTGTTTTGAGTCTGACTACCTTCATCCGCTCAGTTTTACTGAGGCAGGTAATTTTTTTCAGAATAAAAAAAAATTTATTACATACTTTGGTTTTATCAGCAAACTTTTACCAACCCCGGTTCAGGATTCAGGATTTGTAGCTGGAGAAAATCTGATAAACTAAAAAAAATTACATCCAATTCTTTTTTTCTTTTTCCTGTTTAGCCTCCGGTAATTACCGTTCAGATATTACTTGAGAGGATGATATGTTAGAGTGTAAATGAAGTGTTGTCTTGTACAGTCTCAGTTCGACCATTACTGAGATGTGTGGCTAATTGAAACCAACCACTAAAGAACACCGGTATCTGCGATGTAGTTTTCAAACATCCAATTCTGAGTTCTTTTTTCTTACATTTCCTTATTAATTTTATTGATTTGTACCGTTTTCGGGAGGTAAAGAACAATTAATTTTTATACCCTTCCTTATAATTTATTTAAAAAATGTAATCCTGAACCCTTTCTTCTGTATTTGATTTTATTATTTTTTCGTTTGTATGTAGTAGTGGTTTTTTATTAATTTTTAGCAATTATTAAAAGATAGAAATTAATTATTAACAAAAAAGAAAAAAAATAATAAAATTCGTATATCATACAAAAGAGAAAAGAAAAAAACACAAAAAGAAACAAATATTTTACATCCTCAAATCGAGAGCGTTGGGAAGGTCACTGTACCCTTTAGAATTATGTAGTGGATTCTGTTCTTTTCGCATCGGTTGCCCTTTGAGTCTGTCTGTTCAGCGTTGCTCAGTAATATGTCAAGCCGTCAGATGTTGAATTGCGATTGACACGAGACAACTCAACAATGAAACGAAACGTGCATCGTTTCGTTTCGTGTTTTTTCATTTATCACAATTAATATTTTCGAGAAACGTAATGGTTCTTCCGGTAGAGAAGAACCGCTTATTTCTCGTTGAACACGTCTTTCGTGAAGGTGACAATTATACGGATTTATGGAAGTAAAGGTTTTCTAGAAAGTTTCTAAATACTCCTGTTTCTCACCGCAATGCAGTTTGAACTCATCGAAAAATTTTGGTCTACATGCTCTGTTGAAGATAATGCTTAATACTTCGAAGTCAATGCCTAAGTTAGCACACCAGTAAGATATCGAACTTGCTATAGCACATAAACCTGTAAGAAAAGAACTGAAACTTTTCCCCTACAAAGTAATGTATGTTCAAGAACTGAAACCTACAGATTATGCCAAAAGGCTAAATTATTTTCAATGGTTTAAACGTTTTATTGATCAAAACATTTAGTATCCTCAAAATTAAGTTTTTTTACAGATGAAGCGCGGGTTCATCTGGGAAAACTGAAAAATTAACTCCTGCAAGAATTACTTTCTAATCAAGATCGGTACATGTAAGTTTTTAAAGACGTATGATGTTGGAAAAATGTGATACCCAGAATAGGAGTTTTGAGCCGTACAGAAAGACAACCTTACCAAAGACGTGTATTCGTACAAAGAGTTGTCGGGGTCAATATCGATTGCAGCAAAATTTGATTCGTAAAAAGAGAAGATCTCATCACAGTACATTACGGCATCAGTATTACTTTCCTAGTCAGGATAATAGCCATCACTGAACTCCCATAGCCATTCATTTTTGGAATATAGTGTTTTCACATGTTCTATGGAATTTTTTGCTAGAAAATGGGGTTAAGGTCATGCTTTGTGACCTCCAGCTTCTATACTTCAACTATAGCTGACACATGGTGCCAGTTCATAGGTCACAATGGTGGTTCTGCTTGTGCTGTCAAGCAGAATTTTTCTGTTAATTCTGTGACATACTGGAAGAAACATTTTTGTGTCTTCACGTGACGATTTTCTGCCCGATAACTTCACTAGAAACTGATGAAAGGTAATCAATCGAATGAGTTTTTCAAATTCTAAGATAAAAAAAAATAATTCTATAATAAAAAATTTACAGTAAAAACAATAAATTAAAAAATAAATTTATGTATAATAATAAATTTAATGACAAAGATTATGGTAATTTTACATTGGCTTCTTAGAAAGGAAATTTCTTATGAAGTATGTGGAAAATAAAAATTAACGTAACATTCATGACTAAATACGCTCCACTTACTATAGTTGTTATAAAATAAAATGGTAAAATAGATTTCGAATTATAGAAAATTAATGAAATATAACAAATAAATTCTGTAACAAAAACAAAATACCAAACTGAAAATCTGATACAATTAAATTTGAATAGAGATAACCTTCGTTTTATTATAAGAAAAAAGTTTCAGTTTTAAATCATATTTTAATTAGATTATTGCTGCCATCTTTATTGATAACGTTAACAATTTCTATTAAACAGTAGTATTTAGTTTTAATTAGTCTGATAACTGAAACTTTGTTGTTTAATAATTCTAGTATTATCAGGATTTTTTTTTTTAATTAGTATCAGATATTAGTAACTTTATGAACTTCTACATTTTATCTTAATCAATACATATTTAATTTAAGTCCTGTTATATATTTAATCGTTAAATAACTTTTCAATCTTTATACTTAGAAAAATGAAATATAGCATATGTTTCTTCCTCGAAACGATTTAATTTATGTTAATATCCATTTTATATATATATATATATATATATATATATATATATATATATTCCTCTGACTTTCCAGGTTTAGGCCTGTTTTCCGGTATTATTAGTTTTCCTCCCATCTTTTCATTGGTCAACCCACACTTCGTCTGGCTAATGATTTATAATCTATGCCCTGTTTTGGAATTCTACCACTTTCCATCCTTTGAACACGATTTTTCCATCACTCTCTCTCTATCTATCTCGATATTCTGTCGTGGATACTATGTACTCTCAATTATTTAGAATATCTACATTTCTAAGAAACATTCTAAGAACATTCCATAAACTGTTCTTAAAAATACTTCTGCAGCGTTTAAGATTTGCTTGTGTTTTTTATTGAGTCTCGCTACCGTTTACTAATGTTGGGACGGCCATAAAATTGTACAATTTAGCTGGGTATCCCTTCTGGTCTTATTTCGTAGACTCTTCTTACTGTTCCGCGTATATTGTTATATATAATTAGGTTCCTTGTTCTACCTTTTCTTTTTCCTGTTTAGTCTCCGGTAATTACCTTTCAGATAATACTTCAGAGAATGAATCAGGAAGTTATGTATAAGTGTAAATAAAGTGTAGTATTGTACAGTCTCAGT
This sequence comes from Lycorma delicatula, assembly GCF_047948215.1. Lineage (NCBI taxonomy): Eukaryota > Metazoa > Arthropoda > Insecta > Hemiptera > Fulgoridae > Lycorma > Lycorma delicatula. The sequence goes on along the minus strand of NC_134461.1, from coordinate 137,657,070 downwards.
TCGACCATTCCTGAGATGTGTGATTAATTGAAACCCAATCACCAAAGAACATCGGTATCCACGATCTAGTATTCAAATCCGTGTAAAAATAACTGACGTTACTAGGACTTGAGAAGCTGGAGAAAGCTGACTTCCAAATCAGCTGATTTGGGAAGACCCGTTCATCACTAGACCAACCCAGTGGGTTTCCTTGTACTACCTGCCACGCTGATTTCACACCCTAAATAATTAAACTTGTTCTATAACGCTTCTACTCAGACTACTATATTCGACCTCAAAGTCAGAGCAATGCATCCGAAAAGTGAAGTATTTTTCCAGCATCCCAAAATGTATGAATATATATATATATATATATATATATATATATATATATATGTATTTAATAATCAATACATATTTGTATAATATGTATTATACAAATATTTGTATAATAATCAAACAAAAACTTTGGTAAATTCTCTTACTAAAAACAATCTACTAATTTTTGGGTATGAGACTAGTCCTTGAAATGTATTATAGATCACTTTTTAGAAAAATATCTGACAAGAATATTCAATAGCCATCATATTGCTTAGGTTGTCATAGCAGGATGTTTTCCATTAAGTAAATTTTTCGATTTTAATATCCTTTAAAATACTTTACCACCCAACCCATTTTATTTAGAATTGTTGAGTCGACCCCATAGAAGCTCCCTAGAGTCTTGGGATGTACTGGTTTCATACAGAAAAATAGATATTTTTGACGTAGAAGCATTTGCGAAATTTCATTTCTCAAAGTTTAATTGCCAACAAATAATTTTAGTTTCCAAAATTTATTATTTTGTGTGTGTGTGTGTGTGTGTGTGTGTGTGTGTGTGTGTGTGTGTGTGTGTGTGTGTGTGCGTGTGTGTGTGTGTGTGTGCGTTCGTTCGTCTGGGGGGGGGGGGGTCGGGTGCGTTTACATAAATAAACATACACACGTACATACGTCCACCTACACACACTAACGCACTTTTCTATTTTGTAAAATTTAGTGAAATTCAATTTTTTCTTTTAATTTTTCCTGTTGCCTATTGATGATTATTGTTTTTACAAAGCCTACCTATTAAAAAAGAATTGATTTCTTCGGTTAATTGTATTTATTTTTATTTATAGTAAAAATATTAGCTGAAATTATTTTTAACAAAATCTATATTGCCAGTAATCATAATATATTTTATGTGCTTTAACAACTTTATCTTTTAAAATTAATACTGTTAGTTTTTTCTACTATCTGGAGAAAGATCACAAATTATATTTTTTTTATACCGATGAATAATAACCTAGATTTAAGATATAATTCACAAGAACTATAAAATCTACAGTCGGGTAGGTTATAAAAAAGATAATGGTGAAGATATTGTACTGACATTAAAATAAAAAAATGCTGCGAAAAAGAAATAAAAAAGAATGTATAATGAATGTTCTTTTAACACGGAAAACTACTGAACAAAAGATCATTATTTAGCCCGATTATCTTATCTCCGAAAATTCAGTAAAATGGTAAAATTTTAACCCGGCATCCTGTCACGAAATTTAGCATAATATGGCAGTAGTACAAATTAACTGTAAAATAAGCAGTACAAATATAAGCGAAAAGAATTGTAAATTAACCTAAAATCATGCATAAAACACGCTGCGATTCACTTTTAAGTCAACCAACTGTTATTTTATCGTAACGCTGAATTCATTTCAACAACTGTACAAAAAACTTTTTATGCATATGTAGATGTAGGCGCGTGCGCGCACTTGAATATTTACAGTTACACTACGTTTTTTAAATCACTATTTCTCGTGACTAAAAATATAAATTATCGCTTTTTAAAATATATTCTTTGTTGAAAAGAAAAAATTATAGATACATCTAAACAATATAAATCAATTATTTAGAAATTCAACCGTTATAGAGACAGTAAAAGAAAAACTATTTCAATGAAGCGTAACAAGTGAACTTGTAGAAGAATTAAATGCATAACGGATATTTAAGTAAGATTTTTTTTTAATCTGCAATTAACAAAAATAAATAAATAAAAGATAGTTACATTTATTTTTTTTAAAAACCGGCAAACAGCTCCCAAACTCTTCTGTCGGCATAACCTAAATTTTCTCATAACAAGAATCAATAATGTGTCCGCCTCCTATGAAATAATAAATAACGTAAAAAATCATGTACTTTTGAGTAAAATTTGAGATATACGAACCATGATTAGAGTATCTTTATACACCTTTGACCAATCGGTATTTAAAATTAAACGGCATCAATGACGCATATTCAGAAATCATATTAAAAGAATTTCATTAAAATCGATTAATCCAGTCTGAAGATATAAAAATGCAAGCTTATTAACTTAAATCATGGACGAGATTGCCCAAATGCATAATTAAAGAATATTAGTTTACTAATGTAATATAATCATTTTTTTTTTGTTTCCGACTAATAATGCAACACATAAGATTGAAGTTTGTGCCCTGGAAATATGAAATGGAGATTTTGTACAGTATTAAATATACCATGCCTGACCGGAATTCGAACATGTGATATCGGTATAAAAGGCTGAGATGCTACCATTCCTCTTCGAGACCAGCATTAACACAAGAGTGTAATTTTGAATCCATAAAAAAAAAAGATAAAAAAAAGAAATAACGTTTTTCCCGCCCAATCATTTATGTGGGTTTCAATATGAATTAACACGTTAAAGTATCTTAAGGTAATGTACTAAGAGGAAGTTATAAATCGTGTGAAAAACTTTACCTACTCTTCAAATAAAATTTTGAAATGCAGAACCGATGAAATGCGTATCTTTCTACTTCATTGGCCGATTGTAAATAAACTGAAATGATGTCAGTATACTTCAAACATAAATGCCACTGCTAAATTTCATCAAAATCTGTTCTTCCAGTTCTTCCAGATGTACGACTACGTTTAAATTCAGCAGTCCGTCTTTTTACCTTCGAAACCAAAGGGAAGAATACTTTAAAAGTGGCATATATATATATATTTTTTTTTTTTTTTTTTTTTTTTAATGACTTTAGAGATTAGATCATTTAAAACAAAGTACTTTATAACAGCTGGAACTTCAATTTTACTCATTTTTAGAAAATATCATAACTGGTTTGCTTTATTCGATCACCACAAACAAGCAATTAAACACGCACGCGTCTGAAACTTCGCGGTACACCATATAAAAGTGAGTACTTAAAAAATATCATTGTTAGTTGGTCATTGTGTATATGGGTAATCTCTGTGTACGACCGAAAACATACCAAACAACCGTATTAAACATTTGTATATCTTTTTTTCACTCATCTTCTGTCAATATTTCCCAAATTTCCGGAGTTAGACGATTAGGTTTTACCACGATTTATTTGGTGTATACTACTACTGATTAATTTTATTAATTACTTTAATAAAATTTCCCTGATCAATTATTTTATAAATAAAAAAAATTCTTCTTGTTTTTTTAATGTTATTTATTATTAAGTGGTTATAAAAAAACAAAAAAGAAAAAAATAGTTTTAACAGAAAAAAAATTCACGCAAAATATATTTTTATTTATTTCTACCGAATCCATATAGAAAATAATAAACAATAAATCAAACTTTAAACTATTTTCGAGGAAATAATAACTCTAACTCTTCAATTACTCGTTCATTTTAACAAAAACAAACTAATAAAATATGTTATGTTTATCTGAAATTTAACTGTAGTAGACCTTATTCAGATTAATATTATACATACATATATATTTTATTCTTTCTATATCTCAAAAAAATTTCCAGATTAAGATGAAGTTCACACTTATACTTACTCAAAACAGAAGAATTATAAAGTATATTTATTATTTATATTAAAAAAATTTCATTATCGTTATCCTATAAAAGTAATTCAGTTATAAAGTTAGGTGAAAATACGTAAAAACATTTACCAGCGTATCTCAACTATATAAAAATAAAATAAGTTTTTATGACTATGCACGTAAAAACTTGTAGTAAATGTATTTTAAATGAGTATTTTATACAATTAGGAGATATATAGAGTAGTGATAACAGAGATGAGAATTTTTTACTGTAATCAGAAGGAGATAATTCCAAAATTTAGAAAGTTGAATATACGAAGTAAGAAGAGTAGGTTAAAATATAAATAAGCAAAACCGATGAAAGTTTGCCTATTACCCTAAATAACAATTCTGATTGTAGGTTCATCAAGGAATAGAATTTTATATAAAATAATAAATTATATGAAAATGAAGTCCGTAAATGTGTCAGTTTATATATCCAGTAGAGAAGTAATATTTTTATACTGATTAAGATTTTTTTTATTCTGAATGGATTAACGTTATAAAAACTAGACAGCTAATGAATACGAATTTCTTTTGAACAATATTTCTAAAATGGCAAAAGGTAATGTGAACAGATTTTTTCAATTAAAAGATATTTGCTATGAACAACAACATTAAATATTCTCACAAGTACAAATCTAAATTAATGGTATAGATAAAGAATTCTATCAAACAAGAAAGAAAAAATGGAATTGGCCGACCAACTAACAAGAAATAAAAGAAAAAAAATTAATAAAAGTTAAAGTCAGGAATTACTGTTCGGTAATCAAACCAGAAGGTTTTCTGTACTAGAATGCGCATTTTTAGTTTAAATGAAGTGTAATAAATGCAACAGAGAAAATAATTGAAAAAAGTCCTAGCACCAATAAACAAAATGAAACCAATATAAATTTAGAAGAAATTAACAATGAATACAATGAAATTGAAAAAAAGTCAGGTTCCATCAGGAAAAAGAAAAATCAATACTTCGACCACCATATGGTAATGAATGTAACAGGTGGTTAAATCTTAGACCACGAGTACATTTACAAAAGATAATTTTTTTGGGCTTGATATCGCCACAAAAGCTTGAAGCATATGCATGGGTTATGGAAATTCACTTTCGTAGCGTATGAAAAATGCCATGGCTGACCGGGTTTCGAACCCGGGACCTCCTGATGAAAGACAGAGACGCTACCACTCCGTCACGGAGATTGGCGAAGAAGTAGCGTCTCGCCGATATTAAATTACTGTACATGTTTTCCATATTAATTTTTGACTTCAAAAATTGACTTGTTCATGACAAAACATTAGTCATGCCAAACTTATTATTAATAGTAGAAAAAAACCATTAGTACAAAAAACAATTAACATACAAGGTGTGTGAGAAAGGTAATGAGATTGGTAACACTGCGAGCTATCTGGCAACGCTGTATTTACCGGTCTGTGTTAGACCGGTTTGTTCATCCCTTCCACATGCTCAGTACGAGTCTCAACTCCGTTCAGCCAACACATTATTTTTGACAACGTCATCAGTGAAGTGGTATTTTTGATGTGTATTACGAAAATGGAGGATCGGAATTTAGAGCTATGTTGTACAATCAAGTTTTATGTTAAACTTGGGGAATCCGCGAGTGTGACCTTTGAAAAGTTGAAACAGGCCTACGGGGAACATTGCTTATCAATAGCATAAGTTTTCCGCCGGCACAAATCATTTTTGAAAGGTCGAGAACACGATGAAGATCAACCTCGCTCAGGGAGACCTTCAACTTCAAAATCTTACGATAACGTTGAGCGTGCGAGACCGTCGTTTAACAATAACGCTGGTCAGTGAACGGTTAAATTTAAACAGTTTCACTGTACATCAAATTTTGACAGACGATTTGGACATGCGAAAGGTTTGTGCGAAATCGGTGTCGAAAAACCTCAACGGAACAAAAGGACAATTGAAGAAACGTGTGCGTTGATCTTCTTAAGAGGATTGCCAATGACCAAGAATACTTCAGTCGGATCACAGGTGATGAATCCTGGATATCTGAGTACGATCCTGAAACAAAGTGAAGAGTGGTACAATTCGTCATCTCATCGACCGAAAAAATGTCGAATGAGCAAATCAAAGATCAAAACCATGATGACTTGCTTTTTTGACAGTAGGGGTATCGTGCATTAAGAATTTGTTCCTCCAGAACAAACTGTCAACCAAGTGTTTCACAAAGGTGTCCTTGAAAGGCTCAGGAAAAAAGTGATTCCCGTGAGACTAGACATTGCAGACAAGTGGATGATTCATCATGACAATGCCCCGTGTCACACGGCCATTTCCATCAGGGAATTTTTGACCTCGAAACACATTTCTGAGGTTCCTCAACTATCCAATGTTAACCTTAGCCCTTCTGACTTTTTCCTTTTCGGAAATTGAAACATGTCTTAAAAGCACGTCATTTTGAAACTCTGAAGAACATTCAAAAGACTGTGACCGACCTGTTAAAAGCCCTACCAGTTGAAGCCCTCTAGTGCTGCTACCAGAGTGGGAACAACAGCTCCGCTGGTGTATAGCTGCCCAAAGGAAATACTTTAAAGGGGGATAATATTGTTGTTTGAAAAAAATAAAAACTTTGGTAAGTAAAACGTCAGTCTCATTACCTTTCTCACACATCTCGTATGCTGAATCTCACTCCTGTTGTACGATGTCGTACGGATTCTCAAGTCCCCATATGTGAACATTGTGAAGTGAAACTTTACCGCTTAAATGAAATGTTATTTCATCACTAAAAATTAATCACGGTAAGAAATTATCATCTTCCTTATCGACTGAAAGTGTATCACAGATACGTGTACGTTTTCTTTTGTCACTTACACGAAGATGTGTACCAGTTGTTATCGGTATGGCCGAACATGCAATGTCGCCTTGCATCGCAAGATTCATACCAGTCATATGAAGGATTGCAATTTCCCGACAAGTGCGGCAAGTGGACTTTTTCAGGCATTGCTGAAAAGCCTCTTAAATCTGTTGTACATTTTCCTTAAGTACGTGATCATCTTAATACGTGTAAGAGGAAGAGTTCTTCCTATACATAAACATCCCGATTCTACAAATTATTTACACCAATGAGAAATGTTCTTAGCCGATATTGGATTGATCCTGAAACGCTGTCGAAACGCAGTCTGAACCGTTATTACGGACTTTGTGTTGCTAAATTTTAGAACATGAAACGCATAGGGACCATGTTATTTACTACTGAGTTTAGCGTACTTTTGAGCAGTAGTTGGTATTTGAAACTCTAGGACGCGCACTTTAAAATGGTACAAATTTCATTCACTGAATATACGACTTAGTGCATGTAGTCATTCTTTTTTTTACATGTTGACATCTGCATATAACAGCTATAGATAAGTATAGCTATAGATAAGATCGGTTTAATTTCATTTCCAATTAATAAACACAGATAATTATCGTTAATTAACCGCATTTACTGAAACTAATCAATAAAAAATAAATTGGATTTTTAACTATATCATATACTACCTTAAAACGGCTTCATTATTAGCTGAAGGTATTATTTGTGAAAAGAGGCTTTCTTTTAATTTAACAGCTAAAATACACTGCTAGAAGTAACAATATATCTTCAACAGTAACAACACTAACAATAAAATAAATAATTTTTTTAACTGCTGAAAAAACGAATTTTGCATCTATTGTGTAAAATAAATAATGCCGATCTCCGTGGCGGAGCAGTAACGTCTCAGTTTTTTATCCGGAGGTCCTGGGTTCTAATCCCAGTCAAGTATGGTATTTTTTATCATACGCTACAAATTTCCAAAGATAAGAGGCCAAAATGACCAAAGCGTCGATGCTCGTCACCTCAAAAAAAATAAATAAAAAAAATGACAGAACGTTATGTTTATAGATTGTAACAATTTAAATTTGGCAATGATATCTGGATTGATGTTTAGACACTGAACAGCTTTTACTATCTCACTCTTGCGTGTTCACTCATTCTAACTCACTCTATCTCTCTCTCTCGCACCTTCTCTCTTTCTCTTATTGTATCTTGATTTTCTTCTCTCCCTCGACGGTTTCCAATTATCAAAGCTGATTAAGTAATCAACTTTGACCACGATCAATCATATCATGGTTATCATATAGCTTTTCCGTTTAATGATACATTTGACGCGATTATTTTTTAAAATTTAGCTTTGCAATTCCAAATTGAAAACATCTAAATCGTTATAGTCGAGCAGACAATAAAGTGAAATGTTCAATAATTTACCTCTTTTTATGAAAACTTTCAGCTTTCTATTGAGATTATCCAAAATGACGGTGGACGTTTGTAAGTTTTACTTTTATTGTACTAAAGCTTTTGATATAATAATAATTTTATTTTATTATATTTATATATATATATATATATATATATATGTATATATATATTTTTTTTGTCTTCAGTCATTTGACTGGTTTGATGCAGCTCTCCAAGATTCCCTATCTAGTGCTAGTCGTTTCATTTCAGTATACCCTCTACATCCTACATCCCTAACAATTTGTTTTACATATTCCAAACGTGGCCTGCCTACACAATTTTTTCCTTCTACCTGTCCTTCCAATATTAAAGCGACTATTCCAGGATGCCTTAGTATGTGGCCTATAAGTCTGTCTCTTCTTTTAACTATATTTTTCCAAACGCTTCTTTCTTCGTCTATTTGCCGCAATACCTCTTCATTTGTCACTTTATCCACCCGTCTGATTTTTAACATTCTCCTATAGCACCGCATTTCAAAAGCTTCTAATCTTTTCTTCTCAGATACTCCGATTGTCCAAGTTTCACTTCCATATAAAGCGACACTCCAAACATACACTTTCAAAAATCTTTTCCTGGGATTTAAATTAATTTTTGATGTAAACAAATTATATTTCTTACTGAAGGCTCGTTTAGCTTGTGCTATTCGGCATTTTATATCGCTCCTGCTTCGTCCATCTTTAGTAATTTTACTTCCCAAATAACAAAATTCTTCTACCTCCATAATCTTTTCTCCTCCTATTTTCACATTCAGCGGTCCATCTTTGTTATTTCTACTACATTTCATTACTTTTGTTTTGTTCTTGTTTATTTTCATGCGATAGTTCTTGCGTAGGACTTCATCTATGCCGTTCATTGTTTCTTCTAAATCCTTTTTACTCTCGGCTAGAATTACTATATCATCAGCAAATCGTAGCATCTTTATCTTTTCACCTTGTACTGTTACTCCGAATCTAAATTGTTCTTTAACTTCATTAACTGCTACTTCCATGTAAAGATTAAAAAGTAACGGAGATAGGGAACATCCTTGTCAGACTCCCTTTCTTATTACGGCTTCTTTCTTATGTTCTTCAATTGTTACTGTTGCTGTTTGGTTCCAGTACATGTTAGCAATTGTTCTTCTATCTCTGTATTTGAACCCTAATTTTTTTTAAATGCTGAACATTTTATTCCAGTCTACGTTATCGAATGCCTTTTCTAGGTCTATAAACGCCAAGTATGTCGGTTTGTTTTTCTTTAATCTTCCTTCTACTATTAATCTGAGGCCTAAAATTGCTTCCCTTGTCCCTATACTTTTCCTGAAACCAAATTGGTCTTCTCCTAACACTTCTTCCACTCTCCTCTCAATTCTTCTGTATAGAATTCTAGTTAAGATTTTTGATGCATGACTAGTTAAACTAATTGTTCTGTATTCTTCACATTATATATATATATATGTTTATTATTTATAATAAATATATTTATTTAATAAATAATATAAATTATTATTTCTTATTTATCTATTTCTTTTTCTATTTATTATTTTTCAGTAAATATTGATAATGATTTTTTAACAACTGAAATGACTGTCTATTGTTAGATTTTAAGTAGAAAGGTTTTTTACCATTTTCTTCTTCTTCAATTTATATCAGTTCAACGCTTCTAAATATTATAAGTATAATAATATTTTAAATATATTTATAGCATATTTTCATAAAAGAGTTTTCCCAATATTATATATCGATCCTAATGTATTTTAGGCCCATTGATTGTCTGTAGGCCTGTGAGCGCACGCTATGGTTTACAATAACGTACAAAATGAATAATAATAATAATATTTCTAAGAAAATATGATATTTCCAAAATAAACAATTTTAGAGAGAATCTATACATTTTTTTTCTTTTTCTCAATCTTTTCCTTTCGAACTAGCAAATATTTGTATTCTAAAAGTAAACATTAGAAGAAAGTAAGTCTAAATGTAACTTTCCTCCTTATAAAAGATTGGATCTAATATTACCTAGTATATAACTCAAAATTTGTTATTTAATATTGATGTAAATCTGCTGATTTGTATTTAAATGAATATTGAAGACAATTTTTTATAACTTTCTGTATAATTAGACATTAAAAAACATTCAAAATATTAATAATAAAAATGATTTCATTAAATAATATTTATGCAGATTAATTTTAATACGGCTAGTTGAACTGTACAAGTACAAAAAGAAAAAAAATTAATTTACATTTATTTATTTCATTTATATATATATATATATATATATATATATATATATATATATATATATATATATTTCATTTATATTTACATTTATATATATATATCTATTAAATATCACAGAAGATAAGATCACATATGTTAAAAGAATCTATATTCAGAGTGTATCATGAAGTTCTCCCGGAACTTTCATAACATATTCTACTCGTAAAAGTAATGAAAAATGTTCATATAAACATATGTTCTAAATGCTTTGTTTGGTAGTTAAGGCTAGTGAAAGATTTCACTCGGATTTCAGCTACGATGGAGTGAGGTGGTACTGAAACTTTTAGAACGTTAATTAAGAGTCAGATTTCTTATGCTTTTTGACCTGAAAAATCAAATAAAGCCCCAGAACTTTATCTGCAACAACTTTTGAGAAATTTGAGATGAAAACTAATAAATTGGGATAATATTTTAGTTTAATATTTTAATTTCAGTAATATTTAAAAATTCAATGATACTCCGATGTAGATCGACATTTTTATACGTATTTGTAATTTGTTACAAATATCGTAATTTTAGCATAATAACGCAAGGGCTTTCTAACAGAAAGGTCTGGTATGCCTAAATTTTTTAACGAGTTAAACACAATTCTGTTGTCTAGTTTGATAAGACATGGAGTTATTTTTCTTTTTAGGAGTAAATTACTTTTTTTGTTCAGAAAGGTTTCACTTTCATAAACATAAAGATGAAATTATATTATTAATGTGTAATATTAGAATTTTTTAAATTTATTAAATATGTCCAGTATTCGTTTTTAACATAAGCCAAACAATAATCTTACTGGTTATTGTGTCCTAAAAATTCATTCTACTTTTTAAAGAAACCTTAAGAGATAATGCTATAATTAAGTTAAACTAATACCTGGGCAAAACAAATATCTAATAATAATGACGAGTTCAGAGTTGAATTAAGACGCTACTATTACGAAAAAAATCTTTGTAAATAGCTGTAATAGTAATTTATTAAACCGGGTGTTTAAATTACTTTTAAGGACTTCACCATTTTAAGAGCATATAAAAATTGATTGAGATAACTTAAAGATTCGGTTGAGGTCTTATTTCATAGAAAATACATCCAGTTTGTCACCTAAAATTCACTATGATTCAAAACGGCTTCCATTTGTAATGCAACATACGTCTCACCTGAAGTTATTCATTCCAGACTGTAACTGGCAAGTCTGACGTTACCTAGCCAGCTGTGGCGTTAATTCGAAGTCTTAGCTCAACAAGTCAGCAGGAAAAGGTAGTACATAAAACTGACAGATAATGAAACTCCAGAAGAAAAATTCTAGCAGGGTGGTCGTGCAATTGGACCTTCACGATCGATCCACCGACCTGGAAATCGAGTATCAAGAATATCTCGGAATTCAGGACGGTTTTGTCTCATCATCATGCTGATATTAAAGGTGTTTATCATGGTCATCATCGTTTAACTTAAAGGAATTAAAAACTTTTGAAGTATTTCCAGATAAACGATACCATTTACGGTTGCCTCCTGGAATAATAACAGGCCATAAAGTCTTTGTTTGCTAAGGGCATAAAAAACATTGAGCTTAAAGTGATCATGAATATGCTGAAAAGTTTCATGAGGGTTTTCGTTACCCCATATTCGGCAGTTATGGGTATTCACCTTGCCACGATATGAAACGTTGACTTATCACTAAAAATGTATCGTCCTCTGCAGTTCTACCCTCATTTTCGCACAAAACTGCAGCCGAGCAACTTCGTCGTCATCTGTAATGCGGTTGAATCACAGTTAGTTTGTCCGGCTTCAAGTACAATCGTTTAAGTAATATGCGCCAAAGAGTAGTTAGCGGAATGCCCAGTTTCACGTGACGCCCAACGACTTAATTTCCTCGAACTAACTTTCTTTGCAAAGCTTTCTGAGTTGTTGCACAGCAACTTCAGGGACGTGTGGACGTCCTGGTGATTTTATAACATTAACAGAACAATCTGCCTCAACGAATGTTTGATGCCGAATAAATTTTACGTTTACCAGGAGGCTTCCTATCGTAGTCTCTACAAAAATTACGTTACTGACTGCAAATTGTGAAAGCAAAAAACACAGTGAGCACGTTCCGTATCAGTAAATGTATCCATTTTTAACAACACTGGTGACAGCGTTGGTGGCCGAATTTGGTACTAATGAACTACGTGAGTCAAAACTTGGTTTTGTTATTAAATGAACCTCAACCGAATTTTTAGGTTATCTAAATAAATTGTTATATGCTTTTAAAAAAGTGAACCCCTGTTTGAATCTCTCGGTTAGCCGAGAGAATAAATTTTTTAAAAGAATAATTTTTTCGCCTGAAAAACGGAGTTAAATTTTTTATCGAAATTTAAAATAAAATAATCAAAAAAATCATTTTTTTGAACATTCTTAGGCTTTAAATTTTATTATAATTTTATACAAATATTTATTTTTATTCGTTTTTCGTAATAGTGGATCCTAATTTAGTAAATGTTCAAAAAATATTTACATCAAAACGATGTAAACGATGAAATAGCAGACTCGCTATAAATTAATATTTTAAGTTATAATGTCAAATACAATGATGATGGGTAAAATATTAATGGAGATTAAGGTAATTTTACTTATCTTTCAAAGTTTCGTTAAAATCTACTCAGTCGTTCATTAAAATAATTGGTTATGATTTTCATAAAAATAAGTAATATTATTGCCCTATGTACATGAATTCAAGTACATTAAATCATTCAACAGATTTTATAAGAGGGTTTATAACACACGCGCGCGCGTTGACGTTGTCAAAAATCCCAGTCAGTCATTTTGACATGTGTTAAAATCCTAGTCATAAATTAATTAAAACTGTTACCAACATGTTTTACTTATTATAATGTTTTCCATTATTATAACAATAATATAATTTAATATTATAATGTACAGAAAACAAACTATACTCGTACAATTTATAATACGAGTAAAAACAGGGAATTAATTATTATTTCTCGAGAGAACGGAGTACATAAATTTGTATTTACATTCACTCTATCCTAGAATTATTTACGACTACGATTCAATTATTTATTTGGCTAAGAATGTAAGAACCTAAGATATAAGATCCATCCGTTAATATTACTTTCTCTGACAGTACTGATGTTCATTGTACAGATAGATTCAGTGATTAAAAAAGTGAATAAAGATAAGAGTGGAGCTGAATATCTTGTGTATTTCGGCAGGCTTATATACTATTAATTAACAGTATGTTTGGTTAAATGAGAAAACTAACAAAAAGACAATTCACTCATGCATGGGGTATTTAGTATAATGTGTATAACTACATCAATTTCAGGAGTATATTATATTTCACGTCACGTTACTTATAACCATTTAGTTTCGGCAAGCATGCATGTATGTATATAAGCATGTATGCATACATACATAATATCCAGAAAAATAAATGTATTACGGTAAAATATTGTTTTTAAAAAATATTTTTTTTTAGTAGCGAGAAGTTATGAATAGAAAAAATACATATAATTTTAATTATTTTGAAACATTTGCCAATTTTTGTTATAATTTAAAACGTAGAGAAAACAAAGGGGGTATAGGCAATGTTGCTTTCTCTGAAATTAATGATGATGTTCATTATATAGCTATTTTTAATATTGAACAGAGTGAAAATGTCATTCATTGGGCAGAATATTAATTTAAATTTTAGAGAATTTTGAAAGTTAATGTACAATAACACTGATAGACAAAAAAAAATTTTAATGTTTCTCAAAGTGTGATACCATTTATTGAATTGCTTTTTTGCGTTCATTACAGATCTGTAAATACAATTTTTCTATCACCCTTATTTTAAATAAATTACGCTTCAAAAAAAAATTAAAGGAAAATATAGTTAAAATCTGTAAAATGTATAATTTTACATGTCCAACAGTAATCGGATAGCATGTTAGTATTCCATTTCCCTTTAAAGCAACTTTCCATCACCGAAATGTCAGTGGAAACGTTCCCTGTGTTTGTCACTTACGCCTACAAGGTTGTCCGGGGAAAATCCAGATGCGAGTGGAGGAAATGTATTTTCAAAGACATATTACATTCCAAAGCTCTGTACGAAGTAAGAAGTTGATTAACAATATTGTAGTAATTGTCGGATTTTTGTTTGCCGAGAAAACTTTTGCAAACGCCTTTAAATGAAGTCCAAGCGGCACTTTCTATATTATTTAACATGAAATGATTTTCTATTTGATTTTACGGTAAACTCACCACATACATAACAAAAGCCGTCCACATCATTTCCACAATTTCGAGGCGTTATTATACTGCACTGTTAACAAACTTAAGACAGCAATATGACTGAACAAAATTAATTCATTCCTAAATCCAGTGCTTAATACAAATATAGCAGTGTTTTCACCTACATGTTGCACAGACATGATTATTCTTGTCCTTGAAGGCTCACTCTTCAGTATTAGATATGATGTCATAATATGTGAGTATGATATGATTTAATTCTTTGTGCGGGTTATTGTTTCAGCTGTGACATCTGCTTTATTGTATGCTGCCCCGGTATGGAGTGGAGCACCGGGTACAATGAGAAATGTTAGACGACTTCAAAGCCTCCATAGGCGGGCTCTTCTGAGGGTAGCTTGTGGATATCGTACGGTCGCCTATAAAACTGTGTGCGTGGTTACATCAGTATCACCTATCGAGTTACAAGTTTTGGAACGGTTGTATAGGTTTCAAGGGATTGGCAAGCAAGAGGCTATTAATACCACAAGACAGAAGTGGCGTGAAAGATGGACACAGCTACAAGGACTAAAAAATATGTATGGACTAAATATGTATGGACTAAAAAACCGATTACGAATTTCGATATGTGGCTTGATTGTGCTTATGGGGAGGTTGGATATTATACAATTCAAATGCTTACTGGGCACGGCTGTTTTGAGGAATATCTCTTCCGTTTTGGCCGGAGAAGACCTCCATTTGTATGTATTGTCCAGCGGTTGATACGGCCGAGCACGCTTTATTTTATTGCCCATATTGGACTGAAGAGCTGCTGATATTCAGGGCCTCAATGCCGATGTATTTCTGGGATTTTTACTGACTTCATCTGACAACTGGAGGAAATTTGAGGACTTCGCACGTCTGGTTTTAAGAGAAAAAGACGAGGAAGCCAGACGAAGAGGCTATTAGGAGCCTTCTGTTTTTTTTTTTCTTCTGGAGAGGTATTAGATGACTTTTATTGTTGGTTGAATTCAAATGAGTAAATCGTCTTCTTGTTACAGATTTAGTGTGTGGGGTAAATATCAAGACCGAGACCCGGCCTCGTGGTCGGGGTCCGTAACGGCATAGCCGAGGCGGGGTTTGAGGCAGGCATACTAAAAGACCGAGACCCGGTCCCTGGGGCGGTGCTGGGGTCAGCTTTGCTGGACCTGGCTACCTACCTGGGGATTGGAGGCAGGCAACCAATAAAAGTAATAAAAGATCCGACCGGGGGGGGACCGACCTGCCGTGCCGGAATTATAGCCGGTGGGCGGGAAGGCCCCCTTAGAGTATAAGGACACTCTCCCAGACCGAGTATACTTAAATGGATAACCGGTTTGGGGTAGAAAAAAAAATTCTTTGTCTAGTGTTATTTATTTATAACTTATAATCTACGTTAACAAAGTTAAATAAAAAATAAGATAACAAAATACAATATAGGAGCTTAAAATTCTAACTACTCACTGAAAAATGAAAAAAAAAAATCCTTTAATTAGAATTTAAAAAGTTTTCAAAAATGGTGGGTGATAGAAAAATTCTGAGTTCATATTCATTTTAATTATCAAAAAACAGATTAAAATCATGTATCGCATGTTAGGAAACAAAAATTATGTTTATCAGTGTAATATATTCGACTCGAAGAAGGCAACGGGCACATCACTCCTCAATTTTTTGTGTTGATACCTGCACAAGATTTATCAAAATTTAATTAATATTATTTTTTTCAAAATTGGACAAATTGATCTACTAAGCTGTTGCATTTTACATAGCGTATAGCGTAAATTGGAAGTGCATTAATTTCAGTAAAAATTGATTAAATAATAAATTTAAATTGTTATTAATAGAAGATACTTTTATCTGTGTGCGATTTTAATACAAACTCAGGATAGTTTCTTTATTCCTCTGTTTTTGCCTTTCTTATATTTATATCCTTTTCTTAAAAACTAAAAACACCATCTTAAGAATATGATAAATGCTTTGATCTTAAAAATACTCCAACCGTAATTTCATATTCAATAAAATATATTTTAAATGACCTACTTTACTGAAGCTAATAATAAATATACTTCCGGATTCTTTCTTTTATTTTTAAATAAATAAACAAATCCCATAAACTTAGTGATATAAATATTTAGTCTTCAACTGAATAAATAATTAGTATCCATTTAAAACTTCCAATAAAATTTATTAAAGAAAAGAATATAAATTACGGGGAAAAAAACTGATTCTTAAGTAATTTATTTTTAAGTTCATTGTTCATATTAAAAAACAAACCCTATGATATTAATTTATTAACATAGAATAAATGATTTTAGCTTCTTTTAGGTACGCTTTTTATGTAAAAAAAATTATATATGATAATATTTCAGACTAAATTTAATGAATTAATTAAGGAGTTAATTTACGAAAAACATTAATTTTTTCTCATGGTAAGCAAATATTGCTATTCATAAATTCATTATAAAATTTTATAAGCAGAAATTTTTTAAACAAAAAATGAAAATCGTAAAGCTATATATTACAATATCCTAGTTAATTATTTTGAAACTAAAAAACAAATAAACCCCAATAGAAAATGATATTAGAAAACAATTTACAATTAATTACGAAAGTAGTTAGTACTATATACTTTTAGTTTAAAGAAATAACAAAAATTGTAAAGAAATGGACAAGTACATTAAATTAGTTAAATGAATACAAAAAGACGTACAAAATTTATAGTTAAAAAAGTGGATTTGGTAATTAGGTATTAACGCCACCGCAGCTACAGCTTTATTTAAAAACAAACTAGTCAATCGGATTTCAAAACGTCTCTTCATTAATTTTATTAAATAGATATTTTTTTCATTTATTTTATAAATATAATTTAACCAAACTTAACCTAGGCTCGCTTCGCTCGCTAAACTTGACTACGTAAATACGACAAAACAGTCAACCTACCCTTGCCAACCTCGGCTAATTAACAGTGTTTTGATTATTGAAATAATAAATAATTGCAATAATTCCTGAATTTATTAAATAAATACTCAAAAAATTACGGTGTTAATTAGTCAAGGTTAGCGAGCGTAGGTTAAGTTTGGTTAAATTATATTTATAAAATAAATAAATAAATAACCATTTATTAAAATTAATAGACTGTTTTCAATCGGCCTATTTTCCACCGAAATCCGATTGACTACTTTGTTTTCAAATTACAGCTGTAGCTGCGGTGGCGTTAATA
This sequence comes from Lycorma delicatula, assembly GCF_047948215.1. Taxonomy (NCBI): domain Eukaryota; kingdom Metazoa; phylum Arthropoda; class Insecta; order Hemiptera; family Fulgoridae; genus Lycorma; species Lycorma delicatula. The sequence goes on along the minus strand of NC_134461.1, from coordinate 137,639,226 downwards.
CCTAAGTACCGTGGATTTTAGTGATGTAACACAAGTAAAACTTCTGAGACAAAAGAATTTGTTTTCAGATTTGCTTTCTCTGAAATGAATAATGAATATTACTGAGTCAATTTCTGCGGTGAACAGAATAAATGTGTTACATTTAGGGCTAAGAATGACATGAGTCTCGGTAGAAAATAAGTAGATTTTTTTCACATGATCTAATTTCTCATAAGGAATAATACTTTTTAATCTTATTCAAGTGGAATAAGATTATACACTGAAACTGTGTACCCCCAGCAATAATTTGACGTAAAATGTTTGAATTTTGTAAATAAGATACGTTAAGATTATTTCCAGCAATTTTTTTTTGTAGTATCTACTTGTATATTATTTTCTTTCGTATTATTTCATACATATTTTTATTCGAATTGGTTCATAAATTAAATTTAAATTTTATTTAAAAAATGAAAATAATATATGAGAGTATCTTGCCTCTCGGTATATTGAGAAGCATCGTACCACACAGATGTCGTATCATCAATAAAAATGCAAATTTTCATTATGGTACGACATCTATTTATTAGATGTCGTATAATAAAAAGCTATTATATTTATTCTATTCACGTAATTTTATTTGTATCTTTATTGATGAATCAGACCTTTATAAACAAAAGCATATATATGCAATATTATTAGATAATTTTTTTTTGTATTATTTTTTGTTTTATTAATTTTATATTACGTTATAAGTTAAACCTCACTCTTTAAGATTACATTATTTACTAAACGATAATATGTGTTCTTAAGATACAAAGTGGCAGTCAAGAAAAAACTAATTTACTTTTTTTCTTTTTATTATAATGACACAACAACTTTATAATCTGTTCAGCAAGATAATAATTGAACAGTAAGTAAATAAGATCTACATTTGAAGATAAGTAGTCACTGACCTAACGGCTGGTGAGTTAATGATAAAACGAAATGAAAGAAAGAAAATAAAAGAGCACTCCGTACAGCCAATCATAAAATCACCTAATTGTAACGATAAGGCAAACCAAGAATATTGTTCATTAGCAATCATGAAAAATCACTGATCGTATTCTCCATTAGCCAAATAATTCTGGTGCTGATCCAAACGATTTTGGTACTGTAGGCTGACCAGAGAAATTTCCTACCGAACGGTTCGCAACTTAAGATCATATATGAGGCTGTTGCTTATGTACCAGGATATGTTTAGCATTTTTTGCAATGTTTTTGTCTGGTAGCGTTCAATTATATCAATACTGGAGTCGCATACTGTACCCCACAATTCAAGCCCGTAAGTCCAAACAGACTTCAAAACTGATTTATAAATCAATAATTTACTTTCTGCTGAAAGCTGAGATCTGTGCCTTGTCAGTCAGTACATGCTTTTAAACTTGAGATCCAAATTTTCCTTAATTTAATTTAGATATAACAATTAGTTCAAAAGAAGAAATGCTTCCACGATCAAACAAAATATTTTCTGAAATTCAACGTTTTGTGGTTTGTTGCCGCAATTTGAGTCTACAAAAAGAATTTTATATGTAGAAAGGTCAATAAAATTTTGAAGATATTAAAGCAATTTATAAATTATTAAATATTTATTGATAAAGTTGCTTTTTTTTTTTTTTTTTTTTTTTGAAGGAGAAAGTCGTTTAAGATACTTTTGCTCGATTTAAAACAAAATTAAGTCAGGTATTCCTAACGACTAACAACTCAAGTTGTTATTATGTTAGATAACCTATCATCTGGTTTTTATATATAATTTCTGACTGTGGTACTTAATTTGGTTACCCAAATTAAAAATTAAAGTAAGAATTAGATAATAATGAAAATATTCATGAAACTATTTCAAAAAGGAGTTTCTAGTAAAAACAAAAAAAAAACAATCCACAAAATTTTTCTTTTTATATTAATTTTCCTAGCCATTTACTTTATAATATTATATTTTATAACCAATACGAGTAATTTGTAATAACATACAATGAAGAATTTTCTTCTCATACAAAGTTAAAATTTCCAAAGTAATTTTTAAAAACAATATTATTGTTAAAAAATCACATAGTCAAAAGTCACGTAAACTCAAAAGAAATAAACGTCTAATAGCTGATTTATCTATTAATGAGCTCCTTAGTCGGCTAGTATTAGTTGTTTTTTTTACGATAAATTTCATAAGAAACAGAAGATTTAGATTTTCAAGAAACGTTTTTATATTTTATAATTCATTGCAATTGTGCATTAGCCGGCACGCATATTATTTTACTTAATTTTCTTATTATTGTGTACTTTTTATTTATCTAACGCTAGTCTTAATGGTAATTTCAACAAAAAAAAATTATTTCATATGTGAGGCAGAAAGAGATACTAATTCATAAAATTTCATTTAATTATTTAAATAATCAAAACAGTTCCGTTAGTTAGCTGAGATCAGCGAGCAAAGCGAGCACAGGTTATGTCTGGTTAGATTATGTTGAAACCGTCTACTGATGAATCGTACGTATATCAACATAACCTAAAATAATAGGCTTGTCGGTTAATGAACAAGAACGTAAATAAATAATTTTTCTACTGGTCTTATACATTTTCGGATGCTTTTAAACGGGTTTTCGGTACAATATTTACCATTTTTTTTTAAATCACAGCATTTTATTTTTTATTCTCTTACTACATGAGAAAATTTGTAATTCTACTTTTTTTTACATTATACCGGGTATACAAGCATTATCTAAACTTTGATGTCTTATTAGAAAAAAGAGTAGTAGTCTTATTAATGAATAGCTTGGCTCTCTTTTACAGATAACTCGTAAAATTTCCCCCGGCAAACACAGATAGCGCTGTGATTGCAATGTAACCGCATACGTCAGTATGAATCCACAAATGAAAGCACAATGCGTTAACTGGTTTATTGAAACAAAATCAAAACACACAAGTTCGACGCAATTTTAGAACTCGGTATAACTTAGTATTTTACGTTTACCATACGATGAACAAACATATATTCGTTCATTGTATCGTAAACGTAAAGAAACTTACAGTATCGAAAATAAGAAGGTACTGGCAGGCCTAACATGAAATGAAAAAGAAATCATTCGTCAGTCTTCTGTTCGCAGCCTTAGGAATTCAACTCGGAGTGAAACGCGCGAGTTAAATCTTCCCCGATCTATCATTCACGATTTTTGAAGAAACTATTAAAGTTGCGTTCTTATAAATTAAAAATATTACAGCATCTCACAGCAAAATCACATTGCTAGAAAGAAATCTGGTGTGGAAATGAACGATTAAACGAATTGAAAATGATAAATGTTAACTTGAAAAAGCTATGTTCTCAGACGACACTACATTTCACGTGTCTGGAAAACTGAACACACAGAACGTTCGAATATGGGGATCAGAGAACCCAAATTAACATTTGGGTTCTTCTCTAAACTTATTAGAGGGTCATTTCTGATTCTGACACTTGACCCTATTAGAGGTTGCCCAAAAATTAATCTTTGGTGCGGAGTATTTCACGATCGTGCGATTGGATCCCTTTTTTGTTTGCGGAAACGGCAGTTAAAGAGAATACCGATCTTGACTTGTTAAAAGGGTTGTTTTATCCTCAACTTGAAAAGTTACTTACAACCAGGAATCAAATTCCAACAAGATGGAATGCCACCACATTGGATTTTATAAGTATGTGACCCCCTCCCCGCAATAGAATTCCGAATCGCTGGATTGGACGTGATGGATCGATCGCTAGGCCAATTCAATCATCGGATATTAAACCATGTGAGGTTCTCGTATGGGGTTTCATCAAGGAAAATGCATACAAAATTCGTGTTGTGAATATTAATGACCTTAACGAAAGGATTATTAATTCGTTAGAACTCACAGTTTGGATATGTTATAAGGAACATGACATGAAACTGATTACCGGTAGATATTTTGTAAATTAGTAACGGTGAACACATTGAATTTCTTTGATTACAGGTAAAAAAAAATTCTATTTTAATATTTTAAATTCATACAATCCGTTTTTATACCTTAATAAATAAATTATTTACTAAATATAAAATTTGTTCAGATAATTCTCGGACAATATCTAACAAATTTAAGTACTACTGTATAAATTTTGATGTATATTAATAATTTTGTATTGTCATCAATATTATTCAATTTTCCAATCTTTGTGGCGGAATAGTATCGCCTCTCTTTCACCCGGAGGTTCGGGGTTTAAGTTCCGATCAACCGTGGAATTTTTCAACTCGAAAAATTCATTATCATTTATTAGCTGGTAGTTGTTATCGAGTGTGTTATACTGTTGAATAAATAAATAACAATAAGAACACAACGTAGGAGTAAAAGTGTTACTCCTCTACTGATCGTGGTCGAGTGATAACGCCTTTACGTTTATCCGAATGACTCTTGACAAAACGGGTTTGGAAGAATAACAATTAGGCTGGCTTTTTTAAAAGCTAAAAACATTCATTTCTCATCTATTATACAAAGAAAAAGCTACTGTAACTAGACAATAATAGATTAAACTAGAGTAAAGCGTTGCTTTATTTAAAAATTTCATACAATTTTTATAACAAATTCGTTTCTATTTATTCATCGTATTTTTATCACGATTCACACGTTCCAGTACTTTTATGGTTTTTATGGAAAAACGTTCATATAAAATAATTGGGAAATTAAAAACATGAAATTCTAATTAAAAATAATACCCGGTGAACTGATTTATCGCCTTGAGAAATGGTAACAAAAAACAACTATTTGTTTAGATATTGTTGTAATAGAAGCTTCCAATTTCCTGTTTAGCCTTCGGGAATCACAGTCAAGTATTACTTCAGAGGATGATATAAGTGAAGTGTAGTCTTGTACAGCCTCAGGCCGACCATTTCTGGGATGTGTGGTTAATTGAAATCCAATCATCAAAGAACACCGGTATTCACGATCTAGTATTATTCCAATACGTATAAAATTAACTGCCTTTACTAGGACTTGAACGCTGGAACTCTCGACTTCGAAATCAGCTGATTTGCGAAGTCAAAACTAGACCAACGCGGTGAGTTTTATAATAGAAGCTTTTTTCTCCTGTTTAGCCTCCAGGAATGGCAGTCAGGTATTATTTCAAAGATGAATGAAGATGATATGTATGATTGTAAGTGGAGTGTACTCTTGTACAGTCTCAAATCGACCGTTTCTGAGATGTGTGATTAACTGAATGTAATCGAAGTTTTTTTTTTCTTTTACCCTTCCCCCTAGGAACGGCATCCTACTCCAATGTAATAGAAGCTACAAAAAACTAACATAAGCTACATTCTTATAATGACAACTCGACAAAATTTTTACACGCAACATAACAAATAAGAGGGATAGGAACATTGAACATTATATAATTAATTATTTTTCATAATTATAAAAAACTGTGGAATGTAATTAATAATTCCATTTATAGAAACTTTTTAAGAAATATATCACTATGTAATCAGTAATTACATTTTTCATGTAATAAGTTCCGATAAAGATTAATAAATACATTAACAGTACATTTTCCAACCCGCAGCTGTTAATAAACCAACCCACTGGATTGGACTACTGGTGAACGTGACTTCCAAATCAGCTGATTTGGAATCAGCTGTATTTTGAATCGAGAATTCCAGTGTTCAAATCCTAATAAAGGTAGTCACTTTTGTACGGATTTGAATACTAGATCGTGGATACCGGTGTTCTTTGGTGGGTGGGTTTCAATTACGCAAACATCTCAGAAATGATCGACCAGAGACTGTACAAGATTACACTTCACTTATACTCATAATTATCATCCTCATTCATTCTCTGAAGTAATAACTGAACGGTAATTCCCGGAGACTAAATACGAAAAATAAAGAGAAGCTGTTAATGAACCAATAATTTTAAACAATTTGTTTTGTTAAACGTAATTTAAGTTCATGGCAATTTCCGGTTTCCGTGGCACGAGTAGTAGCGTCTCGGCTTTTCATCCGAAGGTCCCGTGTTCGAATCCCAGTCAGGCATGGCGTTTTCACACGCGCTATAAATCATTCATTTCATCCTCTGAAGCAATATCTAACGATGGTCCCGGTGATTAAACAAAAAAAAAGTTCATGTCAATAATAATTAAATTTTAAGTAGTAGGCCTATAAACAATCTACTGCTCAATTCATTTTAAATTTTAATAATAAATATGTCTGATTAAAATAGATATTAACTGGAAATAAGGCCAATGACTAAAATATCGTTAGAGAGAAAATAACTCGAACGTGGTTGAGGGTAACCAGAGAAGATAAATTATTAGTAGTTTATGTGCATACTTTTAGAATTACATTTGTTTGCACTTTTCATACAGTCGTCAAATCAAAGAAGTTAAAAAATTCAAATATATTTCTTCATTTTTTTTTTTTTTTTTAAATGAAATAGAAATAATAAAATGTGGTACGTACATTTAGAGACGATCGATCGGAAAATAATATACAGCCACCCACGATATTTTTAGATTACCAAGTAGGGTATTTAGCTTCAAAAACATCGGAAAAAGTTACTATGAGATCAAAATTAGTTCATAATTCTTATAGTAATATTAGTTTACACAAAAAAGAGTTCTATAATAAAGAAGTAAACGAAACAAAATAAAAGATAGAATAAACCCTACGCAAAGTTGTTTTTCTTATCCTCAGATTAGTAATTTCTTTTAAATAATTATTTTATTCAATAAAAAGTAACCTTTTTATAATGTAAAACTAACAAATTATACTTTTTATTTTAACGCACATTTATAAAATAAATTAAATTTAAAAACTCACCGGGTTGATCTATAGTGGCAATACTCATCATTAAAAATCAGCTGATTTCGAAGTCGATAGTTCTTACATTACAAATCCTACTAAAAGAAGTAGCTTTTATTTGAATTTGGATACTAGATTGTGAATACCGGTGTTATTTGGTGGTTGGGGTTTAATTAACCACACGTCACAGGAAAGAATTTTGTACTTAAATTAAAAGAGAATTGATCTAAAATTAGTTTTGGTACTTACGTATCAACGCCACCGCAGCTACAGCTTTATTTAAAAACAAAGTAGTCAATCGGATTTCGGTGGAAAATGGGCCGATATAGAGTTTAACATAGATTCAAAGCAGTCTCTATTAATTTTAATAAATGGTTATTTAAATTTATTTATTTTATAAATATATAACCAAATTTAACCTACGCTAGCTTCGCTCGCTAACCTTGACTAATCAACAGGAGTGTTTTGATTTTTTAAATAATAAATAATTGTAATAATTACTGAATTTATTAAATAAATTCAGTAATAAATAAATGGATTATGGTTGCGTCGCCTATTCTTCAGCTCGTCAAACCGTACTTAAGATGCTGGACGGTGTGCATCATTCTTTTCTTCGGCTTGCCACAGGTGCGTTTAGGTCGTGCCCTATCGCAAGCTTACTTGTAGACTGTGGCGAGCGATCACTTTGGGATAGACGTGACCAGATTTTGCTGTCTTATTTTACCCGTCTTAGCGGACAACCGAATCATCCAGCTTTTGGCCCAGTACATAGGGATCCTAATTTGAGGAAATATGAGGACCGTCCACGTTGTACTGCGCCTGTGGGTGTCCGTGCACGACGTCTGCTGCAGCGTATGAATGTTGACACCCCCCCGTTGCTTCCATCATGTCCGTGCTCGAATCCCCTGTGGAGAATACACCATGTGGATTTTAAGTTTGATCTTACAACGTATGATAAACGCTCAACGCCTCCTATTGTTTTCCAGCAGATGTTTCAGTTTCTCCTCACTAAGTCGAACCCAGACGTGGTGGTATACACTGATGGGTCGAAACATGACGATAACGTTGGTTGTGCTTTTGTTTTCGATGAACAGACTTATATGTTTGGCCTACCCGTGTTACGAGTGTGTTCATTGCGAAACTACTCGCTACTCGCTGTGGATAGGGCTCTAAGTATCGTTGGCCCTAAATATAGGAGCATTCTTATTTGCAGTGACCCATACAGTGCTCTCCAGGCGTTGGAAAACCTTTATTCCGGACATCCTGTTGTCGTTGGCATTTACGATAAAATCGCTGGGTTAGATAAACGAAACAGGGGGGTACGTTTTTGCTGGATCCCTAGCCACGTTGGAATTCTAGGTAACTAGAGGGCAGATTCTACTGCGAAAGAAGCGTGTATTCAGCCTCCTTTCACCACCCGAGTTACTACCTTTGATTTTATCAATCATATAAAACAATCACTGCGAGCGAGGTGGCAAAGTGGCTGGACGGCTGTCGTCGATAATAAACTTCGGTGGATTAAAGATTCAGTGTTGCCGTGGGGCTCCTCTTGCAGGAACTCTCGTCGTGAGGAAGTAGTCCTCTGCCGGTTACGGTTGGGGCATACGAGGATCACGCACGAATATCTAATGTCAGGAGAAGACCCACCCCTGTGCACACGATGCAACTGCCGCATGACTGTGCACCACATTCTTGTAAACTGCGTATGTTATGCGGCGTTGCGTCGTCAGTTTAATATACCCAGCAACATTCGTGATGTCTTGTGCAACGATGGTGGGATTTTGGAACGGATGTTTCTCTTTTTACGTGGTACTGGGTTACTGCAAAGGATTTAATATGCTCATGTATGTTTTTCTGTAAGGAGAGTTTTTTTAATAATTTTAACCTTTTTTTTCGATTTGGTTTTTAGTTCTATGTGTTTAATTTTAATATCCAGGGAGGGGATTTTTGCGCAACCCATCGGAGTTGGGTAAGTTTTTATACTTTCTTTATTCTATTATTTTAGCTTTTATATTATATCAACTTTGTCTGTGGTATTAGTTTTTGTTTGTGGTTTTGTTTTGCCTTCTTGGCTTGTTTTAGTAAATTTTTATTATATGGTTAATATTACGTTTACACCCTGTGTGGTTTATTATTTTGAAGTTATTTTACCCTTTTAATAATAACTACCGGGCGATGATAACGCTCAGGCGTTTTTCGCCGCAAAACAAAAAAAAAAAAAAAAAAAATTAAATAAATACTCAAAAAATTACGGTGTTAATTAGTCAAAGTTAGCAAGCGAAGCGAACCCACCGGGTTGGTCTAGTGGTTAACTCGTCTTCCCAAATCAGCTGATTTGGAAGTCGAAAGTTGCAGCGTTCAAGTCCTAGTAAAGCCAGATATTTTTACATGGATTTGAATACTAGATCGTGGATACCGGTGTTCTTTGGTGGTTGGGTTTCAATTAACCACACATCTCAGGAATGGTCGAACTGAGAATGCACAAGACTAACACTTCATTTACACTCATACATATCATCCTCATTCATCCTCTGAAGAATTATCTAAACGGTAGTTACCGGAGGCTAAACAGGAAAAAGAAGAAGAAGAAGCAAGCGAAGCGAGCGTAGGTTTAGTTTGGTTAAATTATATTTATAAAATAAATAAATATAAATAACCATTTATTAAAACTAAGAGACTGTTCATTTTCCACCGAAATCCGATTGACTACTTAGTATTTAAATAAAGCTGTAGCTGTGGTGGCGTTAATACGTAAGTACCTTAGTTTTTTAAAAAATTTGAGATTTTCATAAATTCATTTATAAAAATAGACATAATTTTAAAGTTCTTTAACTGTATTGTTTTTAACTTTTTTCAAATCAAATTAGAAATAAATTTCTAATAGAAGAAATAAATAACAGTTTGAACTTATTATAAAAAAAAATAAATAAATTTGATAAAATTAAAAGCTAGCAAAGACTTCCTTCTATAGTATTCGCCCTTGACAGTTTTTTATTTAAAAACACAATAATGATTTTAAACAAATTGACTTAATTATGCAGCAATTACTTAAAATTAAAAGACATATGAACATGTTAGGTAAAAAACTTGGTTACAATTGTTCTCCTTTGATCAAAAGAAGTTTAAATTTAAAAATTATATAGTACTAAAATTATAATTAAGAAAAAAAGTCAAAACTATTTGACCCTATTTGATTACTTTGACAAAATTACTATTTTCTCATTAAAATTATACTTCTTTAAAGTATAATAATTGGTAAAAAAAAATAAAAATAATATGATTTTATTAAAAAATATTTCTGTTCTCTTTGACTTCATATTTGACACCTACCGAATACAACATTTAATAACAATTACAACTTGAAAAAATATATAAGTAATTATGAAAAAAAAGAAAAATAATGTTTTTAATTCTTAAATTGGCACCCACGGGAACTTTTAAAAAGTTCCCATGTCACACTTACATTAATATTAAATATAGTTCAATTTTAAGTCTTAAAAATTAAAGTTAAAAGAAATAATCTTTAAGTAAGGGTCACATTCAGCGGTTCGATTTTTTGTGTGCTTCACTTATTTTATAAAACCGCAATAAAATTAATATTTTTTCAATAATTTTTAATTTCGATTTTTTAAAATCGAAATTAAAAATTGATTTATATTTTATATTTTGATTTATATTTTCATGCTGACTTGAGAAAGCCAAAATTTAAAAAAGTACAGTGATGTCTGAGCGTTCTTCAGGCTTCATTTTAATCGCTAGTTTATTTTGTTTTTTTTTGTTTGTCTTCAGTCATTTGACTGGTTTGATGTAGCTCTCTAAGATTTCCTACCTAGTGCTAGTCGTTTCATTTCAGTATACCCTCTACATCCTACATCCCTAACAATTTGTTTTACGTATTCCAAACGCGGCCTGCATACACAATTTTTCCCTTCTACTTGTCCTTCCAATATTAAAGCGACTATTCCAGGATGCCTTAGTATGTGGCCTATAAGTCTGTCTCTTCTTTTAACTATATTTTTCCAAACGCTTCTTTCTTCATCTATTTGCCGCAATACCTCTTCATTTGTCACTTTATCCACCCATCTGATTTTTAACATTCTCCTATAGCACCACATTTCAAAAGCTTCTAATCTTTTCTTCTCAGATACTCCGATCGTCCAAGTTTCACTTCCATATAAAGCGACACTCCAAACATATACTTTCAAAAATTTTTTCCTGACATTTAAATTCATTTTTGATGTAAACAAATTATATTTCTTACTGAAGGCTCGTTTAGCTTGTGCTATTCGGCATTTTATATCGCTCCTGCTTCTCCATCTTTAGTAATTCTACTTCCCAAATGACAAAATTCTTCTACCTCCATAATCTTTTCTCCTATTATTTTGTTTTATTTAAATAAAATAATGATTAAAATAATTTTACAAAATCATCCTAAATCTAATAAACTATTTTTTACGATTGTTTTTAATAAAGAAAGACTACTCATCTTACCGTGAAAACATAAATTTTTTTAATGAGTTGATAAAAATAATAGAAATATATACGTAAAAAAGAAATACTTCAGAGTATTTCTTTTATCATATTATTATCGTATTATATTTATCAAAAGAAATAAAACAGAAAAAAGAACAACAATTTATCTTTACATTTAATTACATGCTTTTTCAAGCTGAAACATCTTTTTTGTGAAAGATAACAGTAAAATAAGTCTGAGTAACTTCCTAAGAGAAAATTAACTACTTAACATAGTCAAGGATAAGAAAAGGTACACGAAGAAAACGGGGTTTATTCTAACAATAAAATATTTTATTACCTCAGTATTTAATTTATATAGAAAGTATAAAAATACGGTATTACATTGTGTGTTTACTTATAGTTTTTCAATGTTTATCGTGGTTTAATTGTATTTTTCTTTCGAGTAAAGTTAGCCTTTTTTAATTAATATATTACTTATAATTATGTTAACAAAAAAAATATATATATATATTTGCAATATTTATAAAAATGAACTAAATTTGAAAACAAATGAACAGTAGGTTATATTTTAGAAGTTTTACAAAAATATTAATATATCATATAATATATATAAAACATATCATATCATATAAGTCATATAATTTGAGTTTATAGACTGCATGAAAACACGCAAGAAACTCAAATTTTAACAATTTTAAACAAAATTAATATCATTAAATTTACTCTTCCTTGTGAGATTATTTTTGTTTATTTCACGTAAAAATATTTAATAATAAAATAAACTACTGTAAAAGATTTAAATAAAAATCAAATTATATTTATTACAAAATCATTAAGTAACAAAATATAAAAAAAAAAATCAACTCCCTCCTTTTAAAATTGAAATCTATGTATTTAGTTAATTTCATCTATCTCATTTCAGTTTCCATATGTAAAAAAAAAATTATTTTTGAAAGTCTATATTTCATATAAAAAATATAAGATAGTTTAATATTTTTTAGCCTCCGAGACAACCGTTAGGTGTCGCTTCAGTCGATCAGATGACAATTTTGTAGCGTATGAAAATGCCATGCCTGACCGGAATTCGAACTCGGTAACTCTGGACGAAAGAGCGAGATGCAACCACTCGCGCCACAAAGACTAACAGATAGTTTGAACTTAACCTAAAATAAAACTTCTTTCTTTTAAATTACATTTATTTTCTATACTGTTCGTATTATAGTTCTGTTTCATTATAGTCAATTAAGTATGTTTGTTTTTGTTTCATTATACATTTTAATTGGATTCATTTTACTTTCAATAAAAGAAGTTGATTATATATAAAAAAAAAAAAAAGCAGTACCAAGAAATGTCTGAAACCCATCGGATTGGTCTATTGGTAAACTCATCGTCGTAAATAAGCGAAATATTGATCGTAAATCAATAAAGTCGTAGTTCTCAGGTTCAAGTCCTAATAAAGGCTGTTACTTATTCGTATTTGAATACTAGATCGTAGATACCGCTGTTTTTTGGCGGGTTGGATTTCAATTAACCACACGTCTCGAGAATGGTTGGCCTTAATTTTTTCAAGACTACACCTGTACACTTACATTACACTGATAATTCGTTAATGGCTTTAACAGTTGATGCGATTATAAATAAAAGTATTAAAAAAATCTAAAATTTAAAAAAAAAATATAGATTCTGTACCTAAAATCCAAAATTGGAAATTTTGGATATTTTTTGTTGAACATTCATGTATCTCGTAATGAAATTGGTCATTTATTTTTCCTTCTGTTATAATTTTATGAAATAGTAATAGTGAACAAAAAATGAACTTACCCACTCCGGTTGATATACTTCATGACACTTTGACAGTGGATCTGTATGTGTGTATATATACAGATTAAGATTGAATATATATATATATAAGATTATAAGATAATTATAATTATAAGATTAAGATTGAATATATATATATATATATATATATATTCAATCTTAATAAGTGTGGCAATCCTTAAATAACTTTACATCAGTTTAAGATTTAAAAAAATAAATTTGTCAAATCCCTACCTCAAAACGATTTTTTTTTCGGAATAATACTACGCCCCAAGCTCTAACGGGGTGTGTGGAGACTCAAAAATGTTAAACAGAAAGTATGATTGAAATGTTAAATGACAAATCAATTCAAAGAGCATTGATAAACAAACATTTTGACGTAAAAAACATAGAGCTACAACTATCCCAACCAAAATGGCGGCCATTAAATATTTTTCATAACTAGTTTCAATAACGATCACAAATACATTTCAAGTAGTGATCTCATACTGAAAAATAAATCTTTTCGGGGCAGAAACATTTGATAAATTTCACGATGTTTCATGGTTGAACAATTATTTACGATGCTCTATAGACCACTTTAAGGAATAAAAAATATATTAGAAGAAAGAGAAGGAGTAAGTAAGTATAGGAGAAAGAAAAATAAGTGCATAAGATTTGCTAATTATACGGTAACTTAATGCACATACGCGATTCCAAGTTTTTTAACAGTCGTGAAGAAAAGAATGATAGTATGGAACGAAAATAAAGAAAAAACTGAAGTGATGGATGTAAACAACAAAGAGTATTTAATAAAGACAAGTGGAGAAAGAATAGAAAAAGTAAAAATTAAGATATTTGGGGACTACGGTGAGTGAAAAAGCGCAAAGGAAATAAAACGAAGGTTAGCGATTGAAATGGAAACCTTCAATAAGAAGGGCTTACTGTGCAGTAAAGGTCTTGACTTAACAGTTAAGTAAGAAGTTAGTCAAATGGATGGAGTGTCTTTCTGTATGTAAGTGAAGCATGGACGATAAGGGAGGGACTGAATTGAAGCTTTTGAGATGCGAATATGCAGAAGGATGGACGGATGAAATGAGAAATGAAGAAAAATAATGAATAAGAAACAGGTATAAAGAAGAAAGAACAATTTTACGAAAAGTAGGTACAAAAAATAAATGGAAACGACTTCTGAAATATAGTTAGAGAAAATAGAATCTTGACAAATCCACTAGAAGGGTCAGTCGAAGGAGAAAGGAACACCATTTATCAAATTAATTACTTTAATTTAAAGATGTTGCAGTATTAAAAGTATAATTGAAAAAAAAAAAAAATATATATATATATATATATATAGTGATTTTTAGTAACAAATATCGTTTTATCATACTGTATTTAGAGTATACTTGTTAAGAAAATTTAAGTCCAATTTGAACACTGTACTCAACAACTATTGTAAATAACATTTTTAATAACAACCTAAAATTTGAAAAACAGATAGGTTAAAAATTCAAAAAAATGATAAATTTCTTAAATAGGTTCCAATATGAACTTGATTTGTTATAAAAGTTCATGTCGTCTAATTTTATAATAGATACAGCTGGATTTAAAAATTCAAAATTTTAATTAAAAAAAAAAAATTATATTTTAATATGGTTCCTTTCTATTCCTTGTGTTTTGGAGTTTAAAATTGTATTTAATGGAATAATTGATTTACTTTAACAAGTTTTGTTGCTTCCACAACTAATTTATTTACAATCGGTTCCTGAAGTAGAACCATAAGTAAATAAGATAATAGTCACATGAAAAGGGGGTTCTTAATCAACTCCCACAATAATTCAATCAATACCTAAGGATAAAAAAAAAAACTAAATTTATCAATAAGCTAAGTTCAAGAATATATCCGCATTCACCTATTGGTTTGCAAAAATAAACAATAAAAAAAAATAAATTAACAATAAAAATAAACAATCAAAAATAAACACGTATATCCACTTCTACTCATAAGTAAGCTCAACAAATCCCGTTAGCGAGATGATAAGACACATAACAATGTAGATAGTATCAGGAACAATGTAATTAACAAAAGAGTAAAGAACTAAACAAAATAATAATAATAATATAGGTGATAATATAGGAGTATATAAAACAAATTGTTGGGGATGTAGGATGTAGAGGGTATACTGAAATGAAACGACTAGCACTAGATAGGGAATCTTGGAGAGCTGCATCAAACCAGTCAAATGACTGAAGACAAAAAAAAAAATATAAAAAAAGGTGATAATAGTTGCAATCTGTTACCAGTATCTCCCAAGTCTAGCAAGTAGAGACGTATCAACCTTCGGAAGTCCTCACTGTTATCAAACAGATTTATTTTCAAATGATTGACGTGATTTTCTAAATACCGTTGGTATTTAATACTGTACTGTTTCAGAACCTCACGAACAGAGGGAAGCTCTTGCTTGGTATTCGTCATTCTCATGATACCTCCGAAAATACTCTCGTTAACTTGTTTTGGAAACTTTGTTTGACGTCGCCGTCCTTTTTTTCACAATAAATTGGTCCGATTTGGTGCAATATTATTAAACTAGGCTAAAAAAAATTATAGTTCACTTAAAAAAAGTATATTTATCGATGCCCTGTCGTGCAATGGGGATCAAAAATCAATCCAAAGCTGGGATATATATATATATAAAGCGAGATATTTATAACACGTTTCTACTTATATAGTTAATAGGTCTTTGAGATATATGTTGGCCTCCATGACGCGAATGGTAGCGTCTATGCCTTTCATCCGTAGGTCCTGGATTCGAATCCCGGTCAGGTATGGCATTTTCACACACGCTACAAATCATTCATCTTATCCTCTAAAGCAATACCTAACGGTCATCCCGGAGTTATAAAAAGAATGAAAAAAGTCTGAGATACGAGGCAAGAACTGCTTAGTGAACACTTGTGAACACTTGAACACTTGAACAATGTGAACACTTTTCCACCCCTAAATGAAATCGGCTTTAAACATTTAAAAAAAATTTAAAAAGCAGTTTCATCAGATTAACCTCAATTATGTAGGACAAAAAAAGTAAAAACTTAATGATAGCAAAAACGTCTGCACATCTTTTTTAATAATGTTATGAATTTAATACGTAGCATTATTACACGATATACTGAAATTTTAAAAATTTATGTCGAGTTGTTTTTGGATTAAGAAAGTCTTGAAAGTATGACTTTTGAAAAAACGTCGATACCAGATATTTTGGTACACCGCTATATTTTTCCTTTTTATCTTGCTTCAGCAGCAGAGCTATAGTCAAGAAAATAAAAAGCAGCCCCGTATCACAGTCGTTTCATGTATGAAACAAAAGGTTTATATTTTAACTTCTAGTACAAATATTTTATTAAATTAATTTTTCAGTTAACATTAAAAATTATAAATTCTACCGATGGCATATTGAAATCGGTCAATTTATTAAAAAACTATGAATTTTTTAAAATAAGTAACCTTTTTATAAATTTTCCTTCGCAAGAACACAATTTTATTTTCTTTCGTCATAAAAGTTTCTCTATTGACATGGTTAATAGAAATACAGATATTTATATATTACTTCTAAAGAAATAGAAATTCATGCGATATAAGTCGTATATACATAAATTCACAAACTGTAGCTATAAATACATAAATTGTACTGTAGATATAAAAATTCAGATGCATTAAAAGAAATAGTATTACCTTACTCTATAAACAGAAATTTAAACTTTAAATGGAAAAGAAATAAATATATCTTTAAATAAAGAACGAATCGTATTTGATCTAAAAAGGAACGCAGTACCACTTTATGAAGTAGAACCTAATGCTTTTTTTTATTTTATTTTTTTATTTGTTATAAATTTAGTTTAAAATCAGTAGCTTTAGTTTGAATTTTTCTCATCCTATTATTACAGAGGTAATTTATCACTAGGTAGGTTATACAAAACACTGAGAGCATAAATATTGGAAAGAAAAACGATGGTAAGTAAGGAATATAAAGGGGGCGAAAAAAGAAGAAGAAATATTGATGTCATCAATTTTCTTTTTAATTTTTGATTGATCACTGCAATCATCACATTCCTATTTTTTATAAGCTATTTATGTGTGTGATTGTGTAGCAGTATGTGCGAATGCGCGCGTACGTGTGTTTTATCATATCATATTCATACAACTATTATTAAATAATTCTTACCAGGCCAGCACATTAGGTTTTCTTGAAGATTAAACAATAATAATAATAAAGTAAAAATAATAATAACACTACAACGAACAAGAAATGTTACTTACAAAACATAGTTAAATGTTTTGTTTAATTACTGTAAAATTAAAAGCTTTTAATTTTTTTACCGAAAACGGTCGTTTTTATTCTCACTTCACTGCAATAAAAACGTATATATATGTACTACATTACTGTATAATTATTATAATTCGTGTATTTATCATTTGAAAATATCTAATTTATATTTTCTCTCAAAAGAAACATTGTTTTTTTAATGTTATCAGCAAGTTGTAGATTAATAATTATTTCAATTAAATCTGTTATTAATTAATTAATTTTAATTAGTTACACAAGCTGGAAAATCCAAAACTTGCATAATTTTATTTTTAGGCTGATGATTTATAATTATTATATTGAAAGTATAATTTTATGAAACAGAATAATTTACCTTGGTATTCTAACAAACAATTATAAAGTTTTAAGCCAATACCTAAATATTTCATAATAGGTGATGATTCTGGTAGGAATAAAGACGGTCTTCCTGAAGACAAATTAACTAATTATTTACGCTACAGGTAAGCATATATTGCTTCAGAGGATGAGAGGAATGATCTGCAGCGTGTGTGAAAATTAAATGCCTGAACGGGATTCAAATCCGGGATCTCTGGATGAAAGGCCGAGACACTACCAACTACACCACTCGCTCCACGGAGGACGGCAAGCATATAATGTATATATATATATATATATATATACGAGCATGCTGCTATAACTATAATAGCCAAGCGGTATCTGTTTTGGGCAGAACTTTTTCTATATGATCCTAATTTTTACTTTAATGCCTCCGGAAAATCACCAGAAAAAGGTGCGCTTCAATTTCTATTAAACTAAACGTAAAATAATAGAAAAAAATATACATTTATTTTTACCTATTTCCCTAGATAACTCGTTAACTTTTCATTTTGTAGAAGAGAACTAGACAGAAAAATGGTTTGTTGTTAAATTTCACACACGATATCATCGGTTGGAAATCGAAAAATACATTATTACTAATGAAAAAATACCAACAAAGAAAAAAAAAGAAGAGAGTTTTGGGAATCTTTTTCGAGTACTTTAGTTACACATAGGACCTTCAAAATTTGGCTCAAAGAACTTTTTTATACGGTAAAGCAACATTTCAAAATTCAACAAAATCGGTCTGACAGTTTTTGTACGACAATTTTGAAATCCAGGTTTTTAAAAAAATGCAATTTTCCAAACTGTGTAGAGCCTGAATAAAGTCTTTAGAAACATAAAAATTTAATCACATATAAAACAGCACTCATACTTTCAAACGCATTCAGAAAAATTCAAACATGTTAATTACGAGAAAAGAGAATTTTTCAAACATACTTGTAATTATAACAAATTTTTTTTTTTTAAATCGATATTTTGTACACTAAAAAGTTAAAATATCATATTTGAACTTTTTAGTTACTGCAAACGCGAAAACAGGAGTGTTTTGATTATTTAAATAATAAATAATTGCAATAATTACTGAATTTATTAAATAAATACTTAAAAAATTACAGTGTTAATTAGTCAAGGTTAGCGAGCGAAGCGAGCTTAGGTTAAGTTTGGTTAAATTATATTTATAAAATAAATAACCATTTATTAAAATTAATAAAGAGACTGTTCATTTTCCACCGAGATCCGATTGACTACTTTGTTTTTAAATAAAGCTGTAGCTGCGGTGGCTTAATACGTAAGTACCTGGGAAAGTATGTACATTCCTATATTGCTAAAAAAAACGTGTTTTTTTTTTTTAAGAAAAAAATCAATAATTAAAAGAATTGAAACAAATTCAACCAATTAAACAAACAATTTAAAAGAAATAAAAAGGCAATTAAAACAAATATTAAAAAAAAGTAATTCAAATAAACTGTAGATAATCTGTGGAAAAAAACATTTTATTCTAATTCTCTCTAGTCCAAAATATCTATTTTTGTCAGACGGACATTTTTGGATATGTACGTAGGTATGTTAGCCAGTATTTTATCTTGTAATTCTGGACCCCGTTGACCAATTTTCTTCAAACTTGGTGGAGAGGTACTACCTCGGGGGTAAAATATATTACATTTTTGCAATACTTGAAATTTGGGACGAGGTTGTACTGCCGGAAATAAAAATTTCATATTTTTACTGGGGCACTTTAGAAATACGTTTTTCTTACAAAAGTTGAATCTTTTTTTAGATTACTAAAACGTATTATTTAATATTCACCTCTTCCCCAAAAAATTACTTCATATATAGATATTTATTTTAGTTATATTTTGTTTCAGAAGTAGAGTTTTCTGGATCTATATTTTCTAAATAATATGCTTTCAAACCACCATAAATGTATTTTTGCTGATCCCACTCCAATGGTCTGTTGTAACAAAAAAATATTTAATTAAAAAAAAAAAAAAAATATGTACATATATATTAAACTTAAATTCATCTCACTATTGAAGTTACCCGCAATTTAAAACGTAAAAATGTTAAGTTTTTATAACACTGTTTAGCATTTCTTGAAAAAAAAATTCATCCCTTCCCAGAAAATTACAACTTTGTTTACTTAGATTATGGGTGTAATTCTGGGTGTATATCAATGTTTTTGTTAACTTAAAAAAATTCTTTAAAAATTTATTATCACCACTTAGAGACTATCTTTATAAAAATTAATTTGACCCCGTTAGGGGGCAAAATTAATTTGAACCAAATTAATTTGCTTCTTCCCTGTGAGTATGAAAGCCCAAAAAATGGAACAAAAGAATGTTATGGAATTTCAAATTTTTAATGCTCAAAACGTATTTTATTAACAATAACTGCTTCGAAGTGATAGTTCTAAGGTTCTAGTCCTTGTAAAGGCAGTTGCTTAATGCTAGACTGCGGATACCGGTAACCATACGCTTCAGGAGTGATCGGCCTGAGTCTGTTCAAGACTACATAATTACGGGTACATTTGCCGCTTACCCGTCAGACTACGAACAGATGCCTTGGCATCTCTGCAGAATACTCTTGGCATCACGTCATTGTGTTGTTACTATGTAAGCTGGTATTATACTCGTATAAAAAAAGTCGGTAAAAAAGTTAATACCCCTTCCAATACAAACCCATTTACCCGATATTCCCAATACCCAAATGACCACCCGAGAGACTATTATTTAGAATATAAAATTGTTATACAATTAATTGCCGGCTTTTTTGCATAACAATTTTATGAAAATTTATAAACTAAATAAATTTTTTAAAAATCGCCGCTAATAAATACCAGATTTTTAAGACAATATTTTCAATAGTGAATTTATTTTAAATATTAATTTTTTTTTTTTTGTCCTTCAACTGAATGAGTATGTAGAATCTGGTATTATTATATTACTCGTATTATGTTATAAGGTTTAGGCTCAATTTTTTTTTTAAATTACTTAAAACTAAATTATTTAAGATTTGTGTAAACCATTGATTCCCAAGGTGGTCCAGGTGGACCCCCAGGGGTCCACGGGGGACTCGACGGGGGTCTACGTTGGTTTGACAAAAAAATGGGGGTTCACAATTCGTAAGCGAAATTGGAGGAAATACGGTAGAAATGTAGCTGCCGTCGGAACCAGCAAAATTTTGAAAGTGGTCTATGAGAAAAAATAAGTTTGAGAATCTCTGCTGTAAACAATACATTTCAGACTTCAGAGAATAGTTAATAGTATTCTCTCAGATTATCACATTAAGATCTCACAACAGCAATACAAAAAATTGAATAGTATACACAGCCAGTTGAAAGGCAGCTGTATGATTTTCAGAAAAAAAAAGAAAACTATTACATAACTATTACATATTATTTCAGGAATTAAAATATTAAATAAAATCAGAACAATTTTTTTTTTTTGAGCAATTTATTCAATAATCAAATTAAGATTTTGATTATATTATTTGTTTTATTTTCTGACACCTTGCAACAACAACAAAAATTACAGATGAAATTTTCTTGTGGTAGGAGCATTTGATAAATTTAATTGTACTTAGTAGTAGCAGACCCGGCAATGCTTCGCTACTGCTAGATTTGAGTATATATATTATAAATTAAATGAACACAACTGAAAGTTTGATAAAACATTAAAAAACTGAACATTACGGAACTTCACAAAATTTAAACTTTCCCTTTAAAAAAGTCAGAATGTAAAAAAATCCAATTGGCAAAACAACAGCACTACCTATCGGATTTAATTTAAACCACTCTCTAAACACAGTAGTCGGTGGAGAACAACTTTTTAACGAAAAGAGGTATGGCTGTTAAATCCTCACAATTAAAAAGCATTAAGAAACTTATAAAACATTACGGAAGATTACAAAATTTATCCTTTCACTTTACAAAAGTCGGAATGTAAATAAATCCAATTGGCAAAACAACATCACTACCTATCGCATTTAATTTAAACTACTCGCAAAAACACAGTAGTCGTTTCAAAATATCCCTAACTTTCTTTCTACTGGTCAGATCGAGAATTTTGATACCTTTACCCCTTCTCCGATCAACGCGGATCATTTTGCAAAACCCCGCGCGTAAATCGGTCCAGTAGTTTTTTAGTATAAAGCGAACATATATACGAACATTGCCTTTTATATATATATATATATATATATATATATATATATATATACAGAAGAAGAAAGCCTGTTTGTATATTTATTTGTTTCGTAAATCTGGACACCGGCGCTAACTAGCGGGTATAGATTTTGCAGAAATTTTTCTTTTCACGTAAGTAATATATATTCTAAATATGAGCCAAATCAGACCATAAATGCTGTTATGAACGATCTCGCCTGAAGACCATTAACACGTTGTGGTAGATTTTAGAGCGAGGTTGGACTGTATCTTCATAGTGATGAATTGAAACAATGACTTGTAGTTTATTGAATTGTTCTTTAATTACTTGTCGTCTTGACATTTCGATAATGTATAACCGAACATTTAATACATAACTTTACACATGTAATTAAACTTAATAACATATAACTTATAATAATAAACTAAGCGTTCATCCAAACATGTCCATCCGGACTGAAAGCGCATCCGACCGCTGTAGATCAGATTCGAGCGCCGAAAGAGATAGAAGTCGCTACCACGCCTTGCGGTATTATGACGTAGGACATCGCGTGATCAGATCGCATGACCAATCTTGTCGGAGAGCCCTAGTCGTCGCTATGTAGCAGCACCCGACGGGAAACAAGTGCAACGGAACAAATGCATTTTTTCCAAATATCTCAACCCAAGTATTATCTTGCAGGTCCATTATTTGCGGAGGAATTTCTTTCCATGCAACACATATTCTGAATATGAGGTAAATCGGACCATAAATACAATTTTTCCAAATATATCGACTCCAGCACCACCTAACGGGTCCAAATTAATTCAAAAACTTTCACGGGCGTACGCACAACTCACCAATGTTTCTCCGCAATCGGATACATGGTATAGGAACATATACGAGACAAACAAACAAACATTCATTTTTACATACTTAGAAGATTTCACTATTAACAAGAAACTTGAACTTTTGTAATAATTTTTTTCTTTTTCCTATTCACCTCCGGGAATTACCGTTCAGGTATTACTTCAGAGGATGAATGAGGATGATGTACATGAGTGTAAATGAAGTATAGTCCTGTGCAGTCTCAATTCGACCATCCCTGAGATGTGTGGTTAATTGAAACCTAACCACCACAAATCACCATTATCCACGATCTAGTAATCAAATCCGTAAAAACGTTACTGTATTTACTAGGACTTGAATGCTGGAACTCTCGACTTCCAAATCAGCTGATTTGGAAAGACGCGTTCACCACTAGACCAACCCGGTGGGTTTTGAAAATAAATTTGAAAAAATGAATTAAACGGCCACTATTAATCGTAGCTCATAATTTGTTTAATATACTTTAAAATAATATGGCACAAATCCGCTCTTACTATTTAAGATTTTTAAATTGTTCTCATTCAGATCCTTTGGGGGCTTCGAGATTTGAAGTGTCATACCTTAGAAATAGTTCGTTTTGTAGAAGGAGCATTTCGTGATTTCATTTTGCTGTCTTTTTAACTGTTCAAAGAATACTTTACAAAGACTGTGTATAAAAAAAAACAGCAGAGAATTGATTGCTTTAGAAGCAAGAGAGTAACAAAGAAAAACTACCTTTAGTCATATAATTCATCTTTTTAACAAAATACCTGAGACTGAATTTGTTGTTTATGCTAATGAATTAATTCAGAAATTTTTTTTTTCATCTCAATTTTTTATAACGAATGATGTAATTGTATCTTGATTCAACATATACAAGTGCAGTAATAACCATCTATCCCAATATTTACCGTGTAATTAGTAAAAAATAATAATTTTTCATACGTTATTACATTTTACAATGTACAGTACAGAATTAGCGGACTGTATTTTATTTAAAAATTGTTGCAGTCATTTGTTAAAAATGAAAAATTATTTGGCAAGGCGATTCCTAAGAGAGAAGAACTTGTTTTTACCTTCGTAATCGTCACCAGTGCAAACTTGACGTTGCTTGGTAGCGACTGTACACACACACGTATTTATTTTTTTTTAATTGATAGAGTTTTAATAATTATTTTTTTGTTTATATACTGTTATTTCCGTAAAAACAACATTTAATTATTCATTTTGGCTACTCTGATTCGCAAACAAAAGAATATTTATAAATCTAAAATAAAAATATCGAATGTAAGGTAATTTTTGTATAACGACCTTGTTCATGCGGTCGTTGTGGATTATTATACTACTTTTAATGTTAGTTGTTGAACCACTATAACTGAGACAGTGTACCATAATATTATTATTTACACCGTAGTACAATTGCTACATATACAACAACCACGACAAGGGTCATTTCGCTCACTATATGTACGAAATTTATTCCCCAAAATTAACATGATTTTGACTTATAGTTCGTTAATTGTATTTAAAAGATTAAAAACAAGAATAATTATGAGAATTTACACAAAAAATGTCGTTTTTGGTACATACCTTAACCAAAAACTATTTCTTACGTCTATCTTTCTTTTCAGATGTTTTTACGAGTTAGTAGTACACAAACCATTATTAATACATTTTCATTAAAATAAACTCATTATCATCCATCATCAATAACTGTTATTGGCGTGTAGTTTCTCGTCAAATATATAATACTCAGAATGACATAAATGTAACACGCAGTGTAATAAGCCATTTTTTTGAGATTTTTATCATCTGTCATCTGAATGGTTTGATGCAATTCACCATTCTTTTCTGTTCTTTACCAATATTTGTTGAGGTTAACCTCAACAAAATTACTACAACATGTGACCTCAGCTAAATTTTAAATTTAGAGTTTTGTTTTCCTGTAAATCTCTATCACCAAATTAACTGAAAATGATCGTCTAAATTTACGATCCACTAAACTATTTCACCTCTTTACAAAATTCTATAATAATAGCCTTCTTTCCGTTCCTATTCGTTTTAGGAACTTATCATTTGTATTTTTTTGATCAAACTAATTCCAAAGATACTCCTATTTTATACCAATTTTCATACAATTTCTTTCTACTTTTCCTCCCGTACACATTAACCCACTATAAATTGCTACAATCACGTCAAATGTTTTTTTAAATATCCAATTCTTCGATTTACCTATATTAAATACTAGCAGAATTTTTTTATCGCTTCAAATCTATCGTTTTTGAGCTTATCTATTTTGTATACCTCCATTCATTCATCCATCCTTTGTAATTTTATTGTCTAAAATACTAATTAGAATCTCTAAACGGTTACAACTGTTCTTTTCATCCGAAAGTTCCGGGTACAAGTCTCGGTCAAACACGATATTTTTCATATGCTGATATTTTCATATGATATGATATTTTTCATTAATATCCAATACTACTTTTACCGAATATCAAAGTGAGTTGCTACTTATAAATAAATTAAATAATCAAAATCATCCATTTCTTGAAAATTTTGTTTTATATCTTAGTATTTACTTGTAAATAATCACCATTCTTGTGCCAATTCGTTACATTTCTTTAAATTTTACTTATTCTCAGACCTGAATTATCTCCTTGCACGAGTATATATATGACTTTTAAAAATTAAAACGACTGCCTAATATTAATAGAGATTACTTACACTATCGAGAACGACCTGATCTGTTTCTTTTTATTAATCAGTCTCTTATACGATATTGCTGACAGATAAACACATGCGTGTGCCCCCCCCACCACACAACACACACTGGTGTGTGTGTGTGTGTGTGTGTGTGTGTGTGTGTGTGTGTGTGTCTGTGTATAATATATGTGTATATATATATAAACACAAATAGTGAGAGAGGAAGTGAGAAGGAGTAAGAGGAGGAAGAAGAAAGAGAGAGAGAGAGTATTCATTCATTAGTTTATCATCAGTTCATTCATCAATTCATTAGTTTAAATATTTTCTATTTTTTTTTTTTTTTTTTTTTTTTTTAAGGAAATCTAATATTAGATGATGTGCATTGACATTCTTAGGTTTACTGCCCCATTCTGAACAATCCCGCATAATTCTGATACAATGATAAAAATATGAGAGTTTTTAACTTTATCACTTACTCAACTATAAACGTTGTAAATCTAATGAGCAATAATTATTTTATTTCATCCATCCTTTTTTATTTTACTTCCTAAATTTTAAGCTATTTTTATACGTTAAACAGCAACAAGAAGACTAACCAGAAGTTCTTCTAGTATTTTATATTCCCTATCGTAACATATAATTCCTTCCTTCCTTTCTTCGTATTTCATTATTTTTATTTTATTTTCAAAATGAATATCACTCCAATAGGTAAATCCACATTATTTTGGATAAAACAACAATGTCTTCGTTGAATCTTATTATCTTTATTATCTTTATGATTTTCTTGTTTTTTACTATCAAGTACTCCATTACACATTTCTGCTTATCCTTAAGTGTAAACAGATGTAATGGTTGGCGGCGAGATGACCGGCGGCAAATTATATTTGTGTTACCTTGAAGAGTAGCGCTTGCATAGATATAACCACTTACTTATACGGGAAATTATTCTAAATACTCTAGTTAAAAATTTCCCTTAAAACTCAGAATTAAATTTTTCATATACATATATATAAAACAAAAGAGTATAAAACAGTTTACCACCAAGAGTACAGAATTCAATAACGCTTCTTACCTTATTTTTATTGTTATTTCATAAAAGCACTTTCGAGGGATTCCCTCATCATCAGTTAATAAAACTTTTTCTTTTTAAAAAAATCACATATTGAACTTAAAATATTAAAATTGTAAACATATAAAAACCAACATAATTGGCGTTTATAGACCTAGAAAAGGCATTCGATAACGTAGACTGGAATAAAATGTTCAGCATTTAAAAAAAATAAGGGTTTAAATACGGAGATAGAAGAACAATTGCTAACATGTACAGGAACCAAACAGCAACAGTAACAATTGAAGAACATAAGAAAGAAGCCGTAATAAGAAAGTGAGTCCGACAAGGATGTTCCCTATCTCCTTTACTTTTTAATCTTTACATGGAACTAGCAATTAATGATGTTAAAGAAGAATTTACATTCGGAGTAACAGTACAAGGTGAAAAGATAAAGATGCTACGATTTGCTGATGATACAGTAATTCTAGCCGAGAGTAAAAAGGATTTAGAAGAAACAATGAACGGCATAGATGAAGTCCTACGCAAGAACTATCGCATGAAAATAAACAAGAACAAAACAAAAGTAATGAAATGTAGTAGAAATAACAAAGATGGACCGCTGAATGTGAAAATAGGAGGAGAAAAGATTATGGAGGTAGAAGAATTTTGTTATTTGGGAAGTAGAATTTTTAAAGATGGACGAAGCAGGAGCGATATAAAATTCCGAATAGCACAAGCTAAACGAGCCTTCAGTAAGAAATATAATTTGTTTACATCAAAAATTAATTTAAATGTTAGGAAAAGATTTTTGAAAGTGTATGTTTGGAGTGTTGCTTTATATGGAAGTGAAACTTCCAGAGTATCTGAGAAGAAAAAATTAGAACCTTTTGAAATGCGGTGCTATAGGAGAATGTTAAAAATCAGACGGATGGATAAAGTGACAAATGAAGAGGTATTGCGGCAAATAGATGAAGAGAGAAGCATTTGGAAAAATATAGTTAAAAGAAGAGACAGACTTATAGGCCACATACTAAGGCATCCTGGAATAGTCGCTTTAATATTGGAAGGACAGGTAGAAGGAAAAAATTGTAGGCAGGCCACGTTTGGAATATGTAAAACAAATTGTTAGTGATGTAGGATGTAGAGGGTGTACTGAAATGAAACGACTAGCACTAGATACGGAATCTTGGAGAGCTGCATCAAACCAGTCAAATGACTGAAGACAAAAAAAAAAACATATAAAAATATGTAGTCAAAAAAATTAAAATTATTAAGTTTAAAGATTGTGTGATTTTATTAAAAAGAAAAAGTTTCATTAACTGATGATGAGGGAAACCCTCGAAACCGCATTTATGAAATGACAATAAGCATAAGATAAGAAGCATTATTGAATTCTGTACTCTGGTGTAAAACTGTTTTATACTTTTGTCTTTGACATAATTAGCACAGAGATCAATATGGACAAATACAACGACAAAAGAATTGATATATATGACGTATTTATTCGAGTACCCCGCCGCGGAATGAACCTCGATTTTCCGGACCGAAAATCTATAAAAAAAATCGAGTATATACCGGTATTTTAAACAGCAAAAGATATGATAAAAAAATACGTAAATACCAAGATATTCAGGAAGTAAACGTTTAATTCGTTCATTTAAATTACAATATTAATATTGCATTAATAATTAATTACCGTAAGTACTAGTTTAGTTCAGAATCAGTAGGCCAGTAAAACGAAAAGAAAGTATCATGTTGAAAAGGATCATTTGAATACGCTTTTTAATATACGATTTTATTTATAATTAATCACTGTCACTGTCAATGTCTGTAGAAGAGTTAAGTTGAGAGTAATTCTTATCATTTTTAGACACAAAATTCCAACCAATCTATTCTTTGTTTTTTCCCCAATCATAAGGTGAGCGGGATTCTTTCTGTAGGCGTGAGAAAGAAATTTTCATCAGCCATCCATTTACTGTGCAATTGTTTTAATGTAGATTTCAACGGTTTATTAATGCAGACATCTAGTGGTTGCAATAAAGATGTCAATCCGAATGGAATTATTACATGGTCTGACATACCCTTTTTTTAAAAAGTCTTTCACTTTATCAGTCGTATGCCCCCGATAACTATCCATTACTAGTATACCGGTATTTTTTTTATTAAATAAATCTCCCGATTGCTTTTGCCATTCACACCTGATCCGATCTAAAATTAAGGTTTCGTCCCTCCAACCTGATTCCTGTGCTCTGATAATAACTCCATTTAGCTGTGCGGTAGGAAGAGTTTTTCTTTTAAAAACAATTTACGGAGGTAATTTTGATCCATCAGAAGTAATGCAAAGCATAACATTACACCTTTGATTTTCATTAGCAACAAGTGCGAATCGTAACACTTTTTTCACCTTTTTTGTTTACGGATTTGTCAAATGGCATTTCAAAATATACGGGGGTTTGATCAGCGTTTCCTATTTGAAAAGGCAAATAGTCTTTATCTTTTCTAAGATTTATTATGTATTTAAGAAAATGTAATAATTTTTGTTTATAAGCGTCTGGAAGTCGTTGAGAAATGGTCGTCTTTCGTCTTATTGACAAATTATTTCTTGCAAAAAATCGTGTTATCCATCCACGGCTTGCTTTAAAATCAACTTTATTCAACAATTTAGCGATTTCACGAGCATATGATCGACACATTTCTGTCGTGACAGCATAACCGCATTTCCTTTTTTCCATAACAAAGTCATACAATTTTTTCTCTATGTCTGTATATTTTTGTTGTAAGCCACGAAAACTCTTTTATTACCAGTATCTTTCACCAGAAGTTGTTTCTTCTTACGCCAGTCTCGAATGAAGCTTTCATCTACGTCAAATTTTCTTCCTGCCGCCCGATTTCAAATTTTTTCAGCCTCTTCTATAACGCGTAGTTTTTCATTTACTGTAAAAGATCGTAGACGCTGTCCTTTTGGGTACTCATTTTAATGCCGTAATTAAAATAAATCACCGTAATAAACTTTACAAGATAAACTAAACAGAAAAGATGCACATAACCGTCCACATATACAAACAGTACAATGACTATGGCGAATAGACAAGAAGACGATGGGTAACTAACTGATACTGTAACTGTAGTGTCATTAGAACCGGATGCAGCCTATACAGAATGAACCAGTTTTATAAAAATATTGTAACTTCGTTCCTATCGATAATATGAACAGGATGTTATAATTAAGGATGTATTCTGTATAAGCGGCATCCGGTATTGATAAACGAAAGCCTAATGTAACTATATTTATGTGATAGAATTCGGTAACTTCTAAGAAAAGTTTACTTTAAATAAATTATTCTGGCTAAAGGCTATGTTTCAAGTAAGTCCCGCACCCTTATTTTTTCTCTCCAATTCCAAGAAAACAAGTGCGAGGGGTACTCGAATAAATACGGTATATATTATTTTTCTTTTTAATAGTCTAAGCTAAAATATTATCTACGAAAGTGGTACGTTTTATTGAGAAGTCTGGAATAGAATTTACCATAAAAAAAATTAACGGGTATAGTATTTTTAAATAGTACAAATTCAAACTAGGAAAACACGATTAATTTTTATCGTTTTTTTTTTTTCAGCTGGTATGTTTTCATACAAAATCAAGGATTTGTGGGTTTAATTGATGGGATTTACTTTTCATTTTTGATAATCCAGATCAGGATAATATGTGAAAAGGCTATCAATTATATATATATATATATATACATACACACACACACACACACACACACACATTAAAATTAAACACACTAATAAACGAACCGATAATTCATATGATGTAGAACTTTGGACTTTGTTCATATCAGTTCATAAACGATTATAAATTGTAATATCTCTTCGATATGAATATAATGTTCACCCACAATATAAGCCAAATGACAAATCTGTCAACAGCACGAAGTAGCATGGATCCAGTTAATCCAAATACATTTTATCATCAGAAGGATGAATGAATATAACTATTCATTAATAAATGTTTTAAAGGGAAAGGATTAGAGGAACAAGAATAAAACACGGTTTAAACTGAGATTACCTTTCATCAATCCCAAATGCCTCTATATTTTCTATTATGATGAGTTTAATACTTTCATTATAGAGATGAATCCACTAAACTCTAATCATTCAGAATGAAATGGATTAATAGATTTCTTTTTTTTTATTAATCTACGACTTATTTCAGTATTACACTCATAAGGAAAATTCATTTTGAAAAAATTATTAAAAAAAAAGTAATACTTTTATGAAAAACAATAATTATAGTGATAATATGTTGTTGATTAGTTTTCGTGGGTTTCATTAAGATCTTAATTTATTTATTTACTGCCAACAACAAAATACAATAAAATATAAAACACAATACAAACATTATATATTTTTTTTAAAGAAATACGGTTGTATCAGATTTCTTAAGTTAACAAATTAAAATTATTTTACAATTTTTATTTAACAAATAATAGGTTATTTTGACTTTACCAGTAAAAGGCACAATACTTTAATCCGCTAGTGACAGCACTCATCTAACTGACTAAAAGGTTCATACAATAAAAAATCTGATATGGACAACATATGATTTCCTTGTACGCCTTCCTTCCATGACTTCCTTAAATGTGTAAATTACTTTACACATTTTTTTTTTTTGAAGTACTTAAAATTATATTTCATTAAAAACTTCTGATATTTTTTCATATATATATATATATATATATATTTTGTTATTGAATTATTATTCATCGTAAAAATTTATTTCCAATGAGAGCTTAATAATTACTAATAAATCAATATATTTAAATTTAAAAAAAGAGGAGAGAAAGTCAGATTTGAACTGAAGGGCCTTCCCCTAACATCCAAATATTTCAGTAATTAAAATTTTATTTGCCTGTAACTCTGGAACCAATTAAAACAAGTACCACTTATGATATATCGTTGAAATGCTCTCAATGAGAGCTTATTACTTCAGTTAAGAAAAACTCCAAAATACAAATCTTTTTGGATTTTGGGGTTTTTTGGACACTTTTGGTTCAGTCGATTGCAATCAAAAAGGGAAGTAGACAACTAGATGTTACAACAGTGCTAAATCCAAAATTTTAACATTCTACGGCTAATTATTTTTAAGTTATGCGAAATACGTACGTACGTACGTACGTACGTACGTACATCCATACATACATACATACATACGTATGTATACAGAAGTCA
Source organism: Lycorma delicatula (assembly GCF_047948215.1). Classification (NCBI taxonomy): domain Eukaryota; kingdom Metazoa; phylum Arthropoda; class Insecta; order Hemiptera; family Fulgoridae; genus Lycorma; species Lycorma delicatula. Next base: position 137,607,458 of record NC_134461.1, on the reverse strand, counting down.
CGCCGAAACTAGTAAAAATGGATTCAGGGATGGCCAAAATGGATATTTCCGTTGAAATCTGGAAACCGAAATTTTTCGGTTTTACTTCCTGTACTTCGTTCAAGAAGTAAAAAAGGGACGTTGAAAATTCAATTCTTACATTCTCAGTAAATGAGCATAACAAAATTAAACAGCGAATTGCAACTTTTTTTTTAAGAATGAGCGGGCATCAACAGCTATCATCATTAGCTTGGTGATAATTGATAGCGTATGAAAAAGTATCATGCCTAATCGGTATTAGAACACGGCAGGTCCGTACAAAATGCCGAAACGTTATCTACTCAGCCACCAAGATCGGCAAATTGTTATTTTGATAATAATTAAAAATTAGATGTTTTGACAAAAAAAATGAGTAAGAGGTAAATTAGTTAAGAATATTTAATAAAATATAAACTATTTACAATAATAAAAAAAAGTACTTTAATGAATTTCGTTAATTCTTTTTTAGTTTTGTATATGGTAACTTGCTATTTAGAAAATTTACTTGGTTCAAGGTTTGATTTGTACTAACGTAAATAAACTTCTCTTCGTGAAATTTTAAAATTTGAACGAAACTCCCCATATTTCTTAATTGTGTTATTTTTTAGTAAATAAATATCATAATTTGTTCTTAATTTAAATTTCCTACCTTGTGTGGGTCGTGTCTCATTAGGCTTTTAATGCATAACCGTTTTCGTAATACCATTTCATTTTTGATAATCCAGATCAGGATAATATGTGAGAAGGCTATCAATTATATTTTACTGTGATATAAATATATATATATATATATATATATATATATATATTACATAGACGCGCACGCGCACGCGCGCGCGCACACGCACACACACACACACACACACACACACACACACACACACACACACACACATTAAAATTAAACACACTAATAAGCGATAAAATATTTAAGTCCTTAAATATTTTATCGCTCATATAAATTTTATATTTATTCAATATGTTTTTTATTATCATTTTTTGCATTATAAATAAAGTGTTTAGATGAGAATCAAAAGTTCCAACCCCACTGATAAACCGTATAGTTATATCTATATATATAAAAAAGGAGTTGATTTGTTTGAAGGTTAAGGACCCCATAGGTATAAAAATAAGCCAACCAGTGAAAAACATTTGAGCATAAAAAGGATATAGTACAACTACTATAATCTACATTTCTCCATATAAAAATCTAGATATATGGAAAAATTAAGTTTCATAGAGTAAAAGGGATCCATTTCCTATATTTTTATGAGATTGAATAGTACAAATGCTTATTTTTTATAAGATAGATTTTTTACCCAAACACCTATTTTATTCCAAAATTATTTTCTTAATAAAAAAAAGAATTCACGAGTACACGCAACAACTAAATAAATATACATATATATATATATAAACCCCATTGCATACAGTCTACAAATTAAAAAAAAAAAAAAATTAAAAACTATTTATATTATCCATTAAATATGAATCAGAAAGTAGCTATGATATAGTTAAAAAAAATTAATAACAGATATTCGTAAATAATAAAAACTATATATTAGGGAATATTTTAGTTAAAATAGTCTACAAACCTAAGCAAATATGAAGAAATTATGAACTGGGTATCAATTTATAATACATTAAAAGAAAGAGAGAGAAACAAAGCTTATAGTTTGAATTAAAGGAAAAGAAGCGTATAATTTCTCTTAGAATTTTCTGCTTGTTTTGTCATACGAGTATTGTTTGCTTAGTAAATTCATAATTTTACCTTTTACAAAACTAAATACTACCCGATTATTTTGAGGTTATTCATAAATTATAAGTTTGAGTAAATATATTCCTTATAAGAAGAATAATTTTTGTTTATTTAAATCTTTATTATTATTACACGTCAATGATTTTTACCAGCATGTTTGTTTTACTATAACAATGACTAAATAAACATTTAATAATTTTAAAGTAAATATTTCGTTCTTGCAATAAGATGTAAAAAATAAATCCTTTCTAAACAATTTTTAAAAGAAAGAGAGAGAAACAAAGCTTATAGTTTGAATTAAAGGAAAAGAAGCGTATAATTTCTCTTAGAATTTTCTGCTTGTTTTGTCATACGAGTATTGTTTGCTTAGTAAATTCATAATTTTACCTTTTACAAAACTAAATACTACCCGATTATTTTGAGGTTATTCATAAATTATAAGTTTGAGTAAATATATTCCTTATAAGAAGAATAATTTTTGTTTATTTAAATCTTTATTATTATTACACGTCAATGATTTTTACCAGCATGTTTGTTTTACTATAACAATGACTAAATAAACATTTAATAATTTTAAAGTAAATATTTCGTTCTTGCAATAAGATGTAAAAAATAAATCCTTTCTAAACAATTTTTAACAACTTTTTTTATAGGTAGCCTAGGTAATAGCCTAAATAAAAAATTGTGTGTGCTTAAGACCGAACAGCCGATGTAAAAACTTTTACAGTTATCGTAATCGTTTCGAAGTAAAATATATATTATTAATGGTCTTAATATTATGATAAGACTCCGTATACATGAAAAATACATAAATTGATTTACATACAGAATGCGCATAAAATTCAGGAGAAAATCTTAAGGTACAGTACAACAGTCGAAATTATAGTAAATATGCTACCAGTCTAGAACATTTTTGCTATAATTTCTGCTACTATGCTATACTTCAAAATTTTCTGCTGGACGCACACAATGACTGAATTACTCTTCAGTAATATTTTTCAGTATTATAACGATGATGCACTAAACGTATACTCTGAAAGATAGGTTCAACAATTACACAAATAATTAATTACATCTATAATAAATAACAATTATGAACGTAGTTTATGCAAAATGAAACACAGAAATTGAACACAACTGATTATTTCTTTCTCGCTCGGGCAAACTCGGCTTCACCGAGTTTATCTGAATGAAAAACGTCACAAACAATTTTCATTAGGAAATTAATTCCCGCTCGCGTAGCGTAATTCCCGCTCACTGATAAGTTTATCAGTATTACAAGCTAACGGAAATGGATGTGTGATATTCAGCCTTACCAGCCACATCTTTAATCTGTACAGTGTATGGATCGGCTGTACAATAAACATCATTGATCAATAAGTATCACCTTCATAGACAGCAGCTCTAAATGGTCTTTAATGTACGTTAGGGGCTTTATATTTAACACATTTTTTATACAAATCGGAGAATAAAATTTAAAGTAACATATTACTATACCCCGTTCTTTTGTGTGTGTTAAAGAACGGGGTATTTCTTTTGCGTGTGTTAATGCATTACACACTCTGTCTCAAATCATTAGTGCAGGTATTCTGTACAGTAGAATACCTCCATAATTATTCTCAATATTCTCATTATTCCTGTACAACAGGAATAATTTTTGAAATAAAGTATTCAAAAATTATTCCTGTTGTAGCACTTAAAGTTTATAAAAATGTTAGACAAAATTTATTAAAATATTTTATGTAGCACTTAAAGTTTATAAAAATGTTAGACAAAATTTATTAAAATATTTTAGGTTTGAATGTTATCACTTATGAGATCTATTTGATTCCCTTGACCAAATTATTATTTTCTCATCAAGATTATATTGTGTTTAAAGTATAATAATTGCTAAAAAAATAATAATAAAGATTTTATTAAAAAAAAATGTTGATCCTCTTTGACTACACTTATGTTTATGTTTCCGTGGTGTAGCAGTTATCACGTCTGCCGAAACTTACGAGGTCTGTGAATAAAGCAATGAGACTAGTTTTTTGGCAGCCAAAGTGGCAACACTGCGAAATTACTAGTAAACATATGGTTATATGAACAGCTGATTTATATTAGGTACTAATATTTTTAGTTTATTGTTGCCACGTGAGACGTAAAAAAATTTTTAATGAAACGAGTTTTTGTTCTGCATTAAAAATGAGTGATACTAATTATGAGCAACGTTGTGCAATCAACTTTTGTGTTAAACTCGTGAGAATGCTACTGAAACTTTTTCAAAGTTGTAAAGGACGTATAGAGGACGCTCTTCACAATCCCAAGTTTTTAGGTAGTTTAAAGCATTTTCAGATGGCCGGGAATCAGTTGCGTACGATCCCCGCTATGGAAGACCGTTAACGCCAAAACGTGGCGACAATTATGAACGAATCAAAGACTTGATATGGTATGATCGGCTATTAACTGTCAAAATGATTGCAAAACAATTGAATTTGAACCGTACCACAGTCCATCAAATTCTGACAAACGAACTGGACATGAAAAACTTTTTTGCAAAATTGGTCCCAAGAAACCTCACTATTGAATAGAAAAACGACAGGGTGGAAGTGAGCCGCGATGTAGGGTGAATTGAAACTGATCCTGAATTTTTTTAAAATGTTATTACCGGTGATGAATCTTGGATATCTGAGTACGACCCAGAAACAAAACGCCAAAGCCAGGAGTGGCACACTTCAAACTCACCACGTCCCAAAAAACCAAAAATGAAAACGTTAATTTGTTTCTTTGTTAATTTGTTTCCTAATGGACAATGTCATAAGGAACATTGTCCATAAGGAATTTTTGCCTGCACGGCAGAGTAAATCAATATATTTACCGAGAAATTCTTAAAAGACTGCGGAAAAGAGTTGTCTGCGTGAGACCAGCCATCAAAGACAATTAGATGCTTCATCATGACAATCCACCTTGTGTCATTGCACTCTCAATTAATGAATTTTTGGCAAAGAAAAACAATCCTGTAGTTCCTTAACCACCTTATTCACCTGCCTGCGACTTTTTCCTGTTATCGACTTTAAGAAAACACCTCAATGCATACCATTTTGGAACAGCAGAAAACAATAAAAAAAATATATATAACCGATCATCTATAGGATATTCCGGTTTCTGAGTTCCAACACTACTATTAAAAGTGGGAAAAACATTTGAAGCGTTGCGTGGCTTCCCAAAGGAACTATTTCAAAGGTGACAGAGTCCACGTATAATTGGATTTTAAATAAAACGTTTTTCTGAACTAATCTCATTACTTTATTTATAGACCTCGTATGTTATTGTCGGTCCAAAAATTATAATCACTGATATTGAATAGTTTTAAAACGATCAATACACCCATTTCTAAATAAATCAGATCAAAACCAGTATTATTTTATTTTTTATCAAATAAAGTGAAACGGCATAAAATGAGAAATCCATAAAAGTGGATCTCTCCACAACATGAAACAACGTTTTATATATCTACTAATGCGTAGTAAAAATGAAATTTATAATAATTTATCCAGAGTTTACCCACACGCAAACAGTAGAAGGAGAGAAATGACTTATTACACACTTACTACTTACTATTTTGCCTCATTCAGCAACTCAAATCAATTATTTATAGTCTATATATTTTAATTTTTATAAAATATCATATTTATAAATTTAAAATAACGAGATACCTATGTCGTATAGTTCTGATGATAATATGGTTTTACAGATTGAAAAACTGCTCGTAAAAAAGTAAAGATACATATCTGAATTTAAGAGATGACAAGGTAAGAAGGGTTTCTTTTTCCGTTATTGTAACAAAAACTAAGTTTAAAAATAAACTTTAACATCAAACGGAGAATAAAAAAAGAAATACATAATTTTGATGTAACTTGTCTTGATATTGGATAGATAATTTTTGTTGCTTTTTTAAAAGCTTTAAACTCGAGGTTATGAATTTCTGGGACTTCAATAAGATGAAATGTATGAATTTAAATGACGTGTAGTATGTACAGTTTCAGGTCCACCATTTCTGAGATGTGTGAATAATTAAAACCCTACCACCAAAGAACACCGGTATCCACGATCTAGTATTCAAATTTTTATAAAAGTAACTGCGTTTACTAGGATTTGAACCTTAGAATTTTCGACTTCGAAATCAGCTGATTTGCAAAGATGCGTTCACCACTAGACCAACCCAATGGGTTACTCGACTTTGTCCTGGTTGTCCTAATCTCAAAAAAAAAAAAAAAAATTGGTAAGAATTTGAAAGAAGGTTTCTTGTTAAACTGAGCTAAGCTGATGCCTATCATAATAATCTCAGAATAGTCAATGATATATTCATAATCCAAAACAGTCTATTAGAAGTACAGTGTTAAACATGATATATGTCATATCTGTAAGAAACATTTTAAAACAGTTTTCAACCTTACAAAACGAGCTTCATCATGAAATTAATGAATACAGATAATCCTCATCACCAAATCCAATTTTGTGAAAATATGGAAAATATTAAGAAGTAGCAACGTCAATAAATAATAATGTTTTTAGAATCTAGGAAAATAACAATGGCTATAAACACAAAGAGCAATAACAATGTTCATATATATATATATATATATTGTATACTGCACACTGTACCAAATTACTAAAATGTAATTTGCCATAAAATATTGAGGTAGTATATGGCATATTATTTGTGTTGTTAAGATATTCACGTCCTAAAGGTAGATAAGAATCGTAAGAATCAGTGACGTCCAGCACGTGAATTCTTTTCATCCGTCTAACGCCACCACCGCTAAATCGTTATGTGATCATGTGTACTAAGTCATGATATGTAAATTATGCTCAATCTCCGTCCGAACTTTCTCCTCAACGTATATCTGTAAATAGTCGTGAATCTCGTTGTTCGTTACGAACCTCGATGCCTAACCCTCAGGTTATTGTTTTGAAATCGTTGAATCATCATAATGTTACTGACACTAACTCGTGTGTGGAAATACTCATGTTTAATTGTTTCTTCTTTTCTTTTACGTGATCCCTCCAGGTCAATCGACGATCAATGTGCATGTTTAGGTAAAAATCTGTGCTCACATCTCAGATGTGAACACAGTTTGTTTTAACACTATTGTTTCGATGTAGCTGAGAGTAATCGCCTTTTTCTGATGTTGAACGGCACGTGATGCGACTCATCTGGGTTCACCCTTATCACTTGTATAACCATTCATCAATGAGGTCCAAAGCAGACTGTAGCTTTTGGGAAGCCAGAACTGCGTCGCTGTCAACCGCTAGGTTTGCTGTTCCGTCTGCAAAGAACGCATATTATCTCAGCTGGGAAGGTCCGCAGTAAAGATCACAAACAAAATCGGGTCCAGAATTGAACCTTGAGGAACTCCGAACTGAATGTCGAAAACGTTTTGGTAGACGATTAACTTGCGTAAATCGACCACTTAAGTAGTTTCGTAACACTAGATAAAGTGTTTAGGGCACGCTCGCATTTAATTTGTAAAGAAGGCCAGGCAGCCAGGCTTTGTCAAAGCCTTCCTGTACGACTATGAAAGCCGCTGAACAGTATTTCTTTCTTTACAAGCAATCGTAGATTATATTAACTACTGTATCGGTTTGCTCAATGGGTGGTTGAGCAAAAATTTAAATAGTTTTTCTTGAAATAATTGTTATTTAGTTTCAGTAAACAGATTTTTAATAGTTAAAATATTGAAAATGAATTAAGAAGATATCGATTGGCGCTTCACCAATATCGATGGCTTCACCATCGATTTTTTTCATTAAATTTTATATGGAAATAATTTTTCATATAACCGTATATTATTACTGAAAAAATACAGTTAAATCATTATTTGGCAGAAAAAAGAAGGAAACTAAAATTTTAGAGTCGGCTAAAAATAGTATTAATGGCATTGGTCAGGATTCTCTATATTAAAAATTATAGAAAATATTAAGAGAGGAACTTTCTCTGTACGTACTCTGTATAACTCTAAAGATCACTGATATAACAAATAAGCCTAATGGAATTTATTTATCATTTAAAAAATTAATTCGATTTTATGGACTTTTGATAAACGGTTTTAAAGTTTAAATATAACAGTTCTAATTTGAAAATTATATTTATTTCACAAAAATAAAATATTTGAATAATCATTGTTAATCTTTTGATCGATCATTATAATGTTTCTAAACAAAAAATTTTGGATTTTTAGTTAAGCTTACATTGATATAAAATTAATTCATATAAAATAAATTAAAGCACAATACTATTTCTACAGGTGTTAATAATCTCGTAGCAAGAAACCGAATGATCTAACAACTTTATAAAAAAAAGAAAAAAAGAAGTATTTCCAGGTCATACGCATTTAGAATTTTATGTTCTTCCTTTGAAGAACTGGAATTCAGAGAATTCACTTCTTTAAAAAGGAAAAAGCAATATGGTTGCTGCTGTTTATTCAAATGTGACAAAATTGTGAACGATTCCTTTACTGAATTGAAATATTAAACACTTGCTTACGTTATTTTGTAGGTTCTTAAAAAAAAACTTTTATGCACAATTTTTTTTTTTTCAATTTGATCTTTAAATTTTAAATTGTATTGTAGTATATTCTTTTTAAATGTATTGTTATATTTTTCTATTATCGTTCTATGTTTTATATGATTGCTATAATCTCAATGATCCATCTTAAATGAAATGATATTATTATTATAAAAATTACAGAGAATTTTGAAAATTCAATAACGGATTTCTGATTTCTATAAGGATTTTTTTATTCCGGTACAACCTATTTTAATCAGACGTTTCGGCTGAATTTCAAGTTAATTTGATATAAAAAAGCATTGTTTTTGACTTTAAAAAAATAAAACTACTGCATTTATTAAATAACTGTTATAACGTGAATGAAAACAAAAATTTCTAAAAAGGACATTTGTTTTTTCTATCCTAATATGTATATTACAATATGTTCAACTTGCAAACATTAATTAATCCCATGACCCAATCAGATAAGGATGTATGTGATATGTATACGAGGCATGTAGCTTGTACAGACTTAGGCCGACAATTTCTGGCAAGTGAACCACAATCGATAGAGTACCCCGGTATCCACTCTTTAGTATTCAAATCTGTATAAAAGTAACTTATCTTTAATAGGTTTTAAACCTTAGTACCTTCAATTTAAAGTATCTGCTTTTAAACAATCTATTTCTGACGACAATTTTATCATTAGACCAAATCTTTGAAGAAAGCTATCAGAAAAATATACAAGTAAACCAAACATTCTCTTAATAAAAGAATATTATTAGAGATAACATAACTCCCTACTTGTGGAATTTTTATTATTTGTGGGAAATAGAGAAAGGAAATAGCGAGTACAGAAATTAATTCAAGAATCTCCTTCCAGATTTTTACACATTAAAAGTTCACAAAGGAGCGTGCATTAGAAATTATTGTATAGCGATATTCCATACAGATTTTAATATAAATTAGTACAGAGTAATATTGAGAGAGGAGAAATAATAATTGAATGTTTCTGAAAAAAAAAGTCTGAATACGTTTTGGAGAAAATAAAAAACACAAAAGTTATATTTTAAAATGTAATAAGAAATAGCTGATAATGGATAACCTATAGAAGACAATTGGAATGAAAAAATTATTGGATATATTAACAAAAAATGAAAAGAATGATTACGTAAAATTACCTTTTAGTTGCACTGATAGATAAAAAAAAAATGTTTTAATGTTTCTCTAAGTGTGATACAATTTCTTGAATCGATTTCTTGCGTACATTACAGATCTGTAAGTACAATTTTTCTATCACTCTTAGTTTTAAATAAATTACTCATCAAAGAAAATTAAGGGAAAATATAGTTAAAATTTATATTTTTGCATGGCCATAACTGTGTTAAAATAATTTTGCTGATGCTTTGATAAATAGCCTCAGGCACATCAATATCAAACAGTAATCGGCTAGAATGTTAGTATTCCATTTCCCTTTATAGCGGCTTTCCATCACCGAAATGTCTTGGTGGAAACATTCACAGTATTCGTCACTTACGTCTCCGATTTTTTCCAGGAAAAAATCCAGATGCGAGTGGAGGAAATGTATTTTCAAAGACTTATTATACAATATGTCTTATTGTCATATTGTCAATATTGTCAGTATTGTACAATATGTACATCCCATAGCTCTGTTGAAGTAAGAAGTTTGTTAACAATATCGTGGTAATTGTTGGATTTGTTTTTGTCGAGAAAATGTTTGCAAACGACTTTAAATGAAGCCCAAGAATTATTGTTTTCATCTATAAAGTACTGAGGAAGTTATAATTTGTCGGCTTCGAAAGGTTGAAATTTTTTTTTCTTTTTTTAACGTAAATTCCAAACCTTACAGTTTTGATCCTAACAGCTGAGTTTGATTTTTTAATAAAGTTAAATACCTAACCAAGTCATTTAATTTATGATATAATATGTGGCGTATTGGAAGATAATTCAAAATCAAAATCATTTTTTCCTCTTCAGTAATGCCTGATTCTTCATCGCTGCTTTCGAAACATACATTTACAGGCGGCTCATACATTTAACTGGAATAATTTCACTGTGAGGTACAGACCTGATTGTAGATTGCAATGAAGGGTATTTTACTTTATGTTTAGATTTTTTTCAGAAATTTCAAACATACTAGTTAAACAAAAGTAACAATCGATTACATGATCCTTTGATTCACGCCAAACCATAGGTACACCAAATGGCAAAGTCTTCCGTGTATATTTCAGTCATACTCTTAAATATACAGAAAAATTAGTGCTTAATGTATGAGAAGCAACGTCTTATCCTGATCACCGGTTTTACACTGACACTGCAAGTACAAATGATATGCTTTTTTAATTAAAGGTGTAATGTTTTTTATATTTGATTTTACGGTTAACTCACCACATACATAACAAAATGCATCCATATCATTTACACAATTTCGAGGCATTAAGACACTGCGCTGTTAACAAACTTAAGACAGCAGTAAGACTGAACAAAATTTATTCATTCCTAAATCCAGTGCTTAATGCAAACAACTGTATTTTCAGCTACACGTTTTGACCTGCACATGATTAATCTTGCCAATGAAGGGTCACTCTTCAGTATTAGACATGATATCTTAATATGTGACTATGAAATGATTTAATATGATTTTTTGTCTAATGATGTTTATTTACAGCTTGTAAATTATGTTCACAAAGTTAAACTACAAAAAATGAGCTAAAAAAATACAATATAGGAGCTTAAAATGCTAACTATACGTTGAAAAATGAAAAAAAAATTCTTTAATTAAAATTTAAACATTTTTTAATAATAATGAGTGATAGAAAGATTCTTAGTTCATTTTCATTTCTAACATCAAAAAGCAGATTAAAATCATGTATGCCATGTTAGGAAACAATAATCATGTTTATCAGTGTAAGGTGAGTAAATTTGCAAGAGTAGACCGAGAATGAAATGAAAAATAATAACGATAGGCGGAGATAATCTGTTAAGAAAAAACAAAACAAGATTTGAAGAAGAATAGTGGAATTATGTAATGATAAATTTAGAATATCAGAATCAAAAATTAATGAATGAGCAAATTTCAATAATTTCTTTAAAAAATTATTTCTAAGGGAAATTTCTAAATAAGATTTTAAATTTTTGCCGTAATTACATTTCCAAATAAATGTCGTCACTTAACATTGTAAATGTTGAAAACTGGGTTGTCTTTCGGCTTCACAATCACAAATAGGCAATTTGAGCTTAAGACTTACAGAACGTTGTAACAATAAGAAACATAATTAAAATCATTAATAATAAGGCATACAGTACAATTTTATAACTTATTTGTTTATTCAACAGCAAGAACGTGCTGAAGTCCAATAATTACTAATGAATGAAATGATGTTTTAAATATATAGATTGTGAAAACACTCTACAGCATGTGAAAAATTTCATGGTACTAACGTATTAAAGCCACCGCAGCTACAGCTTTATTTAAAAACAAAGTAGTCAATCGGATTTCGGTGGAAAATGGGCCGATATAGAGTTTAACATAAATAAATAAATATTTATTTTATAAATATAATTTAACCAAACTTGACCTACGCTCGCTTCGCTCGCTAATCTTGACTAATTAACACCGTAATTTTTTGAGTATTTATTTAATAAATTCAGTAATTATTGCAATTTTATTATTTAAATAATAAATAATTTATTAAATAAATACTAAAAAAATTACGGTGTTAATTAGTCAAGGTTAGCGAGCGTAGATTAAGTTTGGTTAAATTATATTTATAAAATAAATAAATATAAATAACAATTTATATTATGTTTTGAATCTGTTTCGGCCAATTTTCCACCGAAATCCGATTGACTACTTTGTTTTTAAATAAAGCTGCAGCTGCGGTGGCGTTAATACGTAAGTACCAATTTCATATCTGGCCGTGACTCGAATCCAGGACCTCCAAAAATATCCTACCGAAAACTAAACACAGTTTTTTTTTTTTTTTTTAAATAGTAACGCAGCCAGTTTAAACTAAAATCAAACTAGTCCAATGAAGTATGCGTTACAACTGATTTATAAAAATAAATAAAAGTATTTTTATAATAATAAAACTCAACGTAGGATAAATTTAACACTCAAACGATATAGAGGTTAATGTATATTACAGTAAACAAAAAATAATATTTTCGTAACCTAAATAAAAAAAATTAAAAAACTGAAGGGAAAATATAAAGTCCATCTATAGATGAATAATTCAGTTACTACGAACCAAGCATTATAAAAAAAGGATTAAAATTTTAAAAAGAAAAAACCAGTTTTCAATTTTGCTTCTCGTGAAAAAACTCATCGCAACATACGCAAAGACTAGCAATCAGTATTTGTGTAAAACAAAGAGATGAAAGGGGAAGTGACAAAGAAAACCATTAAAAAAGGAAAATATTTATATTTATACATGTATTTGTAAGTCATCAAACTTACATACGCGCCCGGATACACAAACATACATGCGATGTACAATGATGTATAAAAGCAAATGAAAGATAGATGGTCTTATAAAAGAATGAACGAGAAAAAAATAGAGAGAACGGGGGAATGTAATTATAATTAATAAATCTGGAAACCATGAAAAACAAGACAATCATTTTTGAGACATCTACGTTAAATAATTCTAAGGATACATTACAATGTGATTTAGGAGAAAGAATGATTTATAAATACATCTGACAAAACATTTTTAATAACTTTTTATAATTAATTTGAAATCCTTTAATAGATTTTAGTAACGTTTAATAAAACAATGTTTTTTAGCATTTATAAAAACATTCTTTATAATGTTGCTTAGTCACATGACTTTTGGTATTCCATTTATACCAGCTTTAGCAGACCCGCATAATTAATATTTTCAGATAGTCTCATCCACGAAACAAGAAATAAAAATATATACGAATTAATTATATGAAAAATTAATTAAAATTAAATTATTTTAACGAAAATGGCCACTTTGGAATATGTAAAACAAATTGTTAGGGATGTAGGATGTAGAGGGTATACTGAAATGAAACGACTAGCACTAGATAGGGAATCTTGGAGAGCTGCATCAAACCAGTCAAATGACTGAAGACAAAAAAAAAACGAAAATTGACTATTATTTTAACCGGTTTCCGTGGCGGAATGATAGCATCTCTGCCTTTCATCCGAGGTTATTGGTTAGAGTACCATTAAGCTCAGGCATGACAAACCCACTGTGGTGATCTAGCGGTGACCACGTCTTCCCAAATTAACTTATTTCGAAATAGAGAGTTCTAAGGTTCAATTCCTAGTAAAGGCAGTTACTTTTATACGGATTTGAATGGTCGACCTGAGACTGTACATGACTACACTTCATTTACATTCATACATATCATCCTCTGAAGTAATATCCTACGTGTTCAGGAGGCTAAATAGAAAAAGGATAGGCATGACAAATTTTTCACACTGTATAAAAAAAACAATTAATTTCATTTGATGGATTTCATTCATCGGCAGCTAGTATAGAATCCATCCAGATAAATGGAATATACAAGAATTGATTGCTTTTGGGCTTTCTCTCCTTCGAGCCAATCATAAAAAACATTTATTACATTTATTTATTGTTCCAAGGGATCAGATCTTAGATATTTGATTGTATTAAAATAAAGAGAAAAGTAATTTTATAAATAAAACAATATTTTTTTAATAATAAATTTCATAAATTTCTCAAATTTTATGGTTTTCATTTTTCTTCTCTAAAATTAATTTAATGGTTTTTGTTTTAGGAATTTTATTAAAACCGGTTGCTCTGTTTGATACTACTTACAAATTTTTATTTTTTGTAAATAAATATTATTTTTATTTACGATTTCACTACTAGTTGTTGGAAACAAGAGATTACCTCTTTTCTTCTGAAAGGGAGATAAATGATTAGCTATTATTTATGACAATACCTCAGATATTATATCGTCATGACGGTTTGGTCCGAACCTTGACTACAGCAACTATTCAATTTTAATTAGTTTTGTCGTCTATTACGATCTGATGTTATTCTGAGCAAATCAATGTTACATGATATCGTCAATCCTGCAAATTTGAAGTTTATGTATGTTTTAGCTAAATTAAATACCGGTAGAAAATCAACAGGAAAATTATAATTACAGTATTTGAAACAAGAATTAATTTTACTTTGATTTGTTTTATATTTACTAGCATTTCTTTTCCTTTTTCTCGATCAACCTTTTATTATTTCAAAGTTTAACTTTCTGAATCCCGGAACCTCTTCATACAAGAATAAAAATAGGAGATTTGCGTTAAAGAGATTGGTATTTTTTTTTTTTTTTTTTTGAAAGAGCGGGAATTACAACTATGTTCATTGGCCCGGTGGAAATTGATAGCATATGAAAACATGTCGTACTTGATCGGGATTCAATCCCCGGGACCTCCAAATGAAATGCCGCGACGCTATCTGCTCAGTCACGAAGGTGAGCGAAACTGATTTTTATTAAAAATTGTCTACTACAAAATCTTTACTTTTAACATAACTTCTTATAAAATATTTTGCTCCGTCGGACATTAGACAAAACTTAGATATGGAAATTAAATTTAATGGTGAATAAAAACTACGAATTAACTTAGGCGTTTTAATAACCGTTATAAAGACTCACCTAAATTTTAATAAGTAACAAAGGAGAAAATAAAAATACGAAACTTGAAAAATTAAACGTAAAATTTATTTTTTTTTAAATTTGTTAAAAATTATGTTATCGTAACCGCAAGAAAGAACAAAGAATTTTTAAAAAATTAACAAATTTTATGAAAAAAAGTTTCCAAATTACTCGTCAATATTAGAAAGCACACTTAACGAGCAGAGAAAGGATGAATTTTTGGGTCGGCGACTATTTTTTTTTTTTGCTACCTACGACGGGCGACGTCCTAATCCACTATACTAACTTCACTGTATCTTTTAACACTATATATAATTAGCAATATTATATTAGATATCACGGATAGAACCACTGGACAACAATATATTTGCATTTTCTTAACACTTATGAGTAATATATGGGTTAACAAGTAAATATTGGTTTCCTTATTTACAACCTAATCCACATAAAGGGAAAGTAAGGTAAAATACGGTATAAAGAAGGTGGTAGATAAGTAAAGTAATATATTCAAAATCTTTATGTCGGATTTGTTGAAAATATCGACCTTTCACGATGTCCTGCGGCCAAAAATCCTTAAAAAACAAACAATAAAAATTTCTGAAAAATATAAGCGAATATAACCCACATTTTGATTAATATTTCCGGACTGTCTCATCATAAATTCTTCAAAAGTGGCTCAAAAATCTTTACATATGGAGCAATGGTGGTATAAAATGTTTAATGAGAATAAAAAGACGAGGGATAGTTTTCGCTATTTTTAATTTTTGATTTGTGATCGTAGAAAATTAACTTTGGTACAACGAAGATTGATCTTTTTAGTATTAATTTACTTAAAATTATAAAATTTTAATTCATTTGTAAATAGGGGAGGATATTCAACATTATTTCTGAATAATTTTCATCTCATATTTCAGAAACCTACAGATTAAAAAAGTTGAAATTTGGCGCAATTATCTGGCGCTAACTACAGGTCATCAAAAAACGCTGCACCAATAAAAAAAATTATATCTATCTCCCTATGTAACTGAAATAAAATATTAATTGCCACAGTAAAATAATCGGTATAGCGGGCGGCGTATTGCTGTCCACTTAGGCTGACGCGGTATCCTGACAACTCTAATAATGTACAGCATATGTAAGTATACGGAGCTATACGAGATGTTTTCGTAAAGGAATTCAACTGTTCCACTAGTCCTATTAATCTAACCCACCGGGTTGGTCTACTGGTTAACGCGTCTTCCCAAATCAGCTGATTTGGAAGTCGAGAGTTACAGCGTTCAAGTCCTAGTATCCCAGATATTTTTATATGGATTTGAATACTAGATCGTGGATACCGGTGCTCTTTGGTGGTCGGGTTTCAATTAACCACACATCTCAGGAACGGTCGAACTGAGAATGTACAAGACTACACTTCTTTTACACTCATACATATCATCCTCATTCATCCTCTGAAACGGTAGTTACCGGAGGCTAAACAGGAAAAAGAAAGAAAGAAAAGTCCTATTAATCTATCTCTCTCGCACAGCTATACGCCGCCCGCTATATGTCATCAAGTTTTTTAGATGTGACCGGACGTGACCTTGAGCCGATGCGCAATACGGCCCAATGCACAATCCTCTGCTCCACTGTAAATCAATGCAATGGCGACAGTTCTGCAGAAAGCACAATGCGTTTTGTGGTTAGCGTAGTAAATTAGTTAAAACTGTTCAAGGGACAGTTTTTCCGGCGTATTTATTGCAATGATCCCCTGATGCAAACTGTATTAGACGGTGATACGAACAGTTTAAGGAATCTAGCAACGTGAAAGAGAAAAAGTTCCCCGGACTGCCCAAGACGAGTGATGAAGCAGTTGAGCGTGCACACCAAAGTTCAAACTGATAAAGAGAAAGTAACGTTCCTGTAATGTTTTAACGAGAGGACGCGCCCCCATACTTTAGCTAAAGCGTTTGATACGCTCTCAATATGATTCCCTAATCTTTGAATTGGCCCTGTGCTTTGACCTCCGAGAAACCCAGATTTGACACTCTTAGACTTTTTTCTACTGGGATACCTTAAAAACATTGTCTGCAATCAAAAATCAGGGATGTATATTTAAGATAACTGATCATCGCTGTTATTGCACAGTTACACTTACGATGATCCATAGGCAGAAGTCAGTTATCGGCTGAATATTGCAGAGCGACCAACGAAGCTCATATTGATAAATTCTAAGGTATGTAAAAAACGTTTTGAGTTGGTGAATTTAAAAAGAAATCCTCGTTTGATTATCTCTAGTAGTTTCTGAGACACGATTTTTTTTTTAAATTGCTGTAACTTTTTTCGATGACTGTATATATTCCAGTTTTATTCTGATTTTTGAACCGATCGATCTAGAAGTCATGGCGGTACCCATACTTTTTTCTGTTCGGAGAAAATATACAGAGTGATCGAGAAGTGTTGATAAAAATTAAGGAACTGATTCAGTACATCAATTAAACAAAAACAATCACGCGGATAAATGCCCCAGTTGCTTCCTTTTCCATCTGTCCGCCATTTTGTGATTTTTCAATAAAAATTTATATCTTAAAAATGGATTGAAACTTTTTTTGTTATTGCACTTTATTTTCAATCGGTTTCCTGCACAATTTGAAACCATTGGTAAATCAACTTACAAATTATATAACATAATGAAAACTATCCAGTGATACTCATCGGCGAAAATATACGTTGCTAATAAAACAAATGAGAATGCACAAACATAATGATAGATTATACAACAAATAAACGTATTAAATTACTTAAATTAAATAAGTAACGAGAAATTTAAACAATAATTATAAATAAGACAGTAACTAAGGTAAAGAAAACAGTAATAAGTCAGAAAACAGAATCGCACAATGTTAATAGGTAGTATGATTGAACACAACACAAGTAATACTCCTCCATTACATTCTAGTCTCAAATTATTATTCTCAACTACATTCTAGTAGAATAATTTTAAACGACAGTTGAATTCTAACCTGACTTCTCACAAACAACGTAATGTAACCAAATGTAACATAAAATTCATAGACGATACATATAATATAGAAATTAATCTATCAAGTTTAATTGATATCATAGTTGTAATCCCAATCTATGAATTTGATATCCTGCCGTCATCACCTAGGTCCCAACACATTGAGTTCATTTACATTTAAAAACCCAAAGGAGAAATTGAAATAAACGTCTGTCAAAGCCCATGGCGGGAAATGTTATGATACTCTTGGTCAGCTTCCTTTTTTTAATATGTACAGAAATTTCTTCACCAAATTACTGTAATTTTCTTTTAAGATAATTTCAGTGGAAGATTTTTAAATATACGATATACACAAACGATATGAAAATCATTTATAACTGTTGAGCGGAATAATTTTACAGAATTTGATTTTTATAGATCATATATATATATATATATATATATATATATCACGTGAAATCATACTAAGTATTATCACTCAAATGGCAAAAACTTAGTAGTAGTCCAACCCCAGAAATTAAATAATATTCCAAACCGGCAAATTTAAAAAAAAAAAGAAATATGTATATATAAAAAAAATTATTTCTCATAAACAACAGAAAGAAAGTTTCAGAATGCCACAAAAACTAAAGAATGAAATTTAATCCAGATATATTGCCTTAATACCGAATACCGGATTGTAACATTTGTGAGTGATAATTTCTTAAAATTCAACTGGTGAAATAAACTGTATCTCAGACAAAATTTTTATATTTGTGAATCAATTCTGCAATTGGGTTTTGTATGTCATTATACTCCCTCATGCAATCCGGAATTTTGTACATCAAGAAATATCTTTTTTAGCTTAACATAAATTATTAAAAATTGGAAAATCTAATCTAATTTTTTTTATTATTATATGGCTTCCCGTGCTAAAATAATGTTTTATGGTAAATTTAACTTGAAAATCATAATTCAAAAACGAAATAAAAATTACGATATCTAGTTTTTTTAGAACCAGGTAGCCTAAAATAATCTCTCATTCTTTCTAACAAATATGATGATATTGCTTGAAATTTTATGGGCTAATTAAAATTTATCATATAAGTTTTATACTGTTCTATTCCTAGTAAACGTTATCTAAATTTTTTCATCCATTACGTTAAAATATTACCGTAACAAGTTCATGTATAATATTCGTATAATAAGTGGAAAAAAACTTTCTAAATGAAGATATGATTAATATCTCTATTGCGAAAGCTGACTGGCTGGTTTGCGTTTATATCATATTCATGATGTATTTAGCAAAACTAATTTCATAAAATTCAACGGATCGTTTGTAAATTACAATAAACTATAATTTTTTTTCATCGATTTTATATTTTCTTTGTTAAAAATGAATTACGATAAATGGGTTTTCATTGGTAGTCATTTGATCGCAATTTATACCTCACTAACTCCTTTTGCTTTACCCACAATTCTATAGTCACACGTATGAGGAATTTTCAAAAAGTAAATATCGTTTACATGTATAGCCATGAAAGCGCACGGTTATTTCTTGAATATTAGTTCTTTTTTTATACCGATCTCCCGTTAAAGTCAACATATAATTTTAGAAACCGTCCTTCACTATAGGTGGTTCTTTTAAAATGCCAATTGCTCGAAGGAGAGATGAACACGGCGCTAAGAAGGTCATACAACGAAACAGGGCTTACTTTCCGAAAATGACGCGTAATTTATTAAAACAACAATTAATTTAATTATTTCTTTTACTTCCTGCACTGGTAAACATGTAGTTTGGAACGGACTCAGGTCGACCACTCCTGAAACGTATGGTTCATTGAAACCCAACCAGCAAAGTATCCACAACCCACCGGATTGGTCTAGTGGTGAACGCGACTTCCCAAATCAGCTGATTTGGAAGTCGAGAGTTCCAGCGTTCAAGTTCTAGTAAAGTCAGTTACTTTTACACGGATTTGAATACTATATCGTGGATACCGATGTTCTTTGGTGTTTGGGTTTCAATTAGCCACACATCTCAGGAATGGTGGAACTGAGACTGTACAAGACTGCACTTCATTTACACTCATACATATCATCCTCTAAATTATTATCTGAACGGTAATTACCGGAGGCTAAACGTGAAAAAGAAAAACAACGTATCCATAATATAGTATCCAAATCCATGTAAAAGCAACTGCTTTTACCAGGATTCGAACCTTAGAACTCTCTAATTCGAAAATCAGCTGATTTTACTATGAGGAATTTACCCACTAGACTGACCCGGCGGGTTAGTCTGTAGCTACGTCAGGCCGGTAGCGGTATTGCATTTGCCTATACACACATATTCAGACCCGGCAGTAGCTGGAAAAACTTGAACAAAACATCTTTCTGTACCGACATAACCTTTTTTTAATCACGTAAAATATTAAAATAAAAAATAAAAATTTTGAGTTTCTTTGATTACCAACGCTGATCGCCTGAAAAGCTAAACTTTGGCTACGTCACATGCATACGGATAAGTTAAATACATTATTTTGTTAATGACAACGGCTTAAAATTCTATTAATCGGTACAACTGCACCTTAAACTTATTTTGTAAAATAAATGATTTATCTTAATTGCTTAGATTCTATAAAGTTAAGAGTTATAATTTTTCACGCTGTGAAGAAAGTAAGGAGAATAAAATGTGTACAATTAGAAATATTAACATCTGTAATTGCTGCAAAAAAATGAGTAATATTATTATACCTTTACACTTAATAATGACTTCACCTTATCGGTCTGCATTTTTTGGAGCTAATTATTATTCAAACTATTATTTCATTTATTGGGTAAAAAGATCTTGTTTGTAATTTTATTTTTATTGAGAATGGTATTGATATAATAATTATAATTGATATAATTAGGGCTATTACTCCTCCTAATTTTCTTGGAATGGATCGTAGAATTGCGTATGCGAAGAGGAAATATCATTTTAGCATTTTTATAGAGTTATAATTCACGCATTTGTTTGCGCGCGCGCATGTGTGTGTGTGTGTGTGTGTGTGTGTGTGTGTGTGTGTGTGTGTGTGTGTGTGTGTGTGTGTGTGTGTGTGCACAGAGACATAAACTTCAGGTTTTTTTATATTTCCTACCTTAATACTCTGTAAATATACGTATGTTATAAAATTATCACAAAACACACGGTTTATGTTTTTTCTAAATAAATTCAACACTGGTATTTAGAACATAAGTGATAAATAAAGTTTGTTGGTGTGTTTTATAGATATATTACACAAATAATTTATAGTATACTGTTGTCAACTACTTGAAAAATAGCAACGTGTATAAATTTATATTTTTAGTTTAATATAATTCAAGCTGAGATTCTTGCTTTTAAAAAAATAATCAAATAAATAACCTAACCAGGAATAAAAATAAATTCTATTAAACATTATTTTTGAATTACATTTATTATTACTATTATAACTATATGTATTATATACATAAAATTAAAAAAAATAAATATATAAAATCAACTGCTCCATTCTTTAAAATAATGTACTATCGAAATCTAAACTATATCTTATTGAAGTTCGATATCGAGACGTGAGGGATGCAATTATGAGACAATGCTAGTGTTGATACAACTCATTACACAATTACTTGTAATTTGATTAACATCTCTTTGTTAACGCCATTAATAGAGTAATGCATTATAAACAGATACATAGCTAACTTATTTAATCGTCTATAATTTAAAAAACAATGCTAGTAAAATATTATTAATATAGACTCAACCATAGCTGTAAAATTACATTCTTTTCAACTAATAATGAAAAGATTAATACTCGTGAATAAAATAAAAATTGTTGCGATCCTCGAGGAAAACTGACATATTTTCCAAAATTAATTCTAAAACACATTTTAATAGAAATCAAATACCCAGTAAAATTTATAAAACCAAATTCAGATAAAATTATTATACTACCCATAAAGTGCAGAAATTCATATTTCATTTTAAATACTATCTCTTTTTATAAAAAGTAATATTTCTAAAAATCAGCACGATTTATAAAATAAATATCAGGTGTATTGCATTTACAAAAAAAAAACCATTCCAAGACAAAAGCTTTGAAAAAATAAATATAAATGTATTAATTTATTCAAACTATTCAACAATAATAAAAAAATGAATAAAAAAAAAGATTATAAAAATAATTCTATACTGTAGAAGTATAATTATTTAATATAAGAGACATTATTAAAATTTATTTTGTATAATTAACTTGTATTAGTGAAGTAGGACTAAAGATGTAGATGTAGATGCAAATGTATCAGTAGGTTAACAAATTTAATTCCCGTGTTGACGTTGTTGTTTTATAGAAATCGATCATTCTAACGTAAACAGTATCTTTCTATCTTGTTTTATTATTGAATCAAAAACATTCTTGTTAAACGATAATGATGTTATCCATTAAGAAATTTGAAGAGTGGATCAAATTAAATCCATCTGATTTATTGTTCTCTTTTTTAAATCGTTCTGATTTATTGTTTTTATTTTTTGTTAATAGTTTATTATGTATTATATAAATATTTTATTTATTCTTTGTTTGAATTGTACCACGCGCACCCATGTAAAACGCGCACACATATGGAATATTAAAAAAAATAAAAGATTTCTTTTATTTTTTCACTTTATCAACAAAATCATAGTAGAAAGTAGAACGTATAACGATACTTTTTTATTAACATAATGTCAGTAAAACAATCTATACCGTAAATATTTCATTAAAAGCATAGAAAAAATGTTGTTAATATTAATTACGAATACGTCTTTTCTGCTAAAGATCACTATAGTGTCTATGTTTTTTTTTTCTTTTTCCGCGGGCCGGATCCTGCAGTAAGTATTACACAGCCCAGGGGAGTGTCCTTTACTCTAACGGGCCTCTACGTCTCGGCCCGCCGGTCGGATCTCACTGTACGCCCGCCTCAAACCCGCAGAGTAGGATCCACCACGCCCGGCTATGCCGACCCTGGATCCCCATTCCGGGAGCCGGGACTCGGTCTTTTTCGCTCGGGGGTGCAAGAGTACCCGTGTCTCATCGCTATAATTTCTATTTAGTATTGCTAACCTTTCTTAGTTTCATTTTATTTATTGACGCGTTTCGGAACCACTCCACTGTCAAAACTTATTGTACTGGTAATTTTTAAATCTTTTTATAGCGTTTAGTCAACGCCTCTCCCTATATTTGACGTCATGCCTTATCTGGACTTCTTTTTGT
This sequence comes from Lycorma delicatula, assembly GCF_047948215.1. Classification (NCBI taxonomy): domain Eukaryota; kingdom Metazoa; phylum Arthropoda; class Insecta; order Hemiptera; family Fulgoridae; genus Lycorma; species Lycorma delicatula. The sequence continues at coordinate 137,584,227 of NC_134461.1, read as the reverse complement.
TCTAATCATTACGTCTGTCCTTCTTCTTATTCACAATAAGAAGAAGGCTACATAAAGCTATAACGACAAATATAGGATGGGGAGTTGACTAAACTGCATAAAGATTAACAGATATTTAAAAATACCAGTATAATGAGTATTGACAACGGAGTGGTTCCGAAATGCGTCAACTTGAAAAAATGAAGCTGAGAAAGGTACGCAGTATTAAACATAGAAATACAAACGTAGAAATTAAGGAGGGTTTTACTTTACTTATAGTCATTAGCACTCGTGTTATCGTCATGTATATTATTGCAATTATCTTCGTAATCATTTAAACACAAATAATCATAATCATTTCCATCGAGAAAGTTCGAAATACAACATTTCTTGAAAGTTTAAATCGAATAATCCTGTTCTTCGGATCAAATCGCAATAATCCACTAGTAAACGTGTATCAAAGACGGTTTATTTGTAATACCAAAAATTTATTATATTGGTCAACCCAGCTTGTGTACTGTTAACAAAATTTGGTTTTAAATGGTCGGTTTACGCAGATATCTTATCTAGAGGTTGAAGAATGGATGTCATTCCAACAGGAACAATAACATGATCGCTACTTCCAGCATTCAATTTTCGCTTTATATCATCGGTCGTTTGACTCCTACAACTATCCGTTACAAGTACGGAAGGTTCTCGTTATAGGTTTCTGGTCGACTCCCGGTCCAGTAATAAATTCATTCCTTCGCTTTTCTTGTCTTTATATGACAATATAGGGTGGAAAAGTTTCCTATTTTTAAACGGGAAAATGTTTTACGTTTTCTTCTAAAAATTACACGCGGATGTAAATTTTTCCCGTACGAAATATTGTCAGCATCACCAAGCAAGGTTGTTTTTTGTAATCGGTAGCTCGTATCTGAACACTCTTTGTACCACTCTGAACCGTTTTAGTTAATGCATCTCGAAAGCTACCGGTGTCTGGTCTCCATTATTGTTCGCATTCTAGGTTTGATGATGGAAATAATTGTTTCTTTAAAACTTCATTTTTAGATTTATCACATATCTTTAAAAATTTAACATTTTATATCTGGCAGCTGCTGTGTGCTATTGTCACTCGAATAGAAAACCTATCTCGTCAAAAATCGGCATATACCGAGTTAAGACCAGATTTAAATTCATCCTTACCGATATTTAGTTCATCACTGATTTCTAGGGCTTTCGTCTAACAATTCCTTCAGGAATCGCGTATACAAACTGACGTACATCCCACATATATTCTGCAAGTTTCTCTTCTACTTCAGTATATTTCGATATTTCCGCCGAACTCCTCTCTCCGTTTTTACTAGCTATGAAAAATACTTTCTTTTTTCGTCAGTTACGAATGTAGAACTTTGCTAAATCAAATTTTCTGCGTGGAACGATTTCCATACTCCTTTGGCTAAGCAATAAAACATATATTTTCTGCAAAAGTGAATGAACGCAGTTTCTTTTTTACACTCTGCAGTTCTACTGTAAACGAAATTTTATGTTCTGAACGGTCGTCACAGTGAAAACTGATCATAAAATAGCTATAACATGGTCGATAAAATATTTTCGTATAGAATAAAAGTAGCCTACGGGACAACTTTCTATAAGTCTGGCGCTACGGCGTAGATAAAAAATTCTTATATAATACCGGTTATCATTCATAGGAGAGTTTTTTTATTTTATGTAAATCATTTTCATGGATGTAGGGTTCGTTGTCAAAACAAAGTAATTTATTACAATGCTGTATGGACTGATTGATTAATATATATATATATATATATATATATATATATATATATATATATATATATATATATATACATATAAAGTTTAATGATAAAATCTAGATGTGAAGCCTTAAAATCAATATACAACGAGCAGGCTATTTTTGCAACCGTCATTTCGGATAAAATGGTGCGCGTTTTACATAGGTTTATGTGGTATTTATGAATATGTAGTCGTTGTACATATGTTAATATGGAATTTATTAATATGTAGTCTTTGCTAAACAGAATAGTCACTTCTCTCTAAAAACTTACAGTAACTCCTTTAACGAAAACTCATAACGGAAATATTTTTTGTATAACACAATACTTTTTCTTATGAGGAAAAGCCTTATTTCATTTCCTTTGACTTTTTAATAAATTACCGAACCATCACAAAAATCTTTCTACCAATTTATTAAAAATAGAATTAAATAATTTTATTTTAATTTAATGAATTTTTAAATAATTCCAATTAAAAATAAGAAGAAAAACTCGATTTACATATGCTTAAAATAAGTTTCAATAGCGGCTTCTGAATTATTCTGTAGTATATTCACTTCGTTGTACGAAGTAAAAGAAGTATTGATCGCGAAAAATCTCAGTTTCCAGATTTCAACGAAAATATCCATCTTAGCCGTCCCTAAATCCATTTTGATTAGTTTCAGCGTGACGTCTGTACGTACGTACGTATATATGTCGCATGACTCGAAAAAATAAACCGTAGGATGTTAAAATTTTGCATTTAGAACTGTTGCAACATTTAGTTGTGCACCACCCTTTTTGATTGCAATCGAGTGGACCAAAAAAGCCCAAAATTGGATTTTGGACTTTTCTTAATTGCAGTAATATGCCCTCATTGACAGCTTTTCAACGGTATTGTAAGTGGTACTTATTTTCATTAGTTCCAGAGTTATGGCCAAATAAAATTTTAACTAATGAAATATTTGGATTTTACAAGGGGAAGGCACGACGGTTCAAATCCGACTTCGTCTCCTTTTTTTTAATTTAAATACATTGATTTCTTAATAATTATTAACCTGTGATTGTAAAAAAAAGTTTTACAATAAATAATAATCCAATAAAAATAAAAAAAAATGTATAAAAATATCAGAAATTATTAATGAAATAAATTTTACGTACTTTTCATTTTTTTTAAATGTGTATATGTAATTTAATAGGCGTACAAGGAAGTCATGTGTTGTCCATATCGGATTTTTTATATTTAATGTTTGTACCTTAACATTATTTCATGTTTCTGTATTTAAATAATTAATATGAACTTTAAACACTTCTATTTTTTATCTTATACTGACTAAATCTAAAGTATATTTTTTTACGTACCGATTAAAATTAAGATTTATTTATGAATCAACCTATAAATAAAAACTAAATACATACACTATATACATTAAAATACGTCCTTACCAATAAAATGAAAAGTTTAGTCGATAATATATTTTTTTTCTAACTTTTATCCCCATAAAAAGTAAAAATAAGATGTTAAACTAAGAAACAGTTGATTAAGTTCTAACTTCCTAAAACGGCCAAAAACCTGAAACGGATTAATTCTTTTTTATTTAAATTATTATTTCGTGATATGAATTTTGATAAATGAAACCGTACAGTACAATGAAATTACGTGCAATGAAATCACGTAGGACGAGCAAAATGTGTATATCAAGGGAACCGGAAAATGAAACAGTAAATCAAGTACACGTGAAGATCAGCTATGAAATAGAAAGAATAATAAAACGGATTAGGTCATGAGAATTTTTTTTAAAATGTTAAACTTCTCTCCTATCTCCATAAACGGAAAGAGAATACAGCTATTTTTTGAAATAAAAAATTAATATAAAAATTTGATGGATAAGAAATTAAATTATATAAGTTATAATAAATTGGATTAATTAATTAAATTGAGAAAAAACGAAAAATATGTAGAATTATAAAAAAAACAGACGTCTAAAAACAATCCTTACATAGACATTAACTTCCCAACGAAAAATAATGACTTGGTTTTCTGTCTTCGAGCTCTAAATTGTGTTGCTGTGCTGTTTAATATTATATAAAATAATATTTTTCTATTATTTAAGTATTTTATTAAACTTAAAATAAATAAAATTAAAAAAAAAACAAATAATAAATACTCCTACAACTCTAGTACCAGAGGACTTCATCCTCAACTGGTTATTTCCAGTTCTCCCTATATATAGGGAGAAAAATTAAGTTTTAATATCAGGGTAGGTAAGTAAGTAAACATATTATTCTACTCGAGTGAACTTTTGAGATACGGAACCAATGGTACCGTATCTCTCCACACTTTCCGGCCATCATTAGAACTGAAAATTTGGCTGTAACTACAACATTATACAAGGTGTCTGAGAAAAGTAATGAGATTGGTAAAACTGCGAGCGACCTGGCAACGCTGTGTCTTCCAGTCTGCGCTAGACCGGTTTGTTCATCACTTCCACATGCTCAGTACGAGTTTCAACTCCGTTCAGCCAACACATTATTTTTCACAGCGCCATCAGTGAAGTTTTGTTATTGTTGTGTGTTACGAAAATCAAGCATCGGAATTTAAAGCAAAATTGTGCAATCAAGTTTTGTCGTAAACTTGGAGAATCCGCGACTGCGACCTTTGAAAAGTTGAAACAGGCCTACGGGGAACATTTCTTATCAAGAGCACAAGTTTTCCGCTGGCACAAATCATTTTTGGAAGGCCGAGAACACGTTGAAGATCAACGTCGCTCAGGGAGACATTCAAAATCTCACAAAAACGTCGAGCGTGTGAGGGGTTTTGTGAGATCAGACCGTCGTTTAACAATAAGGATGATGAGTGAACGGTTAAATTTAAACATTACTATAACCGTACATCAAATTTTTACAAACTATTTGGTCATGCGAGAGGTTTGTGCGAAATTGGTGCCGAAAAACCGCACATCGGAGCACAAGGTGCGTTGATCTTCTTGTGAGGATTGACAATGACCAAGTATTCTTCAATCGTGTGATCGCAGGTGATGAATCCTGGATATTTGAGTACGATCCTGAAACAAAGCGGCAAAGGAAAGAGTGGTACACTCCGTCATCTCCTCGACCGAAAAAAATTCGAATGAGCAAATCAAAGATCAAAAACATACTGATTTGCTTTTCTGACGGAGGGGTATCGTGCATAATGATTATGTTCCTCCAGGACAAACTGTCAACCAAGTGTTTTACAAAGGTGTCCTTGAAAGGCTCACGAAAAGAATGATTCGCGTGAGATCACACATTGCAGACAAGTGGATACTTCATCATGACAATGCCCCGTGTCACACGGCCATTTCCATCAGGGAACTTTTTACCTCAAAACGCACTCCTACGGTTCCTCAACCTCCCCTATTCACCTGATTTGAGGCCTTGTGACCTTTTCCTTTTCCCCAAATTGAAACGTATCTTAAAAGAACGTCATTTTGGAACTCTGGAGAATATTCAAAAGTCTGTGACCGACCAGTTAAAAGTCCTACCAGTTGAAGCCTTACAGCGCTGCTACCCGGAATGGGAACGACTCCGCCGGTGTATAACTGCCCAAGGGAACTATTTTGAAGGGGATAATATTGCTGTTTGAAAGAAATAAAAACTTTGGTAAGTATAAAGTCAGTCTCATTACTTTTCTCACACACCTCGTATATAAAAACCTTCTTTTGAATTTTCAATGAAGAAATACAGTGTTCTGGTTACAATAGTATTACAAATGTTAATAAACTTCAATGTAGGATTCTAAGAGAAAAGACGACAACCCTAAATTAATTGAAACAGATCAGATATATAATTTAGGTTAAGCAATATTTTTCGCCTCTCAATTAGTTTATTTACAATCAGTTCCGAGTAAGGAACCACATGGAAATCATATTACAAAAAGTACATGTTGAGGAGTTTCCAATAAACAACCTCAATAAACGTACATATACATAAAAATATAAATTAAGTACATACAAACATATAAACTTCATATACATAAACACGCAATGAAGAAGATCATATAGGTACAAGAGTTCACAAAGATCCAATGAAAAACATAAAAAAATTAACATCATTAACCATTTTAACAAGACAAACAAATACTAACATAACAAGCTCATAGACATAAATGGAAAGAGGGGCAAGGCTCCTCATTTGGCATAGAAATATGCTCATCAGACGTGGTACTGAACTAGCTTAAGAGCCACTCAAGATTCCCTTACACGTTAAACGCATGTAAGCTTTCTGTCGCCGTATATTTTTACTGTTATCTAGGAAATTTAACTGTAGAAAATTCACATGATTATCTAATATCTTTCTATAATCTGAACCAAACCGCTTGATCTTTTAGCGAACATATCGTAATTCTAAGGTAGTCGTTTCTGATTTTTTCGTTTTATGCCATATATTAAAGCTGGTTTTAAAATCACCTTGTATATTAAAAATATGTTGGACAGCGTCAAATAAGGACTCCTGCCTAAAAACCAATAGTTTCTTGTACCTAGTGTTTAACCGTTTCCTTTTTTCTCTAACGGAATTAATTAATTTTAATTCTATCTAAGTGGACCCGTAGACAAACCACCTCTTCTCATAGCAAACGTAATGTGACTCGACTTGTTCTGATTTAATTTTTCGATAACCATACACCGATCAAATCAAATACCAATTGTATCTCTGGTGAGGCTTAACTGTTGGTCAACAGCCAGGATTGCTGTACCATTAGCAAACGAGATGACTTGGTCTGGAGACGGAAGGTCCGCAGTGAAAATTAAGTACAGAACCGGTTCTAAGACGGAGGCTTGTGGAACACCTGATTTAATGTCAAAGAATCCAGTTATCTAATCGTAGCATCTGACTAGGGAAAAAGGATCATCGAGGTAGTTTTGCAAAACCAAGTAGAAGGGTTGAGGAAGGTTGCATTTCTGCCAATAAATAATTTTATAAATGTAAAAAAAACGTTAAATTACAAATGTTATATTTGTTCTTTAAAAGAAGAATTAATTTGTTTTGTTAAAATTGTTAAGAAACAGGACTGTAAATCTGAAAAATGAAAATGCTTTGATTTTATTTTTTCTACTTACGAAGATGAAATCAATCTTAATGTACTTTATCTTTTTATTAATAATTTTCAGTTATGAAAAGTTGTATTTTAATATTTAATTTTGTTTTTTATTTCATCGAAATTAAAATTTTTAAAAAACTTTAGGATTCAGATGTTACAATTTTCTTGATCAATTTTATAAAAAGTAATTTATTTTTTGTCTAAGAACAAGAAGTTTTACTTACGGGTAAATGGATTTTGCGAGTGTAAACGAAAAGAAACTAAATTTCTCTTAGTAGTTTCTTAATTGTATTCCGATTGAACTTTATACTATGGCAAAATCAGACATTTAGTCCTCTAATACAATCTTCTTAAATGGAAGAAACAACAAAAATGGTATTGATGATGGTGAAAACTTGTGTGAATGGAAGGGATGTTATACGAAGAAACGTATTAAGAGGATGGGAATGTCTTTCCCAGTTTCAAGAAAAAGAAGGGTGAAAATTTGTTGGAGAAATATAACATCTGTTTTTAACAGCAGCCTTTGTAAAGCACAATAATATTTCTGAAGATATTGGTTAAATAAAATATAATGTGCTTAGATATTGAAATAATAATAAATTATATTAGTTTTATTAAGTTTTTGTTTGTATTCACGCACGCATGCACGCACACAAACAAATAAACACACACTCACACACACACGTTTATTATTATATTTATAATTTGTTATTGTATAACTTGTATATCGACTTTTAAGAATTAAAATATTTCAAAATAGAATTGCGAGATACTCAAAAGTTTTGTTGTAAATTAAAAAGGTTTTTTGAAAGTTTTACATCAAATAATTAATAATTCTAAAAACAAATAATAACTTTCTTGTGTTTTCAAAAACAACATATTTTTGCTTCTACTATTCTTATTCAGCTCAAATATTTTAAACTAAATTTTTAACTGTCTCCAATAACATATTGTTTATTTAATCAATGTTCCAACTATTAATGATATTCTAATCCGTAAATTTAATTATTTTAAATGAATTAAAAATAAAAACACTATTTTTTTTTTAACTAGAAAAGTTAATTTAATCTTTATCAATTTTTCCGGTTGTGCAGTTTTTTTTTATTAATCTTATTTTAGTATAAAACTCATACCTTATATAAAAAAAAAACTTTGAAATACTAAATAACTTACAATTAAAGGGTTATTCCTCGTATATTTCTAAATTTAAATATTAAAACTAAAACTCTCGTTAAAATAAAATTTCAATGGAAATATAATTGAAAGTTACATTCAATAAAAATAATTATTTCCTTTTATAACGGAATGCAGATTTATTTACTTTTTATAGTAAAGTATTTTTATATTTTAGTTTTTATTTCTTTGTCCATAAAATTTATTTAAATATCCCTTTCAAACTGCAGTAAAACAATTAGTCCCTAAAAAAATTATAAAACAAAAAATCCACAAAATAAAACTGAAATAGATCTATTGATTTCTCATAGATACCTCTTAGAAATATGTAGGAGAAATACGTACATTAAGAGCTTTTTCATACAATGAAAAACTTCTTTTTTCTTGTAACCTCTCAAAAAAATACTTTTATTATTTAGTACCAACTATAAAACCTAATACTGTACTACTGTCGGTGTATTTTTTTAAATAAAAAAAAAATAATTATAAAAAATATTATTTTAATTAAAAATAAATTATAATATTTTTAAATTGTAATATTTTTTTTAGTTAAATTAAAATTAAAAAATATTACAAAATAATAGTGCTTAGTTAATTAGTGCTTAATTATTTTTTCATTAATCTGCATCTTACTTACCCAAAACCATGTGGATTGTTGTTTGTAGAAGTAACAAACCTGAAAATAACATTTTATTATAAATTTCAAGTCGATCCATGTAAGTTACAAAAAAAAACTGATAAATTTTTAATTAGTATGTTATTTACAAGTAGATAACAAACGTTTACGATATTATATATAATTACTCGTTCACCAATTTGACATAAGTGAAAACTTTTAATAAATTTAAAATGTTTGTGCTTCACAATTTTTATATTTCCAATCGGTTTCGAGTATTGAACCACAAGTAAATCGTATTGCAAAAAGTACAGGATGAGAGGTTTCCAGAGAACTTTCTCAACGCGTATATGCATAAAGTACATACACATATAGGTAAAGTTCATATATATAAACACACATGCACTGAATAAGACTACATAAGTATAAGATTTTGCAAAGTTCTAACGAGAAACTAAACAAAAAATGCCATAAATAACATCATTAAACGATAGACAAAGACAAAGAATAATGTAACAACCTCATGGACATAAATGGAAAGAGGCTAAGCTCATCAAGAATGGAAGGATGCTAATCAATTATGTGACAATGAACCCAGCTTAAGTCATCGCCGAAATCCAGCAGATGTCGGTGTTTCAGTCAACTGACATCCTCGCTGTTGTTAAGAGATTAACTGCAAGAAATTTCATATGATTTTCATATAATTTGAATCGAACCTTTTGACTCTTCGCGAACACAAGGTAAATCAAGGTAGTCGTGAATTTCTTCGTTCCGTGCGAACCACGGTGCCTCTGCAATGGATCTTGCAAAATTATTCTGGAAACGTAGTATAATTTCAATTTTACTCTTGCTCGTCGTACCCCGCAATTCTATGTCATACGTATAAATCGGTTTTAAAATCACCTTGTATTTTAAAAGTTTATTGGACAGAGAAAAGTGTGAAATTTAACTTAATAAAAAATCTCTAGTTTTAAAGGAAATTATATAGACGGTTTAGAAGTAAAATTAAAAGAAAATACAAAAAAGATGGAGAATTGTAAATTCAAAGTCGACTGAAAAGTAGATGTAATGTAGGTATTTTTTATTTTTTTTTATTTTTTAAAGATGATAACTTTTAGAACATAAAGCTAAGAGCCAAATGTATAAGTATCAGAGGTGATGATAGAAAAATATTTTTATATAAGGAAGAAAGAGCTAATAGAAAGGAAAAATTATCAACATAAATAAATAATCTAAAGTAGACCTCGTCCTGGGTAAATCACTTTTGAACATAGGAAACCCTATTCTAAAGAAATGCATGCATCCCTTACCAGTTATACAAATAACAGTATGTTATAAAGTTATTTTTAAAAGGCTATAATGATTGTATTTAAGTAATTAAACTGATTAATGGAAAGGCCAACTTTGTTTTTTCTTTTCATGTTGTAAAAAATCTCTTTCCAAGGTAAAAGGTACACATTTTTTTCGTTTTTAAATCAAAAATTACATCAAATGGTACCTTTTCTTACGCTACCAATTTCCACCGGGTTAATTATCATAGCTGCCGATGACCGTTCTTTCGTTTAAAAAAATAAAAATAAATTACGACACAGCACACTGAAAATGTCAATAGACATTTTAAAAATAGTCAGTGTTTTTATCGTTAGAACGTTTAAGAAAAATATCACGTTAAGAAGTAAACTTAAGCAACGCTGCTACTCACTAAATAAGAACTTACTTAATGCCTTCCAGCGATTTCTCTGACATGAGAATCATAATTCTTTAATTTTTTTTATTCATAAGATACGAGAAGTTAATTCTGTCAGTGGCTTTAAGTTTAAAAGGCTCTAAGTAGAACAATTAAATCCTTCTAACTGCTTTTTTCCTTCTAAATATGAAGCGATTTGAAGGGTTTTGTTAGTTTTTTAGATTATTTTTTTTTGTTTTGTAGTTATTATTCGAGTTAATTTTTGTTAATTAAATAGTTTTGTTTACAGAAAATTCTAAAATTCAAAAAGACGTAATAAAACAAACTTAATTTAATGTAATAAAATAAATAACTTGTAGTAGATTTTTCTTCTGAAAACTATTTTTAAAACAATAGGATGATGAGTCGAAAAAATTGCATACAAGTTGATTTTGTTTTGTTTTTACATCCATCATTGGAAAATTTATTTAAATTTCAACCAGTATTTTCATCAGAAAATGATATTTACTCATCTAAACTGAAATCAAGTCTTTGAATCTTGCTTAAACATACATTAATCAATTCACCGATTGGAAAAGGAATATGAAGTTACAGTTTCCAATACCTTACTGTCATGTAAATACAGATAGTTAGAGTTCTATATTCTCCATTTTGGAAAGGAGTAAACATGAACAGGTAGAAATAAAATTGCAACGAAACCAAATATTAGATCAGATAAACGCAAGTTCTTATTCAACAGAATGAACGAAGAGTATTTCCAAAATATTTGATCGGGAAAATAGTAATGTGAAAAGTTTCTATAAGCACTGAATTTTAAAAACCTATTAATTTAATCCATTAGTAGCAACGAAGAACATAATTTATTATTTACTCTGAGCGGTTAAACACAGTAAAATGTTTATTTTAGTAATGGCAGGAGAAATCCAGCCATTATTAAATTACGCTATTTTTAATAGCTTTAAATAGTTTTTACTTCTGTTATTAAGGATATTTCCAAAATTTTTCAAAAGCAATTGTTTTTTTAAGGCAAAACAACATGATTTTAAATGACAAAAGTTTCTATATTGATATCAAAAACAATTAAATTAAGCAAGATAAATTTTTGCATCAATTAAACAATGAAATATATACTAACATAAAATTAATTATAAAAACAATATTAAATCTTAACAATGTGAACTCTTAAATAACTTTTCAACGTTTTAAATATAAAAATGGAAATTTAGTAAATGCTATTACCTCAAAACAACCTATTTTTTCGCTGCCAAATTACACACCCCAACTCCCAGTGGGCTCCACTGAAGCACCTCTAAAGTTTTGAGTGAAAAGTGTAGGTGGTTGTGATGCAATATTTTATACGACAGGTCAAAATAAAAATTTTAGCCTAAAACGTCTTCGGACTACGACTGTATTATTCAAAATGGAAGCCGTTTAATGTTTTTCATTGATAGTTTTTAAAGTGGTCTACAATACCTCTTAAAAAACTGTTCAACAATGAAACATTAAAAAAAAATATCAAATGACTCTACTTTAAAAGGATTTATTTTTTGGTACGAGACCACTTCTTGGAATGTACTGTAGTACTATAGGCCACTTTTGAAACTAGCTATGAAAATTAATTAATGGCTGAAATTTTGATTAGCATTGTCATAGCCTGTAGTTGATTAATTTCAAACTATTTAGTTTTAAAATGCCCTTAAAAACTGCCTGACACAATCCTATCCTTTCCACTTAAAATGTTTGAGTTGGCTTGCATGAGAGCTGTGGTAGTCTCATATCTAAAAGACAGAAACATTTTTAAATGTCATGTTTCTAATTTTAACGGTTCAAAAGTTATTTAAGAATTGTTATACCTTATGAAGGATTTGTATATTAAACTGAATGACAGTTCAAATTTAAAATCTTTATCGAATTAAAATTACAGTCAAATGATTCATTACACCTGCACTAATCCTCGTCATGACTTTGAACTCTGACTTCATCTCGTCATCTTCCAGGTTAAATTTATAGGCATTCTACCTTTCTTTTCCTGTTTAGCCACCGGTAACTACTTTTTAGATAATACTTCAGACGATGATATGTATGTATGTATGTATGTGTGAATGAAGTGTAGTCTTGTACATTCTCAGTTCGACCATTTCTGAGATGTGTGGTTAATTGAAACCCAACCACCAAAGAACACCGGTATCCACGATCTAGAATTCAAATCCGTGTAAAAATAACTGGCTTCACTGGGACTTGAACGCTGGAACTCTCGACTTCCAAATCAGCTGATTTGGGAAGACGCGTTCACCACTAGATCAACCCGGTGGATTATAGGCATTCTACCTAGACTTTTTATCCTATTTTCCTAATTTCTATTTTTATTTTCTGGATTCTATTGTCCTAATTTTTAACTTAGGTTCCCATTTAGTAGTACAGTATACTCCTTTCCAAGCTCTGAGCTATAAAAAGGAAACTTTTTATATTACTTTAAATAATTACAAAGTTATCACACAAAAACATTAAAAAATTATGAGGTACACAATGATATTTTCCTACTTCCATCCTGATTCTAATCTAATCCTCTTTTTCAGTGCCTAATATATATATATATATATATATATTATTATTATTATTTAATATATTATTTATATTAAATAATATAAATATAATATATAAATTATTTATAATAAATAATATATATATAATCTTTTTCGTAAAAAAGTGTATTGAGTGGGTTTGTTTCTTGTTTTTCGTATGTGCTCACATTTTTATTATAGATGTTATTGGCGCAGAGGGGACCAATGACGGTGCGTTGAGCGGCTGCCCTCGGCGACTCTGTCCCGCTAGAAGCAGCCCGTTGTTCATTAATTTACCGATTATTTTATTTTATTTCTAAGCGTAGATTCTTTTTATTTATATTATCAATTTTTATTTGTGATTTTATTTATTATTTATTTAATTTTAAAATAAAAGGAAAAAAATTATTATTAAATATTTAGCAGCAAAAAAAAAATTCTTTATTTAGCAGAAGTAGTCGTCACCACCTTCTTAGCAGAAGTAGTCAGAACACCACCTCACGCGAACACACACAAAACTAAACGACGAAGCCCGGTTATAAATATGTCCTAACGTTAAACATTACATTTTTATTAAAAACTATTAAATTCTATATCTACTCGCTCCTTAAGCCTATTTTAAATATAAAAACATCAAAATACTCAGAAAAATATTCTCTACGGTTGGGTGAGCAAAGCGAGCCCTAATCGGCTAGCATATATACATATGTATATGTAATGTATATATATATACATATGTATATGTAATGTATATGTATATACATATGTATATGTTTTAATTTAAATATAAACATATACATACATTTGAGTCAATGTTCTTGTCCCCATTATAAAAAAATCGATTAATGCTATTTCAAAATATTATCAAGATACGTAAATGTTTCTGAATGTGTGTTCTCTTTTATATTTCCTTCTAACAGTTATTTTATACAAGCAGCTTCCATTAAGATAACTTATAAATTTAAAGAAAATTTAAGTGAAATATTTAAATATATATAAAACGACTTCAAAAAACCGGAATAAGAAATAACCTTAGATATTTTTTTTTAAATCTATTTAAATTATTCCTTTTTGCATAAAAAAAAACGATAAATTAAGGGGAAAACAGTTATTAATTAATTTTTCTTGAATGGAAACAGACTTCAAAAAATAACAAATTAAAAAAAATTTCACAATGTTTATAAGAGCAATCCGAGTGGCTAGGGACCCGCCTGGGTGATTCCTTCGCCAAGATAGGCGTACCAAACATCTTTTGTTTGGTAACATGTTACCAAACATCTACATCGATATTTTTTTTAATTTATTAATTTCTCCATCTAATAAAAGTTATACAAAAAGTATGGTAAAAAAAAAAAACGAAAACAATGTTTATTATCAACAATTAAAAAAAAAAAACTAGAATTTCTCTAGAAAAACTGAAATATCTTATCTACAGAATGTTCAGATTAAAAAAAGAACCCATCTCTCAATAGTTTATGCTAAATGCATATTTTTGTTAAAATGCATATATATTGATGTAAGATGGGTAAAATAATGTGGAAGATATTGGAACGACTGGAGCTGGAGTGGGAAGGACTGTTTATTGCCTGCCTGCACATTTGAGAATTGCCAGTCTGTATCGAGCATTGAATTTTGAATAAGATTGCAAAATCGTGTATTATTATTTGTTAAACTGTGGTTAACCGTTGAAGAACGTATATTCGTGAAGGAAACATATTTAGAAACGAGATCTCATGTTGTACGGCGAAAGTTCAAAGAGAAATTTGAAAAGGAAGCACCAGTTCAGCAAAAATTTCCTTTTTAACTAACTAGAAGTTAGTAAAAGAGAATTCGTGAAACAGGTTCGGTGTTAGACCAAAACCGTACTCAGAACAACAAAGATTTAACGACGCAGGTCGTACAAGACATTAAAACTGCAGTTAAAAGATCTCATAAATCTTTGCAGAAGATAAACCTGAAAAAGAATCACTAGGTTTAGCCTATACTACAATGAGAAGAATGTTAAAATATTATCCGTATCTAATGCAGGTTTTCCATAATCTAACTGATGCTGATTATACTACAAGGGTTCACTACTGTCAACGGTTCAAGAACTTCATTATAGACAACATCGGCATTTTAGATCAAATGTTTTTCACAGGTAAAGTGTGGTTTTCACCTTGTTAAGTTATGTTTGTAGACAGAACCATCAGACCTGAGGTACTGAAAACCCGAAACATTTTCTTTGAATCTCCCCTACACCACAAAAAATAGGCGTTAAATAATCGATAATAAGGACCGAATTTAAAAAAAAAAAAAAAACTATGGATGCTGCCATCTACCAAGAAATAATCCAACAGTTCATAGCCTTACTGCAAGAAGATGAACGTGACTTCTAATTGCAACAGGACAGCACCACTTAACCCACTGGGTTGGTCTAGTGGTGAACAAGTCTTCCTAAATCAGCTTATTTGAAAGTCGAGAGTTCCAGCGTTCAAGTCCTAATAACGACAGTTACTTTTATACGGATTTGAATTGTCTAAGTATTTTATCCGAATTTGATTCACGTGAAGTGAATCGGTCACGGAGTACATCGACTCGCTGAAGAAGTACGATCCACGTTTGGGAATGTAAATAAACTGGTTTCATCAAAGAAGAAAGCGCTTATTAAAGCGCCTGCTCGCAATAAGGCCTTTAAAAAAACTGCCAAATGGGCCTTTACCTCCTGATGAGGAACATGAATGGAAGCTGTACTGTTTTACAATGAACATTTCGAGGTCATCAACGGTTTAGTAAACAACTTCGATAGTGCAGAAGCTATGGCAGTTTGTCAGTCCAAGGAAGCATTTAACGAATCAAGTATTAAAAAAACGTAGCTGTGATTAGCATTTATTTTTTCACACAGCTGCGAGTATTAAAAAGCTTGAAACTCAAGGTTTGGCGTTGACTGAATCTATTCAGTTAATGAATAAAATCCGTCAAATGAGCTCCGCCTTATATATATTTAAGAGTAAGGACTATAAAATATATAAGATTTTTTACATTTTTAATGCAATGGGTAACTTGCGAGATTAATTTAAATTTAAATTAAGAAAATGTTATTAAAAAAATATATTATTATCTAAAATCACTGGAGTGGGATGAGAAAAACTTCTTTTTTTTTAATTTGATAGCATTGATGTAGAAAATACATGTGAATAAACTCCTTTTTTGAAGCAAGATGTAGAAATATATATATATATATATAAATTATTTTTTTGGAGAGGGGTGAATATTAAATAAATATTTTTGTTAATTTGTTTGTATCTTAATAAAAATCTTTAACTATTCTAATAAAAAATCTTTGCAAAGCCCTAGCAAAGATTTATAAACTTATTTCGGCCAAAACAAGCCCACCCCTTTTTTAATTTTTTTCATAAATGTAATACACGTTTTTCCTGAAGGTAATACCTGTGTACCAAGTTTCGCTCAGCGGGGTCCAGAGTTATACGACCAAATACAGACCAAAATACATACGTACATATATCCATACGCACAAATGTCCGTCAGACAAAAATAATTTTTTTGGACTATGGAGCATTGAAATAAACAATTATTTTCGAATATTATTTACAATTTATTTAATTAAATTTTTTATTAAATCTTTTATTTTAAATGTCTCCTTAAGGCATAAAACTTCAAAAAAAGATTTTTTTACCGATCCATGTACATTACCATTTATATAAAAGCATATATCGTTATACCTGGGAAAGTAAAAGTAAAAAGGACTCTGATTGTAGTCGTTAAAAACCGAAGTTTCTCTTAAACAGAAACCGTTTAATAATTCATTAATTTTTTTTATATCAAAGAAAAAATTGACAATTTGAACTTTTTATTTATTTAAAAATGCAATAACTTGTTAATATTTTATAAAGTAGAATAAAGGTCTTTGTTAAAAGATAATAAAAAATAACTTCGAACAGAACTGAAAAAAGTGGTTGTAATATATTTACTACAATGTGTAAAATAGAAAAAACTAACACATAAAATATTACATTGCATTCTTTAGCAGCAATCAAATTTACAAAAAGCAATTATCAAAGAGAAATTTTTATTAAAAAATATTACAGCTAATGCATGTTACAATCTTAATTTTTTTTTTCTTTTTCATAAGCTTGACTAGAAACTCTAAGTATTATATATATATATCGGAATATTATGCAAATGTATGGAAATCTACCTATAATAAACAGACAGTTGAACGGTTTTAAACATATATCCTAACTATTTGAATATTCAGTCACGTATAAATTCACAGGATGTAATTTGTTGTTTAATATTAATACTGAAAATACAATATAATGTATTTAATAAAATGATGTGCTTCATGCAAAAAGCAATTTAAAAAACTCTGTGTCGAATAAAAGCCGCCTTGGTGCCATACCTTGTTTAGGTGTATTTATTCTGTGTATTAATCTTGCCGGTTCATATTTCGTGGTAAATTAAATACATGCTTCAGTTATATTTAAAGAATTTATTTTCGTAAGTTATACTGATCATTATATATTAACATATTTCAGGTTTAATTTAATTTTTATGTTATGTTATTGAAGAATATGTGTAATTTACATGTTACAGAATGAAATGCAAATTTTGTGTGAACAATATTGAATTGTAACACACACAAATGAGTCTTCCAACGATGGTCAGAGAATGACAAAATCTATTGCGGAGCCGGCTTATATAGTGTAGATGGAGCCGAGTGAACCACTAGGAACTGTGTGAATGATACGGAGTTGCGTCTGAACAATCTGTCTGCGTGCGTACGTGCGTTCATATTATGACGATAGTTATCCTAAAATGTGAAAACTTTTTAATTTATACGATACGCTTAATGAATTCATGTGTTCAACAGTTGCAAAATACCATATCAGTTAATTCATTACCATTGTTTCATGTAAAATTTGATGGTGTCCATGAGTTAAATTAAAAAGTGGTTATTGCAAAGTTAACCATTTTAAACCAGTGTCAATTTAATTAGTTTATCATATTAAAAATCACGTAAAAAATTTAATAAACGGTATAACGTATATGGATAACAATCTTACTTAAAAAGGATATATAGAAATATATATATACAGTTGACATTTTTATAATATTCAACCCTACCATAAAAAATTGAACATTTAATAACTTTAAAAAAGTTTCATTTGTGCAATGTTTAATTAACTGTACGAACCGATAGATAATGATACGTTCTAAATTTTTTGGAGATATGAACAAATATTAACAACATGAGATAAATATTAAAAATTTAAAAAACACAACTGCCAGAAAAAAAACATTGCTAACATTGCTCTTTAGCACAGAATAATTACTAATATAGGATAATTAAAGCGTGCGGATGACAATTTTGTGTACAGTATTTAAGCTGCTACAGTGCAACAAATATAATTACATACACCCTTTTTTGGGTAAAAAATACTTCAACAGTAGATGCAGTTTTATTAATGTCATTAACATAAATAAAAATGTTCAGATCACATTAATAAATGAAAATCGAAAGATTGGTTGCGAAGATATAACATTTCCGAATAACCATGATCTGTTAGATCGAGAGTGTACCTGATCTATGCAAAAGTTAGCCTTCAATCTACTAACAAATACTCCGTTTGAATTGTAAAAATCAGACAATTATTTGCAAAGATAGTATAAAAGCATGCCCATTGGACCTCCCAATATAGCGTCCCCCAGTGCACCCTGTTTGTTAAAAGTTGATGGTGATTATTGGTCTCGCCTCGCACGAGGTGCTTGCACCTCCACAGTAGCCTTACACGTAGTCCCTACGAAATGCCCATTATTATTAATTAGACATTTTTTAAATTTAATATTATTTTATTTTATTTAACGTACATTTTAATTCTATTATTTTTGTAACAGACAAGAAGAAATCAGTATAAGTACGTCTGAAAATTGTTGATTAAAGCAATTTATTCAAAACGTGGTTTTAAAAAATGTAAATTATAAATAAGAATTACATCGTTGTAAAGTTGAAAAACTTACTTTATCAATAGAGAAACAGAAACTTTGTCGATTAAGGAATACGGCAGTAGGAGACCTATAATTATTAATTTAATAATTTTATTAGCCTCTTTGAATTTACAATTTGTCACAAATTCTTTTATGAAAGTTTTCACTCACAAAAACAATTCAACTTTTATTCCCTTCCTTAAGTTCCTGTTTATGTATAGAGATCTTTTTAAAAGACTTATTTATCTTCTTGAGATAAATTTATAAAAGAGGCGTGAATTAAATTGTAATGAGCTATCTGAATTGAGTTTTAAATAGTTTAGACGTTCTAAAATTAAATTTACACCTTCTATTGAGATTTACAAGAACGATAAAAGTTATTTGTATGGTTATTATTTTTAAATACTGATTAAAAGTACTTTTTTATATATCTTGTAAGAGTAACCAATATTGTTTTTGCTTTTATCATTTATACTTTTTAAATACTTTTTATAATATACATTTTTCGTATTTTTATGTTTGACAATCGAATTAATCACATAAATTTGAACAAGTAATACATTTTGTTAACGATTATTGGAACGCAACTTGGTTTTCAATTTATTAAACAGATTATAAATGAAATAAATACTTCCTTAAATCCAATCAAAAAAAAGTACAAACAGTGGAGCATTTTGTTTGCAACTCTACTGTTAAAAATATAAAAAAGTATTTAATATCCACAATAATGAAAATTACGCTATATTTTTGAACAAAAAATAAATATTTTAATAAATATTTAAATCATATTTAAATAGCGAGAGAACTAGTTCCAAAAACGACTAAACAAATTTTATAAGAAAAAAAACCACTAGCTTGCATACTTAAATACTTGAATACGTTCATCAGGAAATTAACGACGGTTCGGCCCTTGGGGCCATATACCCATCCATCGGATGAATAGATTATAATGGCGTCACCGTCAAGCGTTCATTTGGAACGCTGGACGATGGCAAGTCTCCCTCTAAAGAAACACAACACATACATTCATTAAGTTATAGTTGTACGTAAATTAAATACGGTCTGAATCTGTAATTAAATTTTATTCCCACATAAACTCTACAATTCATCATAATAATCGATAAGAAAAATATTCTATTTAAATTCTAAAATTTTTAAGTAAAAAAAATGAGCGTTAAGTACTTTGTTATAAGATTAAAAAAAAGAATCTTTTTTTAAACAATTACAACTGACTTCGTTTGTTCGGATGGAATAGAAAATTAATTCAATGGAATACTGAATGATATTTACAGCTGAAAGATAAATAAATGTTAGCCCACTAGCGTTTTTAATAGAATTTATTTTAATAATTTTAAACAAATAGTTTGGTAAAAGTAATAATTTCTTTAAACGAAGAATTTAGAATAAATAAGGGAATATAAAGATAAAATAACAAAATTTCACACGTTGCTGAACATTTCATTACATATGGGCGTACAATAAAACATATAATAATCTAAATAAATTAGAAATGAATAAAAATAATACAGTTTTAATAGGTAGCTTAATTGTAAAAACTTTACCCTTATCCTGTTAACCTCCGGTAATTACCGTTCAGATATTACTTCAGAGGATGAATGAGGATGAAATTTACGAGTGTAAATGAAGTGTCTTGTACAGTCTCAGTTCGACCATTCCTGAGATGTGTGGTAATTGAAACCCAATGATATATATATATATATATATATATCTTCGACTGACTGGAGCTAATGAAACTATACTGTGTGGATATCAAAATCCACTAATGTGAATTTGAAAAAAATAAAATTTCGGGGGAAACTAGCGAAAAAGATTCTGTCGCCAGGGGGCCGAATCGTGGACACGTGCAGGGACAGGGAGACAGCCTCTTTGCTGAGAGCGTTTGGGTCCAGCAGATAGCTGGATCAAGACGTTCTGATGACGCATTGAGGACCGTTGAGGTTTATGAGGTGGGCGCCTGATACAGAGAGGTATGCGTAGGGTGCATACCCGGACCCAGACTAGGGACCCAGACCCTAGACAAAGGACCCAGACTTCCTTTGACTAGGTGAAAGGAAGGATAGCCCTCTCGGGGAGAGTCACTATGCAACCGGGATGGATGTCGTGATGTCTCAATGATCCAATAGGGACCCTGTCGGGAGATCAGCTTCAAGCTGCGCAAAGGGAGGGCTAGTCTTCAGCCTCGTCACTTGGGATCGACCGAAGAAACGTCTTCTAGGCGGCTACCGGTTGCTCTCAAGCGGTTAAATATAAAATAAAATAAAATAACCACCAAAGAACAACGGTATTCACGATCTGGTATTCAGATCCGTATAAAAATAACTGACTTTACTAGGACTTGAACGCTGGAACTCTCAACTACCAAATCAGCTGATTTGGGAAGACGCGTTCACTACTACACCAACCCGGTGAGATTAATTGTAAAAACGACTTAATTCAATAATGACATATATCATAATCAAAATGCATTATCCTATATATTATTTTTTCGACGCTGTATTAAAACGTTTGAATAATGCGGTTGGAATCATAATGAAGGTCATTAGGAAACATATTTTCATTATGATACAGGTGTTTTGCATTTTTTTTTTAACCCCCGGGTCCACAGTTAATTATTGCTTCAGAGGATGAGATGAATGATTTGTAGCATATATAAAATGCCATGTCTGATCGGGATTCGAAACCGGGATCTCTAGGTGAAAGGCCGAGACGCTACCATTCGCGCCGCGGATACCGGCATGATACAGGCGTTCAACCTATCAAAAACTAAGTTTTCAACCACAGACTAATAAAAAGCGAATATTATTTAATGTATCTGCTGTTTTTACTTCTTTGTACGAAGTACAAAGAGTTGTAAAAATGATTGAAATCGCCAAAAATTCCGGTTTTCATACTTCAACGGAAATATCCATTTTGACAATCCCTGAATCCATTTTGATCTAGTTGTACACCGTCCCTTTTGATTGCAATCGACTGGACCAAAAGTGTCCAAAAAAGCCCAAAATCCAAAACAAAAATTTATTTTTGACTTTTTCTTAACTGTAATAATAAGCCCTCATTAAGAATATTTTCAACGATATGTCATAAGTGGTACTTATTTTCATTGATTCTACAGTTATAGCCCAATAAAATTTTAATTAATGAATGTGAAACGTATTTTACATGCGGAAGGCACATCGGTTTGAATCCGATTTCATTTCTATTTTTTTTTTAACTTTTTTTTTAATTTTAATATATTCAATTATTATAAATTATTAACCGCCGATTGTAAAAAAAATCACAATAATTCGATACGAAAAAAAAAATTAAAAAATATGAAATAAATATATTAAAAAACATATGTAAGTTAATAGGCGCACAAGGAAGTCGTGTGGTGTCCACATCAGTTTTTTACTTTAGTTTTAATCCGATTTAGTAGTTAACAAGCAGATGTTAATTTGAAAGTACACAAATAAGTAAATAAATTTCTATATTGCGCTGTTTATCCTTTTAAAATGTCTTTACACCGATTAATATTTTTAAAAAAAGTAGAACGTATGATTTAATAACCTATTACCACAGAAATGTATTGTTCAATGTTTTTTTTGAAAAATTACAAAACATATTCCTTAAATAATGAATTCTATTATCGATTTAAATCAATAAACCCAATATTTTCTCAGCCGTAGAAAAAATACGTTATCCAACTGTATAAAATGGTCGTTAATGCACCATTTCGAAGTTTACGACACCGCCAAAGCTCGTGTCGTAATTTACTTCGCACTCATGTATCAAATGCCTATCATTATAGGCTCTTCGCATAATTTTTACGTAACTAATGATCAATGGATCGAATTTAAAAACTTTTTTATAGTTGATAAGTTTTACATTTTATCTTATATGCTTTATATTAGGCTTAAAATAAACATTAATTTGGAGTGTTAATAATTGAGTTTTATTAATAAAAGCGCCATCAAAACTTGGTGAATGTCTACCGAGTTGTATTGTCAAAATACCTATAGAAAATAAATACACAGAGTAACATTCGTATTTTTTCCTGTGTGAAAAAAACCAACATTTGCGTCTCATTTTTCGGGTTTTTTTTTACTGGCGTGGAAATGGGGAAAAACACGGTTTTTGAAGTCTGTACTTGAGTACAGTCAAATACAATCTGGTAGTAATAAATCTTAACTCACCGAGTTGGTACCGTGGTGAACGCATCTTCCCAAATCAGCTGATTTGGAAGTCGAGAGTTCAAGTCCTAGTAAAGGCAGTTAGTTTTACGAGGATTTAAATACTAGGTCGTGCATACCGGTGTTCTTTGGTGGTTGGGTTTCAATTAACCACACATCTCAGGAATGGTCGAACTGAGACTGTACAAGACTACACTTCATTTACACTCGTACATATCATTCTCATTCATCCTCTGGAACATTATCTGAACGGTAATTACCGGAGGCTTAACAGGAAAAAGAAAAGGTAGTAATGAATGCATTATTATTATTATTATTATTCGTAATAAATAGATGGAACCAAAAAATTACGAAGATGCAATTTTTTTACAAATTTATACAACCTTACGGTACATTTTAGCTGAAAATGTTTATTCTTAAACGAGAAGACTGCCGTTCCAAGCGGCTCTTTTTAATTCATAAATAGTTTCCAACCGATGTCTACTACAAGGAATTTCTATCATTCTGTTTGGATTTCAAATAGTTATAGTCAAACCTGACCCAAAATTACAATTTCGATACGTATTTATAGCAAAACATCCGTCAGTTCCCAGGATGCGCTTCTTCTGAAAAAAAGACTCGGATGTTATAAAAATCGTTAAATCGATTTTGTACTCAGGAAAATGATAAATATGGCTAAAGTAGTACAGCATGTTAAATGTGAAATTTTTACAACTGTCAGTTGATTTTTTTTAATCATCTAAATGTTGTTATAAATCTCTTGAAAAAACCGTATTTTTCCATTTCCATTTCCAAAAAATAAAAAAATAAAAACCATAGAAAATGATACGCAGATTTTGTTGTTTTATACATTTTGGTAAATCTAAAAGTGTAATTAAACTTTTTTATTAGCTTATCATGTTATATGGCACTTTTTTATCAGTAGGTAATTAATTCTCATCTATTCTAGTCAGTGGTTATTAAGCTCAGAAGTTTATTGATTCCAATTAGGGATTAAAATGAAATAAAAAAAGTTTTTATTTTTTAATATAATTTAAGAAATATTTTTATAAATATGTAGATCAATTTTCAAGTATTAGATTTTAAAATTAAAATTTGAATTTTTCATTCCGTATATAACACAGCTACATAATCAGTACTGTCATTACCAACTTCATTTTCTAACTATATTTCCTCTTGATTTTTCTAAAATCTAGCTTATCCCACACCGTTTTTTTTTCTGTTTATCTTTCATTACAATTTCACGGTATTTATTTCACTAAAAACCCTCATTGATATAAAAGCTTTGTGATCTCAAAACGTTCCTTCATGAGATACAGTATCATCATACTGAAGAAATATTTGAACTTTTTTGAGCTGCACATAAATTTTATTGGGTAATCTATACCACACAGCGATTAAGTTCTTGTAAAGGGGCTTTGGGTAGGTCCTTGGTTAAGCATAACTACAGCAGTTCATTACCTAAATACATTATACGTAGGCTACTCATTTTTACAGCTCTCAAAGACACGTGCCAAGTTACTACCAGATATCCTTAAAATGATGTTACAGAATATATTAAAGGTTTTGTTGTCTATTTCTCTCAAAACCAATCAATATTTGTGTTTATTTTTTATTAAGTATATAGCAATAATCTTATGACTTAAAAAAAAAAACGTCAAATTACTAGTCCTACAAAAAATAAATACAAAATTTCACATTTTTTCACTTACCTCTCCAATTAATCCGAACCCAAGAACAATTAATGGCTAGAGGCAGAACAAATCAAACGAAAATGTTATAAGAGGATTTGTACGATGCAAAAGATAAATAAATACATAATTTAGATCATAATGTAATTTAAAGATCACATCAAGAATGGTAGATAACAAATTACACGATTAATTAAAAAAATATGGCTATATTATTTTCCTTATACAAATAAGGGAAACCGAGAAAACTTGATCAGGGCAGGACTATAAAGTATAAATTAATTAACAGGGTTGCAAAGTGGCATCCTGACAGAGGCTAACCTGATGACTGTGTTATGTTATCAAGTTTAGAGGGTCTAAAAGACGACCTTTGGTAAAGCTCATCAAGGCTAAGAACGGAGGATGTGGTGTGGCGACTGGGATTGTCATAAGACGGGTGTCTTCTCATTCGAGGCCCAGAATAAAATATAACCAATATTTCATTAAAAATAATAATTACATGAAATACCAATGATTAATTAAAGTAAAAATAATAAATAAAATGATACACAATAAAATAACGAGTTTTAAGGAATTAATTCCTAAATATTCACGCGTTATTTCTATTTCATTTTTATACCATGTGAATATAAGCAATATATATTATTTTATTTATTAATTTTTTTTTAAAATTAACCGTATGAGTTTTTTAAAAATTAATCGCAAATTTAATTTATTAGAACCAACAGTTTTAAGAAATATACATAATTAGATATTTTGAAGAATTCCTTTATCAAAAATAAAATTGAAACTTCATAATTGTGTCACGTTGGGTAACCAATATCTAACCGCTTTTTTGCGGATCCGGCCCTGGGAGGAAGGGGAAAACTTGCCTTTTTGAAATTAAACATTTTTTAATTATATTTGTTGTTAAAATTTTCTATCATAAAAACATTAAACGATTATTCTTTCGATTAAATTATTTTCATGGAAGGGAAAATTTCTTTGACTGGTTTAAGGGTTACGCTATCTCTGTCTTTCTTTTGAATGATTTTTATCCATACATTCTAAAGATAGCTTCTACCTCTTCAATATTTAAAATAAATAACCTCTTAGTTTCCGTAGAGTGCTTTAAACAGATAATTTAACTTTTTGTAACAGCTGGAACTAAGTTGAAAAATTCATTAATTAAGGTAAAGAAAACTTATTTTGAACGGTATAAAATCTGCACAAAAAGAAAAATGTTTATTTAATTTCAAATTAAACTGATTGGAAAATCTTCTTCGTCATTATATATTAAATTAAAAAACAGACAAAGAAGCATAATAAAGTTGTTTTTTTCTTAGCTCGTAGTACCGGATGAACAACTTAAAATCGAACCGAGTCGGGTTGAACTGCAGTTATTTGAGTCCCACTTTTAACACTGCTACAACTAGCGCGACTATTGATTGCGTTTACTGCTTCGCTGGTCTACTGTAGTCATTTGCCAACTGCTCATTCTTCAGTGCAGTAAATTTTCATTCTTTGCAGTTCTGTTTTTCTAAAATGCCTTATTCGATCCCTACTTTTACCCTAGGAGGTATTTGGAATCAAGTAGAATTTCTGTCACCAAGAAATCCACAGCAATGACAACAACGTTTTGCGTCAGATGATTCCAGTATGATCATTTGAGGGCAAAACTGCATCACTGCTCACAGCATACACTTCGAAATGTTTTTGTAAAATATGTTAAATATATATAATATTTTTGGTAATGGAAATATAGAAATTAATTTAATTTAAGTTTTCATTTATTCATTTCATTCATAAAATGTTACACGACGGAAATGTGTTTAGTCAACAGCGTTTCAAGTTGTTCATCTTGTATTACGCTATTTAAAACAAATAATTGTTCTACTTTCTAATAAATGCACTTTTAGAAATAAATCGCTTTATTTTTTGTAGTATAGACATATTATGATACTAAAATTTTTAATTTACTAAAATTTTCTTCTAACTGATTCATATTTTCCGGTTCCTCCAAAAAAAAAACCAACTGAAAATCATTTTTTTTATTCTAGTCTTATATTAACTTTGGAAAATAATTTCAATATGTATTTTACGTGGATGTGTAAGTAGCAAACTAAATATTTAATAATGATAACAAGTTAAGTGAATGGTTAAAATGTTTCAAACTGAAACTATATGGTTTGATCTCGTAAATAAAATCAGTTTGATGATCCCACGAAAATTTATTAACTAATAAAATGCCAATTTTTTTACAAAGAGTTACAAATATAATATTATTATTAATGGGAATTTAAGTTTATGC
Organism: Lycorma delicatula; assembly: GCF_047948215.1. Lineage (NCBI taxonomy): Eukaryota > Metazoa > Arthropoda > Insecta > Hemiptera > Fulgoridae > Lycorma > Lycorma delicatula. Next base: position 137,557,200 of record NC_134461.1, on the reverse strand, counting down.
AAATAACAATCTTGTCCACATGGATACGTGTTCAGATTTTACAATATAAGTAATTCTTATAAAAGGATAGTGGCAATTTGTAATATATATAAAAATAATAAGTGAACAGCTTTTCAGACCAAATACAAATTTACTTTAACGGTACTTACGTATTAACGCCACTGCAGCTACAGCTTTATTTAAAAACAAAGTAGTCAATCGGATTTCGGTAGAAAATGGGCCGATATAGAGTTTAACATAGATTTAAATCAGTCTGTTTATTAATTTTAATAAATGGTTATTTATATTTATTTATTTTATAAATATAATTTAAGCAAACTTAACCTACGCTCGCTAACCTCGACTAATTAACAGGAGTAGTTTGATTATTTAAAAAATAAATAATTGCAATAATTACTAAATTTATTAAATAAATACTCAAAAAATTATGGTGTTAATTAGTCAAGGTTAGTGAACGAAGCGAGCGTAGGTTAAGTTCGGTTAAATTATATTTATAAATATAAATAACCATTTATTAAAATTATTAAAGAGACTGTTCATTTTCTACCGAAATCAGATTGACTACTTTGTTTTTAAATAAAGCTGTAGCTGCGGTGGCGTTAATACGTAAGTACCAATTTAACTTATTATGGAAATGAGACTATTTTAATATTATTATAACTCCGTTAATTTTATCTAAGCATAAATTTCCTTGTCATATATATCATCAGGCTATACCAACATTAGAGTAACATTAGTATTAATTTATCATTGTGTATAAATCAATTTCGAATTTGAGAATTCTCAGGTTTGAATCCTAGTATAAGTAGTTGTTTTTACTACAGGTTGTGGATACCGGTATTCTTTGGCGGTTGGGTTTTAATTAACCAATTATCTTAGGATGATGGAGCCCATAAACGACTACACCTCACTCAAACGACACGAACAAGGGACACGGCTTTTTACGGTCCTCAAATCCAGAAAGCTGCATTGAATATTTGGAAACATCCGGATTATTCATATCATACGAAAACAATAAACAATTGTAATGAAAGATAAATGCTTTCTATGTTTAACTTTCTTAGCTTCATTCTTTAATTACATATTGATACGTTTCAGAATTACTCCATTGTTAAAACTTATTGTACTGGAATTTTTAAATTTCTGTTAGTTTTTATATAGCGTTTAGTCAACACCCCTCCCTATATTTGACGTCATACCTTATCTTGCCTTCTTCTTGTTTATTTGTTATTAATGGTTATACTTATCTTTTCATTTTATTTATTTGATTCCTGTTTTCAGTAAATTGAGGTTCTAGAAAAGGACATCCGCTTAACTGCTGATGTCTTCATTTATGATCATTTTACTGTTACTTTTTAATTTGAGAATTTCTAAATTTTCTAAAATGTTCATTCTACTTTCTTTAATAGAATATTTCTTTAATACTATGAATTAATTTCATTGATTCTTCCACTTTCATTGGGATACGTCTCTCTTTTATTAAATGCGTTGTATAATTAGAATCTAGTTTTTTATTTTTAAAAGATCTCATGTTATCTATATCTTAATTTTAAGAGTTTCTTCCCGTTTGTCCAATGTATGTTGTATTATATTTACATTTTATTTTGTATTTACCCTTACTGAAATAAATATCTTTTTTCTACTAGATTATTATTAATATATTTTTTTACTGTATTATTTGTATTTATAGCCATTTTTATATTTTATATACTAAAGAATTGTTTAATTGGGTAAATTTTTTTCCCGTAAATGTTAATTTAGTCCATTTAAAGGTTTCTTTAGCGTTTGTTGTTTTAATTCCATTTTTTTTTTCATTACTTTTTCTGATAATTTGATTTTTATACCAATTATTTTCTATTTGAAACATAATTTTTAATCTTTTTTATATACCGGCTTTTTAAAGGTGATTTTTGTATTTTATCATGGTTGTAAAAGCTACTTAGCTCATATATCTACATTTTGTTTATTATATTTAGTATAATTATATTTTAACAAATGAAATTTATAGGAAAGAATATAAATTATCTTAGTAAATAAAAAAAACCACGGTTAAACTTTATTCTGCTCATACATTTAACAAAGCCCTATATAATTCATAAGACAATTCAATTCATTTCAAAAGTAAACAGGTTGATACAAATTTATTCTGAAATTCTTATTCTCATTTTACGACAATTCAAGACATTTTATAACTAAAAGAATAATCAGGCTAGTTCATTTTATTTAACCGGTATAAATAAAATATCCTTGTACCAATAAAAAAAAAGGATACACGGATATGAACAGGTATATTAAAATTGATTTTAATAGATTACCCGTTCACTGAATGAAAAGTAGAGGGAAGTAATATGTATTCTATTATATTTCTAAAGGAGGTGGCGATATATCACTCTGTTCATTCAATCACGAGAAAAACCTGTTGAAATAACGCCCATCCATCTTTTTAAAGCTTTCCTTTTGGGGAAGATATTCCAGAAAAACAACAAATTGATAGGCATAAAGGTGTAAGTATATACATTCTACTTATACAAGGATCAAAGCTAGAATAACTTGAATAGAGATTATACAGATAACGAAACTTATTATTCCATACAGTAAGAGTAAACGACGAATGTATTTTGGATGAGATGAGTCATGTTAATTAGTAATCTTATCTACAATTAGCCTATCCATATACCTGTACAACAACAATCAACACTTTTCTTGAATCGGATTCTATTTTCATTTCAAATTTCCTCGATAGTTTTTGGACGATATGTTATAAATGTTGCCATATTTTTATTTGATTTAATGTCTTTAACTACACAAAAGAAAATATTTAAAACATAAATATACCCGCGAAAAACGAACCATTTAAAAAATGAAGTATTATAGAGGAATTATATTTTTTTCTACATAATCGCGAAGTACACTTGTTAAAAAAATACAACGATATTAGATAACGTTAAATAAACTAATTCAACGGAAATTTGTGATTGACTGATTATTAAAATGATTTGCACTCATGAGACTGCTCGTAAGTCACATTCACCAAACTAATTACTAAATTGTCAAAGGTAATTACGGAAGAGCTTGTTGTTTTATATAAGAATATTGTCAATAGAAAAGCATACGGAATTTAATTTCAAAATAAACACTCGATCGTTAATAAAATAATACAGTAGAACAATACAATCAAAAAATGTTTGAGAATAACATTTTACGAACTTTTAAACAAAAGCTTAAAAATGTTAATATACAAAGCGGTTCAAGAGGATAGGTAGATAATTTGGGAACTGATTCTAAATCTTGAAATAAGGAAAAGAGTTCATACAAGCATATATGCGAAAAGGCTTTGTTATTGAGTTACGGCTAGCAAAAACGTTTGCCCGCATTTAAGTTCCTCCCGTGAAATGAAGTCATACTGAAATTTTTAAGGCGTTACATATGCGATAAACTTAATGGAAATATATCATTCTTACAAAGATTATTCAAAATTCTATTAAATACTTTACGTTTTGGAACTAATCGTCCACAATACCTACGTCGGTATTCTTCCACTGCAGCTGGAGAACTTCCACCACAAAAGCCTACACAAGAATCATATCAGCAAATTCTGCACGAGTGAAGAGACAGGAAATTTTTTAAAACAAAAAATTCAGATCGGAATTCCACTTTTCAAATTCAAATTCAATTAGAAAAATGTAGGTACAGTTTAGAGTGTAACAAAACCTAATAAAACTCGATTCTAAAAAATAATTAAATACATTCAAAATTATGTCAAAAAAAAAACCGCTAAACGTTTATTACAACGTACCCAGATTTTTATTATAACACTTGAGTAGTATTCAAATTAATTTCAAAAAGCGTACAGTTAGTAATGCTAACACTTTTTTTTTAGCAATTTATTTTTACAGTTGGTTGCCAAAAGGAATGCGACCATAGATAAAATGTTTGGTTAAAATAAACGTGTCAGGAGACCATCCAACAGACCTAGAACAGATAGGTCACCTCAAATATAATATTAATATTACGTATCACCTCTCATGACACAAACGAAACAATTAGTTAACAAAAACAAGAAAAACAGATATCATTGTCAGATAAATATTAAAGTTACAAAACGTTAAAATCATCCAATTCAAGTGAAATCACAAATATTAAAGTCAGGGAAAGACAGATAAAAGCATAAACGCACCCAATTATTCTGTACTGAGAATCAAACCGTCGACTCATACACAACTATGTCAACATATGTCAAATCCAAGTATAGATGTTTAAAATTTGGACAATTTTTGACATAATAACAACTGTATCATTGCACGGGTCATGCGCTTCAAATATCTATCCATGCCCTCAAAGACCAGCGAAATCCAGTATATGTAGCTTTCTCAATCATCCTACTTCTTCACCATTGTTAAGTAGATTCAGCGCCAGACGATTCACATGCTTGTTTAGTTTTGATATGTAATACTTACTGATCCTTCATATCTTTTCACAAACACTTTACATCTCCCAAGTTACCAGTGCACCTCGTTCCTAGCGAAACATGGAACCTTTGATACCATCCTGAATACCTCGTTTTGAAGCCGTAGGATGATTTAAACTTTACCATTACAAGTAGTCCGCCATACATCCGTGGACCAATAGGTACCTAATCTCTCAAGGACAACATTTATTGTACTGAAAACAGCTGGTTTAAATTTTTACAAATTTTTCAAGTATTTTCTGTTTTGTTATTAACAATAAAAGTGTTTTATTCCATACTCTTTTACGTGAATTTTCTCAGAATAAATTTTCAATATGTTCCCCAGGAAAATAACTATATCTTCATTAGCGCTAATATTAATTTATAAAACTGTTTTTATAAATAGCATAAAGAATAACGATTATTATATTAATCGTATTTTTCATTCGACAAAGGAAAAGTTTTAATTTTTAAAATCACTATTTAAATATACACGTCATCATCTTTGTTTTTTCCGTTATCGATCACTGCAAGGTGAAGGTCTCTTCTGCACACTTCCAACTGATACGGTCTTGTACGATCTTCTGTCAAATCGGTCCAATATACCTGATATCAATCCAAAGAGCCTTTGTTCTTTATTGTGGGCGTTTAATCCAATCAACTGCTAATTTAGTCCATCTGCCATCAGTTCTTGCTACATGCATGCCCACCGCCATTTCAATTCTTTAACTTACATGATGATATCACGTACTTTTGTCTATTCTCTGATCGGTTTATAGGTTTTCCTATCCTGTCTGATACACCAAGCATAAGTCGTTCCGTATTTTTTGAGCAACCCACAGCTTTTATAATGATTGAACCGTTAATGTCCAAGTTTCGCTTCTGTAGGTTAAGGAATGGCAGGATGCATTGATCGTTCAAGTCCTAGTAAAGCCAGATATTTTTACATGGATTTGAATACTAGATCGTGGATACCGGTGTTCTTTGGTGGTTGGGTTTCAATTAACCACACATCTCAGGAACGGTCGAACTGAGAATGTACAAGACTACACTTCATTTACACTCATACATATCATCCTCATTCATCCTCTGAAGAATTATCTAAACGGTAGTTACCGGAGGCTAAACAGGAAAAAGAAAGAAAGGATGCATTGATCGAAAACAATCTTCTTAATGTAAAAGGGGAGTTTGTTTTTTGAAAACGCAGTTAAGTTTCCCAAATTCCTTCCATCCAAGCTTAACTCGTAAAGTATCATGTATTCATACATTAAATATAAAAAAAAAATCTGATCTGGACAATACACGACTTCCGTGTACGCCTAAAAGATTACATATACAATTTTTTTTTTAATGAAAACTACATAAAATTTTATTTCAATAAAACTATCTTGTATTGATTCATTTTTTAGGTGGATTTCATAAGAAAGCTACTATTGTAATGGGTACCATGATTCGACTTCTGGAAAATATCGACATATCTTCGTGTTTCACATTCACCGACCCCAAAACCACCGTCGGCTCAAATATTTATATAAATATATATATTTCACTTTCTTGTGGACACTATATCTGCTGCAATTTTGCGCCAGTCACTTTCAAATCGTTCCCGAAAAAAAACACGACTCAAAATCTCGGTCGAGTTTGTTAACGGCCAAAATAGGACCATTGAGATGGAAATGGAGTGGCTTTTTCATAAAAAAAATTGCTATAACGTTTTTATTAAGTAATATATCGTATTCATTTAAGGTTGATACAATTCTTCGGATAAGGACCTAAAACTTATGTAAGTAAAGATTTTTAATATCACCAACCATTGGTTTAGGGGGTGGAAAAAATGGCATTTTAAAACAAACAAAAAAATCATATCTCCCTTAATAGACACAGTACGATTTAAAGTGATTGTTAGTCTTCTAAACATTACCACAACTTTTGTATGAAACAATTTTTTATATGACCAATCCTTACGGCAAAAGATGACAAATTAAAAAAAAAAAATATCGCTATAACTTTCTTAAGTAAAATATCGAATTCAATTAAAGTTCTTACTATTCTTTAAATAAGACTAAAACTTATCTAAGTAAGGTTTTTGATATAACCAACCAATGGCCCAGGGGCTGGAAAAATGGGGTTTTGAAGACAAAAAGCCATACCTACCTTAATAGGCACAGTATCGAATCTGTTTAAAATGGTCAATAGTCCTCTAAACATTACTTAAAACTTTTGTCTGAAACTATTTTTAATATGACCAACCCTTACAGCAACGGATGACCATAATGTTGCTGGAATTGTAAGATGGCGCTTAACGTATGCTAAACAAGTGAAACTTGTTTTCACATGTAACCACTAACGTATGAGTAAAATTGAAGTTTTTCTTAACTTTTCTATCTCTTCCTTACCACTGGGGAAATCTTTTTTTTCAACTTTTTTTTTAATACTTATTAACCTCTGATTGTAAAAAAAGTTTATATTAAATAATAATTCAATAATAACAACAAAAAAAAAGAAAAATAATCTGAAGTTATTAGTGAAATAAAATTTTATGTACTTTTCATTTAAAAAAAAAAGAAAATGAAGTTGGATTCGAACCGATGTACCTTCCCCTTGTAAGAGATAAATATTTAATTAACTTAAATTTTATTTGTCTGTAACTGGAACCATTAAAAATAAGTACCACTGATGTTATATTGTTGAAAAGCTTTCATTGAGGGCTTATTACTGCAGTTAAGAAAAACTCCAAAATCCAGTGTTTTAGATTTTCGGATCTTTCGTACACTTACGATCAAGTCGATTGCAATCAAAAGGAAAGGTGCACAATTAGACTTTACTACACTCCTAAATCCAACATTTTAACATCCTACGCCTAATCGTTTTTGAGTTATACGAGATACAGATGCACATACGAACTTACAGACGTCACGCCGAAAATAGTGAAAATGGATTCAAGGTCGGTCAAATGAAAATTTCCGTTGAAATCTGAAAACCGAAATTTTTCCCGATAGTAATAATACTACTTTTACTTCGTACAAGGATGTAAAAAACGAGATTTATAAATAACAGTTAATTATTTTAATTGATCGCAAATTATTTTTATTGATAACTGGTCCCTGGTTATTGAAGTCACTGCTGTACCGATTCTATTTCGCAGATGTTGAAGAGTAAGAAATTATTGCCTTTGCTAGGATTTAAAGTTTGGAACTCTCGATTTCGAAATCAGCTGATTTGAGATGACAAATTAACCACTAAACCATCCCGATGAGTTTACTAATTATACCTTATATAAAATGATCGAACCGTTCGGCAGGAAATCTGACTGGTCAACCTACAGTATCAAAATCGATTGGATCGCACCCAAATTATGTTGCGATCAATTTATTAGATAACAGGATCAGTGATTATTCAGATTGGTGAGGAACAATATTCTTGGTTTGCCTTATCGTTTCAATTAGGTGACTTTATGTTCTTACCGTACGGAGTGCTCTTCTATTTCACTTTTAAGTCAGAAGCCGGTGGGTCAGTAGCTACTACATGTTAGTTCTATATGTCTTATTAACTTATTGTTCAGTTATCCTGTTGAATTGATTGTAAAGTTGCTGTGTCGTTATAATAAAAAACAAAAAACAATTTTATTCAAAAATGAAGAAATAAAAGAAAATGTTTACAATTTTAAGAAATATTTCCAGTAATTTAAACTATGCAGTTTTAATTGAAAAATCTAAATTAAAGGAATATACGATCGTAATAAGCATACCTTTAATATCCCTTATTTGTAAAACTCGAGATGATAAAATACACTACACTTATTTTGCTCCAGTGAAATAAATGAGTTAACATATGACAGGCAATATACGATCGAGAACACGAAAATAATTTCTGATTATTTGTTACCATTATGTTTTTTGTAAGCTTAAAAATCCACGAATTAAAACTTTAGAATGAAACATGTTAGGATTTTTTTCACGAAATAGATGTAGCTATAAGCAACACATCAATTTTAGATTTTAAGGATACGATCAAGATTGTTAAGTATGAGAGAACATAATTCAGCCAACCGATAGTCGATATCAAACGAATAGCTACGAATCCAATCCCACAGCTTTGTTGCTGATATAAAAATGACTTAATAAATTCTACATATTAACCATGAAGCTAAAGAAAATCATATATATATATATATATATATATATATATATATATATATATATATAAATGAATGTTTGTCTGTCTGTATGTCTTTTATGCCTTCCTAAACCCTTCATCCGATTGCGATGAAACTTTGGTGAGTTGTACGCACGCCTGCGAAGGTTTGTGAATTAGTTTGGACCCGCTAGGTGGCTCTAGAGTCGATATATATCTTGAAAAATTGTATTTATGGTCCGATTTGGCTCATATTCAGAAAATATGTTATTTGCATGGAAAGAAATGCCTCTGGTAAAAAATGGACCCGCTAGAGGGCGCTAGGGTTGAGATATTTGGAAAAATTGTATTTATGGTCCGATTTGGCTCATATTCACAATATACATTAGTTATGTGAAAAGACAAATATTTGCAAAAAAACTATAACCGCTAGGTGACGCCGGTGTCAAAATATTTACGAAACAAAGAAATATACAGACTTTCTTCTTCTATAACTATAAAAAAGGTAATGTTCGTAGGTATGTCCGCTATAAACTAAAAACTGCTCGACCGATTTACATGCCGGAGAAAGGGAAAAATCAGAAAAGGTAAATAGGGGAAAAGTGAAGAAGGGAAATAGGTAAAAGGGGAAAAGGGAAATAGGCGAAAAGTGAAGAAGGAAAAAGGGATATAGAGAACAAGGAAAAAAGGTAAATAGGGAAAAAGAGATAAAGAGATAAAGCGGAAGGTTAATTTTTGTGATGTTCCGTAATGTTCATTTTTTTAATGTTTTATCAAACTTACAATTGTGTTCATTTAATATATATATATATACACTCAAAGCTAGTAATAGCGAAGCATTGCCGGGTCTGCTAGTATATATATATATATATATATATATATATATATAAGCGACAAAAATTGAAATTGATATATGCGATAAATAATGTAATTACACGTAATACGTATTTATAATACACCAATATATATTCGATAAAAAATGACAAACTGAGAAAAATACAAATAAAAACATTTTTGTTCCTGATCGATACATAAGATTATATAAATCACGTCGGAAATGCGTTGGTATGCTACTCTACTGATAAAAAAAAACTCAATATTTTTTTTTATATATATGAGAAAGTTTTACCACGGTTTCCCATGATACAGACATAATAAATGTCTATATATAGCGCACATTTGCGTCGTAATATAAGAAATGAACTAAAAATCGAACAAAAAATAGTTGTAAACATTTGAAGAAGGTTAGATACAATAAAAACTCAATGAATAGTGCCACATTATTTACAAATGAAAAATTGAATCTAATCTCCATTTTCAAATCGTTGCTAAAGCAGAACAAAATCTAAACAATTTGAAACGGCTCACTACGGGTGACGAATAATGGATCACATACGAGAATAATGATTGGAATATGTCGTAGGTCGTAGTTGAACAAGGTGAAACTCCATAAACAGCGGTAAAACAGGATAGACACCACGAAAAGTGATGCTGAGTGTGATGGGATTGGAAAGGAATTTTTTCCGTAAGGTGCTGCCGCCCGGTCAAAACTAACTGGTCTAACCTCTCCCGGCAGCAGATGCAAAGAATACACAAAACAATCGAGATAAAGCCATCAGAATTGATCAATAAGAAAGGTGGCGTTTTCCATCACGATAGTGTCAGACATCACTCGTTTTTTTTGTAACTCGTCAAAAATTGGGAGAACTCCGTGTGGAAATTTTGGTATTAATGTAATTGGCGATCTACCTCTGTAATTAGTTAGTTCTTACATGGCGCCACTGAATCGCTAAATTGAAATAAGAAAATAAATACAAAAAAGAATAAATTAATGAATTAATTTAAGAATAAATTAATCTTGCTCATGTTATAATTAATTACATGCTCATAATTATAATCTAACCAAACTTAACCTACGCTCCCTACCAAGGTGAGCGAGCGATGCGAGCGTAGGTTACGTTTGGTTAGATTATATTTTAATTATAAGCATATAATAAATTATAACATGAGCAAGGTTAATTTATTCTTAAATTAATCCATTTTATTCATTCTTTTTTGTATTTATTTTCTTATTTCAATATAGCTATTCAGTGGCGCTATCGAAGAACTAACTAACTACAGAGGTAGATCGCCTATCATTAATACCAAAGTTTTGATGTCTTTAACGTGTAGTCCTAACCATGTACCATTAGACAAGAATTTTTTTTGATCAATACAGAATTTTCTTAAAGATTTAACGTTGGCTTAAATAGAGGCCTATGAAAATCATATCATAGTATTTTCTTCCAGAAAACACAGAAGTTAAGACAAGATTATGATTTACATAAAAAAATTTAAAAGTTGATCGATCAAACTGACATGTTTTTTTTTTAAAATAAACTTTATTTGAAATATAAAAAAAAAACCTTTGTTTAGTTTTAATTAAAATATAAAGACTTTTTTCCCACAAACTTTGTGTATATAAATAATGAAAAGATCATTGTCTTGATAAATTATATCGTAAAAATATTTTAAATACTTTCAAAAATTTGTAAACTCTACTTTAATGTGAAATCTAAACAAATTTTTAATATTTTCACGAAATATAGACTATTGTCATTTTCCTTGAGCCATTTAAATCAATTAAAAAACCCTTCTAAAAAAAAAAATTAAAAATTATTTTTACGATAATTCGATATATAAAACGAATTTTTAATATACTGAAAATTAGTTATTTATAACTGTAAAAGTGAAGTGGACTTTTATACTGATTATTTAAAAAATTTCCTATTATTTCAATAATTTCGAATGATCACATATTTGCAGTATAAGATGGCCGTTAAAAGAGGTTTCTAATATTTTGCGTTTGGCTACAAGTCAGACTGTAAAGTAGCCGTTTAATCAAGATTTAATTTACACTACTATTCCTTTCAGATAAATGACAACTGAATAAAGGTAGTAAGTGATTAAGCCCCAACCGTACTTATTTAATTTAAATATGGAGTAAATAAAGAGAAAAAATAATAAAATGAAAAAAGAAAACATGTACAATCCTTGCTGATGTTTAATAATAAAATAACAAATAAGAAAAGGATGGAAGGATTTATTTTAAAGTGGAAGCACGGTGAGTGCTATACACGCTAATAAAAAAGGTTTAGTAAAAACAGCTGTAACGACAGATACAAAAACCCCAAGTAATAAATTTAAAGTGATAAAACAAAGTTAACTTTGTGGCGTTCAACTATCTCAAGGATTTATTTTTTTAAATAATAAATAATCTACCAAATTAATATAAATCGCATTTTAAATAAAAATTTATATCAAAAGTAATTTAAATAACTATTAAAATTATTACAATTACACGGTTTTGTTGAGCAAAATAATTATGATGTAGTTTCTTCTGTCAACTTTTATATTTATATTTATTTAGTACATCCTAGGTCCTCAATTACCTGTTTTATATATTACATTCTTTTACCTTCTTCAACAGTCGTTATTCTTCGTTATTTAATTAAACTTGAGAGTCAATATACGGTTAACCATATATTTCCTCTTTTAATAAGATTTTATCGCAAATTTTTGTACACTTAGATTCGTCTTAAGATGTGTCCATTTCACAATTTATTTATTAAACTCTCCTAAATTTCAACAGAACATTTCAGTGACTATTTTTTATTTTTTTTCACCGAGAAAATAATTTTCTTTTAACTACTAATTGTGCACAGAAATACGATTTGTTTAACAATTAAAAAAAAAACTTTCATCAAATATTTCGTTAGTTTATTATTTTTAATTCTGTATCTGGGACACTACATTATACTGCATAATAATTCTATGAGATATTAAGATGTGAAATACATAACAGGCTTGTTTCTTTTTTTTTTTGTCTTCGGTCATTTGACTGGTTTGATGCAGCTCTCCAAGATTCCATATCTAGTGCTAGTCGTTTCATTTCAGTATACCTTCTACATCCTACATCCCTAACAATTTGTTTTACATATTCCAAAAGTGGCCTGCCTACACAATTTTTCCCTTCTACCTGTCCATCCAATATTAAAGCGATTATTCCAGGATGCCTTAGTATGTGGCCTTTAAGTCTGTCTCTTTTAACTATATTTTTCCAAATCCTTCTTTCTTCATCTATTTGCCGCAACACCTCTTCTTCATTTGTCACTTTATCCACCCATTTGATTTTTAACATTCTCCTATAGCACCGCATTTCAAAAGCTTCTAATCTTTTCTTCTCAGATACTCCGATCGTCCAAGTTTTACTTCCATATAAAGCGACGCTCCAAACATACACTTTCAAAAATTTTTCCTGACATTTAAATTAATTTTTGATGTAAACAAATTATATTTCTTACTGAAATATAATAAACGTTTAGCTTGTGCTATTCGGCATTTTATATCGCTCCTGCTTCGTCCATCTTTAGTAATTCTACTTCCCAAGTAACAAAATTCTTCTTCTTCCATAATTTTCTCCTCCTATTTTCACATTCAGTGGTCCATCTTTGTTATTTCTACTACATTTCATTACTTTTGTTTTGTTCTTGTTTGTTTTCATGAAATAAATAATAATAAATAATAAATAAATAATAGGCTTGTTTCAAGAAATCATATTCAATGAGAACTTCTCATTTAAATTTTTCATCGATAACATGTTTGATTCGCTTGAGAAAAATCATCTTCGATTTATATATATATTAATGAAGACTGCGTGGTTTTTAAAAGTAAAAATTACGGAAAATGGAAGGAAATTTTAACATTTCTCCGGCAGTAACAGGTCATAAATTATGGGGAGTTACTAGATTAATAGTTGACTTAATTGATTTCTCTAGAAGTAGAATAATTCATAAGTTGAGAGTAAAGTATAGAATAGTGTAGATTAGTTGAGTTTTTTATATGCATTACACAAAGATCAGATATATACGAGAATAATACAAATATATAACGAATAATAAGAGGCTTCTTTTATAAAATTGAAGCGTTAAAAATTCAAATGTTTTGACATTCACTTCTTGAAATTTCACTAGGATGTCGGATCATAACTTTTGATTAGATGTAACCTCTTCAGTTTTCTTTGGATTGACAATTTCTCTTTACATAAGAAAGTTATATATAATACACAAAATAATTCAAATGATTAAAAAATTTTTTAAAAAAATCAAGTAATTAATAAAAATATAATTATTTAATTTTTTTTTTATTTCAATGTAATATTTCCAAATTAAAATTAAAACTCTGTATATCATTCCCTTCAATAGGAATTTATAAGTTATTCGATACAACTTTTTATAAATAATCATATTAATAAGTAAATATCACTCATATTAAAATATGAGTGATATTAAATAAATTAATAATAAAATATGTCATAGTTTATTATTATATTAAATAATTATATTAAAATATGAGTGCCCAAGGTCTAGAATTCATGACGACAAACATGAATGAAAACTCAGTACCGCACTGAACAATTTATTAGAGGAAAAAGGAAATTTATCTAAACACAGCATTTCATAAATTCACTAAGTAAATTTAATAAGTTATGACTACTAAAATAAGATTAAAACGGGATGGCTTTTGAAATAACTAGCAAGACAATACGAAGGCCTGAGGCAAAGGATATAAATAACAAGATATCCGTAGACAAGGTAACATTAAATAAAATTTGACAGATATGTAATCAGACATATTAAGTTTAAATGAAAAAAGTTAACAATTTTATTAAAAAATTAATTTAAAATAATATTATAAATTAACAATTAATCGTTAAAATAGTTTACTTAAATTGAAATATATGTTTATAGTTTTCAGTAATGAAGGTTGTGGTATTATATTTATGTATAATGTATATTGTATATTGTATATTGTATATAATGTATATTGTATTTATGTAATCTATATACATAATTTAAAATATTTAAATTACATTCAAGAGAGTGATTTTTTGTCCTGTTACCCAATTTTAAATTTATTAAGAAAGGGAAATTTAGGTGGAATAAAAAAATGTATTTGTTACAAAAGAGATTTAATAAAAAGCTATTACTTACGTAATTGTTGAAGAATATGGTCAAATTGCCCACCTCTTGCTGTTATACACGTACGGACACTTTTCAGCAAATTATAAACCTTTTAAAGAGTTCCATTGAAAATATTCGTGATTAGGTCTGTAATATTGACTTTTAAGTTCATCGATAGTGTGAGGGTTGTTTTTAAAGACCTCGGACTTAATATAGCCTCACAAAAAGTAGTCAGGAGATGTGAGGTCTGAGAATCTTGGAGGCCATAAGCCCTTGCTTATTATTCGATCATCAAAGAACTCTTGAAGAGAATCCACGGTTTCTCGAGACGTGTGGCATGTAGCGCCGTCTTACTGAAACCAGCAATACGGTTCTTGAGGTTCCAGGAGGGACAAAAATTGGCGCACAATATTCCTGTATACTTTACCATTTACCGTCTGTTCGAAGAATATGGGTCCGACTATACGATGACGAGATATCGCACACTACACACCGATTTTTTCAGGATGCAATGATTTGTCTTGTAGAGCTTTAGGATTTTCAACCGCCCAAATTCGACGGTTTGACTGTTCACATAACCGTCGAGATGAATCCAAGCTTCATTACTACAGAACACTGTGTTTAAAAATTGGATTGCGTTATCGTTTACGAGAGATCTAAACCAACGGAAATATTGCAATCGCTTGTTTAAATCTAGAGGCTGAAGCTCTTGGACTAATCGTACGCGATAAATTTCAATTTATTAGCGGCTTTCTGAACACTCGAATATGACAAATCGACTTGCGTGGAAAGTTTTCGTAAACTTTTCCGTGGAGAATTGAGCGATCTTGTTTTCACATTCTCTAAAACGTCATCTGTAAAGCGAGTTGGTCGACCGCTACGTTTTCTGTCACAAACACTACCTGTCTCTCGAAATCGGTTTGCTAGCCTAGAAATTGATATTTTTTCTGAAGGAGGAACACCAACAAATTTAATTTGAAGTGATTATTTTACACTCGCGTACGATTTCGTAGCAAAATATGGTTCAAGAATGAAAACTCGTTGGTATATGGTAAAAGACATTCTGTTCGTAACACGACTGGAAACAGTAAAAGAGTTTACACAGCTCAAGGAGAATCAACTCACACTGCCGTATCTATACCGGTTGAGTAGCACTACCAACTTCGTGTCACAAAACAAAATATTCCTTTCTTAGAAAATAATTACCAGACATTAACAATTGGGTAACAGGATTAAAAAATCACTCCGTATTAAGTTAAAAAAAAGTATATAAATAATCGCAGCAAATAGAAAATATTATAAATAAATTATATACAAACAATCGATTAATGAAATAAATTGGCAAAAATAACATATATTTTCTCAGGGAACAAAATTTAAGACTCGATGGCAGTTTAATGTTACGATAGAAAACTATCACAAAAATACTTTTAATAAATTTAAAATTATAAAAAGCTTTCAGATATTGATAGCCCAACGTTACTACATTTCTAACTACTTTCAATATCATTGTTAAAGAAAATATGTTTTTCTTATTTTAAAGATAATTTATTACTTCAGCGTAATTGTATAATTCATTTTAACATGTAATTTTTTTAAAGATTTATGATTTATTTATTTTTCTTGAAATAACTTTTTTTGACAAATATACACACCAAAAAATAACATGAAAAACTCCCTTACACATGAGGCAGGCAGAACCTTTTACAATGAATTAAAAAAAAAAGAAATACACATATATACATTCGAGGTCTGTAAATAAAGTAATGAGACTGGTTCAGAAAATCTTTTTATTTAGAGACCAATTATACTTCCACTCTATTACCTTCGAAATAGTTCCCTTGGGAAGCCACGTAACGCTTCATACGGTTTTCCCACTCTTCATTGCAGTGGGAAAATCGTTTGATGCGTTGCGTAGCTCTCTTCATAGCAGTGTTGGAACTCAGAAACCGGAATGTCCTTCAGATGGTCGGTTTAATTTTTTTTAAATGTTTTTTACCGTTTCAAAATGGTGTCCTTGGAGGTTTTTTTGATGAAGTCGAGAACAAGCAAAAGTCGCAGTGACTTAAGTCATGTGAATAAGGTGGTTGACGAACTACAGGAATGTTTTTCTTTGCCAAAAACTCATTAACTGAGAGTGCAGTGTGACAAGATGCATTGTCACGATGCAGCATCCAGTTATCTTTGATGGGTGGTCTCACGCGGGCAACTCTTTTCTGCAGTCTTTCAATTATTTTTTGGTAAACATACTGATTTACAGTCTGTCCTGTAGGCAAAAACTCCTTATAGATAATGTCATTACTATCGAAGAAACAAATCAGCATGGTTTTGATTTGCTTTTTTGAGACCGGGTGAGTTTGAACTGTGCCACTCCTTGCTCTGGTGTTTTGTTTCTGGGTCGTACTCAAATACTCAAGATTTATCACCAGTAATAATTTATTTTAGAAACTAAGGATCAGTTTCAATTCGCCCTAGATCGCGGAGAACTACCACCCTGTTGTTTGTTTGTTCAACAGTGAGATTCCTTGGGACCAATTTTGCACAAAATTTTTCATGTCCAATTCGTTTGTCAAAATTTGATGGACTGTGGTACGGTTCAAATTCAATTCTTGTGCAATCATTCTGATAATTATTCGCCGATCGTACCGTATCAAGTCTCTGATTCGCTCAATATTGTAATCGCTTTTTGATGTTAATGGTCTTCCGGAGTGTGGGTCGTCCGCACTGATTCCCGGCAATCTAAAAATGCTTTAAACCACCTAAATCCTTGGGCTTGTGACAAAGCGTCATCTCCATACGCCCTTTTCAAATTTGAAATAGTTTCTTAGCATTCTTACAGAGTTTAACAAAAAAACTTGATTGCAAAACGTTACTCATAATTAGTATCGCTCATTTTTGTAACGCACAACAAAAAAATCGTGTCACGAAAAGTTCGTTTACGTCTCACATGGCAAAAATAAACTAAAAATATTAATATCTAATATAAATCAGCTGTTCATATAACCATATGTTTACTTGTAACTTTAGAGTGTTGCTACTTTGGCTGCCAAAAAAAAACTAGTCTCATTACATTATTTACAGACAACGTATATATTGTGATTCAGCAAGAATGTAACAAACTTTTATGATATGTTCTACTAATAACATGTTCATTTACGTTCATACATATCATCTTTATTCATCCTCTGAAGTAATACTTTACGGTGGTTCTGGAAGCTAAACAAAAAAGAAAAATACATGTTCTACTGATACAAAGAAGAAGAAAGTTCATATTAATGTACTCGTAGGTTCAGAAACGCTTCGTTAGTGAGAATCGGCTGGCGAAATATTTCGTCCTGATTTCTGCGCGTTCGGTAAATTAACCCGGATTGTAATTTTTGGAATCGAAATTAAGTGATAAATTTAAGTATTTTATATGAAACCTGAACTGGAAATTTGGAAAATATAGGAAGCAAAAGTTTATTTTTAGTAGCTTTTGAGAAATCTGGAGTAAAAACAAAAGACTGGGGGTCTAAAAACATACTTTACGTTTACACTTTATGTTTGGCGTAAAATATATTTGGTAAATGGGTAATAACCCGTAAAAGTTTAAAGAAAAACTTGTAAATAATTCAATTTTGAGTAAAATGGTACGATAAAGGCAAGAAAATAAATTCAAACGTAAGATTTTTAAGTTTAAAAACCAAAATATATCAAAATATGGTAATTTCAACTAGAAATAAACGAAAAAAAATTTCAATATTACAAAATAAATGAATGAAATATTATAGAAAAATAAAAAATACAAATAATAAAATTAACTATAAATAATTAAATAAACTGCAAATAATATGTCTACCACAGTGGATACCGCTGATTTTTTAACCGATTAATTTTTTTATAGCTGCTATATAACAGCAATAAGAGTGTAGACGGTAAAGTAAAAACGATTCGTTGTTTGTTTATAAACGAGAATTACTATTCAAATAAGTACATACCATATTTTTTTAATAAAATTTAATTTTATTAAAACACTCGACTTTCTCTTGAAAATAAAATTTGATCTATTTTGAATTGTGAATTTTTATACGTTCTGAAATTTATATATCAGCACAACAATGTTTCTCGGCAGATATGATTTGAATTTTAAATTGTTTGCTCTTTATTACATTTTTGATGCATTGTATATACTATTATTACGCGCAATAAAGTATTTCATTTCATAAACTTTAAAACAATATATTTCTTTACAGAAATTTCTAAAACTAAGGCATATAATACAAAATTATTTTATGATGAATTAACATAAACGATAAAATATATATTATTAAAATAAATAATATAATTTTAAAAGTGACATATTTTATTAAAAAACTTTTTGTATGGGTTTAGTACAGTGGTAGTTGTTTTTTTTTTTTTTTTCATTTATGAATTTAAATGAAAAATAAATAAAAATAATAGTTTATTCAGCCTACACTGTTGGTTACATTTAGATTGCAGATTAAATGCATTACGTAAGTCTTTATTACACAAAAACATCGTCTTATAATATTATTATGTTAGAATAATTTGTTTCTTTATGAAAATATAAATTTGATTTTAAATTTTCCATTTAAATCTCTTACACTTGAGTAAAGTCAAGTGATATATAAAAATAATAGTTTGATGCAGGTAGAATCTATATAAATAAAAATGTAAATGTTCGTTTGTTCAAAATCTTAATCTCCTAAAGTTCTTCACCAATTACAATGAAATTTTGACACATTTCATTCTAATATGCACGTGTTTTTATATATCTATCTGTATATATCTTTTTTTATGATATCTGTATACCTCAGATGTCATACCTGTGACAAGTAAAAAATATATATTTTTTTTTTTTTAAAAAAACGTCGTTATCTGTTGGACGTAAAAGCAACACACGCTATACATAATATTTTACGATTCCATTTCAGTGTTTCCGATATGTATGTCCACTATAGACTAAAAAACTAATTGACCGATTTACGTGCGGGGGGAAAAGGGAGAAAGGGAAAAATTGGAAAGGGAATTAGGAAAAAATCGAAAAGGTAAAAGGAAAAAAGGTAAAAACGATGAAGAGGAAAATGATGAAGAAAAAGGGGAAACAGGAAAAGGAAATGTAAAGAAAAAAGGGAAAGACAAACTGTAAAGAAAAAGGAAATGGGGAAACTGGGGAAAGAGAAAGGAATGTGGTGAAAATGAAAATGGGAAAAAAGAAGAAAGGGGGAAAGAAAAGGGTGAAAGAAAAAGGGGAAGTGAAAAGCGGGAAAAGGAGAAAGGGGGAAAGGGAGAAAGGGGGGAAAGGTTAAATTTCGTGATGTTCCTTAATGTTCATTTTGTTAATGTTTTATTAAACTTTCAATTGTGTTCATTTAATCTATATATATACATACGTAAATCTAGCAATAGCAAAGCATTACCGGGTATGCTACTTTGAAATAAAAATAATAAAATGTTAGGATACGTTTTTCTAGAATTATTTTATTTGAAATAAAAAAAATCTAAACTATTAATGCGATTCTTAAAATTTATAACAAGTAAAACAGTTTAAGAAACTATAAACAACGAAAACATATAATTTTTCCCAAATTAAACATATATGTATCAGGTACTTATTCATAATAATATAATGCAAGCCTGAGTGGGCCAAGAGTAATTTAAATTTTATAATTTCTAACAATTAAAATATTTAAAAATTAATTAAACTACAAAGATACCGAAAATTTGTAATATTAGGTGAACATTACAAATATATTTTTTAAAGCTACTTGTAAGCTATCTATCTTTTTTCTTACAATACGTTTTTCTGAAAAGAGGGATTTTTTGTGGTACTGTTTAATTTAAAATGTTCCAACTCACTAGAACCATAAGTAATTTTGAATACCGAAAAAATTTGACATGCAGAAAGGGGTTTCAATTGATATCCCTCAGAGAACCGCATATGTTTGAATATCTTATACAAAAGATATAACTATATATATATATATATATATATATATATATAAGTACATACAAAGATCAAGTCCAAAGAACACTGATAAAGTTCAATATACAAAAAGTAATGAAAACACCAAAAAATAATAACTAGTCAAACAAAGCAACAGTGAAATAAATCGAATAACCAACAAAAGTAAGTAGCGAAACCAAATGAAGAATTTTGACGATGCACAACTCCCTACGGTAGCTAAATCACCTCAAATTTCGGAGATTTCACAGATCTAATACATGCTATCGCTTTAGGAAACTAATGACTCTGCTATTATCCAGGAGGTTATATGTTTATTCAGTCTCATTTTATATCTTGTACCGAATCGCCAAATCTCCTCAAACGGTTTATAATCCCAGATAATCGTGTATTTCAGTGATGCTCCCAAACCAAGACGCTTCTGTTATATTTCTTAACAGTTTTTTCTGAAATAGCTGTACGACTTCGCTAGATGAAACTTTCGCTTGTCGTATCATACAGTTGGATCCCGTAGATCCAAATAGGTTTCACGACCTCTGAGTCCAGCAAATTCTTACTATATAATGATAGGTGCGACCCCCTGCCTAGCAACTAGTATACATCCCTGATCTTAATGATAATACAAAGATTATTATAATTAACTGGTATTTGTATATTGTAAATTTAAATAATTTTCGTAATTAGTTCTGTGTTGCTGATAATATAACTTTAGAGGAATTGTTTGAAGCCTTAAAAAGAGCAAAGAACCGGAAGGTTCCAGGACTAAACGGTTTAAATGAAGAATTCTAAAATTTAGGTGAATTTCGATGCATTTACGTTTACTACACCTGTTTAATATGCGCTGGAAGCATCATCAAATTTCAGGGAATGGATACAGTCTAAACTGATGTCATTATATAAAAGGGGTACAAAAATAAATACAAATAATTACAGAGGCATTAGTTTCGTAGATACCTCATACAAAGTTTATACTAGAATAATTAATAACAGTTGAGGAACATAGCGGAATTATTAATGCCGAAAGAAAATGGGCTTTTGGAAGGGCAGATCATGTTCGGATGCAATTTATACTTCAAAACAAATTTTATCGAAGAAAAGAGAATACAGCCATGAATACCACACAGCATTCATTGATTTCATTAAAGAATTTGATTGTGTTAAGCGCTGCATCCTATGGCATGTCCTTGAAACTAGAGGATTTCCAGCCCACTTAATTCAAGTTTTGAAAGATTTGTATGAAATGATAGTGACTGCGGCTGACGTGGATGGTGTACTAACGGAGGCCATCTCAATAGATAAGGGTGTTCTATATGTTTGCTGTATATTGCGGACGTTATTTAATATCTATGTTGCCGACATGTTGCGTACATGGAAATTGTTGGTTGACTCTGGTATACAGCTCTCATCCCTCACTTGGATAAATTCTAATAAGCACTCTTTAATGTCTGTTGATAAGGTTTGGCTATAGGAAAATGAAGACGAATCGCAGAGAGCGGTATTTAGGCTAGAAATGATTGAGAAACGATATAGTTTAAGGATATCACCGATGAAAACTTTTAAGGGAAGAGTTGAAGACGTACAAAGATTGAAGATTGAAGGAATAGTGATTGAACAAGTAAAGCATTTTAAATATCTGGGCAGTGATGCGACATACGAGTTCCGATAATGGTGCATTTGAAAAACTTAGCAATTTTCAGCAAAATTTGGAATAATACACAAGCATCTGAAAAATAAAACATGGAATGATACTCGTATTAATTTTTTTAACACGATAGTCGTTCCCTCTCTATTATAAAGTATAGCGAATTGTATGTGGATATACACCAAAGAGCTGGATTATCCAGCGGCAGAGTTCAAGCGGCAGAGATGATGGTTTTGCACGGAGGGATAAGATCGGGAATAAGGATATACGAAGAGAACTTTAAGTACATCCTTTATATGATAGCCAAATATCACTCCTTTGGAATTTTTATGCTCGGGGATTTGTTAACAATTGTGCCTACCAAAGAAAATTTCGAGATTTGGACGGTTAAAAGAGAATTTTCTCCGCAGTGGGTGTAGAGCGGCTCACAACGTAAATAACAAAATCATCAACGAAAAGAGAACAAGAGACAGGAGCCTGTATACGATTGGTAATGCTGTTTATGACCACAGAAAACAAGGTGGCAGTTAATATACTACCTGAGGTACACCATTTTCCGAGACGACACTGTCTGAAAGTCTACACGAACACGAAACGTTCGGTGATTTAAGAACCCCCGGATAAAAGCAAGCATATTACCACTGATTCCCCACCTCCTAAGGGTGTCAAGAATGCCAGGTCGCCAGGCCGTGGAAAAGAGAATTGTTGGAGCTGTGGTCTAATAACGCCGTAAATGCCCTAATTATCTGGCAAGAGTTTGATTGTATGTTAATCCTCTAGACGTCTGCCAGGCTACAAAAAGTGACTAGTGATTGAACTTGACTGACTACATTAAAACTTGGTAAGTGCTGTGTTTATTAAAATTGGAAATTATTAAATTACATTAAATAATTAAATTACATTACATTATAATTATATTAACCGGTTCTCTTAATATAACCTGTTACTTTTGAATACCTTAGCCTGAACACTCTGTATATAATTAACCAAAGTACATCTGTATTACAACAGGTTCATCAGTTTTTCTCAAATAAAGAATATGGAATAATTAATCTAAAAAATGTTAACTCAATTGTAGAGTACACGATGTATATTTTACTTTGAGTTATCTAATGGAAATAAAAGTTCTACAAACACATTTTATTCCCTATCAAACAAAATTTCTGTTTAGTTAAGGATAAAAATATTAGAAATTACGCGGTAGGACTGAAAATTTCCCGAACTAAATTTCAGTTGTCGATACAAGCAGTCGGATACAATTATAGTCGATACACCATTCGGACACCCAAGGAACTATGTAGTACGATGTCTGACGAGTGTGTGTGTACAAAATTTCACCACGTTTCGTCACTCCAGTCTCGAGTTTTATTCGGCCGCGTACGTTGTGTTCATGCGACCTTGTGCGAGCTCCCGACATGGAACAGAGAAGCACGATAAAATTTTGTGTTCGACTTCAAAAATCTTTCGTTGAAACTTATTCTATGATAACAGCAAGCTTTCGGTGATGAAGCCGCATCTCATATAACAACATACACGTGATGAAAGCTGTTTAAAGACGGTAGAGACTCGTTGAATGACACTCTACCGCTGAAAACGGTAGCTGTTCACGACGAAAACGTTGCGAAAGTGCATGTGCTCTTGCTCGAACAACCTCATCTTAGCCTTCAGGCCATAGCTAAGAGCTAAACATCGGTAAAGATGCGGTACGTACAATCCTAATAGGAAAAATGAACCGCCGAAAGGTGTGCTCCCGCTTCGTTCGAAACTTCTTAACCGAAGAACAAAAACAAGTGCATCTTTCTTGCGCTAAAGACTCCGTTGAAACGGCCGATAACGATCCGAATATTTGGCAAATAATTGTAACCGGGAATGAAAGCTCATGCTTCATGTATGATCCACAAACGAAGCGTCAAACCACTGCTTGGTCGAGTCCTAGAGCACAAAGACCGGCGAAAGTCAGGCATCAAAAATCAAGAGTGAAAACGATGTTGATTCCATTATTCGACTCAAAGGGCCCGATTCATCATGAATTTGTGCTAACCGGTCAAACCGTGAATTCTAAATACTATTTGGAAGTAATGAAACGCCTGATGCGTCTAATCCGGCCCGAGTACCGGGATCCGGACAGTTGGACCCTGTTGCACGACAATGCCCCGGCACACATGACAACAGTTTTAATACGTTATTACACAGCAAATAAAATCACCGTCTTATCCCACCCGACTTGGATCCAGCAGATTATTTTCTGTTCCCGAAACTCAAGTTGAAGATGAAAGGCCGCTTTTTCGATGACATCCCGGCCATTCAAAGGGCTTGCACCAAGCAGCTGAAGGCGATCCCACTAAGTGATTTCTTCAGGGCATTTGACGGGCTGTACCGGCGCTGCAACGAATGTATAACTAGAGAAGGATTAAATTTGTAGTTTTATTTAAATTAGTTCGGAACCTAGAAATCCCAACGATTCTACAACAATGCTAAGTGATCACATTTAAAAATAACGTACAGGTTGATTTTGAACCCAAGTAAAAAGGAATCAAATAACTAATATTAAACTCATTTTAATTTAAATTAAATACATAAAAATACTGATAAAACGAAGCATTATAAAAAATAAACAAAACAAATATTTAAAAAATAAAGGAGATATTTAGAAGAAAATAATGTCTTACTATAAAAGCCTTGTATCTGTTACAGAAGATTGTACTTTTTGAAAAATATAATTGCCATCGGCTAAAGAAATTGTATGTGACGCAAACGGTTTATATTTCACAAGACTTTTCTTTTCTGTTGTATCAAAAGAAAAAAGGGCTTGGTTTAGTTTAGAATAAACAAAACAAAGAAAGAATGTTTTGCAAGAGAAAAATCGGAATGTTAGAATGACTTTATTTATCAGCTTGAAAGCGAAGTAAGGTTTAAAATAAAATAAATAAAAAAAAACTTTTAAAGCTCATTGTGTCAGTAGTCAGCGTTTTATCTAATATGTATTTTCTTCTTGCAAATTTAAGAAAAGTTAATTTTTATTTACGAATTTAAAGTAGCAGAAGGGCAACGAAACGATAGAATAAATAACTTGAAAATTGTATAAATTAACTTTAAAAAAAGTTTAGCCTATTTGTAGAGAAAAAGTTCCATTTACTGCATTTATATATATATATATATATATATATATATATATATATATATATATAAACTATATAATATAAACTAAATATATATATATATTTATATATATTAAATTTTAAAGTTTTTAGTGATTCTACTTTACAAATTGAGGGTTTCCTTTAATCGTTTAATACAAGTAAATTTGGTAGTATTTACTTTTAGTATTGTACTAACCACGTAATTATTTTTTATTTATTTAAATCTTTACTAGTTAAAAAAGATTTTATCTTCTTATTAAGTGAAACAAATCAAAAAAATATGTTTTAAAAGTCTAGAATAATCATTAAAGAGTGCATTTACATTAAAATAATCTATACAATACCCACTGGGTTGGTCTAGTGGTTAACGCGTCTTCCCAAAATCAGCTGATTTGGAAGTCGAGAGTTACAACGTTCAAGTCCTAGTAAAGCCAGTTACTTTTACACGGACTTGAATACTAGATCGTGTGGATACCGGTGTTCTTTGGTGGTTGGGTTTCAATTAACCACACATCTCAGGAACGGTCGAACTGAGAATGTACAAGACTACACTTCATTTACACTCATACATATCATCCTCATTCATCCTCTGAAGAATTATCTAAACGGTAGTTACCGGAGGCTAAACAGGAAAAAGAAAATCTATACAATAAAAATGTAAATGGTTTTTTGTTCACAATTTTTAATCTCCGAAAGTTCTACACAGATTGCTTTGAAATTTTGACACAACTTTGCATTCGAATACGGGTGTATTTTTATATAACTAATATTTATATACCTAAGATGTAACATTTGTGACTGGTAAAAACATATTATTTTATAAAACAGCGTATCTGTTGGACGTAAATGCAACACACGCTATACAAAATATTTTACGATTCCATTTCAATGTTTCCGATATGTGTGTCTGCTATAGTCTAAAAAACTACTGGACCGATTTACGTGCGGGGGAAAAAGAAGAAAGGAAAAAATCGATAAAGGTAAAGGGGAGGAAGAGGAAAATGGAAAAAAGAAAAAAAGTGAAATAGGGAAAGGAAAACGGGAAAAGAAGAAAAAAGAAAAAAATAAAGGGGAAAAGGGAAAAAGGGATTTAAGGGAAAGAGAAATGGAGGAGGGGAAGGGAAAGTGGGAAAAGGGAAATACGGGGAAACGGAGAGGTGAAAATGGAGAAAGGAAATGTGGTAAAAATGAAAATGAGGAAAAAAGGAAAATGGGGAAAACGAAAGGTTAAATTTTGTGGGTTCCGTAATGTTCTCGTTGTTAATGCTTTATCAAACTTTCAATTGTGTTTATTTAATGTGCACACACACACACACATATATATAATATACATACACACAAATCTAGCAGTAGCGAACCGTTGCCAGGTCTGCTGGTTTAAAATAAAATACAAAAAATACATTAAATTATGATATACTAACTCAAAAAATATAGCTCTAGGTCAGTGTTTCTCAACCTTTTTTTTTATGGTGGACCAACAAAATTATAGAAAAATTTACCGGCAGACCCTCAACTTAGACTTTTTTTCTAAATATTTAGTATAGCGTATGTTGTTTTTACTTCCAACAGATAGCGCTGTTTTTTTAAAAGGAAAAGCATGTTGTTACTGGTGAGACATCTAAGTATATAAACAGTAGGTATATAAAAAAAAACTTATATTTTTATTTTATACGTAATTTAATTTATATATATATATATATATATAATATTAATATTATTTCTATCTACAAACTACAAAACATTATATAAATGAAAATAGAAATAACAAAAAAATAAATATAGATCGTTTTATTTAAAAGTAGGAACTACAAATCATATTACAAACTAATTGTAAATAATGACAGTTAATGAGAGATTTTTAGTTGCTTATTTTGCACAATTTTTCAATGACGAATTGTGAATTACTTAAACCTATTTGAAGAGATGAATTTATTGATAAACGATTTCTTATTTTGGTTTTAATAAGCGTCATACCTTAGAATCCAACTTCGCACAAATACTTGGTTGCAAAGGGAAGTAGCATTTTCATAGCTTTGTTATGTAAATTTGGACATTCGTTTTTTATTGCAATCCAAAATTTAATTAAATTCATAGTTGGAAATTTGTTTTTTAACGTTACGTCTGAACTCGGTTCCAAGAAACGTTATTGGTTTTCGTTACTTAAATTTATATTACTGGAATTATTCTCAGTAAAAGGATTAGTTAGCCGTAAATTCATATTCTGCAAGTTTATGTTTATAGGGAAATAGTTCTCAAATCCATCATATAATGATTGTAAATGTTGACTTATTACTACATTCAGATTAACAAATATTAATTCCTTTTGTGTAGTAATAAAATAATTATTTTTTAGTAATAATTAAATACGTCAGGATTATTTTCTTCAGTTTCTTTAAATGCATCAACTTTGTTAAATAAATTAAATATTAACTTCCCTGCAAACTTAAATTTAAGTCGTTTATGTAAGAAAATATGTCACATAAATATCCCAGTTTTGCAATCCAATAAATATTGGAAAATCATTTTTTGAGTTTTTCTATCAAAAATATCACCACTTCTGTTCTTAATTCGTATTGGCTCTGGTAAGCACTTTATTTCAATGTCGTAATGTCTCGCGATAACCATCTTCCTTCTGCATGAAATAAGTGATGTTGGTGTTCTACTCCTACTTCTAGACAAAGAATGCAAATAATCGAGACTTAAACTCAGTTTTTTTTTACGAAATTAACAATTTTTGTCGATTCCAGAAAAACATCGTTTAATTCAGATGACATATTTCTGGCTGCTAAGTGCTAGGGATGTATTATGCAGTGTGTTAATAATATGTCAGGAGAAGCGATTTCTTGCATCTTTTTTGTTACTCCTTAATGTTTCCCAATCATATTTGCTGCTCTATCGGTACACAGAACGATACAATTTTTCTAGTTTAATGAATGGTTATTAATATACGAATTCAACGTTTAAAAAATTTCGGAATTTGTCGGATAGTAATCTAAATCTTTGTAAAATAATAACTAATTTCTTTCATTTCTACACTGACTCTTTTTTTGAAGAGTCGGTGTACCGTACGTAGAAGAGCAAAACAGCTTTTGTAGTAATATACATGATTTGTCATACAGGCAATTTGTCATCAAAATAGGCTGTATTTGAAAATCCTTACCTACCAATTGATCTTTTGTCCATGCGTTAGGGGTGATGAGGGAAGTTTAACTCCAGATTTTTAACATCCCTCCTCCCATAGATTTGTGAAAAACTCGAAAAACTCCAAAAGTTTTTGAAATGCGTTTTTCTCCTTCTATGCATTTTAGAGAAAAGTTTTTCAAACAAAAAAATGTAGAGAACATTCTCCTCTACAATTAATGTTTTTGAAGTTATGCCGTATAATTTGAAATTGAAATACTAGGTGGCGCTGAAGTTGTAAAAAACGTTGTAAACGACTAGACCGGTTTCGAACACGTACCCAATTCAGAACATTTTCACAATTTCACAAGCTACAGCTCCAAAACGGTAAGTCGAAGAAAATTGTTTAAATAAAAGTTGTCTGTTTTTTTTGAGATAACAACTTTTCCAAATGCAATACAGACGAAGAACAATTTTTTCCGGTGAAAAAAAAAACGAAAAAACACGTATTTTACAACTTCAGCGCCACCTAGTATTTCAATTTCAAATTATACGGCTTAACTTCAACGACATTAATGGTAGAGGAGAATGTCCTCTAACGTATTTTGTTTGTGAAACCTTTCTCTAAAATGCATAGATTCAGTGAAAAACGCATTTAAAAACTTTTTGAGTTTTTCAAAAATCTATCGGAGGGGGATGTAAAAATCTGGAGTTAAGCTACCCTCATCACCCCTAACATATGGAAAAAACATCAATCGGTAGGTAAGGATTTTCAAATAAAAATACAAATTGACTGTACTGGCTACACGTAGTGCAGCTAAATATGAACATTTCAATTGCGATTTATTTTGAAGAAAAATTTTTTTTAAATTTTATCCTTTTGATATTAAATTCTTGTTTTTTTTCGTTGAAAATATTCCAATGGTCTCTGTTCTAGTTCGGGATGTCTTGATTTTAATGTCGCAACTTTTGGACTGTTTTACGGTATCATTATTCTTAACTTCCTTATATATTATGCAGATTGGACGTAATCGTCTTCCGTAGAATCCAGCCAAAGAAATAACCATATTTCTAGTACTCAATATTGTAGCGTCTTGTGAAAGCAGATTTATTTTTCTTGTTTGGTGGACATTCATTTTCTGTTTCACTCTATTTTTCTATATTTCTATTTCCCGGAGTAGAACTTTCAGCGCGGAAAAAGTTATGTAAAACTACTTGTGTTTTTTACTCATTTTAAGAGGAATAAAATTTGTGTTTTTGTAATAATTAAATGTAAACCACTTCACTAAACACTAGTCGTCAACTGCGTAAAGAATGTAATTGTTAATGTAGTGTTTTCAATAAATTGAACATGCGTATAGCAAAGTCATAAAACAAAGGTACCGCCAAAGCCGGACTCTTTAGTGCGGTATTGTTTTGATATCTTCCGCTACTATATTTCATGAGTCGCGAGATAATTTATTGTTGCCGATTGTCCAAAGAATACAACGAATTCAATAAATTAAACATGCACCAGTATTCGCCAGTTTATATGTACAGTGTTAAATAATTACATAAAATATGAATTTTATATTACCCTTATATGAATTTCTTTAATGTTCATTTTTTCCTCATATTTTAAAAGTTTTTTTTATGGGCCAATTTGTGTTCAGGGACCGGTAGAATTTTCTCACAGACCAGTGATTGAGAAACACTGTCTAAGTGTAATGTAGCCTTCAGAACAGTAACCAAAACAAATAACAATACTCTTAGAATAACACGGTGTAATTTTATTTGTTTTCGCCAGACACGTTTACCAAATATACTTAGAACATAATCTCCATCCAAACACAGTGTCGCTGGACAATAAAAACAATACTGATTGTACACGTTTATTTTTTGTCAAACGGGACGCAGGTTTAAGCAAAGATACAATGAATACTTGATATATTGTACCCTAAAGATAAGAATATTCGTACTTAGGGATAAAAATTTAATTAGATTACATGGTACGAGGAAATACAATAGGCGGTTATTAATGCGTATCTGAGAGTACTATTTATTCATGTTTGCTTGTCGGTTGGTTGAATTATTATTATTATTCCACTTAATTAAAAACTATTGATTTCTATCCGTTTTAGTGAGAGAAATAGATTTTTTCCAAGTCATTCATAACATATGGTAGTGTAGTGAAGATAGTAATGATACAAAAATTGTACTCTATAGGAAACGTAGTTCTTAAGCAATCGATTATATTATCAAAAATTGTGAAATTTATTTATGGTAGTGTCGCATTTATAGATATCTATAGTTTTGTAAGCGCTTAAAAACTGATACTACCGCTGGTTGTAGCTATCCCCGATGGCGATCGGGGGATCTGGAATGACAAAAATTACATAAAATTTGTTAACCAGAATAATTAGAGTTCTTCAACAGTGGGTATTTGGTAGGATTTTTAGAGAGACGAAGAATATTTCTAGTCGATGTACAAAAACCATTTATCTGAATTCTATAACTGTCGTTAGAACAGTTTGTGAGACCGGATTTCGATTTTTATCTCATATTTTTGGAAGACGTATAATGCGGTGAGTGACAACGGAACATTTAATTTTCTACCTGTTAAAGTTGTCATATGACAATTTATGTGTATATCAAAAGTTAAAAATTGAGATATTTAATAAAGATAAATAAAAATTAATTGAGTTAAATTAATAAGTTAAACCGATTCGATACAGTGAAATATCTCTCCTATTCAGGATACCTCTCCTATTTAGAGAGGTATGATTTTTTTTTTGTCTTCGAGACCCCATTTCATTCACCCCCCTGGGCCATTGGTTGGTGATATCATAAAACGTTACTTAGATAAGTTTTAGGCGCATATCCAAAGAATAGTAGGAACTTTAAACGAATTCAGTATTTTACTTAATAAGAAAGTTATAGCGATATTTTTATTTTCGAAAAAACCTCCCCTTTTCCACCAACATGCTCCGATTTTGCCCATTAACAAACTCGACCGAGATTTTGGGTCTTTATATTTTATGTAACAATTTTAAAGTGATTGGCGCAAAATTACGGCAGTTATCGTGTCCACAAGAAAATGAAATATATATATTGACGGGTTTTGGGGTCTGGGGTTGTGCAACGTGAAAATATGTCGAAACTTTCCGGAAGTCGAATCATGATAACGATTACCATAGGTAGCTTTCTTATGAAATCTACCTAAAACATTAGATTGTCCAAAAATATAATGAAATAAACTATTTTGTAATTTTGGCGGGTTTTACCCATTTACAACCCCTTAAATTCAGATAATTCATTCGGTTTGAAAAAGAGATATTTTGCATAAAAGTAAAAACAATAATTTATTTTTGATTATTAAACATCGGACCTTTAATTATTAAATATCACTCATTATTTTCAAGTCATTTAAATATAAAGTGGAGCGTTGATATTAAAGTGTACGCTGACCTATTCTATTCGTATTTGTATTATTAAATCTTAAACTAGTTTATCATATTATAAATTATTGTAAGCGTGTCATTACACGCGTGTTATTCGTATTTTTTTATAGATTTTTTTTAATATGAAAAATATTTTTAATATCATTACGTCCGATTAAATGAAATTATTTAGCTGTTTAATTTTTAAATAGCAAATGTAATAATATTTTTTATTACTTTAGATTGGAAAACTCGTTTATAATTCTAATTTGTAATATGTCGATATTAGAATATAAACAACAAATATATATGTAATATATATATATATATGTAATCTTTTACTTCAGGATTATCTTTTTTTTTCTGTTTAGCCTTCGGAACTACAATAAGGTATTACTTCAGAGAATGAACGAGGATGATATGTATGAGATGAATGAAATGTAATCTTTTACAGCCTCAGGTCGACAATTCCTGACATGTGTGGTTGATTGCATTCCAACCATCAAAGAATACTGGTATACTATGTAGTATTCAAATTCGTAAAAAAAGTTATTTTTGCCTTTGCTATGATTTGAACCTTGGAACTCTCGACTTCGAAATCAGCTGATTTGCGATGACGAGTTAACCACTAGACCAACCCGGTGAGTTTTCTAATTAAGCTTGCTACTCTTCAAGATCTGCGAAATCGAATTGTTACAGCAGTGAATTCAATAACCAGGGACAAGTTACCAATAAAAGTAATTTGAGACCAACTAAAACAATTAACTGTCTCATAAATCTCGATTTTTACATTTTTGTACGAAGTAAAGGAAGATTGTAATCGCCAAAAATTTCAGTTTTCAAATTTTAACGGAACTATCCATTTTGACTATCTCTGAATTCATTTTGACTAGTTTTGGAGTGACGTCTGTACGTACGTATCTCTCATAATTTAAAAACGATTAGTCGTAGAATGTTGAAATTTTGGATTTAGGATTGTTGTAACATCTATTTGTGCACCTACGTAGTTACACACTACCTTATTAACATACGAGAAGTTAAATTAAAAATGAATATCATTAGATGTAATATTGTATTCTAACCTGATAAATTATTTATAGACTATCCTAATAAACTTGTTTGCATTCCACAATTTGAATAGTTAAATACGCACTAATAATGATAGATTGCTTTGTAAAGAAATACAGATAATAGATTATAAAACTTTTAGTTTAGTTTCTTAAATTCGATTTAAATTTGCCACTTCTGGGATGTGGAACATTGATTTGTCGCTAGATATTACCCTCCACTGCTACTGGTACTAGAGTATTAAATAAGTAAAATTGTTTGTGTAGTGTATACAATAATACAAATTTCTCATGGTTATATGTCCGTCAGAGGAAGTGCAAAAAAAACAAAAAAAACAAAAAAAATACTAAATCTATAGGTTAAGCAACAGTAAAGCCTCTTAAAAAATACTTTTAAAGCTTCTAGTATTGATTAAAATACAAAATTAACGAACATATAACATGAAAATAAAATATATTTCAATAAGTATTTCACGAGGAATCTGCAATACTTTACAAGCATATTCGGCTTATCAAAACAATGAAAAAAGTTCATATAAACATAGGTCTGGAAACGCTTCGTTAGCGAGTTACGGCTAGCAAAAGATTTCGCCTGGATCTCAGCTCCCCCCGTGAAATGAGGTCGTACTGAAATTTTTCGGACGTTAATCAACTGAAAAAATAAATGGTTTACCTGAAAAATGGTTTTGACCTGAAAAATTCAATAAAATTTACCCACAACTGTATCTCTTTTAGTTTTTAAGATATTTGACTTAAAACCCAAAATTAGAGGTCCAAAAAACCTAAAAATGTTTAATGTTTAGCTTAAAATAAATTTCTTAAATAAGTAATAAATAAACATAAATATTCTTAAATAAGCACTCATCATAGTTTCACGGTCGTTAAATCCTACAAGAGAGACAACCATTTTGTTTCAAAAACAGTTTCCATAAGTTTGTTTAGCAAACGTTCGTATTTGATCAAGGAGATGATATATGCCACCATCCAATCAATTGCTACTTTGTCTCAAAGGAATAGGAAATCCAAATTTTGGCTGCGGTAACAACGTGATCAAACAATTCATCATCATTCTCATTTTTTTTATGCTGCAGCAAGACGTTTTTTTCTTGCATGTCGGTTTACATATTCGGCATCCATCTGGCACTTAATTTATTTAGCCTATTTTTCAATCAAAACTTCATAAATTAAAGATCGTGCAGGAAAAATCAAAGACGATTGATACACGCTTAAGCTCCATTTTTTCTGAATTTTTTCGTCTAATTTTCTCTCAAGTCATCCGTTATCACCAACAGCCGGCCGCTACGTTCTTAATCGTGAACGTTCGCACGGGCTTCTTAAAATAAACCGCAGCACTGTCATCGTTCATAATATTCAACACGTAAACGTTTCGTTAATTTCAGCCACAGAATTTTTTTTATTTTTATTTTAATCAAACATGGTACTGATCCATGTACTTTATACTTGGCAAGATCACGAATTGTAACGCTAATAATAAATGGATGAATATAAACAACTAACTGCAGAATAATTAAACTATTGTTGCTAATAGCTACTTATTGATTGAAATAACTGAGCTATGTATGTGCCATCTGTTTAAATTTCTTATATATGCGGCAAATTTAAAACAGATCTTCCCTTAAAAACACCCCTGATAAATTTTATTTTTTAATTTTTTTCTCGGATAATAACAGGCTTGCGTCCTATTACACTTAATGTACTTCTTTTTATTTCGATAAGAAATTTATATTGTAACGTGCGAAAAATGCCAAGACTGACCGGGATTCGAACTTACAACCTAACAGATGTAAGACAGAAACGCTATCACTCTACCAATTTAGGGTCTCCAAGGCGGTAACACTAAACAGAGTAACTGTGTAGATATATTCAAAATTGTATTCTTCCCATCATTTATTCAATTGAATTATTTTTAATAAAAATAATAAATAAACTAATGACTAATTAACAGTGATTGAAAAAATAGTTGAAATGTAAAAAATGTCTTATTAAACCTGACCAGGATGCGAATAATGCGTACATATTTTATCTAAATTTTCTGCCAACAAACTTCTTAACTATTTAATGGAATATAATGCAAGATTTAAAAAAATATATTTACTAAAAGTTTTATTTATTTAATTTGTATTTACTACTTTCCAGAATGTGTGTCGTGTGTGTGTGTGTGTCTCTCTCTCTCTCTCTCTCTCTCTCTCTCTCTCTCTCTCTCTCTCTCTCTGTGTGTGTGTGTGTGTGTGTGTGTGTGTGTTGTAAACACGCGCGCGTTTTTTTTAAAATACAGAATTAATTAAATAATGTTAATATATTTTGCAGAGTGTCATACCTTCTAAATGTTTAATTCAGAACATAATTAAACAAAAATTAACAAACGCAATTGCACAAATTTACATCTTTTAAATGATCAAACATTGTGTATAAATTTCCCTACTCCATAAAAAAATAAAATAACAAATTATACCCTATTTTACATAAATATCTGATTCCCTCAGTCACTGTTTCTGCATTCCGTTCGAGTGGTACATTACTGAAGATTAAATTAAGATATTTGTTTTTTTGATTCCAGGTAGTATTAGTGAATATTGTCGAAAGAAAATTATGTTTGTTCCTATTGAAGTACTCACTCTTCTGTTAATTACAATCAAGTTAATCATTGGTTCTGATAATCATTATAATCATGTTATTTCTCATCGAGTCGTTGGTCGCTAGAATGATTATTGGTAAAAAAAATTAAGGTAAAGTACACAAGAAAAATTAATTTATGTAATTTTTTTTTGTGAGAATTTAATTTTACCTAAGAACCATTTTTTATTTCTGTTAACATATTGAAAATAGTAAATAAAGAACTAAGAAAAATTATCAAATAAGCTGCTGATACAAAATCAGATTTTCATTAGTCTCATCGAAAAAGTTAAATTTATTGCATAAAT
The DNA here is from genome assembly GCF_047948215.1 of Lycorma delicatula. NCBI lineage: Eukaryota > Metazoa > Arthropoda > Insecta > Hemiptera > Fulgoridae > Lycorma > Lycorma delicatula. The sequence continues at coordinate 137,521,322 of NC_134461.1, read as the reverse complement.
ACAATACGTTCAACAATTAGAAAAAATATCTTAACATTTTAATAGAGCGAAACCTCTACTAAACGGAACCTTCAAAAATACGGAAAACTCCTTAAAACGTACAGTTTCCCAAGTCGCGATATATGTTTACAGAAATTAATCTCTTCAAAACGAAAAACTCCGCAATACGGAAATGGAAAGGAAATATAGATTTACTTTTAATGTTACGTATTAATCGTGTCCCATAAGACGGAAAGGAAATTATAAAAAAAGATTGTACATTCCCGAGATTTGCAAATTATAAATCCAGTAAAGATGATTATTGTTATAACAATACAGTAATGTAACTGTTGTTTATCAAATTATACGCCGTCACATTGTTGGGTCGAAACTTCCGGCATAAAAGCCGACGGTAATTTATAAAATTTGATAACGGGCGGCAGCTTATGTAAACAGTCCTGTACAGTTCTGAGAATAATTCTATTCGGTGCCTTGAACACCGTGGTAAGCAGGAGTGTAGTTTTCATTTTGTTGTAGAAGTAAATTGTTATAGTTCGTGTTCTGTTTGTTACCTGTTGAGAGTTTAAATACGGTATATACTTGCCTTTAATTTTATTTTAAACTAACACTTAAAAAACTTTTTTTAGTTTTTGTTAAAAGGATTTTTCTTCTTTTAAAATTTTGCACGTAATTTTGCCGAGAAAAGATACTTTACGTTTAAAGTACAAAAAAGAAGTTATTAATTTCTACAACGAACGTTAAAGAATTTAAAACTTATAAGTTTAACCTAAAAGTTTAATTACGTTAAATCACGAATTTACGACATTTTAAAAAATAAAGATAAAATCAAGGAAGGACGGTTGAAGGGCGAAAGGAATGCTAACTGTAGACGGCAGACTAAAAGCAAAAATGAAGATATAGTTCAAATTTATTTAAACGGTTCACACATGCGAGATCAAAAAATCTTTCTATTTCGGGCCCTAGCCTGAAACAACAGGTGAAAGAAATTGCAGCTAAGTTAGGAGTTACTACAGTTAGCGCTTCTAATGGACTGCTAGAAAATTTCGTGTGAGGCATTCTATTTCTTACAATAAAATTTCAGGTGAGGCTAATGATGTAGACACAAGAAATAGTTATCGACTGGAAAAATAAAATTAAAGGAATAAACGCATGTTATAAACCAAAAAATATCGGTAATTGCGATGTAACCGAATTATTTTTTCGAGCTTTACCAAACCAAACACTGCGTTTCAAAAATGAAAAGTGTACTGGAGGCAAACAATCCAAAGAAAGACTGTCCTATGCGCGATTTTGTGGATGGCACGTTGTTTAAACTGTTGGTATAGGAAATCTTAGAAGCCTCGCCGTTTCAAAAATGTCGTTCAGTTACCACTGGAATGGTATGCAAATAAAAATTCTTAGATGACGTCTAACATAATGGAAAAATGGCTATGTAATTTAAATGAAAAAATGGTTAGTGAAAATATAAATATTCTATTGTTTTTATACAATGCGTCGTGTCACCCTCATGGAAATTATTCTAACATAAAATTTGTGTTCTTTCTTCCAAGCACACAACTAATGTAACTCAACCAATGGAACGGGGCGTTATTAAATCACAAAAATTCATTATCGGAAAAACATTCTTCAGTCGCTAGTCGCCAATATAGATTCATGTTCATGTGTTCAAGAACTGACGCGTTCTGGATGCACTAAAGTGGCACTCTTCATCGTACAAACAAATTACAAATAACTGTGTTAAAATTCCTTTAAAGAAGCCGGTTTCTTCACGGAAACCGATAATGATTATGTTTTCCCGATACATGTACTTTGTGCAGTACAACAATATTGAGTGAAGTTGAATTTCTGTTACATAGAAAGCGGTCAAACATCGGTTCATGCTGAATGCTAAATGGGTATTGATAATTATTTGGTAATCGACGAAGGATTTCAGACTATAGATGAAATTATTTTCTCTGAAACAAGCAAGGTTAACGAAAGTTCAGAAGAAGAAGAAAGACACGGAGAGGACACAGAAAACAAAATTAACAGTTTCGGAAAAGCATTAGGTATGGTTACACCGCTGGAAGAATTCACGATTCGTATAAACAGCGACGATTTGCGACAAAATATGTTAATCGCTAGAAATATTATTGAAAACAAAAGTTCCAAGAGTAAATTATTGAAACAGCAAACTCTACTTCACTGTAGGAGAAAATGATTTTATTTTATTTTTAGGCTAAGTATATGTCTTCTAATTAAACGTGACTTAAATGAAAAATTACTTAAGTGTAAAAATAAAAAACACCCTCTTTTATCGTAACTGAATTTTTTTTTAGATTAGTGCTTAATGTTCTCTATATGCGGTATAGTTTCAGGATTATTAAACGTTTATCCGCGTCTAACTTCATTTTACATTTGTATAATTCATAGCACAAAACCTCACGATAAATAGCTCGATTTTTAAACTCTGCAAGACAAGCCTCTTCACAACGTAATTCTTACTCGGTCCCGTCAGATTCCGTTTTGGGAAGGTTTTACTATATTTGTGTGGCTTTTTTCGAGAATTTCAATACTTTGAATCTTCAATGTTTTAATGGATTGATCCTTTATAGCAGTGAAACATGGACTACCGGAAAAACAAAAAAAGGAATGGAATACAGGCATTTTAATCGTGACGTACAATTTTGAAAATAAAATAGGATTGAAGATAAATCAAATAAAATAAAATACCGAAGTTAAGATATTTTTATCCGAAAATATTAATCTTTTTTACAATGATTAATTCTAATTGCAAGTAAAAAATATATTAATTTGTACATGATATAACTCCTAGAATTTCAACATTAGTCTTATATTATTATATTTCATAAAAAACATTTTATTTTTTTATTTAATGGGAAAAAGATTTATTTTTTAAAATCAACTCATCAACTTTTAAATCGTTACAAATTATTACAAACTAACATAATAATCCAAATACTGAAATCAAAATATCTAAACATTTGAAGAATGCAAAGCTAAAAATATTTTTTTAGGAACGGCGTGTTAAAGATTTTACAAAAAGATTAATCATAAAACTTTATAGGAAAATAATTACAATTTATTTTTCATTCGATAATTATTAAAAATGTTCAAAACTACAATTTATTTTAGGATTATTACAATACTTGTTATAATATTCTACATCTTAACGAAAGGTTGGGCATATTATTTTATGTAACCTCTCATCGGGTTCTTTGTTTGTAAATGAAGCAGCTACATTAAATATTTTTCAGGTATTATTCAAAATTGCTGCAACATTTTATTTTCTTTGCCAATGTTTTATACAAATTTTTTTTGTTTGATTCTTAAATAAATATTTTATTAAAGTCATGTAAATCCAGCTCTCTCTCTCTCTCTCTCTCTCTCTCTCTCTCTCTACATATATATATATATATATACTATTATTCTGAATTTTTTAATTTTCCATGGCCAATTAAATTAATCATGAAATTTCAGTAGTTTTGCTGTTTAACTCTACGTAACCTTTTCATAAGTTTGTTAAAATAAAATTGATGAGCCATAAATTACATCAACGGTTAGAATTCTACATTTTAAAATATTATTTATAAATAAAATGACCAACGATATTTAACAAAAACAATTAGAATTTTGTTAAAACTCATCTAATATGACGCATTTAATGCAATCCAATGAATAAGATGATATCGAGACGTATACAGGAAATCTTTTATAATATATAATTTTAAAATGTCAATAATATATTTATATAACAGAATGATTATCATAAATATTAAAAACGAATAATTAATATGAACATTAATTTTTTCATTAATACTAAGTATAAGTAGAAAGGACACCCTGTGGGAACTTATAATACTCTGTGGGAATATTATAATGCTACCAATACATAAACACATTGTATAAAAACATCACGGTTTAAATATAACTGATAACAATGATACAGTTAAACTACCAGCTTTTGTTGTTCAAGGTCACAATAATATCAAGTGATAAAAGAAACGTGATGAGATCAGTAAAATCAGTTGGATAAGATAAAAAAAGTGAGGGGAGAAATTTGCGGTAGAACTTTTTAAAGAGATAAACTACATTCCATGGTTATTCTATATATTAAAAAACATTTATTTAATTAATTTGATAATAGCATAATGTGTAGAAGGCAAAAACCTTAGAAAAAACCAAGATTATAATACATAAAACGGAAAACTGAGGATGTAAGACGTAGTAATTATGTTGAGATTTAAAATTTTACGGTACAGAATGGAAAGAAGTATAGTCATACAAATTAAATGACAGATTACTCAGTTTACTTAGGGTAAAGACTTGGTGAGCAGGTCGTGGTGGTGGTGGTAGCAAGCAATAACTGCTTTGTAAAGGTTCGAGGTTAGGATTAAATATATAGTGAACACGTTGCGGTATAGGTACGGCTAATGATTTATAAGGAGGCCTACCACGATGACTTTTAATTGATATCACTGATAGACAAAAAAGTTTTTTTAATGTTTCTATAAAAGTGATACCATTTCTTGAATTGCTTTTTTGCGTACGAGAAAGAAAATGTTATTTTTTGTAAAAAAAGTAATATTTTTCAGACATTTTCAAAAAAGAAAGTGTCTGAAAAATATTACTTCATTCACTCACTCTGAGATTGGTGATCTCAATGTTGTGTGAAAAAAGAAATGTTCTTTTTTCTAAAAAAAAGAACATTTCTTTTTTCACACAAATTATTTTTGCTACTGTTACAATTACACGAGAAAACAATACAAGAAACTGTTCTTTACAAAGAACAGGATTGACGTACACATAACCAATATGGAACACACACTCATTACCAACTTTGTAACTCATTCAACTTGTTTGAATGTTTGAATGGTTTGAACATAGCAAAAATATATGAAAATGTTTACGGTGTCATTCTCAATTTATTCTTCTCAATACGATCCTTAGTTTGCTTTCCATTGCTGTAGTGGTGTCGAGTGTCATTCACAATTGCTAATTTTATGCGTTTGCAATAAAAGTTTTTGTAATACTACTGTGCAAACTACCGAACTGGTCTAGCTGTTAACTCGTCATCTCAAATCAGCTTTAAGTCAAAAGTTCTAAGTTTTAAATCCTAGTAAAAGCATTTATTGACTTTTATACGGATTTGAATACTAGATCGTGGATAACAGTGTTCTTCAACGGTTGGGTTTCAATTAACTACACATCTCAGGATTGGTCGACCCGAAACTGCACAAGACTGCACTTCATTTACATTGATACATATCATCCTCATTCTACTTCTGAAGTAATACCTTACTGTGGTTCCGTAGACTAAACAGAAAAAAGGTAGAATACTAGTGTGTAGTTTTGAAGAGTTTCGCTAAGGACTCCTTATCACGTGATTTGGGATGTGATCTAATTCACTAAATATTTATTTAAATGTAACCGATTGTAAATAAGCTTTGAAATAATAGAACTCTCATGCAAGATTGGAATTTTTCTGGGTCGGCTCTGACTTTCGTGAAAAGTCTACGATATTCATCTAATTCTTGATATTTTTCTGTTAATTGGATGTGCGATAAACCTGCGGTTAATTTAAGTCAGTACCGATACAGTGAACCGATTTTCACTTCTGAGGTAGAGTCCAGGAACAACATAGTCTGTCTTAGATACCCCACCCTAGGGGTTAGAGGCACGCAATGAAAAGATCTAACCAGTGGGCTGACCTGTCGTACTAGAATTAGGCAGGTGAATGGGGAAGCTCGTTTGAGTCGAAAACCCCTTGAGCTATGCTTCGCTTTGCTTGGTTCTGGATCCGCCAGGGAGGTAGGGTGGAAACAAAAAAAAAATCTATGAAGTCAGTCCCGCTTCCTTCCTTTCATTAAAAAAAACCGTTCTTTTAATTATTTATTTTTTGATACGGACTGCTGGTTCTACGAAAGAATTGTGAGTATTCTCTTCCATCTGATATTTATTAAAAAAAAGCCGTAAAAAAACTTTTTTTAAACTTTTACTGAAATAAAGAAAAATTCTATTATAAATAATTTCATACATGACACTTATAACCGAGAAATTTGTTAGAAAATAATATTAACCGATCGATTCGTGTCGTTATATCTACAAGTGACACAGAGAGCACCAAAAAAAAGTCCACGAGTTTACAAGTTATAACCTAAGTAGGCAAAACGGCTGCCCAATAGGCCAAAAAAAAAAATAAATAAAATAAACGAATAAAAACCACCAGAATAAAACAAAAAAAAAAACGGAACAAAACAACAAACAATAATTACAAAACAACGAAAATAACACCACAGTAAATCTGTGAGTGGATCTCAACTAAGGATCGTTATCACAATGCAAACACCGCTAGTCGTATTTCGAGACTCAAGAATATTTATTAGTTTACTGATACGCTATTAAAAGAAAAATTAGTAAAGCTGGTTGTGTTTATTTATTTTACCAGTTATTTTATTTGTTTTTCGTTCTCTATTATATTACGTTTTGTTATATCTCTTAACCTTGACTTAGATACTATATCCTACATTATCAATTATTCGTTTTATATAAACTTGTCTTTGAATACCTTTATAGTTTTTTACGAGATAATTTCCCTCAGATCATTTATATTAAAGGTAGCATTTTTCATCAAAGTATAAGAAGGTATTTTATAGATAGGAATTCTAAAAATAATCCGTTATACAGGTTCAAAACCGCAACCACAAAATTCAAATTATTTTTTTTATTTTGATTTAAACCGATTATAAAGAATATTTCAAGGTATATTATTAACTACGATCACATATACCTTGAATAAATACCGTTTGAAACGTTTCAAATTTGCATTAATTTCATATAATAATATTGAGCTTAATGGACAATACAGATCCACTGTTACCACAATTAAATCTCGCCATCTATCTCTGTCATATGCTTTATCCTTGGATATACCTTAATCTAGTACTCTATATTCCCTTGTGAATAATCTAATCTCAATTCCCTATCACCTTAATGATATTTGCTTATCTATCACTGCAAAAAAAAAATATATGTTAAGTATATAAAATTAATTAAAGTATAACTTTTTATTGTAATAACTGAAAGATATTTGCAGTAATTATTCTGTCAAGTCATATAACCGTAATAAAAAAATGTTTTCTGGTGAGATAATAAAGATTTTGAACATTATTCTAAAAATTTTTATTAATTTACTAATATTATTTATTATTAATAATTTGTATTACATTTAGTGGAGATAAAAACAGACAAATGATTATCAGTTTATATTAAAGTGTGCAGATGACTATCTGGCCCTCGTGGCTGAAGCCAAGAACAGGAGAGAGGCAATCGAGAAGATAACCAATGCTTACAACACAATAAGCGGATGGATGAACGAAGTTGGGCTGCAGATGGTGCCCGAAAAGACAGAAGCTGTCGTGATCCAAAAGCCAAACGAAGACCTACCATAGTAATACCAATAGAAGGACAAAGAGTAGTGACACGACCGGCGGTTAAGTACCTAGGCGTCTGGATAGACGCCCGGCTTCGTTTCGTCACAAACGTAAAGGAGGCATGTGAAAAAGCTGAATGAACAAGGAAGTTAGTTGATGCCCTTCTTCCGAACTGCCATGGCCCGAAGCAGCAAAAAAGGAAACTACTTGTAAGCGTAGTTTATTCAACGCTACTCTATGGAGCAGAGGTATGGGGGAGAGTAACGAAATACCAAAAGTACAAAGGTATGATGGAGTCCTTACACAGGAGGTGCTGCCTAAGAATCACCGCAGCATACAGGACCGTGTCGAAGGATGCGATAGAAGTACTTGCGGGAATCCTTCCGATAGATTTGGTAATCGAAATACGGATAAGATTACGCGAACTTGGGGCTCTGTCCTCCGCAGACAGAAGAAGATGGACACGTACACTGACGGAGGAGATGGAGAACAAGTGGCAAAAACCGTGGGACGGCAGCACAAAAGGCAGATGGACACACCGCCTAGTGAGAGATGTAAGGCGCTGGCGAGGGAGAGCTCATGTCTTGCTGGATTACAGCCTTACCACGTTTATAGCGGACCATGGGGGATACAGAGCATACCTTCATAAGTACGGCCTCGACGATGAATAGAACTGCCCGGTAAGCGAGGAGGAGGAAACGCCATATCACGTTTTCTTCCACTGTGCGAGATACGAAGGCCTAGGACTGAATTACTTGACATGCTAGGCAGGGAAGTGATGTTCCAGCCTGAGGAGCTGATGGATATAATGATAGAAAAGAAAGAAAACTAGAAAGCGATCACTACGTATGTGAAAATCATGATGAGGGACCTCCAAGCACGGGAGGAGTCACGAAACAATAGTCGGCGTCGGAGAGTGCGGGGGCGGACAGGTTCGTGAGTAAGCGACTAGGGGGTCCCTCGTACATGTGGGGTCGCCTTGACGTGAAGAGGCCGCGGACACCCCGATCTCGTATCTGTTAGCGTCAACAGATATTGTGTGACTTTATGTAGTTTTCATAACCTGTTTCTGTATCTTGATGTACGGTGATGTTTCTTGTTTGCTGTTGTTTTGCTGTAACTGATGTGTTTATGTTGATATTGCACTATGACGTATGAATGTGTGAGTGGGCGTGTAACTCCCCTTCCAGAAGGAATGCTTTATTAGCGGTCCCAGGAAGGGTGTAAGCCAGGGGTGGCGGTTTAGTCAGTAGTGCGCAGGTTTACATACGCATATTAATAACATCGTGCGGCACCTGTTAGCTAGCCCGACGCTGCTTAAGCGCCCGTAAATGGGATTCCCCACATCTTTAACAACAAAAAAAAGAAAAAAAAGTGTAATCTCGGGTTAATTGTCTGCAATAACTCGATTGTGTGTCAACGGATTTATGCAAATGTGGTGTCATTTTCTTCAAAATAAAATGCAAAATAAATTTTTTATAAGTAAAAATTTGATGAAACAAATAATTACAAAAATATTGACGATAAAAAAATTAAGATGGCCGCCATTTTTGAAATGGTTGAAGGTGATATTTTCAAAATTTTTTAGTTTGTAGAATAAGATTCCCCCGTTGCTGAGAAATAATTTTTTTTGGGGAAAATCAGAAAATGGCGTCCAGAAGGAAAATAAATTTAAAAAAAACTAATGTCGACATGAATCTTTTGCTTATTTTCGTGTTCGAATCATTACTTAAAGGAGCGTGGACCAGCGCCTTGAACCCCGGTGGAGGTGTGGAGGGGTGTCATACTTCCTCCCGCAGATCCTCTCCGGCCACGGGGGATTTGGGGCATACCTAAACAGGTTGAAAAGAAGATCCTTACCTGACTGTTCATACTGTAGAACGGAAGATTCTCCAGAACATTTGTTCTTTGTTTACGATAGAAGGAATGCTTTTAGGGTTTCGCCTGAACTAGCCAGCTTGACACCGGAAAATGTGATAGAATTTATGTTGAAAGGAACAAGACAATGGGAACTGGAATCAAGTATAGCAGCAAATATTCTCAGTAAAAATTAAATAGAAGAGAGAACTGGAATATTGGCTGACTGAGCTGAGTATTTAGTAGGATTTCTACAGTGCCCCCAGAGGAATGATACTTTCTGGGAAAATTCCTCTGAGGGAGGTAGAAGAGTACGACCTGCTGACGAAGGGATGAAGGACAGCTCTCTGCTGAGCTGTCCGCTGGTCGGCGCTTGCGTAGTCGCCGGTGATGACTCACGGGAATTCTGAATCCCCTGAGTCCGAAGGCTCCCGCCGGGGCCGTGGTAATGCTTCAATGCCGGTCTGGCCACAGACGGGTGGAGTTGGGGAGAGATTAGGTGTAGCCCGTAGGGCGCAGGAACACATACGCACGTCAATTAATATCTTGCAGAACCTGTGACGAGTCCGACACTGTCACTTACGGAACGTACGTAACTGTATTCCCCCTCCTCACCAAAAAAAAAAAAAAATCATTACATGAAGTTCGGGAAATACGTCCAGGAACACTTTGTATTTTATTAAAAATAAAGCTGTATAAAAATCAAAATGTGCAAAATCACATTTTACGTTTTTGTAAAAAAAAACTAAGGATAAAAAAAATATTTTTAATTTTAAACCTAAGAAAATTGAGAAAAGAATTCAATCCGTTTTTTAAAGTAATTTCTCAACTGGAAAGATATTTCAGAGATTTTAATTATATGTAGTAGTTTTACTGATTAGGGACCCGTACATAGCTGTGTTACTTGATAAAACAAGTAACAGAGCTACGTATCACTGTATACATTCAATATGATTCTACTCTACCTGTAACTTGTATATAGATTGGCAAGGTTAGGATATATCTTTAGTTTAAATCCAGCAATAAAATAGTAGTCAAATATAGTACTGAGAAGCCGTTAGTTTTAAGAAATAAGTGAGTCAACCAAGCTTCAAACTATTATCAGTTTTCAGCACGTGAAGACTGTTACTCTTCTAGCCACCTACGTCACTGATACACTCTAGTTGTGAGAAATTTAATTTTAATAGGCTGTGTCTAAGAAATCAATACGTAAAAAATGAAAGATGTTTTTATAAACGGCCTGTATTAATGAATAGTTGGCATTTAAAATATATTCATGTATTTACATTTTTCTCGCAACTCTAGAAAAGAAAAAATAACCGTAAGATCAAAAAAAATAACATAATAGAAAACATAAATTCAGTACTATCAACCAAAAAAATTAAAACTATATGAGAAATACGAAAAAATAGTTTATCTAATCGGTTAAAAAAAATGTAGTTATTTAGTTATTTTAAGAATACTGCTATTGGGAAAGAAAAATTCTGTCTGTCACACTACATGCAATATAAATGATAATCTAGTGCTGGGCATTACATTTCAATTTATCAATTTCAACAAAGGCCTTTGAAGTATGATTAAATTACACACTTCAGCCCAATACAGTAAAGGTGCAACACTATGTTTAATTCAATTATTTTAGAAATTCGTGCGCAAATCATACTTGTAGTTAATATATCATTCTTTTACGTAGAAAAATGGTAAAATTTACAAAAATATATCGGTCATATTCTGCACAAAGAATAGTATAAAAGTGACTTAAAAAGCGTAATAGATAAATACATAATTATTTTAATTAAAATTAGATATTTAAATTTTTTTTATACTTTTATATACATACATATTTTTTCTTAAAACTGGTGCCATTATTTAAAAAAAAAAAACTAGCAGTAAATTTTTTTCCGTCATTTTAACCTCTATTTTTATGATGAAATAATTCATTTTTAAAAAAACTATAATCAAAACTATATTCATTATTTTTTCAAATTTATTATTATATTAAAAGTTTTATGACTTTTAAAAAGATATAATTCTAAATAAATTACCTTTTTTTCAATCGTTTGTTTATAGTCGCATTAATAATAATAGTCATTAAAGACTTCAATAAAACTAAATAATCATAAATAATTCAATAATAAACACTAAACATTGGATAACAAAATGAAACATGAATAAAAAATAGGTAATAAATAGTTGGAACATGACCACTAGACTATTTTCACTGCGCACACAGTATTCCGTAAGGGATCTTCTGTAAGCAAAACCGCTAATTAAGTTCTTAATACAACTATCAGAGAAACCGCAACAGTCTTTTGACGTATTTCTTCCAGTTGAATAAACCCTTTACGTCTGAACCCAGTTCAGTCAATTCAGAACAGTCTGAATTGGACAGGATACTGAAGCAAAGATGGATACATATTAAACAATTTAGTCAGAAGTTTCAGTAACGCAAAATAAATAAAAGTATATTTAATTTAATAAACGTTTTATAGGTAGAAGAGTAAGATAAATATTAAGAGAACAGAAAAATACAGCAATTTTCCTGTTATAAAGATGGTACGGGTGTAACCCATCAAGTTGGTCTAGTTTAGTCAACAGGTGGGGCCAGGAACAGTGGCAGTGAAGAATTCTCCCAGAAGATATAGCAAGTGATCACTTTCTAATACAAGATCACTTTTAATAATACAAAACCAGTCCATCAGAAAGTTTCAGAAAGAACCATGCATGAGACCTACGGCTAATCAGGTTGACGAAATAGTTGGATGTGTTGCAGACGGACTAGCCGGAGTAGAAAACCTCAAACCAAAAGCATCAAGAAATATAATTCAACAAGAGATGGGTAGAGTATTAACTCAAAATGTAAGAAAACGCAGAGTGTACTGGTGGTCACCGGAAATAGCCAATCTAAGGCAACTTCTCCAGTCTCATAGAAGGAAAAAACAGAGACTCAGGCGTACCGGAGGTGAGGCTTATGAGAAAGCGGGCTAAAGGTATGTTGAACACAGGAGACTACTCAACAACGAAATAAGAAAATCGGAACGAGAACACTGGAAGCGATTGTGCCAAGAAATAGACAATGACCCGTGGGGTCAAGCCTGCAAGATAATCACCAAGCGCTTTGACAGGAGATTACCAACTCTATCAAAGGCACAAGTAGAAACACAAATAGCAATGTTGTTCCCGTGCGCTGAGGAAGTGATGAACGAAGGGATTGAGTGCGAGGCCAGAATATTTACACTAGAGGAAGTAACACAGGCAGTTGCACAATTAGGCGATAAGAGGAGCCCGGAACCTGATGGCATCCCAGCAGCTCTACTGAAAGGACTTGTTAAAAAAGCACCTTGGGAGATGGTCGACGTGACCAGCTATGGAATCGAAAACAAAGTGTTCCCAGGGTGCTGGAAAGAGGCAAGGATGGTGTTCTTACCAAAGCCAAATCGAGAGAATGACAATGTAGAATTCCATCCATTGAGCTTGATTAACACAATGGGGAAGATAGTGGAAAAGATGCTGGTGGTGAATCGACTAGTTGGCAAGGTGAACAGTGGAGCGGGGATAAGTCATAATCAATTTGGCTTTTGGAATAATAAATCATCGGTCCAGGCTGTTGCCAGAGTTACTGACTGGGCAAGAGAAATTAGATCAGGGACCTGGCGGACCAGGGAAATTCGCCACCTTATCTCTCTCGACGTAAGGAACGCGTTCGAGTCAATACCATGGAAGGTTAAAATGACTGCTCTGTCTGAGAACGGAATAAATCCGTACCTGCGTAGGCAAATCAAAGAATATTTACCCGACAGATTGTGCGCTGTGGATGCGCAAGAAGAACAGATTAGGTTTCGCATATTCGGAGGAGTACTACAAGACTCCGTTTTAGGGCCATTATTATGGATTTCAGCCCACGATGGGGTTCTGGGACTTCAACTGTCAGAAGGGGTAGAGATCATTGCCTATGCGGACGATATAGCGATCTTGGTGAGAGGGAGACCTGAAGAGGAAGTACAAGATAGAGGTAATTAATGGTTAGCAATGATCGATAACTGGATGAGGGCAAAACGTTAACTCTGGCACCTACGAAATGCAGGTACAATCTAATGACAGGCAAAAGACAAATTCAACCGATAAATCTAGTAGTAGGACCAACCATTTCATGAGATAAGTCCCCTAAAATTTCTAGGGTGTCCCCTAAAATGTTTAGGGATAAGAACGGTAAATTTAATAGCCACATCATCAACTGTTGCAAGAAGGCAGAAGGCATGGTAAAAGCATTGAACGCTTTACTAACGTCGCAAAGTGCGCCAAGAGCATCGAAGAGGAAACTGGTAGTGTCAACAATAACATCGTCAATCTTATATGCAGCACCAGAGTGTGGGACATCCTTAGGCATAAAAAAGAAATTGACTAGAGTTAACAGCGTACACAGGAGACCCCTAATAGGAATTGTTTCCGCCTACCGCACAGTATCGTACGAGGCCCTCTGTGTTCAGTTTCAGTTCCGCCAGTTGACCTTCAAGTGGGAGAAAGGCTGAATATAGCTCATGGCTCGAGCAGGAGAGACGCTAGATAACATATGATGACCGAATGGAAGAACAGGTGGCGCGCAAGAGGGGCACATTGGACCAAGCGAAGTATAAAATGACCTAGACGCTTGGAACGGTAGGAAGTATGGTGAAGTAAACTTCTACGTAGTGCAGATATTAACGGGGCATGGTCATTTTCAAGATTACCTGCATAAAATAGGCAGACGCGCGTCAACGTCGTGTATGTTTTGCGAAGACGAGGACTCTGTTGAACATATAGTCTTCAAATGCCGAAAGTGGAACATATAACGGAATATGGCGGGTATCGCAGAGTGCACACCAGATACCCTTGTGAACTACATGTTACAAAGCGAGGAACATTGGAGGAGAGTCAAACATATGCCAAGGAGGTAATCAGGAGTAAAAATCAAGAGGAAAGGCGCCGGGGCTTTAGGAACGGGAAGATCCTATACACACCTCCTGGCACACCTGGGCATGCTAGGTGTGCCAGTGCTTATTCTCTGGGGACTCCCGGGGATGATAGGTACAGTAAAAGAGAAAAGACCCGGCGCTGTATTTTGGGCAGATATGTCCGGACACAGCGTCAAGAAAGGACACAATAAAGACTCCTCAAAAGACCTGACTGACGAGCCGATCTACCATGCCGCATATACAACGGTGGGAAGGCTTGTTAGAGTAACCAGACACTCCTCTGGGAGGAGCTATACCCAACAGTCCGAATCGACCTAGAGGAAAAAAAAAGGTTGGTCTAGTGGTGAAAGCGTCTTCCCAAATCAGCTGATTTCGAGAGTTCAAGTCCTAACAAAGGCAGTTACTTTTGTACGGATTTGAATACTAGATCGTGGAAACCGGTCTTCTTTGGTGAATAGGTTTCAATTAACCACACATCTCAGGAATTGTTGAACTGAGACTGTACAAGACTAGACTTCATTTACACTCATACATATTATCCTCATTCATTCTCCGAAGTAATAACAGAACGGTAATTCCCGGAGGCTAAACAGGAAAAACAAAGAAAGTTAATACGGGTGTATTATTTATTGAATTCTGATTAAAAGCCGAGTAATAAACATTATACTCCATTAAAAGATTCTTCTATTAGAATTGTGAAATTCAAAAGCCACACAATTTTATCTGAAAAAAAATAAACGAAACATTTTTTTTTCTAGAACTCCGAACAAAACTAATTTAATAGTTTGCTTTTATAACTTTGATCTTCGATGCTTTGTAATTGGATGCAATTATCTTGTGTCAGTTGTAAGTTCAAAATACTTCTTTATAAGGACCATCAAGATATTATTATTATTTTAGTCATTACTCATTCTTTTAGACTGAGTTTTATGTTTTATACTCAGTGTTAATGTTATGTTTCTTTTGTAATTTAATAAAATATTACAATTTAATAAAAATTACAATTATTTCTTGGGCAGTTCTCCGCAAGAAATGATTACTTGAGGTTACGTTGTCTATTGTCCATCTTAAACTGAGCGTATCTGAAAATCGACTCAACCAATCTCCATCAAAATTTCACATGCACATCTTCAGGTACACTACTATAGGATATATAAATATGCTATACGTTATATAATAAAATTCATCTAGTATTTTATGAGATTTTCGAGCATCAAAATTGTATACATGAATAGTATTTAATCCTAATACTTCAAAACGTAAAGAAAAATGGATTTCACCCTCCCAATTCCACTTTGGGAACGAAAAACATAATCCAAATTGAAGATATGTTGTCGACCTTAAATTGAACGTAACTCAGGAATGTATCTGAAGAACACCTCAATCCATTTTATAGTATTATACTATATAGTATTATAGTATTATTATAGTATTATACGCAATAGTATTTTGACGCACACAATTTCATATATACTACTACAGCAAATATAAATTTTAATAAAATTTTATGTAAATTGTAGTAGTTTTGGAGATTTTCGAGTCGTAAATTATGTATGTATATATATATATATATATATATATATATATATATATATATATATATATATATATAAGAAAATTACATTTGAAGTGAATGGTAGTTTCGTACGCCTCATAGTTCAAAACTTAAAGAAGGTTCAATTACGCCCCTAATCTCATCGTGCAACCGAAAGTAATACCATAATATTCTTCGAAAGTCGATAAAAAATTGTATGACCTTGTTAAAGAATAAAATCTAGAACTAAGTTGTAAGACAATAAGAAGTTATGCATGTTTTTTATTAGTTTTAAGAATTTTAATGAACTTGAGTATTAGTAATTTAATTTAGTAACATAATTAGTAGAGAAACCTAAATTTATAATATACATAACCAATGTTGTGTGTGTGTGTGTGTGTGTGTGTGTGTGTGTGTGTGTGTGTGTGTGTGTGTGTGTGTGTGTGTGTGCGCGCGTGCGCGCGCGCGTTTATATATATAGTACTTTATTGTATATGTAAAACAGAGTGAAACTTTTACGTAAATATGTGTTTTCAATGAAATATATTTTTACGTTTTCTGTATTATAAAAATAAGTCTATTTATTATGTTAGTATTTAACTACTATTATTACGAAAAATTATACAACAAACATAAATTGAAGCATCAATGGAATAAAATACTGACGCAGTGATGCGAACATATAAAAAATATACATTTTCACAGGAAAAAAATCAGAAAGTTTTGGTAGCACAAATGAAATATTTTTAATATAATAAATGTATATTAATTAATATCGCTTAACTTTTTTTATAAAATTAAACTTATATCAATATTTAATTTTCAGAGATTAATACTATATGATATAATATCGAATAACTACTAATTGAAATTGTAATTTATTTTATAATACTTTTAAATCGATTCTTGAATCAAATTATATTGTTGGTAAATACTGGTAATCAGTAAATTTTAACATTTTGAAGATGAAGTCTAAAGAAGATTATAACAAAAAGCTTTCTTCAAGGACGTTATGAAATAATACTAACGTACTTTCATTATTTATTACACGACTGAAATCTACATTTGAGATATGCTAATGAAGTATTATCTATGGGAAATCTAAACGTTTTACGTACGTAAGTTTAAAATATTCTTCATTCAGATCCCAAGATAAAAATTGTAATATATCTTTATTTACGAATTAAAAATCCTTTCGTCGAATTAAAATGAAGCATTTAACAGAAAATCTTTAATTAAAAAAAAAAGATTACATTCGTTTAAAATGGAACCCTTCGATTTAATTTTTATCTGTTAAAATTAGATAAAATATTCTGTATTTTTTACGTGGGAAGTTCAGTATAACCTTGTTTAAAAATTGAAAAAAATAAAAGAGAAGTCTGTTCTACTTAAATATTTATTTTAAATAAATGAATAATATACATTGATGTAATTTTATAAAAAAATTAATTTTATATATATACAAGCTGGCAAAATACTGCATGCCTATCGCGATTATTAAAATTAAAATTTAAGAGTTAAAGCAAAAAAAAAGCCATATTTTTTTAGGTTGGGAATCAATTTTAAGAAAGATTTTTCTAAAATATATTCATCATAAAGTAAGCTTAAGAAAATTGCTTAAAAAAAGTTTTCTTTAAATCTAACACCCCTTTCATAAATATTAAAATAAGAAAAAGAACATTTTCAAAAAGGTTATTTCCATTTCAGCTCCGGGGTTTATAATTTAAAAAAAAATTGTATTCATGTCTTGATTACTCTATATAATGAAGTATATATCTATATATATCAAAACAATTTTGATTAATATTTAAACCGAAGGAAGAGAGAGCAAAAAAAAAAAACATAATTTTAAGTGTGGGTTGTTGATTTTTTTGGAAAAAGTATTTTTTGGATTATTTATATATGCATTGTAGTCAACTAATCTGATTAAATAAAATTTCTCTAAAATGCCGCTGAGACAACCTAAATTGTTTTTTTTCGCGATATCCCCCACCCCGTTAACGAATTTTGTAAAAGAATTCATAGGATCAATGCCACATATATAGAAATATTTTAGTCAAATTTAAAGCAAAACAGTTCAATGAATCCTGATGTAAAGGCCAAAATCAATGAACACATATACATACATGTGTACGCAAAAACATATATACATTAGTTTTGGTCTACATGAACTAGTTGGACCCTAAAACGTAAAGATTTTTTTAAAAAATACCGATATCCTCATTTTTGACATACTATTTTTTCACTATACTTTCCCCTTTAATAAAGCTAATCTAACTATATTCGTCGGAAAAGTAATAGTTGTATATAAAATAAAATGTCGTGGGTGATTCACAATAAAACATAAAAAAAACTATGCACAGCATATAATTTTTTGTTCATTTAAGTTTAAGGGGTATTAACTTAACTTTCAAATATGTCCGTGCCAAATGATATGGAAATATATGAAAGTATAAAATCATAATACTGATTTTAAATTTAATTTTCTTAATTCCGGTCGTTTCATTATGACCGCTGGACCTGTAAGTTACCGTACGCTTGATTAAATAAAATTGATTACTATTTGATTTTGATGTGAGAAATTATCTAAATCAAACTATTTATATTGAATTACTAACAGAATAATTTAAACTTATTACATTTAAAAAATGTATTATTCAACCAAACTATAACATCATGCAAACGTAATACAAAACGCGCGCGCACACAGTTATAATGTTTTATACCTACAAATTATTTAATTTTGAGAGAGAGAATTACTACGTGATGAACTCGAATAAGTAGTAAACGAAATAATAATTTTAAATCAATTATAATCCATTTTATAATATTTTAAACCGGTACTTGAATTAAATTGTAATTATTGTTAAAAACTTGGTAATCAGTAAATTATAACAAAACTAAAA
The DNA here is from genome assembly GCF_047948215.1 of Lycorma delicatula. Classification (NCBI taxonomy): domain Eukaryota; kingdom Metazoa; phylum Arthropoda; class Insecta; order Hemiptera; family Fulgoridae; genus Lycorma; species Lycorma delicatula. The sequence goes on along the minus strand of NC_134461.1, from coordinate 137,502,640 downwards.
CGAACTGTAATAAAGGTTATAAAAAAAAATTAAAAACTTCCTTCAAGGACGTGAAATAAAATAATTATATACTACATGTCTGAAAACTATTTGTTTTTTTTTTTCCTTTACATACTAATCGTGGGTAAATAATTACGATTAATACTTTTAAAAGTACGAATGACCCGTGACCTACAAATAAAATTTCTTGTATGATATCGTTTAATTTAAGAAATAAAGAGTAATTTAGCATGACTGAACGACGTAATTACCATATATCCTTTAATAAAGACCGAACGTCCAAACTGTTCGCTGACGAGATGGATTTCGTGGATGTCCACGGCAAAGTCAATTCATACTGCAAACATCAAGCCGTGAGTCTTCAATATGATACGCATTACCGTCACAGTATGCTTTGATTCATCAAATATCAATGTACAGGAAGCCCTCCAATCTGGTTTCTTAGTACAAAAATGTTCTTATGAAGCCGTGGATTGATAAAGGTTCGACTAGTGACCATAGTGGTGGAGCGCTTTCCCACCCCGGCTCATTTACTCAAACGAAAAATTATAGGTCAACATCAATAGATTATAACAGTACTACGCGCGACAAGAAACCGTGTTTGAATCGTGGCGGAAACACTCTCCGGTGATCGAGTAGGGAACGGCGGTTCAAGTTCTGCATGGTCTGTGGTAAAACTCCAAGATTATAGAATGATCGAGGTTGGATTTCGCGGGAAAGTTCTAGAACCTTCTGTTCCCTATTTAAGCGCTGAAATCGGTGCGAATGAGTCAATTGAGGGAGTTGACGCGTTCGAGCTTGTTCAGACCCCAATCCCGTAACAACAACAATCTAAAATGAAACTTACAAACTTTTTTAGCACGAAAGGTATATGTCTACATTATTTTCATTTGAATCGATGAGTTACAAAGCCGTTTATTTAAAGCAAGCTAAAATGTTCAGGAGACGCGAAGACTGGTTATTGTTTGTAATAATAATGGCTTTGATGTTGTCTTTATATATGAAATTTTAAGAAAAATCATAAAATACTAAATTAGGAAATAATAAAAAGTAAACCACACTTCAATCATTTTAAATAACGATTGAAAAATGTAATTAGCTACTTTTGCAGCAATTTTTCTTTATTAGATGGTTATGAATTTTGAAACGGTTGATTTTTCAACCAGCTACTATGGTAGTTGCAAATAATAAACCAAGTTTCTACAAAATATTAAACATTTATAAAAAAAATACCACTACTCAATAATAAAAAAAAAAACCATTAAAATTTCGATAGCTAATAATTAGTGACCGGTTCAAAATTCATAACAGTCCAATATTTGTTGCGATCAAGTGTAATCACTACAAAAGCTGTAATTTTAAACTCAACAGTATCTTGACACAAACATATCTAACCTCAAATCACAACCTATGTTTGTTCACATTAATTTTATTCTGTACAGAGGAACAGCCTGTTATATTTGAACTTCCCATCAGCGTCTTTGTATTTTTTTCCTACTTATCCCACTAGTACGCATTTGTAGAAATGAAATAAACTTACTTTTGTAAATTTAAAAAAGAATGATAATTAGATGACGGTTGTGAAATCAACTCATACTTAGATTAAGAACATTTTTCACGAACGAAAAAAATTTTTACCGATTTTCAAAACACTGAAACAAATAGAACTAGCTGCACTAGTTAAAGAAACCCAATTGTTACCCATCCGTAAAACGGGCGCTGCTTATCTCACTTGCACTTCCTGCACAACGTGCACTATCGAAAGATCCTTCAGCACCTTACGCAGGGTAAAGATTTATGACAGTCAACAATAAGAGAAAATTGGCTGGTCGTCTGATGAGTGAGCATAAAAAGAGGCAACTGGGTGCTAAAAATAAATTTGAGAAAGAAATTTTGTCAAAATTTAGTCAGAACACTCATAAGCTAATACTGAAATAAGATAGGTTTGAATAGCACTGCAATTAATTACTTTTAGCGTTTCAAATAAAACAACTTTTTTTTTTAACAAAAAAAAAAGGTTTTTATTTTTTTTTTGCCCCCCTGAAGAAAATTCTGGCTACTCCTACAGTAGTGACGATGACAGAATCTACTACTTACTTTGTAAATTTAATTCTCCAAAAAACAGTTGCATGTCAATCTAGACCTTCTCATTCAACTTGTTACCCAGGTACTTAGGTAAACGAGTATCATATTACACAGAGTATATTGTCACTCCCCCTCTACATATATATATATATAATATACTAGCTGTTACAAAATACAACAGTACACACACGTAAAGAGAGGAGCTGTCCAGGAAGCTGCCGGTCATACATTAATCAAACCATCCACGTAGTTGCCGATAAAATAATCATCCGCCCAACGATCTCAGAACATCCTCGATCTTAGAGGTGTGATGGATGAACGGATGCCGGTGTGAACAGTCTATTTGACAATATGGCAAATCATCTTTTCATGCTGTAACTGGAAGGATATGCGATCTAAAAAAAGGGTTTGAGTGGAGGCAATTTATATTGTGAATTATCTTTAAATGAAAGAGATAAATTAATCTTTTATTTTGCACTTTATTTCCCAGTCTATCCAATGACCGTAATGCAATTAAAGTACTTGAGGTACAGGATCATGTTCCTAATATAGACAGTCCTTCTTAGTTTAAGGGGTGAACATCTGAATTACCCGACCGTTATGGGCCGATGTATAATAGTATGTTTGACGTTCTAAAGAAAGTTACAGAAAACCACCACAGCTTATTTTTCTTTAAAAAGGCTTACACGGGATACTTGTTATAATGAAAATTGTTATTCAAGTTTCAGGAATGTGTTTTACCTCAATGTGATGTCACAACCATTTTAGCAATAGAACCTAACAAATGTTCATGATAATCATCAACATTTACTGAATTTTTTTTTATACTTACGTATTAGCGCCACCGCAGCTGCTACAGCTTTATTTAAAAACAAAATAGTCAATCGGATTTCGGTAGAAAATGGGCCGATATAGAGTTTAATATAAATAAATACATATTTATTTTATAAATATTATTTAACCAAACTTAACCTACGCTCGTTAATTTATTATTTAAATAATTGCAATTATTACTGAATTTATTAAATAAATACTAAAAAAATTACGGTGTTAATTAGTCAAGGTTAGCGATCGAAGCGGGCGTAGGTTAAGTTTGGTTAAATAATATTTATAAAATAAATATGTATTTATTTATATTAAACTCTATATCGGCCCATTTTCTACCGAAATCCGATTGACTATTTTGTTTTTAAATAAAGCTGTAGCAGCTGCGGTGGCGCTAATACGTAAGTATAAAAAAAAATTCAGTAAATGTTGATGATTATCATGAACATTTGTTAGGTTCTATTGCTAAAATGGTTGTGACATCACATTGAGGTAAAACACATTCCTGAAACTTGAATAACAATTTTCATTATAACAAGTATCCCGTGTAAGCCTTTTTAAAGAAAAATAAGCTGTGGTGGTTTTCTGTAACTTTCTTTAGAACGTCAAACATACTATTATACATCGGCCCATAACGGTCGGGTAATTCAGATGTTCACCCCTTAAACTAAGAAGGACTGTCTATATTAGGAACATGATCCTGTACCTCAAGTACTTTAATTGCATTACGGTCATTGGATAGACTGGGAAATAAAGTGCAAAATAAAAGATTAATTTATCTCTTTCATTTAAAGATAATTCACAATATAAATTGCCTCCACTCAAACCCTTTTTTTAGATCGCATATCCTTCCAGTTACAGCATGAAAAGATGATTTGCCATATTGTCAAATAGACTGTTCATACCGGCATCCGTTCATCCATCAGACCTCTAAGATCGAGGATGTTCTGAGATCGTTGGGCGGATGATTATTTTATCGGCAACTACGTGGATGGTTTGATTAATGTATGACCGGCAGCTTCCTGGACAGCTCCTCTCTTTACGTGTGTGTACTGTTGTATTTTGTAACAGCTAGTATATTATATATATATATGTAGAGGGGGAGTGACAATATACTCTGTGTAATATGATACTCGTTTACCTAAGTACCTGGGTAACAAGTTGAATGAGAAGGTCTAGATTGACATGCAACTGTTTTTTGGAGAATTAAATTTACAAAGTAAGTAGTAGATTCTGTCATCGTCACTACTGTAGGAGTAGCCAGAATTTTCTTCAGGGGGGCAAAAAAAAAATAAAAACCTTTTTTTTTTGTTAAAAAAAAAGTTGTTTTATTTGAAACGCTAAAAGTAATTAATTGCAGTGCTATTCAAACCTATCTTATTTCAGTATTAGCTTATGAGTGTTCTGACTAAATTTTGACAAAATTTCTTTCTCAAATTTATTTTTAGCACCCAGTTGCCTCTTTTTATGCTCACTCATCAGACGACCAGCCAATTTTCTCTTATTGTTGACCGTCATAAATCTTTACCCTGCGTAAGGTGCTGAAGGATCTTTCGATAGTGCACGTTGTGCAGGAAGTGCAAGTGAGATAAGTAGCGCCCGTTTTACGGATGGGTAACAATTGGGTTTCTTTAACTAGTGCAGCTAGTTCTATTTGTTTCAGTGTTTTGAAAATCGGTAAAAATTTTTTTCGTTCGTGAAAAATGTTCTTAATCTAAGTATGAGTTGATTTCACAACCGTCATCTAATTATCATTCTTTTTTAAATTTACAAAAGTAAGTTTATTTCATTTCTACAAATGCGTACTAGTGGGATAAGTAGGAAAAAAATACAAAGACGCTGATGGGAAGTTCAAATATAACAGGCTGTTCCTCTGTACAGAATAAAATTAATGTGAACAAACATAGGTTGTGATTTGAGGTTAGATATGTTTGTGTCAAGATACTGTTGAGTTTAAAATTACAGCTTTTGTAGTGATTACACTTGATCGCAACAAATATTGGACTGTTATGAATTTTGAACCGGTCACTAATTATTAGCTATCGAAATTTTAATGGTTTTTTTTTTTATTATTGAGTAGTGGTATTTTTTTTATAAATGTTTAATATTTTGTAGAAACTTGGTTTATTATTTGCAACTACCATAGTAGCTGGTTGAAAAATCAACCGTTTCAAAATTCATAACCATCTAATAAAGAAAAATTGCTGCAAAAGTAGCTAATTACATTTTTCAATCGTTATTTAAAATGATTGAAGTGTGGTTTACTTTTTATTATTTCCTAATTTAGTATTTTATGATTTTTCTTAAAATTTCATATATAAAGACAACATCAAAGCCATTATTATTACAAACAATAACCAGTCTTCGCGTCTCCTGAACATTTTAGCTTGCTTTAAATAAACGGCTTTGTAACTCATCGATTCAAATGAAAATAATGTAGACATATACCTTTCGTGCTAAAAAAGTTTGTAAGTTTCATTTTAGATTGTTACTATACTAATACTAATACTAAAAAAATTACGGTGTTAATTAGTCAAGGTTAGCGATCGAAGCGGGCGTAGGTTAAGTTTGGTTAAATAATATTTATAAAATAAATAAATATAAGTAACCATTTATATTTTGTTTTGAATCTGTTTCGGCCCATTTTCCACCGAAATCAGATTCACTACTTTGTTTTTAAATAGAGCTTTAGCTGCGGTGGCGTTAATACGTAAGTACCTTTTTTTTAATACTAGTGATTTCAGTTGTTCTAAGTATTGATAATTTTATGATTTTATCCTGCTAAATGAAATCCTCTTCTAGATCCCATATTACATACCTTTGTTTAAAGTGGAGATTTGATATAACTGAAAACAGAAATGTTAAAACACAATATTTTTCTCGGTAGAGTTATAGAATTACATTAAAAACGGTGTATATTTCCAACTTTGTTTTAATCTATTGTATAAACACTGTATCAATCAAAATACACGTGCCGGTTTGTCTGAAAAAGCGAGGAATTATTGAAAGAAGAAATATGTAGTACGAGTGTTCGACAATTAAAAAAACGAATAACTGTATAAAACTTATAAATAATTCAATGACAATGATAGTAAAAGTTTTTCCCACATAATCCCTAAGTTTCATCTTTCTGTGAGCTTTCTTATTAAAGTAGTAAAGAATTATTTACCTGGATATCTAAGCCATTCTAATCGTTCTTTGTTACCGAACTTGGGGCAACTTAAAAACTCTTTCAAGGACCATAAAAAGCAGATTTAATGAGGCGAGATCGGGACTGTAAGGTGCATATGACAACACCTTCCTATTACGACTGCTGAATATATAATCCTCATGTATTTTGAGCAGTATTGGGCTGGCGTTATCATACAGAAGAATTAGGGCTTTTAGAGATTGAAGACGATTCTAATTCACTTTATTTTATTACTCACTATTGAGTACACGTTGATCTTCCAAATGATCACAGTAAATTGAGCCTTTCCTAAAACACTATTTGTACCATTTTACCGGCTTACGCGTAGATTTAATTTTTTTTCTATAGCTGACTTTCTTTCCATTTTTTCCATTCGCTACACTTGTTTGGATTTCAGGTCACAGTTTGATGAATCCAAGTTTCTGCACGAGGGTGTAGAAAATTATTATGCGTTCTTAAAAAACCATTATCTTTCGCTAAAATCCGTCGTTTAAGTTTTGTAGAAATGTGAATTCGAGTGCTTTTGTGATTTTGAGTCGACCGTCTCAAAACCTAATTCGTTTTGTAAAAAACTCAGCTAATCATGAATAATGAAACGGACAAATTTAATACTCGCACAACATATTTCAGCAATTTTTATGCGTCTGGACTTGTGAATAACATCATTAATGCAATTTTTAAAAAGTCAGTCGAAACTTTTCGCTACGATAAAAATCGCTGACGCTTGTTTTGCCCGATTTAAATTATTTTTTCCACTTACAGAAAATTGTACCGTTATTACCCTTTTTTCATATTATTTTAAGATCCATCTGAATTTCGGTCGGTTTTAGACCTCCAGAAAGTAAAAAACTTATCGTAAAACGTTATTCTTTTACGATACACGTTTCAACCAAAGTCGAAATTTTGAAACAAACAAAAGAGGTTCTATTAATGGAAATTCTTTTCAAACAGCTGATACTTTGTATCAGGTTTGTTATCAGGCAGTTTCAGTTTATTGCATTAAATAGACTTTCCACTGTTGCCATTTATCTATTTAATTACTGAAAAACCCTAGTTATTTATCTAACAAAAGAAAGAAATTCAGGTATATGTAACAATTTTTAATAAATTTTTTATTTATTTTAAGTTTTCTGCAGAAAAATGAATATTGCACATTTTTTGTTTGGAAAATTTTAAATCTAAATCAGACCGTTAAAAATTAATGTTTTTTTCCTTTTTTTTATAAAGTTCTGTATTTCAATATTTTTGTTTGTAATAATAAGAAAGCGGTGATATTTCATATGTACATTCCCGATATGATTTGAAACGTAGTAAGATTAATAAATATGAATAATAATAATAATAAATGGTGGCTAAAAGAGTATGTAACTCAATAGTCTGATTAAAATTCGGGCTGACAAAAAAGACTTATTATCCAATCTTGAAGTGGTTAGAAAATCCCTTTGAATTTATTCAAATATTACACTGATCTGTATTATTTCTGTTAATTTAATAATATTACCAAAAATTTGTTTTAAACTTTTTCAAAGACAGTTATTAAATAAATTAATTTAGAAAACTGAATTTCTTGTTTTTAAATTAGTCTTTTTTCCTTCGTAATAAATATTTACACGTACAGAACAATCGTATACAATAAAACTCTTTTTGCTTATCCTTATATTTTATATTTGCATAAGTTTAATAATTTTGTTAAAATATTATTTACTTTTATTAAAAAAAAGCTACATTATTTTTCAAATTATAATCCTATTTTTAAACTGTATTCGGTAAAACAAGTGTATTTATTTGAAATGTATCTGTCACCGGAAAAGACCGATATCTACAAAATGTAGACATTCTCCCGTGAATGTCGACACATACAAAATACGTCGGTCAAAGACCGAAATATTTGCTCATTCGGATCTTTTCCAACGACAGGTTGACATTCAACAAGCACTGATGGTGAAAGTCGAGTAAATATATTTTTATAAAAAAATCGAACAAAGGGCAAACCATCTGACCATTAATTTGTATCATTATCGTTCATCCACCACTGAATATAAAAACAGGAAGAGAAAGCATTATGTAGGTAAAGAATTCTGTTACTTGGGAAGTAGAATTACTAAAGATGGACGAAGCAGTAGCGATATAAAATTCCGAATAGCACAGGCGAAATGAGCTTTCATTCAGAAACGTAATTTGCTTACATCAAAGATTAATTTAAATTTAGGGAAAACATTTTTGAAAGTATATATTTGGAGCGTAGCTTTATATGGAAGTGAAACTTGAACGATTGGAGTACCTGAAAAGAAACGAAATGTGGTGGTATAGGAGAATGTTAAAAATCAGTGGGGTGGATAAAGAGACAAACGAAGAAGTGCTGCAGTTAACTGATGAAGAAAGAAACATTTGGAAAAATATAGTTAAAAGAAGAAACAGACTTATAGGCCACGTATTAAGGCATCCTGGAATAGTCCCTTTAATATTGGAGGGACAGGTAGAAAGTAAAATTGTGCAGGCAGGCAACGTTTGGAATATATAAAACAAATTGTTAGGGGTGTAGGTCGTAGGGGGTATACCGAAATTAAACGACTAGCGCTAGATAGGCGATCGTTTTGTTTGTTGGTACTCCAACAAACCAGTCAAATGATCGAAGACAAAAAAAAATTTTCATCCGTGAAGTTAACTAATTCTGTATATCCTGATTGGCCCTTTCAATTTATAAAATGCTTAAAATTTGATTAAATATTTTTATTAATGCGATGAATTTGATTAATCGCCTCCAGTGTTGAAGAATGACATATATAATTTTCATATTTAACGTTAATTAGACGAAGTTAGCGAGCGTAGGTTATGTTTGGCTTAAATATAAAATTCCTTTTTTTATGAGGGTTTCTTGTAATCTATTTACCTTAGAGATTGATGTTGGGTGATTTTTTTAATTTCTAGTTATCATATTGACCCACACCAGAGCTTCTCTGTGTTTATCGACATGTACCGGGATGGTCTGAATGTATAATAATATAATCAAATATTTCAATCTTTCACCGAAGTATTTGTTATGTGTTGACATACACCGGAGAATGTCGATATTCTAAATTTTGATCCTTCACGGTAACATATTCACACAAAAATTAGTTAATTTTTAGAAAAATATAAACTCTGAACAACAATTAAAAGTGACATCTTAAGTGGTTGTAGTAGTTTGTTCTCCTATTATACTATGGTTCCTATATATTATCCAGGTTCAATCCCCAGGTAAGGTAAAGAAAATTTCAAAAAAATTAATTTATTACTCCAAACTCATTCTAGCTCCGTAATACACATGAATTTAAACAAAATTAAGTTTTATTTAACTTAATTATTTCCACAATATTTATTACTTTTTGAAAAACTAATTTTATAAAATATTTGAAATAATTAATTTTAATTTAGTTTAAAAAAAAATTACATTCATTTCAAGCTTGTTTATTAAGTTATTACTGAGAAAATTACAACTAAAAGTTCTACTGATTTTATCAAAACGATTTGTTGTTGATCCTCGAAGCGTAAAATGAAGGACATGACTATTTTGGCACACAGATAATTTGTGTAATTTCAAAATCGCTTTGCCTATAGTATAATAAATAAAACTTTTATTGTTGACGATTTATCTGTACGAGTAAATATTTATTACGAAGGAGAGGAACAATTTATAAAAATTAAATTTACTAAATTAATATATACGTAATAACTATCAGATTGTCCATGAAATATTTAGTCCAACCCTCTTTTCCAGGAACATTAAATACCCTCTTTTAAATCTGTTTGAAACCAAATATTGGATTTTCAAAAAAGGTATGTACTTTTTATCTTACGGAGAAAACACTTGTAAACCTAATATTTCGATAATTATTATAAAAAAGTGGAAAATAAATTTATTACACTTTTCCGGGATTGGGTATTTATTCTTATGAATACATCGCGAAAAAACAACATGAACAAAGTATAAAAAAAAAATTAAAAAATCAAATTTGTTTACATTTCTCTGCTCCTCACCTCCAAAAATCACCTTCCAAGACAATTTTTCTTTATCTACGTTTAATTTGTTAAATGGAAGAAATTTTTTAAAATTCAACTGAAAAATGGACAACAAAAATAATTTAACTAAGATTTCATTTTTGAGGGTGAATGTAAATTATAACATTTTATGGTAATATTATAAAAAAATTAAATAAATTAAGCAAGATAAGCTTCAAAAAATTTCAGAAATTTATATTTTAAAAGTTTGATCGTTCCCCTACCACAAATATTGCCCCTAAAGAATTATTTCGTTTGTTTGCATTACTACCGTGCCTAGGAATACAAAAATATTCCTTTAAAAAATGTGCAATAATTAAAAAGAATATTTTTTCGATTTTTGGGGAAAGGGAGAATTTTGAGGGCAATATTTTTTTTAAATGGTAAATACGCATGTAGTAGACCTAATGTAAAAGGAGTTTATATTTGCAAAATTTAGAGAAAAGTGACCCCAAACCATTACCAACTACTTCCCTATACGAGAGCAGACTCGTCACACAATTATCTACATCAAATTTCATAAAAATCGGTTAATCGAGTCAAAAGTTATTAAGCTTCAAACACGCCAACACATGTACTACTTATTATGAACATTACCCTGCCACGTTTTTTTGTTTTTGAGGTCCATACAAATACAAATATGAAAATCTGATAGAGACACCACATGACTTCCTTGTACGCCAATTAAATTACATATATTATTTATATATTTATATTTTCATTATTTATTTTTTATTTTTTGTTATTGAATTATTATTTATTGTAATAATTTTACAATCAGAGGTTAATAATTATTAATAAATCAATGTATTTAGATTAAATAAAAAAAAGTTTAAAAAAGGAAAGGAAATGAAGTCGCATTCAAACCGATGTGCCTTTCCCTTGTAAGATCCAAATATTTCATTAATTAAAATTTTATTTGGCTATAACTCCGGAACCAATGAAAATAAGTACTACTTATGATAGCATGATTAGCATGTGAATTTTGGAACTCTCAACTTTTAGCTGATTTGCGAAGACGCGTTCAGCACTAGACTAACCCGGTGGGTTGAGGGTTTATTACTATAGTTAAGAAAAAGTCCAAAATAATTTTTTTTTGGATTTTAGGCTTTTTTGGACACTTTTGGTCGTGTTGGTTGCAATCGAAAGGGAAGGTGCATAATGTTACAACAATCCTAAATTCAATATTTCAACATCCTACGGCTAATCAATATTGAGTTATGCGAGATACATACGTACATAATTACAGACGTCACGGTGAAACTAGTAAAAATGGACTCAGGGATAGTCAAAATGGATATTTCGGTTGAAATCTGAAAATCAAAATTTTTCGCGATTACAATACTTCCTTGTATTTTGTACAAGGACGTAAAAATGTTTTATACAAAAGGAAAATAGAAATAATTTAGTACTACTGACCAATTAACGGATTATCTCCCGAAATTGAAATAAAATCTAAGAACGTAGTTACGAAAGCTTCCCGGCTTTATTGAACTGCATCATGAGTTAAAAGGGGTTGCTGTATAAAATGTAACTGCTTATTCAATCTTCATAAAAAAATTAAATATATCAATTCTCCTTAACAAACGTCTTCACACAAAATTTCATGATTATATGCAAATGTTCCTCCTTTCCCAGTGATGATAATAATAAGAGCAGATGCAAAAAACATACATACGAAATTGTACCCTAGTTTTTCTTAATGTAATTTTAGACTTGAAGAACTTCAAAACATGAAAAAATATAAAAAGCAGGTTTCCAAAATTGTAGAACATCAAATACTTACACTTATTAAAAAAATTATGTAATTGCCAAAAAAGAAAATTATTAAAATAACAGAATTACATTATCCTATCCCTTTAATTTATTACAAAGAATTTTTAGTATATATAGAAGAATGCGTGTTATTTACCATTCTGGAAAGAAAAGGAACTGAAAAAAATTTATTCGTGAGTTAAAAGTACCCTTTTATAATAAATGGTAATTAACTTTCATATTCGTAAAAAACCTCTCTTTCAAAAAAAAAAAAAAAAAAAAAATATTACAAACGACAATTAATGTGTACAATAGAACGTAATGTTTATAATTACTGTTTGATTTATCGCTCCAGAAATTAACCCACGTATAATTTACCAGTACGCAATGGTAACATACAATGTTTTTATAGTAATTTTACAAATATTTTTGAATTAAAATATGTATCTTAATGTATCCAGCGTTATACAATATAACAGATTAAAGAAAAATTTGTTTGTTGTATTGAAGTTAGAAGAAAATTTTTAACAATGGAAAACAATGGCAAAGGGAAATTGGAGGTAAACCCGACGAACGTTTTCGTGTGCCTTGTGTCGGCTTCCGACACAAGCCTTGGTGTATCGGCTTCAAAGATCTACTGGGGACTCCAGGGGATGCTAGGGCACTAAAAGAAAAATGAGAATAGACCCGACATCGCGTCTCGACAGAAATGTTTCGGCGTGGTGTCAAAACAGCAGCAAACAATAACTCAAAAGAGCTGACCGGCGAGCCGACCTGCCACGCCAGATTTCCAGCCGGTAGGTGGGGAGGCTCGTTAGAGTACAGACACTTCTCTGGGTGGAGTAATACCAAACAGTCGGACCGGTCCAGGGGAGTAGAGAGGAAAAAAGTGTGGTGGCCTAAAAATCAACTGCTGTTATTAAATAGGAGGTGCCCAAAGGCACCTTCTGGGGCTGTGTATTGCTTGATTGCGGATCCGCCCCCAGGATGGGGAGTTGATAAGGCGGTTACGTTTAGTCGGTAGGGCGCAGGAATACATACGCACTTTAATAACAACTAGCGGAACCTGTTGCGAGTCCGACACTTTGTCCGTAAATGGGATTCCCCTCTCAACAGGAAAAAATACAACTATTATTTTTAAAAAAGCCGACAATGAATTGCATAATTATCCTGGCTAAACCGCTCCAATTTTGTGGTAAGGGAAAAATATTTTTATAACAGTTAAAAGGCCTATTTTGATATGGAAAATGTAAATGCAAAAAACTCCCACAACCTCTTTTATGAATCAAGATGTACAGCTGAAAAAATAAAAATATATAGAAATTTTTGGGAGAAGGATGAATATTATTTAAAAATTTCTGATAATTTGTGATCTTGATAAAAAAAACTTGTTTTGATAAAAAAAACTGTTTGCTAAAGTTTTTTTTTATTGGTTCCTATAGATTTGAAATTTTATATCACCTCTAACCCTTTTTCCAATTTTTGGAAAACATTAATACATTCTTTCGCTTCGAAAGTAATACATCTCTACCATGTTAAAGAAGATCGGTCAACGAGGTCCCGAGTCATAAAGCCAAAAGCACCTGTTTTTATATTCCTATTATTTGTTAAAAAAATACAAGCTATGGAAGGCGATAATATAATTTCGTCTATTGAATCAATTTCAGTAATTTAATATTTTAACTAAATAAAACTGTAGAATGTAACCTTGAGTCGTCAGTTTTATTGTACAACAAAATTACTGGTAATGATTTCAGAAATGAATCACTATTACGGCATTTACAGTAAAAAAAAAGAAAATTGTGTAGATTTAAAAATATAAGAGTTTCAATTTTTTTTTATGTATACAAGTAAAAACTACAGTGGATGAAGGTTTTCTAATTAATATTTATTTTCTTTGTACTCTATTATATTGTTCTTGTGTTTTATTGTTATTATTATTTATAATAAATATAAATTCAAACAGTTGTTAATAAAGAGTAGCAACACTGTAATAACTTTTCAAGGGTACATAGAAAAAAAAAATTTGACTAACGCTCCTTCCTCAAAATTATTTCTACTTGTGTTATATCGCAACCATTTTTGAAAGGAGTTTTTAAAAATATATTAAACGGCCAACATTTTAATTCCTAGCTTAAATGTTTTTTGTCAAAATGTTTGCTTTGAATGCCTTTTAAATTCATATGTACAACCTTATGTACTTTCCATATGCAATTATATGTACTTTCCATTTACAATTTCTAATTGTACCCTTATGGTTTGGGATGTTCATACAGTAAAACAGATCGTTTTGAGTAAGTATTCACTGAATTTCTCTTTTCTCTATTTATCTTTCTCTTTTTTGTTTAGCCTCCAGGAATTACCGTTCAGATATTACTTCAGAGGATGAATGATGATTATATGAATGAGTGTAAATGAAGTGCAGTCATGCACAGTCTCAGTTCGACTATTCCTGAGATATGTGGTTAATTGAAACCCATTCACCAAAGAACACCGGTTTCCACGATCTAGTATTCAAATCCGTAGAAAACTAACTGCCTTTGTTAGGACTTGAACTCTCGACTTCCAAATCAGCTGATTTGGAAAGACGCGTTCACCACTAGACCAACCTGGTGGGTTTCTCTATTTATCTGAAGAAAATTTACCGGAGAATTTGCATCCATTGTTAACACCAGGTAAATGTATAATTTTTGAATAGGAAATTATGTCCACGTTTACTCTTCTGTAGTTCAGCATAAATAACTGTACACTTATGTTTTTTCGGAATCCGACAGCCGATTTTTTCAGTTTCTTTTTTCGAAGTCAGTGGGTAATAGTTATTTGCAGAGAAATTATGAATATAATCTAATCAAACTTAACCTACTCTCGCATCGCTCGCTAACCTATTTTTAGGCACATTAGAACTCTACCTATTGTAATGGGTACCATGATTTGACTTTCGGAAAATTTCGATATATCTTCATGTTTCACATCCCTCAGACCCCAAAATCACCGTCAGCTCAAAAGTTTATATATATATATTATTTCACTTTCTTGTGGACACGATAAACTGCCGTAATTTTGCGCTAATCACTTTCAAATTGTTCTTTAGGAATAACTCGTCCCAAAATCTCGGTCGAATTCGTTAACGGCCAAAATCAGACCATGAGGCTGGAAATAGGGGGGGGCTTTTTCATGAAAAAAATCGTTATAACTGTCTTATTAATTAAATATCGATTTCGTTAAAAGTTCCTCTATTCTTTGGATAAGGGCCTAAAACTTAACAAGTAAATTTTTTTTATATCACCAACCATTAGCCCAGGGGGTTGAAAAATTGAGGTTTTGAATACAAAAAAAGAATCATACCTCTCCTTATAGGCATCGAATCAGTTTAAAGTGGTCGTTAGTCCTCTTAACATTCCTTAAGCGTTTGTCTGAAACAATTTTTGATATCACTAACCCTTACGGTAAGGGATGACCAAAATGTAGATGGAATTTTAAGAAGATTATTTGTCGTGTGCTAAACGTATAAAACTTTTTTTCACATACAACAATTGTTGTATTGAGTAAATTTTAAGTTTTTTTTAACTTAAAGGTGGAAATTTTTTTTTATCCCCTTCTAAGCACCGGTGAAACCTATCCCCGCCTTCAGAAGTGCAGAAAGGATATTTTTTTTATTCCTATCGTCTATTTAATTTAAATATAGTTCTTCCAAATGTACCTGAGAGAGTTGCAACATAACCATTACTCTTATAAATATAATCTAACCAAACTTAACTTGCGCTCACTAATCTTCGACTAACGAGCGAAGGATAACAAGCAAAGAGAGTATTATATAAGTTAAGTTAAGTATATAAGTTAAGTATTATAAGTTAAGTTAAGTTTGGTTAGATTATATTTATTGCCGGCCTTCGTGGCGCGAGTGTTAGTGTCTCAGCCTTTCATGCGGAGGTCCCGGGTTCGAATCCCGGCCAGGCATTACATTTTCACACACGGTACAAATTATTCATCTCATCCTCTGAAGTAATGCCTAACAGCGGACCCGCAGATTAAACAAAAAATAAAAGAAAAAAAGATTACGTTTATAATTTCTCTGCAAATACCCGCCGATTTGAAGAAAAAATTGACTGTCGGATTCTGAAAGAGTTCCCTTTTAGAAAATAAGGTGCATTTTCAGGAAAGCGTCCCTTAATAAGTTTTCACTTGCATACACTGGTAGGACTACAAATACCATATCGCATCAAAGTAGACCAAAGGACATTTTACTTTTTACTATAATGGCTACTTGTAGTTTGAAACAAGAAATCTTTTTTTTTTTTATTTTAGATAAAGTTATGTTTTTGAACATAGGAGACTAATTATAACTATTTTCCAGTAACGACATTGCTTGTTACAAAGCTCAACCCAAATATATGTCACATGTTTTAAAATTAATACTACTTAAATGCGGAACTTTACCGGTAAATTATAACCTACATAAATAAGAAATTAATGTAAAATACAAAAAATATACGAAATAGATAAAACAACGTAAAATTAAAACTATTTAAAACATAAAAAGTAAAAGTTTTACTACTTGACCATATATTACTTATTTCTATACACCTCGAGGTAAAAATTTCCTCTTTCTGAGGAAACATATATTTTCATCTATTATTAATCGTTTTGTTTTTTATTAATTTACATACATTTTTAATTATATAAAAAAAAATTGATTTAATAAATTTATGCAATACGTTTATAATTTATTGAGTTAGTATTATGCTTCATAGAATAACTGTTACGCAATAAAAAAATAAATATTTTTGGTAACCTAAGTTACAAAAAGACTAATTTCTAGAAAATAATAATCAGCTGCTAACAGCACCGATTTATTACACATACTATACACTGCTTATCTACTATACAGACAGAAGAAAGAAAGAAAGAAAAATGATAACGGAGTAAATCGGTAGAAATTATAACTAAAATATTGGAACTGTACTTCATCACAAATTTAAAAAATTCTTTAATTAAAACCTTTCCAAAAAATATTATAAGGAATATTTTCGCAAACATATTCCTTATAAAAAAACAAGAGGACTCTGCACTTTCTTGTTACTATTTCGGAATTTCCCTCCCTTCACAAAATTTTCCTATATTTTTTTTAACGATAAATGATGGAATCGTACGTATATCAACATAACTAACCAAATATAACCTATCTCCGCTTCGCTCGCTAACCTAGCTTGTTTCAGTTTCGTTGGACTTTGTTGGATCCTTATTTATGTGAATTTCTATGGCGTCACCGATATAAGGATGAAGAAGATTTTTTCATTTTGTACAACATAAAAAAAATATTAGCGTGTTTAATCCTGTAGTATAATTATCGTTTAGTATAATAATAATTAAATTGTGTTTATAAACGTAATTGTAATTAGAATTTATATAATAAATGTCATATTTAAAAATACATGAATATTTAATAATACTTTCGTTTCTGTAAAATAATTTTATCTAGTCATTAAAATATATCCATTTTATATTAATATGATACTGCACAATGTTACAAGTATATATCGATCAAAAATAAAAGAAAAAAAATTGTGTAGGGGAAATTACGAAAGAGTACACTCTTGTCGTTTCCAGTTAGAAATTTTGAAATAGGAATAGAAATTTCTGAACGGCTAAGTTTTCAATTGTCAAAATTGCTGTCTAATTAAATAAGTTTTCTCTGTAATATTATTAAATCAGGTGTTTCTTTTCTGATCCCGTAAAAAAAAAAAAAAAACTAATCGAGAAAAACGATGTTTTTTTTCTTTGCCCTCCGGATTCACTGTTAGGCATTCATCAGAGAATGAGATGAATGATTTGTAGCGTGTGTGAAAATGCCATGCCTGACGGGGATTCGAACCCGGGACCTCCGGATGAAAAGCTGATACACTGCGCCACGGAGGCCGGCCAATGAATGATGTTTGGTTGTATCACGATAACGAACATCTGCGGACTATTTGTAATTTTTATTTTTATGAAAGAAAGGTAATTATGATAATGCAAATAAGTGAAGTAATTACGGTTGTAATTTTAATACTTTATTTACAGTAGATCGGATGACCGAGGGATATATACATATCTACTACAGTAGGGACAAACTAAACTGGGCAGACGTGAATCATCTTGCGCTGAATTACTTTACAATGACGAGGAAGTAAGACGATTGATGATGAGGCATTGGAGTGCATGACCCGTGGGATGATATAGTCGTTATTATGTTACAGATAGTTTAGACTTTAAAAATTTATACTACGGTTTGACATATGTTGCTGTTGGCTGACTCCGTCGGCGGTTTGATTCTCTGCTGAAAATTCGGTGCCTTCATTGTTTTGTGACTCTATGGTTTTTGTCTGACTTTAATGTTTGTGAATTGTAATTTGTTTTTGCTTACTTTAACTTGTAATTGTACAATTGTTTAACCTGTAACTTGTGAATTGTATTTGTTTTTGTAATAGTAATTTTAATGTTTTTGTTCGTAATTGTAATTGGCGAATTTTATATTTTGTGACTTTATTATTTATTTGGATTTATTATACGTTATATCTTAGTTTTGTTTTGTTGTTGCTTTGTTTGTGTCATGAGAAATGATGTAAATTATTAATACCTTATTTTACGTGGGCTACGATTGGATGTTCCAACCCGTTACTCGAGGCCATACATTTTACTTATAAATACAATGCTTTTGGCCACTAATTGTAAAAATAAATTGCTTAGAAAAAGTCGTAGACGAACTGAAAAATCAGGTTTATTGTAAAGAGCCTTCAACATGTTGCAATGTGCCCGGGAAATTGAAAAATTATCTAGCAATTTCTAATCAGCCTGATACTTTTCAGGCTTATTGTAATAAGCCCATACAACTTTACGCTAATTATAAAATGTACAAAATGTGCAAGTGGTCACCTTGGCAGTGCCGCCCATCTTGGCGGACAAGCTTCTGTCCGAGAGGGCGGATTCGAATTGCGTGGGTGGCCTGCAGCGTGATGAGGAGCACCTTTGATGACTTATGTTTTCGGTGCTGGATGCCAGGCCACAGGACCAAATTGTATCTTGGACCAGATGGTCACTGATTTACCTGTGGCGAGACCGGCCACCTGTGAAAAGATTATGTAACAGCCTCGGTATCTCACATAAAAATTGCATGGAGGTGCGCCTGATGGCCGTGAATGTAAGGCTACTTTACTCACATCATGAATCCGCTTTTGTTTTTACAACGAAGCCGTGGTGTCTGTAGGGGACAGCCCCATCTGGGACGGGTAGGAAGCTCCAGAGTCCCACCACTAATGATCGGGTGGGAACTCTTTTGCTGACGTAATTGGTGGGGAATGCAAGACCGTAGCCCCAGTGGGAGATCCCTCCGGGAGTTCTCCATTAGAGGCTAAACGTCTAGACCAGAGTCCCAGCGGGGCATCCCTTGGGGTTCCTCCACTAGAGGCATGGCATGTAACACAAGACCGAGTTCCGGCTACCTGGGTGGGGCCTAGCACCCTACCGAGATACTTTGAGGTGAAGGCACCCCTCGGAGCTGCAATTGCGTCCGGCTCCCAGGGTGAGGGGAGATTACATACGAAAAAAGAAACCCACCGGGTTGGTGGTAGAGTGGTGAACTAGTCATCGCAAATCAACTGATTTCGAAGTTGAGACTTCTAAGGTTGAAATCCTAGTAAAGATAGTTACTTTTATACGGATTTGAATACTAGATTGTGGATACCGGTGTTCTTAGGTGGTTGGGTTTCAATTAACTACACATCTCGAATGGTCGACCTGAGGCTGTACAAGACCTACACTTCATTTACATTCATACATATCATCCTCATTGAACCTCTGAAGTAATAATTTACAGTGGTTCCGGAGGCTTAACAGAAGGGGGAAGAAGTTACTCTGATGTACAAAGTTCCGTACAAGGAATCATTAGTAATCTAACCTTAATCTTAACCTTGACCTAAAAATAACTAAGTCAATTAAATTTCACTTAAACAAAGTTATTTGCGGGGTAAATAAAGTATATTGTACATTTACCAAAACCCACACCTTAAGCTTAAACTAACTTAACATAGTCTTAAGTGAATCTAATCTCATTCTTAAATTTATTTCAGTGAATCCAAATTATTTAGTCCAAAAGTAATATGTATTATATTTATATAGGGTTAAATTATTTAGTCCGAAATAATGTATATTACTTTCATACAAGTGTAAATTACGAAATTTTTGGTGAGGCCACATGCAACGGAAATTGTTTAAAGACATCAATCGGATGAAAGGCGTTTTGGAAGAATAATTAATCAATTGTTAAAGAAAACTTGGTACTTACGTATTAACGCCACCGCAGCTACAGCTTTATTTAAAAACAAGTAGTCAATCGGATTTCGGTGGAAAATGGGCCGATATAGAGTTTAACATAGATTCAAAACAGTCTCTTTATTAATTTTAATAAATATATTTATTTATTTTATAAATATAATTTAACCAAACATAACCTATGCTCGCTTCGCTCGCTAACCTTGACTAACTAATTAACATGAGTGTTTTGATTATTTAAATAATAAATAATTGCAATAATTACTGTATTTATTAAATAAATACTCAAAAAATTACGGTGTTAATTATTCAAGGTTAACGAGCGAAGCGAGCGTAGGTTAAGTTTGGTTAAATTATATTTATAAATATAAATAACGATTTATTAAAATTAATAAAGAGACTGTTCATTTTCTACCGAAATCCGATTGACTACTTTATTTTTAAATAAAGCTTTAGCTGCGGTGAGGTTAATCCGTAAGTACCGAAAACTTATATCCTAAATAAGGTATATTCTAAACTTCATTAAAATTGGAGGCGAGTTCATAATTATATACAATTACCCATTTTTCATTTGTTTTTAGCGAACAGCAGTGCATTTATGCAAACAACATTCTCACTTGCACATAAACTTAACAATTAGAGAATGAAACTTTAATCTGTTTTAATATATTTTTATACATTACTGATTATATATGTACAAACATAAAGTAAATTGTTAAAATATTTACAAAAGATTAAATTTTTAATGAAGAAAACAACTTAAACACGTTAAAAATAGGTCAAAAAAGAAAAATTAATTAATTGATTTGGAAATATACTATTCCTCTGATAAGTAAAACTACCAATTTTAAACGTCAGAACAATGAAACAAAATTTAAAGAATATAAATATGAAACATTATTATTCGGAAATAATTAAACGACTTGCTTTCATGTAAACAAATTAATTTGAATACAATTACTATTAAAAAAAAATTAAACTAACAATGATGACCTTTCCCGCCTCTTTCAGGAGTTTAAAAATTAATTCTTTTCTTCCGGTAATAAAGAATACAAATTTTAAAATGTTTTTATTTATTTTGTGAACTAAATAAAAATAAATTTAAAATCCTTAGCTGTCAAAACGTAAAGGTCCGGTGAAAACCTCATTTGTCCGAATTGGACCGATTATCATACTTTCCCATCTATAGCTATATCGCAAATCGGGAAAATAATAAATGATGGTGTCGATTTACCTTATTAGATTTTTCTGTGTTTGTTTTTTTTTAAGTTTTCATTTGAATTATATATATTTTCAAATGGTACAATTTATTATATTTCCTATCAAAGGAAAAGAAAACGATGTACAAGTTTTTCATACCTGACATCCTATAATGCCCAAGATCCCACCGTAACCACAAAAAATTTGAATTATCTACTCAATAGTTTTAATAAAATTATTATAATTTTATAATTTCCTGATGTGATGTGTCTTTCTAAAATATAAATCCAAAACACACACACACACAAAATACAAAGAACAAATATTCATTCATAAATATTCTAACCTAAATTTATTTTCACCACTTAAACTTTAAATTTCAGAACAAAAATAAAAATAAAAGTGAGGGAATGTAACTTTCTGATTAATATCAATATTTATTGTTTATCATATACAATAACAGCCGGTATATTAATAATTAAACTGTAACGATTGTCAGCTAGTATTAACAATTGGCGATAATAAAAGGAATAATATCGAGGTGTGAAGAAATTCCAATCCTGCGTAATATGTAACCATTAAATGTTATGATTAATATTTAAAATTATAAACGTGCTGTTATTTATGATATAATATTTAAAATAAAGAATGAAAAAATATATTAGAGGAAACGTGAGAAGTGAAGTGGGTTTCTTATTGTCATTTTTTCACCAAGCGTAGTAAACTGCTGCTCAACATCCTGCTAAGCCTACAAAAATATTAATGATATTCAGTCATTCAAATTATTACTTCACTTTTTACAACGGGATCTATAGTATCCCGTTGTATAGTAAATTATCATTACTATCAAAAGAAACAAAAAAAAAAAAACTTCATCTATCACAAACATAAAGAAATATTGATATTAATAATCTGTTTTAGTATACTGGAATCAGTTATATAATTAATGGCTGTGATTCACTGTCTATAAGCATTCTTTTAATTTACACATTATATAGAAATTTTACGCCAATAAACATATTTATTTATACATGTTCCGTGAAAAACAACGCATTAATACTCTTTCTATTCAGGAGAAAAAAAAAGTAAAAACATTATTACTTTTATAATTGGTTAATACAATTAATTTATTGTAAAACACCTTTATGTATTCAACACATTAACCATATACATATATGTAACAGGGCCTTGACTAATGTATAATGGATGTTTATAAATCTACAAAATTAGCTAATTGTATTTAAAACAAAAAGATTTCACATACCTTTTGAAGTAATTTCATATAATAATTAAACAAAATAAAGTTAACATTTACGTAATTAATTTAAAAACTAAATACACTCACGATAAAATATAAAAAAAACGCGTTCAAATGAAAAAAAAGACACGTGATGAAACAAAATCGAAACAACATAACAAAAGTGAACTTCGTTAGTGAGCAATTAGAACCCATACTGCAACTGAGCAGTAGTGTTGGGTGTATTCGTTTACTTCCGCGTACGATCGGTCATTTTCGAGTTGTTTGTTACTTGCTATACACCACTGTAAGCTTATACACGTTCTTAACAAAATGTAATTACTTCATCAACTATCACACACATTACATCAAATCTTCATTGAAAAATTATACTTTCTGAACTTCTATTTTATATATATATATATATTTTATTTTTATATATATATATATAAAATAGAAGTATATATATATATATATATATATATATATATATATATATATATCCATAAGTAGAACCTTTTATTGCATACAAAAAAAGTGTATCTTTATATCAACATATTTTATTTATATATATATATATATATACTTTTTCTCAAAAGAAAAATATACGATTCTCTGATGTCATTGTCCTTTCACTTTTATCTAGAAGGTTCCGAGTTCGAAAAGTAACTCCATCACAGTTTTTCTTTTTTTTTTTAATTTTGGTTAAACAACAATATTAGATTGAATCCTGCTGAATGTAATACGGTATGAAAACTTTGTAAAAAATTGATAAATGCCAAATCTAATCTGTATTCGAACCCGGAACCTTTTGGATGAATGACAGAGGTAGTAAGTACTACGCTGGTATAGAACTTAACAAATTTCTACTATATTTATCTTAGTTTTAGGGAATGTACAGATATAAAAAGAGTATTGTATTTAAAACAAATAACTATGTTTTTTCGAATAATTTATATAGTGCGAGTACGTAGAATGCAAATAGCTGGAATAATAAAAATAAACGTACTGCAGTACAATTAATTTTAAAAGACAACTCTTAGAATTATTTTAGTTAAAATTTATATTCAAGATTCTGAATATTAAAATCTTTTTAAAATTCCTGAATTAATTTTAAAAAAACTGATAAATAAGCAATCCATTTGCCTGACATTTTTACAACTTCAGTTTTAAAAATGTTTTACTATATAAGTAATGGATGTGACCCTTTTCCTGTTTATAAGCATTCTTTTAATACATTTATTTAAATATTATACCAACTTAAAATCTCGATTTCGTTATTTTTTTTTGTTTCCGGAGACAAATTTTAAATAAAAGTGGGACAAACTTTTTAAAATTTTTCAGAATGGTCTCTGTAAAAAATTTCACCAAAATATATCTCTCGAAATAGAGCTCATCTGAAAGAGAGTTCATCTGTTAAAGGAAACTTACGGATTTTCTCTGAAAATTTAACAGTCTGTAAAACAATTATTGCCATATAATTTTTTTTTTTTTAAATTTACATTCACTAGTAATAGAAATATTAAGAAAAATAGACGCACTAACCGCGAGCGCATACGCACACATTTACAAAATGACAACATAACACAGAAATAAATTTTTGTGAATTTCCGGATACTGCAGATCACAAAATATAAACCAAATACAAAAACAGGGAGGAAAATTTTGAGATATAAAAATACTTTTCAATATTTTTTTTTTTTTTTGCCTACAGTCATTTGACTGGTTTGATGCAGCTCTCCAAGATTCCCTATCTAGTGCTAGTCGTTTCATTTCAGAGTACCCTCTACATCCTACATTCCTAACAATTTGTTTCACATATTCCAAACGTGGCCTGCCTAGACAATATTTCCCTTCTACCTGTCCTTCCAATATTAAAGCGACTTTTCCAGGATGCCTTAGTATGTGGCCTATAAGTCTGTCTCTTCTTTTAACTATATTTTCCAAATGCTTCTTTCTTCATCAATTTGCCGCAACACCTCTTCATTTGTCACTTTATCCAGCCATCTGATTTAAACATTCTCCTATAGCACCGCATTTCAAAAGCTTCTAATCTTTTCTTCTCAGATACTCCGATCGTCCAAGTTTCACTTCTATATAAAGCTACGCTCCAAACATATACTTTCAAAAATCTTTTCCTGATATTTAAATTAATTTTTGATGTAAACAAGTTATATTTCTTACTGAAGGCTCGTTTCGCTTGTGCTATTCGGTATTTTATATCGCTCCTGCTTCGTCCATCTTTAGTAATTCTACTTCCCAAATAACAAAATTCTTCTACCTCCATAATCTTTTCTCCACCTATTTTCACATTCAGCGGTCCATCTTTGTTATTTCTACTACATTTCATTACTTTTGTTTTGTTCTTGTTTATTTTCACGCGATAGTTCTTGCGTAGGACTTCATCTATGCCGTTCATTGTTTCTTCTAAATCCTTTTTACTTTCGGTTAGAATTACTATATCATCAGCAAATCGTAGCATCTTTATCTTTTCACCTTGTACTGTTACTTCGAATCTAAATTGTTCTTTAACATCATTAACTGCTAGTTCCATGTAAAGATTAAAAAGTAACGGAGATAGGGAACATCCTTGTCGGACTCCCTTTTGTTATTACGGCTTCTTTCTTATATTCTTCAATTGTTACTGTTGCTGTTTGGTTCCTGTACATGTTAGCAATTGTTCTTCTATCTCTGTATTTGAACCCTAATTTTTTTAAAAAATGCTGAAACATTTTATTCCAGTCTACGTTATCGAATGCCTTTTCTAGGTCTATAAACGCCAAGTTTTCAATAACATATTATTACATATAAAACATTCCACAAAATTACATTTATATAATGAAAAAAAAAAATGTTTTTCTGTTATTTATTTTAACGACAAAATAAATATCTATTTTAACAAATATACACTTAAACTGGAAATGCTTTCTCTCTTGTCATTAAGATAGTTATTAATATTATTTTGAAAAGTAAAATAAATTGTCAATTGAATATGATTTCATTAAATTTTATTGAAAAAAAATCTCATGTGTACATGTACGCCCTCAGAAGTTATACTTCTTTTGCGTGAATAAAAAAATAATTTTTTTTTTCGCATTCTAACAAATTTGAACCGAGTCCAACGATCGATAAACGACATTAAATACCATGAATATACGTTTAAATAAATAACTTTTAAATTAAATAAAATATTTTTTACAGTATATTTAAAATATATTTATATTTATATATATAAATATAGAATTTTATAATTTTTTATATTATATTTATATTTTAAATATGTTTTGTATATTTTATTCATTTTAAAAAGTATTAAGCATTCTTTGTCAGATAAAACAAGTTCATCGAATATATTTCGATTAGTTAAGTTTCATTAATTCTTCGGATGACGATTGAATAGACATTAGGATTATGATATTAAAAATACGATACAAACAGTTTTATTTTATAATAGTGTATTTCATCATTCATTTTGTTTTTGGTAAAATTTAAAATTATTTATGCAAAATCAAGAATTTTTTCTGATGTGTGTTATTTTCTGTGTCATTAAAAAATATAATTTTCCTCATATAAAATAATACTTACATAAATGCAACCTCAAATCTAAATATACGCTGCAATATAAATAAATTTTTATTAATAACAATTTTCACAGTTTAAAATATTCGTCTTCAGAAATCCGTGTTTATAGAAATATATTTATTACGACTCAATATGTTTACAACTCGTTAATTGCATTGAACGAATGACTGAATTAGACACTACACATATGTGCGTGCAAACTGATCAACTTGGGCCTGCCCAAATCTTCATGGTGTGTCATATTGGCGCGCTCAACTTCCGTAACTTGCTAAAAATACAGTCTGATCAGTTTCTCCTAACGCGCCAAAAGAAGTATAACTACAAGAATTTGTTCGTTTAACACCAATATGAAGAAATTACAAATTTGTTTTTTTGGAGAAAAAAACATTGCCGTAGAGACTCGTATTATTAATACATAGACTTGTAATTATTAAATTAAAAAAAAAAAAACAATTATAAAACATACATATATATACATATATAATACATATATATTTAACCAAGAAATATATAATTTATAATTTTTGGAAAAATATAGTTAAAAGAAGAGATAGACTTATAAGCCACATATTAAAGCATCCTGGAATAGTCGCTTTAATATTAGAGGGTCAGGTAGAAGGAAAAAATTGTGCAGGTAGGCAACGTTTGGAAAATGTAAAACAAACTGTTAGGGATGTAGGATGTAAGAGGGTATACCGAAATGAAACGACTAGCACTAGATAAGGAATCTTGGAGAGCTGCATCAAACCAGTCAAATGACTGAAGACAAAAAATAAATATATATATATGTATTATATGTGGGCTTTAAAAATTAAATAATGGGCTCATAAATCAAACTGTACAACGTTTACGATGTGTTATCATAATTACCCAAATTACAGTTTAAAAAGTATTGAAGTAATTATTGTCATATAAAACAAAGTTGATGGAATATATTTTGATTAGTTTTACGACTGACATTAAATAAAAAAATGAAATTATAATATACAATTAAACATAGATAAAATTATCTTGGTTACTGAGGTAAAAACATTTCTGAAAGAGAAGGCAATTATTTAACTAAAATCGATTTCGGATATGTATGAATCGATTTTAACCGTAAAGTAAACCAATAAAAATGGAATAAAACCATATGTACCTTGCCTATAGTACGAGTAATTTCATAAATTTTTTTTTTTTTTTTTTAAATATATATATATTAAATTAAATACTTTTTATAAAAATCGATATAATTGTTAATTATAACCAATAGATAAATTTACTATTGAAAAAACAATTGTTAGAAAAGTCAGTATAAAAACAAACTTAAACTATAAATTACTTAGCATTTAATCTTTTAGATAGCACCAAGATAATAAAGTAAAAAGACTATATTTTCTTGACCTCTACAACAGCCAAAATAAATTTCCAGTAAGGCGTTAAAACAGCACCTAGGTTGTTTCCAATAAAACACAGACTACTGTTCCAAATAAAATAATCACTTGTATAAAAGAATAAGATTTCTGATCAATACCAGTGTTAAGAAGGCTGATAATATTTCAAAACTATTAATTAGATTTAAAATATTATTGTAAAACTTAAACCAATAAGAAACTTTGAAATGAATTACTAATTAATTAAAATTCATTAGCCTAAAAGTTTCCGATAGAAATTTAGTCTGTTTCACACTAATAAATCGATCGGATGGATGTGGCTTTTAGATAAGGTTTGTGTTAAATAGTTAATAACTAACTAAAGTGGTTCTTTTGTATAAAACCCTTAACTAAATCCCATTTAAAGGAACGTATCTTGAAAAGTTACACTGGTCGGTCATTGCATAAAATTGCCTAGCGTAAAATAATCCCTTCAACCAAACATTAAGATTTTATTTTTATTACATCATAACATTTTATATCACAATTCATTACACTCGACATATATACGAGTAGTATATAAACTTGTACTTGGAATGTGTTATAAAATGTATTATAGTATAAAAAATGTCATTCCTGACGAGGATTCGAACAAAATAGCATCTCGATTAAAAGTTGAGAACGACACCCGCATTCCCCAACGGATTTCGGGGAAGTTACAGACTAACCGATTTATATCTGATATATAAAACCGAAAGTTTTCTTTTTTTTATTTATCCACCGTGAGACCACCATTAGTTCTTGCTTCACAGGATGAGATGAATATAATTTGTAGCGTGTATGAAAATGCCATGCCTGACCGGGATTCGAATCCGGGACCTCCGGATGAAAGGCCGAGACGCTACCACTCGCGCCATGGAGGCCAGC
Organism: Lycorma delicatula; assembly: GCF_047948215.1. Classification (NCBI taxonomy): domain Eukaryota; kingdom Metazoa; phylum Arthropoda; class Insecta; order Hemiptera; family Fulgoridae; genus Lycorma; species Lycorma delicatula. The sequence goes on along the minus strand of NC_134461.1, from coordinate 137,474,142 downwards.
TGGTCTACGGGTTTGTTTGTTTGCAACATCACTATGCGAGCACCAAGCAACCGATCGCTTTCAAATTTTCAAGATACATTCGTCTTATCCCAGGGAATGTTTTAAGCCATAGACCCAGGCCCTACCTCCTTGAGAGAAAACTTATCAATTAAAGAAAAAAAATTAATCTTTTTATTTCACTTTTGTATTTCTGTTATGGCAAGAAATAGGTTATAAAGTTTTCCTCGTCAAAGATTTGTTTAATTTAGTTACCATAATTACCTTTATTCTGTCTTTTGTAATTTAATTCCTTTTTTAGGTTTCTATAAAGCTTGAATAATTTAATTTTTATTTATCTGAATTATTCCCATAACCATGAGGGGAACGAACATTCCGGGTGTCCAGGGGTGGAGCCCACTAGCTAGATGGTAATAGCGAGCGAAGCGAACTGTTCGGCAATGGGACTTCCCAGGAAATGGAGAAGAATTTTATACTCTGAAGAGATTCAAAGAAGACAGAAAAAGTATGAATGAAGAAGAAGGGAGAATAACAGAGAAATTTCATACTTTTTGGTGTAAATAAAATTAATGATTTATGGTAGAAAAATTAATAACAAAGGCGTTAGTAAATTTTTGAAAGACTTCTACATAAAATATTCCTATGATACTACTTAAACTTATCATGTTATGTAGTTATTACCAATTTATTACTAAGAATATTACAGGAAAGTATATATGTAGCCGGTCGGGACTCTTTTTTACTTCCTTGTACGAAGTAAAAGAAGTATTGTAATCGCGAAAATTTTTGGTTTTCAGATTTCAATGGAAATATCCATTTTGACTATTTTCGGCGTGACGTCTGTGCGTATGTATGTATCTCGTATAACTCAAAAACAATTAGTCGTAAAATGATGAAATTTTGAATTTAGGACTATTATAACAGCTAGTTTGCATCTCCCCTTTAAATTGCAATCGACTTGATTAAAAATGTCCAAAAAACCCAAAATTCAATTTTTTTTGATTTTGGACTTTTTCACAGCCATTAAACTTCTTATCACGTAACACCTCATTGAATGAACCAAACAAATGGAAATCCAATGGTGCCGATTCAAGACTGTATGACTGGTGTGGTAGTACTTCCCGATGCAATTTATTTATGGTTTTTTGTATCTGAGCCGTGTGAGGCCGACGTTATCGTGAAGCAGAATGATGCCTTTGCGCTGAGTTTTTAGTTGCGCTTTAGTTTTTCAGCTGTTGGTTTCACTTCATTGATAATCATATTAGAGCAGTATATGCGTATATACTGTTTATTGTTCACTGATTTTTTTTAGAAAATCGAAAAAACTGGACCTTTAAGTCCCAAAAGATTGTCATCATGATTTTACCTGCTGCCGGGTCGGGGTTTGGAATGTTTCAATGCATAGAGTGGAATTTCTTCCACTCTATGCATTGTTTTTTTTACTAAAAAATTAAAATTGTTTTTTAAAAATTATTGGAAAAATTAATTACTTTGGTTACTTTGTTTTTTCATATAACTGGGAACCAATACTCTACTGCACAAATGTAAGATTAAAAAAAAATCCGACAAAATGTATCCACGTATTCTTTACGACTAGGAGAGAAGACTGCCCTCCAATATACTTGGATAACGTTAAAATTCCTTTTACAATTAGAGAAACCTTGGTCTTACACCTAGATCGACGTAAGATGTGGAGAAATTATGTATTGGAAAAGAAATTCAAGAGTATATATTGGTTAATGGAGAGGGGTTCCCACTTGTCTCTCTCTAACAAAATCCTTCTATATAAAACCTTTTTAAAACTAATATAGATGTATGAGATTCAGCTCTGGGGGACGACTAGTGATAGCAATATTGAAGTCATCCAAAGGTCACAGAACAAGATATTCAGGATAATGACCCAACCTTGGTTCGTCAGGAATTCTGTAATAAATGAATACCTGGGTATTCCGTAGGTTCCAGATGATGATATTGTCCATTTCAGTTTTAAATGCATGGTTTCGCTAAATAGACATATAATAGGCCTTGCTTTGAACTTAGTATACAACGGTGACGACATTGGACAATTGAAAAGGTTCCAAGTGCTGGACCTTAGTTACGGTCGTTGAACATTCTATATTTTCATGTTTTTTTTTTTATTCCGGTATTAATTTTCGTTAATATTTTTTATTATTTCTATTTAATGTTATTTTAAAATTATTACTGTTTTTATTCGTTTGTTTATCTACCTCTTTTTATCTTCTATTTGATAAAAAAAAAACATCGCGTGCGAACTGAACGTCTTAGAAACATGTAGTCCAATCCACCGGGTTGGTCTAGTGATGAACGCGTCTTCCTAAATCAGCTGATTTGGAAAGGAGAGAGTTCCAGCGTTCAAGTCCTAGTAAAGTCAGTTATTTTTACACGGATTTGAATACTTGATCGTGGATACCGGTGTTCTTTGGTGGTTGGGTTTCAATTAACTACACATCTCAGGAATGGTTGAACTGAGACTGTACAAGACTACACTTAAATTACACTCATACTTATCTTCCTCATTCAACCTCTGAAGTAATACCTGAACGGTAATTCCCAGAGGCTAAACAGGAAAAAAGAAAGAAAGAAGATACATGTGGTCCACAGATTAGTTTAGAAACCACCGATGGTAATGCTTTTGACATAATGAGTATTTATTGAATATTATTTGTTACTATAATTTTGTTTTTAACATGGAAGTTTACTGTTATAATCTTACACTGTTTGTTTTCGTGGGAGTTCATGAGAGGGGAACGCCCTCTCTCATGTGATATTTTAACATATTATTTACTTATTGTTTCGTTAGGAGAAACCGATTGTAAATTTTAGTTCTATAGAAAAAAAATACATATATATAGAAGTGGTTAATTATTTACTCTTGACTCTTAAATGTACTAATTTTTTTCCTGTATAAATTCCTTAGAAAAACGTAAAGTATATCGGTGTGAATACGGTACGGACTTTATACTTATAGTATGTGTAAAATTCAAAACATGACCACGGTTAAAATCTGTGATAGTAATTTATTTATTTAATTTTTTTAATATTCAACGCACTAAAAATAAAACAATCAAAACAAAGTTGTTAATGTTGTATATTTAATAGCAGTTTAACGTCGGTGAATTTTTCTAAGTGATGATATGCTGGATAAATAAATATTATAAGTTATTACATTTTAACCTTGAATATACCAATGTTGTTCGTATTCTACAACATTTTTTTTTAAGATCATATCGGCTAAACAACATATGAATCCAATTAAAAATTGCGGCCATTAATATTGTGGACATTCTAATACCTATGTAACAGTAATTTAATTTGTCGTTCATTCTTACTATGATTATATTTTCTTCTATAAATACTCTATAATAACGTTAAATCACTTTTATTACCATAGTAGCTATTATTAAAAAAAGATGCATATACAAGAAGGGTTTAGATATCTTTTATATCTGATTAAACATTCTGTATTGTAAACCCTTGAAACGTTTGATAGTAAACAATAACAGTAAGTACACAGGAAATAATATGAATAAAAATTGTTATCAACTCAAGATGGTCACCCTTGAAATATCAGAAACTATTAAGTTTTATGAGAAACTTTAAACGGGAAATTTTCTCTATATTTTTCCTTACATTAAAATTACAGTAATAACATTTTTTAAATCTTTGCCCTTTTTCCAATACGGCAGCCAACTTCATTATTACAAACGGAAACATAATGTTTTCATTGAATTCTGTGTAGAAAATTATTATTTTAAGACATCTTTATTTTTAAGTATTTCTCTCTAAACATAGCCGTTACTGAACTATAGGCTGACAATTGTAAATTTACAAAAACAATAAATACCGATTTAATGCTAAATAAATTCAGCTATTTTTATGTTTGCATTTTGGAAAAGTGCTGTACAACATCCATCACAACACATTCACCAATTTTTTGTGGTGTCCGTATCAGCATTTTATATTAGTTAATATATTAATTTTGTTTCACGATTTCAATTAGTTATGAGGTACAAGTGAGAACGTGTCGTATCCGTAACCATGGACACAACGGTTCGAATCCAACTTCACATATATATACATTTTTTAATATTTTAAATTTAAATATACTGATGTATTAATAATTAATTATTAACCTGTAATTTTTTTTGAATTAAAATGGAAAGTACATAAAATTTTATTTCACTAATAACTTCTGATATTTTTTGTATGTTTGTTTCAATCAGAGGTTAATAATTATTAATAAATCAATACATTTAAATTAAGAAAAATAAGTTAAAAAAGAGTACAATATATGAAGTCGGATTCGAACCGTTATACCTATACTGCATAGAATTCATTAATTAAATTCTCGTTTGGCTGTAACTCTGGAACCAATGAAAATAAGTATCACTTATGATATATCAATGAAAAGCTCTCAATGCTTTTACTGCAGTTTAAAAAAAAACATTGCTTTCCGGGCTTTTTTGGAATTTTTTGGCCTAGTCGATTGGCAGGTGCGCAACTAGATGTTACAATATTCCTAAAACCAAAATTTCAACATCCTACGGCTAATCGTTTTTCAGTTAAGCGAGATACATGCGTGCGTACGTACGTACGTACAGACGTCATGCTCAAATTAGTCAAAATAGGTATTTCCGTTGAAATCTGAAAACCGAAATTTTTAGCGATTACAATACTTCCTTTACTTCATACAAGTAAGTAAAAACATAAAATAAAAAAATAAAATTGACTGTGGCGGGAAATGCAAATAACCATGTACCGCCGACGAAGCCGCGACGGGAATGCTAGTAAATATATATTCAAAGATTTTTACAATCACAGAACTTTTAATAAATCAATATATTTAAATTTTAAAAAAAAGTTAAATAAAATATATGTACGTAAATTCGGATTCGGATGTGTGCATGGTCACTGATCCGACACGTTCTCACTTATACTACATATCAACCTGAGGGACAAAAAACAGAATTAATATATAAACTAATATAAAATGCCGATACGGTCACCACAAAATAATGTGATGTCCAACACAATGTGATTTTGTAACTTTCTACTTTATTAAAGAATTGGAGGATCGCATCTAACTTTCAAATGAAATAAGTTTAAATTATGCGCAGTAAAAATGTGTATATGTAATTTAATCGGCGTACAAGGAAGTCATGTGGTGTCCACATTAAATGTTTTAGTAAAATAACTGGAAGCAGGTGTAGCCAATCGTATTGCACATACAATAACAGTGGCAGTGGCTGTGTTAGTTGAGCCGCCTCGGCGTACACCGTCGCAACTGTTAAAAGATAAAACACCGAGAGGTTTTTAAATATCTATCTAAAGAGTGTATACAAGCCCAAATCTATTAAAAATATCGTTTAGTATAGTAAATAAATTAAGCTTAAAGCTTAGATTATTTACTTAAAATAATGTTAAATTGCATTAGAAAAATAAGAGAGACGAACATCAAAGAAATTAATTGATTAAAAAAGACCTATTTTTATATTATTGTGAAATATTTATTCGTTTTAATTACTTTGTTAAGTACTAATCATGAGATGACTTATTCATAGATTAATTAAAACGATTTGATATCATTTAATATGCAAGCAATTAATCGGTATCATATAGGATATTAATTTACGATGGAGGTATTATTAATTTAAACGTAACAGGAATGCAAAGGGCCATGAGTAGCTTATACACAATGTGGAATATTAAACAATTAATATATTAGCTACAATTGATAAATGAATAACGATTGTTATTATTTTTATTATCATCATAAAATTATCTATATTATTATATAATGAGGAAGAGGGTTTTTGTTTGTTCGGGATCAGCAAAAAACTACTTGATCAATCGAAACCAAATTTTAACCCATGTTTCTTGGCGTAACTAGAGAATTTTTTAGATATATTTTATCACGAAAAAAATATATATATGTAGTATTGGAGATTTACCGGTTGAAGCACAAACTTTAAAGAATTGAATTAATGAAATGCGAGTCTCTATCACTGTGAGGGTAGGTTTGAACTGAATGATGCGAATCAATTCAGCGAAGCGAGCTTTGTGGCTGTGGGGTAGGCTCGGCTCCTTGGCCTCGGGAGGCCCCGAGGAGCCCTGAGTTGACTTCGGGGTTCGTCTGGGTTGACCTAAGCACCGAAGGTCGAGGATCTAGCTCGATGGGTCAGCTAGTAGGTTATAATTTAAAAAGCAGAAGTTATAACGTTTGTTATAAAATTCCATTCGAAAAAAGTCAATGTGCCTTAAAATCTTATTTTCATAAATATAATAATAAGAAAGCTAATAAAAATTATTTTAAAATCAGCGCTATATCTTGAACAACGAGTTTGAAGCTTAACAAATCGCTTTACAATAACAATAATAATACTTGTTTTTAAAAATCACATATTTTAAGAAATTTCATTTTATTACTATAATTTCTCTCAAAACGATACAATAAAGAAAATTGCTATTCCTTACCACTGTTTAATGTAACTTTATTTTAAAACTACATCAAATGCTCAAAACAATCTAAACGTATGCCCATTTAATTATAAACTAATTTATGTTTGATCAGTTCTCTCCAAATCTGAGTATTTTTAAAAATTTATCTGAGCATAAAAAAACGACCCCTGCACTTAGATAACAATATTCTTATATTTATTTCTGTGTTTTACGAAAGTATTAAAAATTGACAGGAGGAAATGTCCGAAACAAGAATAAATCTAAAATAATAGTAAAATTCTTTTATAATTTCATGAAAATTATACTTTTTTTAAGAAAAAATATTCAATTAATTGAGAAAAAAATTATCAGGTTGGAAATATTTTTCAAAGGTTTAGTTAAATATCATAATACAAATAACAGTTTCCTATGTTTTTTCAAATTAGTTGATTTGAAATAATTTTATGTCTGATTGATATGAATTTGATTGACCACAATCTTTCAGAATATTAGGCCAGCATAAAGAAAATTTGATAAAGCAACTTTTTTATCGAATAGAATTAAAGAAGATACCAAATGATCAGCAGTATTCTTATTGAAGAAGGATTAATGGAAACAAAATTTAAAAATTTATTAATGATGAAATGGATTAAATTTTAAGCTTTCCGTAAATACTAGGAAAGTTCTAAAGAACGTTTTTATATTGTCTTAAAATTTAAATGTAACTGCGTTAATATTTTATGTTAGCCCTAATATAAAATTATATCTTTTTTTATATTATCCATCTGACAAATAAAGTAATCGACTTATGCTCTATCCGATTCATTTATAAAATTATAAATCATTTCTATAAATAATTATAATAATAATAGATAAATAATAATTCATTTTCTATAAATTCATTTATAAAATTTCTTTTGAATAAGAAAATAACCTGACATTTGTTTGTCATTTTGCCGCATTCGTTTAGTTCATACTTTTAATGTGTCGGCTACATTTCAGTACATATATTTTTTGTCATCTTTGTCCTTGAGCATAAGACAATGTCAAACTGCAGCTGCTCTTTCTTTTTTGTCTACTAAACGAAAAGTTGTTTTTTATATCACATTTCGTCTATCGATGCCTCACTGTACTCATCTTTTGTTAATTTTAGACTTTAATAAAACACATGCGTTAATATATTGTATCTTTGAAGTGTATCACTAACCGACACAAGCATGCACGTACGTACATATATTCTGTTAAACAAGTATACATACATAAAGAAAGAGTGAGAGGGAGAGTTTAGTGCTTCAACCGGCAAATCTCCACTACTACATCTATATATATATATATATATATATATAGCCTGTGACACTCGTGGTAACGTAAGGATTCCAACACAGGTCATACATCTAAATCGGTTAGCCGTTTAGCTGCTATGGTGGAAAAAACATACATATATACACCCTAAATATATTACACTCCTTTTGGACAGTCATGTAAAAAGAAAGAATAAGAGAATTCCCTCCATTTTATTATTCTCCTGTAACATCAGATTTCTAAAACTTTTCTTTCTTTGATTTTCCTATTATCTAAATTATATTGACATAAAAAACTTTACTCCATACAAATATTTCTTTATAGAAATATTTGTATTTGTAATTCCTATGTCTATATCTATCATGGTCATCTGCCGTATTTAATAAAAAAAAATTTAGTTCTCTGAAATCTTGTGTTTTCTGTGACAGGCTGAAAATTTTCCGAACAACCCTCTTAATTACAAACAATTTGCCATCCAACCTGTCATGAGGATATTCCATATAATTTAAATTATTTGATAACAAAAAACTTTATTTAGCTAATATATTTAAATTACATTGTACTAACAAAAAAATGATACTTCTTTTTAGTTTATTCAACAGAAAACATTTTGTGTAAATCTTGTTAACAAAAGTATCAAGGCTGGCTGAAGGTAAGCATAAAAATCTACTGAGCCATAATATTTGCTTTATATGAATTTTAATGTAATATTAAATAAAATATATATATATATATATATATATATATATATGTGTGTGTGTGTGTGTATAAAACACACTTAAGTATATACGTATAATCTGTACATCCCGATTCTGACAGTTTATTATTAATTTATTTATAATTCAGAAGCGAATATTCAGTCAAGAAAAAACATGAGAAAATTATTTTAATTTGATTTAAATCTTAACCTCTAGAAATATTTTACTAAAACTTATCCAGAGCATCTAAATTAGAAAAGGAATTCAGTGAAAGATGATGGAAGGACCCCGTTTGAAATTTCAAGAAAATTTTGCATAAAGGCTGTACATCAACGTAATTGCTTTAATTTTCATCATTGGAACATTTTTGGGAAAATGTAGCCTCGGACATTAAATTAAAAAAATATTTTTTACCAAAAGGGGAGAAATTAATTTTTTGTTCTTCTATTCATTTATTAATATTTTATTATTTATTTAATGTATCATAAGAGAATAATGCTGAAAAATTTTATTTTCGTAAAAAGGGGTCGGTCTACTAGTAAATATTTCAAATAAAGAATTAACTGGAAGTTTCTAGTTTCAAATCAGGTAAATTGTTATATTTAATTAAAATATATTGAATATTTAATTTTCGTTAAAACAGATAAGGTCATTTTTTTTACAAATAGTAGAAAAAGCACAAATCAAGATAATAAGCACAAACTAAAACAAATAGAACTAAAATCTTTTTCCCTACTTTTATTTAAGACACAAAGGTTATAAAAAATGCCATCCTTGGAATATAACCCAATAGCCGAACATTATGTTCGCCAATCTCCAAAGGGGAATGAGACCATATCTTATCTTTCATCCGGATTCTAGTCACGATCAGTCATAGCATTTTTACACAATTTTCATTATCATTCACGGACAGCGTTTGTAGGACCTAAGCCTATACTTGAATTAGTAAATAAATATTTTAATCAGCCACTAAAAGTTACATGAAATATAACGTACTAAAGTATGACATATTCAGAGTTTTAGCATTATTGCTTACTCATTACGGTAATGTTTCGATGAATTTATACGGAAAGTATCTTCAAATTTCAATAAAAATCATTAGTTAAAAATTAATTCATACAGGTTCAGAAGTTCTTAAATTGTAAATGTACAACAAAAGAAACAAAAACACAATACAAGGATATTCTGATTTATACATAAAACTTTAGTAGTTAGTGTTTATAATGTTATATAATATGAAGATGATTTGATGAATGCCGAAACAATTGGAAAGATAAAAAGGTTAATTAACAAAAATATAAATCTTAAGATATAAAATTAATAGAATAAAAGATTAATACAAAAAATTAATTATCTTAATAGGTAATATTTATTTTTATTGATACTTTCAGATAAATAATAAATAAATTAAAGAAATATAATTGATTAAGGTTTTATTAAATTTTTCATTTAAAAAATATACAATAAAATAATGTTGCCATATTTTTTTTTTTAAATAAACGGTTTTTGATGATAGTAATTAAAAACGTTTTGGTAGATAAAATATGATTTTCTTCTTTATTTTTGTAAACAATTATTCCACTTTCTAGATTAATGGTGTCCAGTTGAATGATCCGGAAAATGAAAATAAGGTAGAATTCGTGGAGTGTGTAACGTCGATTAACGTTTTAATATATTTTTTGTTCAAAAACGCGTGAAAATAACATTAAAAATAGAAAAAGAATAAAACAGGAAAAAATTGGTCATTTCACAGAAAAATAGTTTTTCAAACGTAAAAATAAAAAAAAAAATAATAAAAAATGAAATTCTCTTTGATTACGTTGCTGTGTATATATGTTCGTATGTTATAAATGATTTTTCTTTTCATTCCACTATAAATTGCCTATTCACGTAGCGGAGCGGTAGCATCTCTTTAATTCTTCCGGAGATGCCAAATTCGAATCCCGGTCATGCATGGCACTTTTTCATACGCTACAAATCTCCATTTTAATATTTCCACGTACGAGCGTATTTGTTGAATTAATTAATCAGTTTAAAATAAATATTTTACTGGATTAAAATTATTGAATAATTATTATTAATGAAAATATAAAGAATTATAAGAATAATAAAAAATGAAGTACACCATTACCTTGTTTCAACTCATTGATCACTGTGTTGCAATGTACGTATATGTATGTATGAAAAATACACAATTACACAGTCAACATAACCTCTATTTTTTTTTTTTTACATTAAATTGAGCATAACTCAAGAACGACTCAACCAATATTCATCAAATTTTCATATGAACAAACACTACAACTTCATACATAAAATTCAGAGAAATTGATACAGTAGTTTTGGAGATTTTAAACCCTTAAAATTATATACATAGGCATATGTATATATATATATATATATATATATATATATATATATATATATATATGCCTCGTATGCCGTAATCCAATTAAAAAATCAGGCTTATTGCAATGCGTCCGGCTATCTGGAATATTACCATTTGTAGAGAAATTATAAATATATATATATATATATATATATATATATATATATATTACCTCCTGGACCACAATCAGGTCCAGGAGGTAATATATTCAAAGGATAAGATGAATGACAATTTTTCTAGAGTGTGAAAATGCCATGCCTGACCGGGATTCGAACCCGGGACCTCCGGATAAAAGGCCGGAGACGCAAGGCCGGAGACGCGCCACGAAGGCCGGCTATAAATATAATCTAACCTAACATAACCTACGCTCGCTAGTCAATGTTAGCGAGCGTAGTAGTAATTGGGTAATCGATCAACTATACAAACTTATAAATTAAATACACAACGTTTTCACTTAGAATTCTCTAAGCTTCCTCAGGTGACAATACACATTCATACACACATCATAAAACTTCTCTTACATAATAAGAAATTTTGTTGTAATAGATCTATACTCTATGTACTTGACTCATCTTATTTTTAGATAATAATATGTATCTTTTTATATAACATGATTGCTATTTCCTGTGTATTGAAACCTTTACAGTGCATATATTTTACTCATAAATTACGAACATTAAACATTATTTTCTTTAAAACTAAATTTGCAATATAAATATGATTTTTTAAATTAAATTAACGTATATGTTTCTTAATCCAGCTATGGCCGTTCTGTTTTTGACAGCTTTTGTATTTTACTTGATGTATAACATTTCTAGAGTGGTCCTTTTATATGTATTTTGTTCTTTGTCTAATATTTTGGTGCGGTTGAATTTGACCGAGTGTTTATGTGTTATTGTATGTTTTGTGAGGACTGTCACTTCCTTTTTTCTATATTTATGGACTTCTATTTTTTTTTTAAGATACTGAAATGTTTGTTTAATGTAAACCGGGTTACAATCTTTACACAGAATTCTGTATACTACGTTAGCTAGTTGATTTTTTCTATCGGCGATTTTAATTTAGAAAACATACTATTCAGATTGTTGTTTGACGGACTATTGCAAAATACTTTTGTAGTAATTTTTTATTTTTTTCTGACAGATCAGCGATATGTGGTAATGCAACATAATTCGCACACTCTTATTTTTATTAGGATGGTTGGCTGTTAATGCTTATGAATTGTATTTTTAAATATTTTATTTAAGATATTTTCCGGATAATTATTATTTATTAATAAATCTTTATTAAAAATTTTGTAATATATTCTGGTCTATATTCGGGGTTTGTAAATTTTATTACTCTGTTGGCAAAATTCTTCACTACTTTTTATTGTGTGATATTTATGGTATTGATAGGAAATTTAGATATCTGCCTGATTGTGTTGGTTTTAATACCATTTTGTCGATATTTTCTTTTCGAAATTGTTAAATCCAAAAAGTTATCTAGGATGAGTAGACCAGTTAATTTCTTAGTATGTAACAGAATTTTGTGTGTTGTGAATATTGTCACCTGAGGAAGCTCAGGTGACAATAGAGCTTCTTTATTGAGAAGCTCTATTGTCATTGTGAGGAAGACTTCTAAGTGAAACGTAGTGTATTTCAAATATAAATTTGTATAGTTGATAGGTTAACCCAAGAGATTTATAAAGGTAATATTTTTAATTAAAATATGTCTGTTATTATATTTAATTGTATCCAATCAAGAGAAAAATGAACTTAAATTACATTTAAGTTAATATTCATTGCAATAATATATATATATATATATATAAACAAATATTTCATTTTCCAATTAGCCGGGCTCGTTTCAATACGTCTGATTTTTCAATTCGCCTACGCCTACGACATATATAAGAAAATTAGATTGTTATATAAAATTGAAACTAAATGATATTTTCTTACTCCTCTTACGTCAAAACGCAATAAAAATTCATTTTCACTTTTCCACTTCCACCATGCGATCGAAAGTAGTTTTCCTCGTAAAGTCGATAAAAACCTTCCGTGAGTTCATTATGTTACCGGATTATTAAGTCATGGAACTCATTAACAACAGTTAACATTAGACAAGGATTTCAAAAATGTTTTATTGGCAATACATTAAATGGAACTGAAGATGGTATTCTGTGGGAGGAAAAGTCAAAAACTAAAAATAAAAACTGATTTTCATATGACAGTAGTGAAGATGATAAAGTAATTCAATGTAAATGTGTTTTGATTGAATTTTTGTGAAGTAGTGAATTTTTTAATGCAATTAAATTAAATGCAATTTAACTTTTAAATTTAATACAATTAAATTTTTTTCATGAAAATATAAAAAAAAAAAATATTTTAAAATTGCAACCATTATTATTTTTTTATAAATATTTCTAACTAAAAAATCTTGTACTCAATTTTACATTTTTTTTATTATGATGCTATTTAGACACAATTTAAGCACCTATTATAATATTATAAAATAGTATAATAAAGCACTAATATAATATTATAATAAAAATTATGTATAGCATTATATAATGATGTATATTAATTTCTTATTGGTAGTAAATTGTATTTGGTTGAAAAAGATTTGTCTTTCCTGAAAATTAAACTCAAAAACTCAACCTATATTCGGGGTAATCGTATATTTGAGCAAATACAATATTTAAAAACCCTATGGGTAAAAAATAAAACAAAAATAAATAAAAAATAAAGGTAATTAGACCAACATTTTAGAGGGAAAAAATGTTTAAAAAAAAATATTTTTAAACGCGAGAAAAAATATATGATGTTATTTTGAATACAATAAAATATTTAACCTAGATAAAATTTACCGTGAAATTTATTTATTTTACTCATTTCTAAACTATATTAATTAAATATTTTAAAATATTTACTTCAGACTAATTACCCCCATCATTAAACAAATGATACTTGATGAAATTTATTGATCACGTCTCAAACTCATAACCTATAGCATGAAAGGCACCACAGACGTATACCGCTACACCACAGAGGTTTTTTTTAGGTATTGCTTCAGAGGTGAGTCTGAAGCAAAATCAATTGTGATTTGAATCACAAATCACAATTGATTTGTGATTTGTAGCGTGTGTGAAAATGCCATGCCTGACCGGGATTCGAACCCGGGATCTCCTGTGAAAGGCCGAGACGCTACCACTCGGGCCACGGAGGCGGGCACACCGTAGAGGTTGGGTTCGGCTTATTGAACACAGTAATGTAAGAAGGCAGTTTTATTATTAAATTTCCAAAAAAGTTAATTCTAGTCTAAATTTATGTAAATTGAATTTAGTTTATATTAATTTTAACGTTTTGTTTTTTCTGTAAAAGGGAAAAATTAAAATTAAACATAATTATATATTTACCGATTTTAAATTAATATCTAGAATTTTTAAACTATTCAATAATTTTTTTAATATTGTTGTGTGTGTGTGTGTGTGTGTGTGTGGGAGTGCGCACGCGAGAATCATAAAAAAGGAATATCGTTTGAACGAAGTATATTTTTATGTAATTTTTTACACTAAGTTAATTAAATGAGAGTAAAATTTTACACACGTTGATTAAAATTTTACCGTCTTTTAGAGATCGCTAAAAAAATTAATTATTTTAGTAAAAGGAAACAGTATACTTTTGAGTAATACCCGAGTGCTTTTTTTTTTTTTTTTGTTTTACAACTTATGAATAAAATTAATTATAATAATTACATTATTTTAGTTTAATTTACTGTTTACAAAATTTAAACCAGAATAACAAAAAAAGTGATACAATTAATTTACGAAAAAAATCAACACCATATTTTTAATTGTTTGAAACTTCAATTTTATTGGTTTATTATAAGAAATCGTTTACAGATTTTTACTTAACACATAATATTCTGATCACTTTTTAAATAATGATTTCACGTGTACGAGATTAATTATAAGGTTTTTAACAATTAATTAATTAATTAATAAAAATTCTGTTGACATAAAAATAACAGTAAATCAGATTGAAAGTTTATTAGTAAATTAAAAATGAAAATTAATTTTTACTAATGTGACGTAAATATGGTTGTCACAAATTGATTAGTTTTAATATTAGGTTTATCATTTTGAACGTGATTTCTTTGTAACAAGAACTGACTAACGCAAACACTCTCGAGAGTTCATCCTACTTAAGATTTCAAGTGCTGATCTTAAGAAAGGTCGATCAAGATAAAGGGGTTTGAGTACCAGGAAAGTTGTAGTAGGCTTACTATTGACCACTGTCCAGAGCTTTATACTAAACAATGCGCCCTTCAGCTTTGTTTGTAGAACAACAAATTTATTTTTAAAGATTACTTATTATAAATTATCAAAAATTTTATTTTTTTTTAAATTTAAATTTTAAATGCGAATGAGGTCAAATTAGTCTTTTAATTTTTATATAAATAACATTAACAGATATCTAAATACTACAATTACTTGGGTTATAGTTATAAATTTATAATTTTTATAAAAAAAAAAAAAAATTGATTACTAAAAAAAAAATTAATTAATTCTTAATTTTAACGTGATTTATTAGGAAAACTGGTCAATTAATGCTTTGTAATGTACTTTTTGTAATGCCAAAAAGTAACAAAATTACATAATTTATGTGTACAGAATTTCTTATCAAACAATTATAAAAATAATAATTATTTTTAATCACCTCCATAAATTCTAAAATACTTGGCGTGAGTATATTATTACAAAATAGTCCATTTTCTATAAATAAAACTTATTCCGACTTAAGTTTCACAATTTTTTTTTTTAAATGAAACCTACTTTTAAAATAAATTTTGTAATGAATATATTAAAACACCAATTAATCACAATGGAAATTGTAAGCCAAAACTGTAAGCCCTATTAGATATGAACTTTTTTTTTGTATATAATGCAGAATGTTATGTTCATTATTTAATTAAAAATTTCCTACATAAGATTTTACTTTTGGTTTTGTAATGAGGTGAAGTTTAAGGTATGATTAAAAAATACAAAAACTAGATTTTGAAGTTTATTTTACATAAGTTTTGAATTTAATATGACTATAAAAAAGTATTGATGGGAATTGGATTCTATTTTTACTTACTTTTACAAAATAAAATAAGTATTGTGATCGCAAAAAATTTCAGTTTCAGATTTCTACGGAAATATCCATTTTGACCATCCCTGAATCCATTTTGACAAGTTTAGGGCGTGACTACTCTACGTACGTATGTAACTCGCATAACTCAAAAATGATTAGTCGTAGGTTGTTGAAATTTTGAATTTAGGACTGTTGTAACATCTACTTATGTACCTCCCCTTTTGATTGCAATCGACTGGACCAAAAGTCTCCAAAAAAGCCCCCCCAAAAATAAATTAAATTTTTGGCTTCTTAACTGCAATAATAAGCCCTAATTGAGAGCTTTCTAACGATACATCATAAGTATACTTATTTTCATTGGTTCCAGAGTTATAGCCAAATGAAATTTTAATTAATGAAATATTTAGGTCTTACAAAGGGAAGATACTCGTACATCGGTTTGAATCCAACTTCATATACAATTTTTTTTTTTTTTTTAACTTTTTTTTAATTTAAATATATTGATTTATTAATAATAATTATTAATCTCAACTTGTTAAAAAAAAACTTTTACAATAAATAATAATTCAATAATAATAATAAAAACCGGAAGTTATTATTGAAATAAAATTTTATGTACTTTTCATTTTAATTCAAAAATGTTTACAGAGGTTAACAATTATTAATAAATCAATATATTTAAATTTAAAAAAAACTTAAAAAATATATATGTATATGAAGTCGGATTCGAACCGATGTATCCGTGGTTTCGGATCCGAAACTTTCTCACTTAGACCGCATCTACTTGAACGACGTGAAACAAACTTAATATATAAACTAACTAGCAGACCCGGCAATGCTTCGCTATTGCTATATATATATATATATATATATATATATATATATATATATATATATAGAGAGAGAGAGAGAGAGAGAGAGAGAGAGAGGGAGTGAGTGGGAGAGAGTTTAAATGAACACAATTGAAAATTTGAGAAAAAATTAAAAAGTGAACTTCACAAATTTTACCTTTCACTTATTCTCCTTCCCCTTTTCCCTTCCCCTTTTCCCTTTCCAACTTCTCCCTTTCACCCTTCTCCGTTAAGCATCTCCCAGTTTCCTTTTTACCCTTTCCTGTTTTCCATTCTGCCCGCGCGTAAATCGGTGCATTAGTTTTTTAGTCTTTAGCGGACACACATACGAAAATTCCTATTATATATATATATATATAGAGAGAGAGAGAGAGAGAGATAGAGAGTGAGAGAGAATAAAAAAGTCTGTTTATATATTTGTTTGTTTGTTTCGTAATAATCTCAACACCGGCCCCACCTAGCGGGTATATTTTCTGCAAAAATATTTCTTTTCACGTAACTATTTTTCATATTCTGAATATGAACCAAATAGGTCCGTAAATATAATTTTTCTAAATATCTCAACCCCAGCGCTATCTAGCGGGTTTAATTTTTTCAGAGATAATTCTTTCCATGTAAGTAACATGTATTCTGAATCAAATCAAGGTAAATCAGACCATAAATACATTTTTTCGAAATATCTCGACGCCAGCGCCACCTAGCAAGTCCAAACTAATTCAGAAACCTTCCCTGGCATGCGAACCACCATTCCCCAAAGTTTCATCACTATCGGATGAACGGTTTAGGAAGACAAACGACGACTGTTTAGGAAGACATAAGAGACATACAGACAGACATTCATTTTTATATATATAGATATAAAATGCTGATACGGACACCACAAAAAAATGTGATGCAATGTGGTGTCCACCACAATGTAATTGTGTAAGTTTCCTCTTTATTAAAGAAATGGAGAATCGTATCCCACTTTGAAATGAAATAAGTTTAAATTAACTACAGCAAAAATGTGTATATGTGATTAAATAGGAATAGTAGGAAGTCATGTAGTGTCCACATCAGATTTTTAGAAAAAAAAGGAATAACTCATACAGATCATAACATAAAATCACTTAATTTTTTTATTATTAACCTACAATTATGCATTATTTTAAACCTTGATAATAAGTTACCCATGCATTTTAATAAAATAATTTTCTTTTTGAATTAAAGTATTTTTTTACACGAGTACCCAGAAAAAGTGGAATGTATTTAGGATGTATGTATGTTTGTTCCACCGTAGCAACTCAACAGCTGAACCGATTTAGATGTATGACCTTGCGTTGGAATTCTTACGTTACCGGAAGTGTCAGGCTCTATTAATTACTTTTTTTTATAAATTTCAAAAATGTGAAATAAAAATTTAACACAAAATTGTCATCTGCACACTCTTTAATTATCCTATATTAAAGAACAATATTTGTCATCAATGTTTTTTTTCGCAGTCATGTTTTTGAATTTGTAATATTTATCTCTTGTTAACTTTTATTATTTCTTTAACGAATTTATAAAAAATAAGCTGTGAGAATTTATAATTTTAGATCTGACCAGTATTCGAACCCGGGACTTTCAAATAAAAGTCAAACATTCTACTTTCCGCTATTGAGGTTGGTGCTTTGGGGCTTAGATGTTTTATTACTTTTATAAAAAACTAACCACCGAGTGAGTAAAAAAGGGTGTGGGACATTTTGATTTCCCTTTCCATTTCCAAGCATGTCAATGCGAACACATTTCTGTCATGGCACCAGTATGTTCATGATTGGCTTACTTAATTTGTATATTGTAGTTCAAGCCAGTTCTATCCTTATGTGACCAGGGAAGCTCTACAATGAACGAGTGCGGTATTTAACTGCAACTCGCGTGAAAATTTATTGCAGTTCGATTCCGGAGGTAATGCTCTCGGCCAGGAGCTAACCGATAATCAACCATTTCAGCTGTTTCAGTTTAGAGATATATTCTCATTCTTTAAGCAGAATTTAGTAATAAGAATTTTTAAGATTCTTAAAATTTTTTAAATTTTAATTTTTACCAGTCCTCTAATGTATAAATCTACAACATTTTTAAAATCTATTATGAACGTTTTGCGTGATATGCGCGCAAGGTCACCCTAGTTATCATTTTATTATATATTATAGAATATGTTTATATTTTAAATTTTATAAATAATGTAAGCTAATGAAAATAAGATTTAAATCAGCACGATTTATATTTTCTTTTTTTAAAAATACAAATTAAATATATAAGATTTTCAACTCAAACAATCTGTTAATTCGATTTGTTTGCTTATTTTTTAATTAACTTTACTTTAACATTTTTTAGTAAAATTTTCAATTTACCATTTTGCATTTTATTAAATAAAATATACAAAAAAATTGACGTATTTTCTTTACATTATAAACTTTTATTGATTTCGTACACAGTTTGTTCCATTGTACTACCAACAGAACAAAAGTATGCTTACAAGCGTAATAATTTCAATTGCTATAAATTTATTAACTGAATACGTATAGCATATAAATCAAAATAACTACAGTTAACCAAAATCTCTCTTACCTAATTTTGTCACTATCCATACTATCCAAACCAACGTTTTGTTTCAGTAAAACAATAGAACAATACTTCATGATAAATAATGTAACACGCATACCAATATTCTAACTTATAATAATTTATAAAATTACATATATTTAAAAATATCTTCTGCAATAATATATTTTACCGACAAAAATAATTTTTTGCAAGATATTTGTATTTTTATTCAGTTCGGTAGAATTTCTTTTTTGTTCTCAAACTATTCAGTGATATAAATAAAATTTAAATGGTTTGATAAAAGTAATTTTTTTTTTGCAGAGCTCTAAAAAGTTAGTAAACTGTACGATCGGCAAACACGTCTTAGTTTAAACAATTTGTGTAAAGTCAATTCCTGACAATCATAAAGGTATCATCTGATAAATATTTCGGTCAGGTTCCAACACACATCGAATCAATTCACAATTTTCTGGATTTTACTAAGCTTTGTCTCGATTTTTTCAAAGAATTTTTATCAACTATTTCCATTTGTTTATATGACATAATTATTAGAGTTGCATACATCCTAAAGTGAATAAAAATTCCATTTTTGACTCTCAAAAATGGAATTTTCATTCTCAAGAATAACCAATATCCTAGTAAAGGTCACCAAGGTCAAGAAAAGTGAGGATTGAAGTGATTTGCTTTTTTTTTAATAACCTGAATGTACTATTGTATATAGGTATGCCAGATGCGAGTCCTTGAAAAGGCAGTTGCTTTTAAATAGATTTGAATTCTAGACTGTGGATACCGAAGTTCTTTGGTGGTTGGGTTTCAATTAATCACACCTCTTAGGAGTGGTTTACCTTTCTTTCTTTTTTCGTGTTTAGCCTCCGGTAACTACCGTTTAGATAATTCTTCAGAGGATGAATGAGGATGATATGTATGAGTGTAAATGAAGTGTAGTCTTGTACATTCTCAGTTCGACCGTTCCTGAGATGTGTGGTTAATTGAAGGAGCGGTTTACCTGAGTCTGTCCAAGATTACATGTTACCGGTATATTTACACTTACATTACACTACGTACTGGTCTGGCGGTTCAAGAATATTTATTTGTAGTTCACGATATGCTGTGTGAATATAATCTATATAAACAAGAGAAGTAGCTGTTTACAGCTTCTGAATTTCCGAAGCTACTAGATATCTGGAATCTTCTACAGTATTGTAGAGTTCAGTAAACTACATTACTATTATTATTAATATTATTATATTTTTATGGGTAACTCGTTACTTTCAGCAAGTGAATACCATGTGTCAGCCTTACCAAACCACTGTTAACCAATGTTGGAATATTTTTCAATGGTAAATATAATAATTCAATATGGAACTTCAATACAGGGTTCAATAACTTAATGACAAGCTGTGTAAAGGAAATTTCTTTAGAATTTACGGCAGAGAGGGCCGAGTACGCACCAACTTTAATATGTAGTAGTATTTCGTATGCTGGGCATTGTATCTTTAGAACCAAGAAGGAAAATGCAAGATGTTATGTAAATTTATAACGAATGCACGGACTCTTAGATGTTGAAATCTAAGGTATCGGCATCAGCGTTCCGTATATGAATAATAGGAGGTATAACTTACTTAAATCAAACTATCTCATCTCCAATCACTAGATTCGTTGAAAGTCTTAATTTGATTAATATCAGTGAAGAAGATGTTTTTCTGAAAATTTACTTTTGTTTAAAAGGAAAATTAGAAAGAAATTCTTGGATGACTGCTAGTTTGTGAATTTTTTATAATCAACATTGTTTACTGTTTTCTCCAGTGATTCCCAAACTATGCACCGCGGTACCTCGGGGATCCGCAGCCTCTTCACAGAGGCGCCGCGGCATATTGTAAAAGTTTCATATTTAATTGAACCAAGACATTTATAATTATTAATTTTATGTTAAAAAGTAAAAAAATAATGAAGAAACACGAGTTTTATTTATTTTTTTCTCTTATGAGTAGTCATACTTTTACTTAAGGTAGGGTGCCATGGATCCTAGTAAAGCCAGTTATTTTTACACGGATTTGAATACTAGATCGTGGATACCGGTGTTCTTTGGTGGTTGGGTTTCAATTAACCACACATCTCAGGTATGGTCGAACTGAGAATGTACAAGACTACACCCTTCATTTACACTCATACATATCATCCTCATTCATCCTCTGAAGTATTATCTAAACGGTAGTTACCGGAGGCTAAACAGGAAAGAGAAAGAAAGAAAGGGTGCCATGGAAAGATTTTAATTGAAAAAGAGCACCGCGACTCGGAAAAGTTTGGGGTCCATTGGCTTACATTAGTTTTTATAAATATTTATTTAATTGTTATGTATGTAGTTATGATTATTTTTGCTATAAATCATACTTGATATTTCATTTATAATATTATGTAATAATTATTTTATGATTTTACTGTTTTCAGTTAGCTTAGAGTGAAGAATAAACAAACTTTGCCTTTGTGTGAGTTCGTCATGATTTTGCTGAGTCAAGTCGTTTACTACAAACAGTGCCGTTTTAAAACGCGGCCATATTTATAAATAACACTATAGTATGCAATGCAATCAAAGGTTATATAACGTTATGTCTTCTCAAATATAATAAAACAGTTGATTTTTCATATGACCACTCTTTTGTTCTCATATTCAATTTCTGTTACTGTTATTTACTTATTTACTCTAATGTTATTTAAAGTTAATACAGTGCATTTTTTTTACGTTTACTGGAATGTGAAATAGTGTACTCCTAGATTGTGCCTGTACGAGTTGAGTTATACCACTATTTTGACACCACGTTCTGATACCGATTCAACTGATAATAGTGCACGATTATTGATATCCTCTGCAAAAAAAAGGACGCTGCAGAAAAAGAGATTTTAAATGCCTACAAACGCGAATTACAGAGTAATCTAACGGCGTTAATTTCGGTTATCGTTAATAAAACTGCTAAAAAAAGTAGAAGTTGTGTTGCTTCAGTTTACTATGTGATTCGCAAGTAAGAATCTACTAATGAATTCCGGTTTCCTAAAAAAAACAAAACCCCGCAGATTAATTGAATACAAAGTTGACGATTTCGATAAAAACGAGATTCGTAAAAAGTAAACGAATTTTATTTATTGAGAAATGGTTTAGTGATGTGTTACCTCCTCTGAAAGATAATTCGGTTATTGTAGTAGACAACGCCCCTTGTAATTCATGAAAAATGGGAAAAATTCCAGCGCTTTTGGAAAAGGATGAACTTAAAATACAATTATTGCAAAGGATTTCAAGTATTAAAAATAATTTTAATGTGTATAAAATTGTTAGTTAACAAGGTCCTGTGGTAAAACCGTGCTTCAATTACTTCTCTGTCAATGTATACTCAACCCAATTGAATTAATTTGGGAACAAATTAAAAGTTACTTAGCGTCAAAAAATGCTGTTTTTGAAATATCTGATGTTAAAAATTTATGCTTAAAAGTCATCGATAAAACAGGCCACAAGGAATGGAAAAACTGTATAAAACATGTAACGAATACTGTTGAACCAAATTTTTGGAAATTGAATTCGGAGCCTCCCGTTGTATCTCTTAATATTGACAGCATTACCGATTTCTCCCAATCATACGACGGAAACTGAATTTAATTTATCATTAGTTTATTATCATAAAAATTTAAAAGCGGTGAAATTTTACCGCTTTTGTAGACAATTGACAATTTCGTAACTTAAAAAACTCAAATAAAATGTCTTAATTTATTTAAATTTAAAATCTATATAATAATTTAAAATACAATAGCGCCTAGTTATTCAATATTAACGTCGCGTAGTTTTTTATATGCATCAGGATTTACAGCAGATGCTTGTGAATCGGCCGCCTTAACACTCATACGTGCAATTTTTTTTTTACTTGAACTCTATAAGTTAACTGAAAAGGATATATTTATAAGGCTATAAAGGATATCCTTTTCAGTTAACTAGTAACATTCTGTACGATTTAATTTCATATTTAATTTATACTTGGTACATTATCTATGGCACTGTTTGACTGCCTGCAATCTGTGTATGGCTGATTTATTTTAAATATTAAGCAAGTAAGTGAGTTAATTTTATTTTAGTTCCCAAACTCCCGAAAAAAATAGTGCAGCACAATAATAGTTTTTATTTATTGTTTTCTGTATTTCTTCGTACATATATTTAGGTCTTGGCGCCGCGTCCCTGTTTGTAGATTAGGTATTTTCATGGAGGGATGGCTCTAAAGGGTGAAAAGAGGCCATCAATAAACATTTATTATTATTATTATTAGAAGAAGATGAAACTGGTTCAAATTTAGATCAATGAATACCTACATTTAATCGTACTTGAATCTTCATGTTATTACCCAATTGCATATGAGTCAGTAGATTCGATTAGTAATATTGTCTATATAATGTTCAAAATGTAACTGGATAAATTCAACTGCGAAACTGGAATAATAGGATTTTTGGCAAATAAAATTAATCTCATGATAAAAACAAAACTGTGCGCGCGCACAGACAAACGGAGAGAAAGTGTGTGAGAGACGCACGCGCACATCATAAAAAAATTATCTTTTACTATTTTAATTAACAAAAATTATTTAAAACAATGTTCGATTGATAATATACATTAATTTTCAATAGAGAACTTTCATTTCAGTTTATAAACAGTATAAACAGAAGGATGGTGACGAATAAACCTCATGAATTATTAAGTAAATATATTTGCATATATAGAATTGTAAAATATTAACAATATGTTTATCAAATG
Source organism: Lycorma delicatula (assembly GCF_047948215.1). Lineage (NCBI taxonomy): Eukaryota > Metazoa > Arthropoda > Insecta > Hemiptera > Fulgoridae > Lycorma > Lycorma delicatula. Next base: position 137,449,975 of record NC_134461.1, on the reverse strand, counting down.
ACCTTAGAAGATAAACACATATACTAAGTACTCGTAAATTAGGTAACAAATATAAATTGAAAATGTAAAATTCTATTTTATAAATTATTTTATTATTATATGAAATTTAGTTAGTAAAATAATAAATATCGTAGGCAATTAAAAATTTCATTCAATATTTTTTTATTATTTTATTTAATAGGTAAATACATTTTTTTATAAGTTAAGTTTCATCAAAAGGAGTTTCTGTTATTGTAATAAATATATTATAATTAATTACTCTGCCTGATTACACGTAAATAAAATATATATGGCATTTTTTTATTATTGTCAGTTATATTTAAATAGGAGGCGACATATAATTTACAAAACTCTTAGTACTTGCAATAAGTAAAATTCGATAAGAGTAAATGAGAACGGAATTAATTATTTGTTTTATTTTCCTTCTTAATTCGCTTTGACACGGGAAATTGTCACATGAGTTTTAACTGTTATTTCTATATAGCATATCAGGTATAATATTATGAGATCATGAATGACACTAATAAAGCAATAAAAATTCAATGAGAACGATAAGAAATCATAAAATTGGGAACAGCTATAAAAATACATCTAAGGAAGTAATCTTGACTGTATTTTAGATTAATGGAGTAGTACAAGAAGAAATATCAATTTACTGTAATTTATTTCAATAAAGAACAGATAACAAAATTTAATTATACTCCACATTTCACTTTAACGGAATAAGTTGGCGGTCTACTTCTGAATTCATAAAAAGAAGAAATTTTTTACGTAAAACCTTACCACCAGACGGAAATTAATAAAGCTAAGAAATAAAAGAGATAAAAATAAAAATTATATAAAAGAGTAAAAAATTAACACGAAGAATTTTAGCAAAATTTCCTTTTCCGAATGATAAATTACAAAATAATTTGATTACTTCCTCTCAATCGAAAAAAAAAGTATTTAACTGCTATTAAAAATTTATTTCCTATATAATATATTTTTTTTAGTATGTATATACTTATTGATTCATTTTAAAAGAAATTGTGAATTCTTTTTTCCATTTTCCTTGTTTTTTTTTATGTAATATGATTCCTTCTTAAAAATATTGGATATGGTAAACATATAGTAGTGAAAAATCTGAACCGTTAAAAATATACACAGTTCGGACTACGATTGGATTAGATTGGAAACACGAAAGACATAACACAAAAACCGGGAATTTATTGATGAATTGTTGCAACTGAGACAAAAGCATGGAGCCTAAAACAAATTTTATCAATAATGAAATATTTTATTAGAATAATACTAAAACAGAAACAAATAACAAATTGTTTTTAACAAAAATATATATATTTATGTGAAATTAATAGTAATAATAATAAAAATCGCCTGAGTGAAATAAAAGCTTTAAGAAAAATGTTTTACTGATTTGAAATATATAAAATAGCTTCAAAATGATGATAAAAACCTTCCACTTTTGTAATGTTTTTAAAATTTTACTATATAATATTTTTTTTTTTTAAATTGAATCGACATCATGCTTTTAAGGTGATATAGTATATAGATAAGTATATATGTATACTATGTATGTATAAGTATGTATGTATAGATAAGTATATAGAATTATAAGATTCTCACAGTCTCAAATGTTACAAATATTATATAATGTTATGTTTGAAAGATTTAAGACAAGATATCTCGATTTTTTTATGATTTTATTATCGGTGCTACATATCTTGTTGAAAAATTCACATTATCTGTCCTACAGAAAACCATATAACATCATCTACCGTGACGCATATATATAGAATATTAGAACACCTGCCTATGTACCTACCAACTCGCCGGACAGCGTAAAATTTTTTTCGCCAATTTTCAAAGCGATATTTTGTGTCTAAAAGATTTTTTCAACATCATGTTACCACCGCGAAAAGCAAGTGGGGCGATTGCAACAAGATTTATTTTAATCGGATTAATAGGAAAAAAATAGGAACGAACAAACATAAAAAAATATACAGGTCTAATACGTAACCTCCTTTTTACTTCCTTATACGAAGTAAAGGAAAATTGTAATCGCGAAAAATTTCAACAGAAATATCCATTTCTCAATCGGAGTATCTGAGAAGAAAAGATTAGAAGCTTTTGAAATGCGGTGCTATAGGAGAATGTTAAAAATCAGATGGGTGGATAAAGTGGCAAATGAAGAGGTATTGCGGCAAATAGATGAAGAAAGAAACATTTGGAAAAAGATAGTTAAAAGAAGAGACAGAGTTATAGGCCACATACTAAGGCATCCTGGAATAGTCGCTTTAATATTGGAAGGACAGGTGGAAGGAAAAAATTGTGTAGGCAGGCCACGTTTGGAATATGTAAAACAAATTTTTAGGGATGTAGGATGTAGAGGGTATACTGAAATGAAACGACTAGCACTAGATAGGGAATCTTGGAGAGCTGCAAACCAGTCAAATGACTGAAGACAAAAAAAAATATCCATTTTGACCATCCCTGAATCCATTTTGACTAGTTTCGGAGTGACGTCTGTACGTACATGTATATAGTTATCTCTCATAATTCAAAAACTATTAGCCGTAGAAAGTTGAAATTTTTGATTTAGGATTGTTATAACATCTAGTTGTGCACCACCCCTTTTCATTTAATCAACTGAACCAAAAGTGTTAAAAAAATCCCAAAATTAAAAAAAAAAAATTGATTTTGGACTTTTTCTTAACTGCAGTAATAAGCCCTCATTGAGAACTTTTCAACGATATATCATAAGTGGTGCGTTTATTTTCATCGGTTCCAAAGTTAAAGGCAAATAAAATTTTAATTAATGAAATATTTGGATCTTACAAGAGAAAGCTCATCGGTTTGAATCGGACTTCAGTTTTTTTTTAACCTTTTTTTCAATTTAAATATATTGATTTATTATTAATTAACCCAGTAATTGTAAAAAGAGTTTTACAATAAAATAACTATTCAATCATAATAATAATAAAAAACAAATATATGAAAAAAAATCAGAAGTTATTAGTGAAATAAAATTTTATGTACTTTTAAAAATGTGTATGTGTAATAGATTTGGTGGAACATCTCATTATTTTATATTAATTGAAAATTATAATTTTAATCGTATTATTTTTGGATTTTCTAGTTTAATTTCTGTTTAATTTTATTTAATTATTCTGGAATTTCTGTTTAATTTTATCTACATTAAAGTTAAGTACAGAGTGACTGAAATATAAACTCTTACAAGAACAACATATACTCTGAGGCATATCTGCCCGATCTTTAATAAATTTCAAAAATTCATATCTTTCAGTTCACTACTCCTCTGATATTGTCGGGCAATATTCTCCCTAAGTAGGAGTTCATCATCATTTTCTTTATTTGTCTTTTGTTACCAATGATTTAATGGCTTATTATAAGCCATTCATTTATTGTTTAATTATATCAAACCAAAAGGTTTGATATAATTCTTTCGATCTTAATTTTAGTACACGTTCTCTAGTTTCAACAATTGTGTAACTGTCCACTTTATTAAAGAATTGGAGGGTCATCTCATTTTCAAATGAAATAAGTTTAATTTAAGTGCAGAAAAAAATGTGTTTACGTAATATCATAGGCGTACAAGGAAGTCATGCAGTCTCCACATAAGATTTTTTGAAATCGGTTTTATCTTTTTGTTATTACTTTTTTTTTAACCTCCGAGGCCACCGTTAGGTATTGCTTCAAAGGACGAGAGGAATGACAAATGTAGCGTGTAAAAATGCCATGCGTGACCGGGATTCAAATCCCGTGACCTACGGATGAAAGGGCGAGACGCTACCACTCGCCCCATTGAAGCCAGCTTTTTTAAGTCTTTTAAAAAATATTAAAATAACTAAAATCAAAGTAATATAAAACAAGTATGAGCCTGCACCCTTAGAGCTGCCAAAATCTAATTTAGACAATAGAATAGTACATCGGGTGTAATTGTCTTTTGTATGGCTTTTTGTTGAGCAATTAAATAAGTAAATCTTTTATTTTAATCGGTGCACAATAATACAATGTATAAATCATGTTAGGATTGGGTAGATATGCTACTCCATGGATTAAAAAAAATCTGACCCAGAACTGGTCTGCATTCAAATTCAAAATCAAAAGAAACAGCGGTAAAAGAAACCTTGATCCATCTCCAAGAGCAAATTTCTCAATTAATTACAAAATAATAAAGCTGACAACTGTGGGTTGTTTCTAATTCACCGCATACAAACACAACTTAATTTAAAATATTTATCATATTATTTAAATATAATATTTTTTCATTTATTTAATTCAATGATTCAAACTAAATCGCGCGGGCATGGCGATACTAGGGGCGACTAACTAAATTAATATAATTTCACGACTTACGTAGAAAAAAAATTCGCTTGTACGATCGGAAGACTGGTATAGCCGCAAGGCTTAACGCACCAAGTATCGAGTCAACCGGGCGATCTAGTACGAGACCCAGCCAGACCGAATTACCTTTTTACATTTTAAATGTTAATCATTTATTTAATTCTACCACTCACTTGTGACGTTACATTATAGTAATAGTTTAAAATATTTTTTGGGGTGTGGGTGCGATTTTGCAGAATTTCTTTTTCAAATATTGTTATTTTTTAATTGTAAACAAATATGAGTAAGAAAAATATGACTTTGATTTGGCGAAATCTCGAGATACTGAGGTTGACCTTGCTTTATAGCCTCACCACCATGACCTTTTAAGTTGAAAATTTAATGGCATCAATGCCCCGTATATATTATATTAGTAGTAATTATATTACTACTACTATATTAGACGTATTATATTAGAAGTAATCTAAGTTTGGTCAAAATCGGTTCTGCAGTTCTAGAGATATAAGGTGATGGGTTAGGAGCAACATCCAACTCACATAAAACATACGAACATTAACATCCGGAAAATTTCCATCCGGTTTTTTTTTAATTTTTTGGGTTCCTTAAGTATCAAAACTTAAGATCCAGTGAAATCCGTATTTGCCCAAATTGGACCGATTATAATACTTTCCCTTCTTGAGCTATCTAGACAGGAAAATAAAAATATAAATGATTCAAATTCATATTGATTGCTTAAAATATAATGAAATTAATAGTTAAGAAAAAATACGTACAGTTACTAAGAATAAAAAATAACTAGAAAATATTTCTAATTTCACAAGGTGAAATTTTTTTAGCACATATTTATTTACACGTTGAACGGGATGTAGATAATTCAGGTTTTTTTTAATTATTGTTACTTAAAGATCTATTTGTAAAAATGTTTTTTTAAATGAATATCTTTAATTATTTTGCAAACAAATTGATGAGAAGTTTTTCTAAATGATTCCATAATATATTAACAACGGCAAAGGAAGCATAATAAGGCTCTTTCCCATAATACGAAGTATTGAGCTGTTTTTTTTTTCTATCAAACCGGATACGGTTAGATAGAGATGAATATTATTACTTTGTAAGAATAAGTTATTACTATTTTTACCAAACATTACACATTCATTAACAATTTATTTTTTTTTAAATATAGATCAACACGATTCATACTTTTGAGTATCTAACAACGATGTTACAGCCCATTTTTTTTTTAATTTTGAATTTCTTAATAAAGTTTATTTTTATTTCCTTGTACGAAATAAAGTAAGTATTGTCATCGCGAAATATTTCGGTTTCAGATTTCAACGGAAATATCCATTTTGATCATCCCTAAATGCATTTTGACTAGTTTCGGCGTGACGTCTGTACGTACGTACGTATTTATCTTGCATAACTGAAAAACGATTAGCCGTAGGATGTTGAAATTTTGAATTTAGAACTGTTGTAACATCTAGTTGTACACTTCTCTTTATGATTGCAATCAACTGATCCAAAAATGTCGAAAAAAGCACAAAATGTTAAACATTTTTGATTCATTGAGAGCTTATAAGTGGTACTTATTTTCATTGGTGCCAGAGTTATAGCCGAATGAAATTTTAATTAATGAAATATTTTGGTCTTACAAGAGAGGACAATCGGTTCGAATCGGACTTCAACTCATTTTTTTTTTAACTTTTTTTTAAATTTAAATATTGATTTATTAATAATTAACCCAGTAATTGTAAAAAAAGTTTTACGATAAATAATATTTCAATAATAAAAATTTTAAAAAATTTATCATAAGTTATTAATGAAATAAAATTTGATGTACTTTTCATTAAAAAAAAAAAAAAAGTGTATATGTAATTTAATAGGCATACAAGAAAGTCATGCGATGTCAACATAAAGATTTTTTTTTATAGTGGGATCCAAGAGAGACGATAGACGGAAATATACATAGGTATATTAATATTTAATAATAATGAGAAGGTTAGCTAAGATCCTTCAAAAGAGGATGAGAAGGTGAGATAAGATCCTTCAAAGCAAATGAACGGTTTGAAATTGAGAGCCTGTTTAATATTATAAATAAAATAAACTCCAAAGAAATAAAATTTAAAAAATAAATAATATCGTTTATTTCATACGAAACATTTTCTTTTAATTCATACACAAATCGTTACAATCGGCCTTGTGGAATACCGCAAAACATTTTATTTAAAATAAGATATTTAAAATTTTAATTTGAAAATGATCACTTGGAAATAAAAAATTAATCAGTCATTTTAAATTACTAGTAATTTATTAAATGATACTGTTGAATTGGTATGATTTTTTATTACTCATCAACTATTATAACTTTTTTTTTAAACTTTGGTCGGGAATCAAACCCTGAAAGTTCGGTGCAGCAGGAAAGCAAGCTACCGGCTTTACCACTGGATGTCGTCAAAATATTACTGGATAAAACAACATTTAAATAGATAGACCTTCATAGCGAATAAATTAAATTATTTGTGATATTTTCTATAAGTAAATTATATTTTTTTTTTTGTCTTCAGTCATTTGACTGGTTTGATGCAGCTCTCCAAGATTCCCTATCTAGTGCTAGTCGTTTCATTTCAGTATACCCTCTACATCCTACATCCCTTACAATTTGTTTTACATATTCCAAACGTGGCCTGCCTACACAATTTTTCCCTTCTACCTGTCCTTCCAATATTAAAGCGACTATTCCAGGATGCCTTAGTATGTGGCCTATAAGTCTGTCTCTTCTTTTAACTACATTTTTCCAAATGCTTCTTTCTTCATCTATTTGCCGCAATACCTCTTCATTTGTCACTTTATCCACCCATCTGATTTTTAACATTCTCCTATAGCACCTCATTTCAAAAGCTTCTAATCTTTTCTTCTCAGATACTCCGATCGTCCAAGTTTCACTTCCATATAAAGCGACACTCCAAACATATACTTTCAAAAATCTTTTCCTGACATTTAAATTAATTTTTGATGTAAACAAATTATGTTATATGTACAAAAATATTTTCAAAAAAAAAACAATTACAACAAGAATAATTAACTGAATTTTAGAAAATATGTAGATAATTTTTAAAATGCTTTATAGGTTTACGTGTACTGCAAAACAATAGTTACACTTCTAGATAACTACTAGATAACACTAGTTACTGAAACCTGTAATAATAATAGTCTTAAAAAAAAACAATTCTTACGTAGTTGAAGAAGTATTTTTATTTCCCCGTATTTCAATCGTTATTAGTATGTGTGTGTGTTATGCGGGCGCGCGCGCGAATTGCGTCAGTAAGTGCTTATTTATACTCGTATATACGAGAAAATATGTGAAAACATATATGTTATTTTTAAAATGAAAATTAATTTATACTATATTAGGTAAATGTTAGAAAATATATAAATCAATGAATGCGTCAAACATGCGTTTATAACAAGTTTTAATTAAATTCTAATATTATAATCCTCTTAAAAAGATATAAAAATAAGAAAATTATACCTAAATAAGTTGTGAACAAACTTTAATCATTAAAACGAATTTGTACAAAAACATTTTAATTATTTTTACAAAATCGGTAATTAACACTGCTTTTTTAATTAAAAAAAAAAAATTATGATACCGGATGCATCAAAAATGTTTACTACTTTAATTTTGCACGACGATATCGTATTGAATTATTTACAAAATAGAAAATTAGCAGTAATTTTGGAATAATCCTGAATAATGTTCAATATGAAGAACATCGTAGATTTTTTTATGAACAGCTCAAATTATTTAACGGCATTTTGTAACACACTCTTTAGCATTTAAACAGTTATTACATCCATAGCATTTATTTAACATTCATATGAACTATCCAGAGTATCAAGTTTATAATCACAAGCTCATAAACTAAGGATTATGTTCCTGATTTTTTTATGTAAATGTATATAAACATACACATTTTATATACACAATGTTTATAAACATATACATTTTCAACAAATGTAGATTTGTTGAAAATTTAACTTCCAAAACGATAAACAATATGTTATGAAATGCGTTAAAATATTTAAGATACGTAATAATATGGATTATCACATATGTAATAATATGGATAATCATCATGTCGGTTCATACTAATAATAATTCAAAAAATCTTTAATTCGATGTAGAATTAATTTCTATTTTCAATGTAATTCATTAAAATTTTATCTGACTTATGACTTTCCTGGTGTTTACAGAATCCTTTTATTTTTAAAAGTAACTCATATACAATAATTATAATAAGCTAAATTAAATGAAAAAAAAAAAAAATGTTACATCTTATTAAAAATGATATTAAAAAAGTGAAAATCCACCTTACCAGAAAATTAAATTTGTTTTCCCTAGATATTTCAGTCTTTGGACCATCGTCTGGAGAATAAAATAGTATTACAAAGTTAAAAAATTAAAATTATTAAGCAGTCATGACTGTTTGCTATTAAAATGATTTTAATCATTTTAATTTTTTAACTTTATTTTGTAATATTACTTTATTCTCCTGACGATGGTCTAAGGACTGAAAGAGCTAGGGAAACACATTTAATTTGCTGGTAAGTTGGATTTTCATTTTTTTAATAATTTATTAACATAGCGGCAACATTTGAGAAATAGAATGTTACATTTATTCATTCATTTAAACAATATATATTACCAGTAAATAATAAAATTTAATACAGAAATAACAATTAAAAATTACTTATAAATACCATTACATAAAGAGGAAGGGGGTTTTCTTTTTGTTTGGGATAAACTATGTTTTTCTTGTCATAACTGAGAAGATTTTTGGAAATATTTTATCTAGAAAAAAATGTAGTAATGGAGATTTGCCGGTTGAAGCACAGACTTCAACGAATTGAAATAATGAATACTGAACTGTGATTGTCTATCACTGTGTGAGCTGAGTTTGAACCGACTGATTATTAACATCTAAAAACAAATTTATAGATTTTTTGAGTTTCAAGGGTTAAAGTTGATTTAAAAATTTTTTAAAACCGGTTATTTTTTTTTAATTTCTCTGTAACAAATGAAGAAATCAAGCTAATTTTTGGTAAGTGTAATCTTCATGTCAATAAACCAATTTCTAGATTTTTGAAATTCAGGCTTGAAACTGGATGAAGAAAGGTAAAAAAAATTTGAATAATGATTGTAAATTTTTCCAATTCCGATTATAGTAAAAGAGATACTCAGTAGATTTGGGCTTGCAAAAAATACTCTTCAGATTAATATTTAAAAACTGTTATCGAGTTTTATTAATTCTCATTTTTAAGGGATGCAAAGTTACACGGCACTGTGGCTCAACCAACAAAGCCACTGTCACCATTACTATATGTGCGTCTCGCTACACCTGCCTCCGTTCACTTGACTAAAAAAAAAACATAAAATAAAAAGACTGACAGTAGCTACAGGAAACGCAAGTAACTATATAGCGCGAGAGAAGTTGCGACGGGAGCTAGTTAATTATAAAATATTACCATCATAACGCATTAAAATTAAATTACTTAAAAGCTTTCGTATAAAATCAATGTTATAAGAGATTTATAGTTTAAAAGAGTTAGTATAATGCTAGTGAAAATTTGTTTTTTTAATAACAGATTATCAAAATAAATGTAATAAAGTTTTTTCTTTTAGTAAAAAAAAAAAAAACTTTTCACTACAACGTAAATAAATAACAAATAATAAATATCGTAAAATTATCAAAATACTTTAATCATTTTTAGAAATCAAAAACCTTTTTAAAAAACTTATAAAACATTGCAGAGATAAAAAATATTAATAAATTATAAATTTATAGTAAGTAATTTTATTTTAAGTTAATTCATTGTTTTTATTATTATTATTATTATTATTATTATTAAAAATTACTGATGTATCCGACAAGGCCACTATCGGCAAAGTAAATTTTGTTAATATCGTATTTTAGATATTAAATTAGTTAACACACGCAATTTTAATAATGTGATTTTAGATGAAGACGCGTACATTAACTAGGCAATCTGTTGTTTAATAAATTTTATTTTATTATAAAAGCTCATTATTATTATTATTTATATAGCCGATATAAAATTATTTACTTATTAATACATCATATGTACATGTCGGTTATTTCTCTGTTAAAATGCTTTGGTGGCTATGATCGTTGCTCTACATTTTGTCTACTTTTTTATTTTATTTTTATAAACTGTTCAAAAGAAGATTTTTTTTGTACTGTATCGATTTTATAGCCCTATACAAAAATTGCTATAATTTGGATCGTTAGTAACAGTTTTTGACTATAAGTTCATAATTTTAGTGAATTATTCAATAAAATTTTACTAGATTATATTTTACGGAGTCTAACGATAATTTAGAAAAAAATTATTGATATGATTAAAAAAATATTAAATGTGAATTAAATCTTTTAATAAAAATTCGTAAAGTTAATTAGAAAAAGAAATGGTTTAACGTTTTCTCATAACATTATTATTTGAGCATCTCTACTTAATTCGCTAAAATGAATGAGACTATTTTTAGGCAACTGTCATATATATTTTTATCCAGTAACTTATTGATTGACAAAAAGTTTTATATTGCTATACGAAAAAAGAATTCGAATATTTCAAACTGTCTATTTTTGTAGCACAAAATTTCCAAGAAAATATATGAAATAAATACATATACACACGTACACATCATTGTTTTTTTTAATTAAAATGATTATAAAAGTAATTTACACGTAGAAGGTTATCAAAAAAAATATACATTACATTTGGAAGCTTATAAAAAAACTGTTCTAAAAAAAAGACGGATTTGCAGTCAGAAATTTGTAAGATACAATTAATATTTATGGTTAAAAAATTAAATTAAGACAAAAAATTAATAAATAATAATTTTTAAAAAAATTATACTGACAAATTATAATGTAGTTAGCTAGCTGTATATCGTTTCTTTGAAAATCGTCAATGAAGTAGAAGTTAATTCCGCTTAAATTACTACAGATGACAATTCTATTTTATAAATAACTCTTAGATTGTAATTACACGTAAAATCTTGTTAGTATATAAATTCACATTTTATATAAGATATTAACGACGAAAAAAGTTTCTTTTAAAGTTATATCTTTGTAGCGATAAGAAAAAACCAAGTTTTCATTTCTATCAAAGTTTTTTCTTAAAAAACAAAACCAAGCTATATAAAAGTAACTACATCGAAGTTGGTAAACCAAATTTTACAAGCTTTGTTTAAAAAATTATTCTTGATTTCTTTTACAGGAATTACAAGGAAAAACTTTTCACTTTAAGATTAAAAAATATATTAATTAACGCATTAAAAATGTATATTTAATGTAAAAAATTATTTCCTTTTTATTAGTCCAAAAGTTTATTTTAAATATCCATTAATAAATTAAATAATAGTTTTCACTTCATAATAACATTTATTTTGTTTTGTTATCACAAAAATATCCACGTTGAATACGAAACAGCAAAGTGCTACTTTAGATGAACGAACGGCGGGCCGTTGCGAACTGTTGTCTATTGAAAGCGAACGAAACTTGCTCACCGACCGCCCTTCCAAGGCACCCGTCATCTGCGCAGAGCTGCGTACGCCACCGACACACAAACACATAACACATATACACTACGAAGTATGCGCTATTACTATATGACGTCATAGTTGCGTTGTATCTTGGAATCATTTTGTTTTAATACAATTGTATAGTTGTATTTTTTTTTTTTTAGAAAATATTCTTGTTCCAAAAATAACTTCCTTTTGAAAAAAAAACCTACTTAGATATTAGCCTTAGGACAATGGCGTAACAGTTCAGTAACATCAAAACGTAACACTCACGCAAACTAATACATTTACCCTACGTAACACAAAAAAAAACTGTTTATGGGCACCATCAAAAAGAATGAATCTTCCGTTTCTTTTTTTTCAGATAATGGTATCAAAAAAATCCCTGACAGAGCAAAAATGTTAAAAAATATATAGTTCTCAAGGGATATATGAAAACAGATTCTCAAGAGAATCAGGCTTTTATCCTGAAATTTATTTTTACTTTTATTTATTGATAACACTTTATTTTCTGGTAGATATTAAAGAATAAATAACAAATATATAAAAATTAAAAAAAATAATCCGTCGAAACTAAAAAATTATAATAATAAATTCGTTACTTATTAAAATTCTTTAATTCAGAAAAAGATTTCTGGTATGATGTAAGATTTCTAGTAGTAGGTATTAAAATTATCACTTACTTTTAAATTGATTTGTAATGACTAAAGTCAATAAATTTAAATTAAAACATCACAGATAATTTTTTTTACTACTTATTTCCTTCTACTTATCTGTTTTTCTCATATTCTTCTTTCACTGTTTATTATTTTTCAATTTAATTTTAATGAAGCAGGTATACTACTCTAAGTATAAAAAAAGAAATACTACAATATTTTCCTGGATAAGTGAAGGTTTTACCAGAATTTTCTCTGATATACATATAATAATAAATGCGCATATACGGCACAGTCGTGATTTCAGTAACGAACTAAACATCTACCATAAAACAGTTTTAAACCGTTTGAAGAAGCTGGATAAAGAAAAATAATGTGTGGATGCTACATGATTTATTAATGAAAAATTTTATGGATCGAATTTCCATCTGCGAAAAGTTGTAAAAACGGAACGAAATCGAACCTTTTTGGAAATGGCTCGTTACGGGCGATGAAATCATACACTGTTGTACGGAAAATATTGTGGCCGAAGCAAAGTGAAGCTCCTCCATAAACAGTGGCAAAGCAAGAAAGATGGTGCTGTGTGTTTATGGTGGAATTGGATACGAACTGTTCACAAAAAAAAAGTTTCATTGAACTAACCACTGCTGCCCGAATAAACGACTGTTTTTAGCCTCTTTGTAAATAACTTTAAAAATTACACCAAGCGATCGATATATAGCAACCACATTGATTCATAGGAAATTCCATCACCTCAACTTCACTCTCAACACATTTTTAGTGACTTGTCAAAAATTGAAACAGTTTGTCTGGCATGTTTAGATACATATAGTTCCTGACGTTGCACCATCAGACTATTATTTGTTTCTGTCTCTACAGAACTCTCTTAACGGTAATAAATTGATTTCAAAACAGGCTTGTGAAAATCACATATGTTGGTTTTTCGTCTAGCAAACATAGTTCTACCATGACAAGATTATGATTTTACCTTAAAAATGGTAAAACTTGATTGTCAATTTGACAATGCTGTCAAACTTGACAGCACAAACTTGGTTTAATAAACATCAACTGAAATATAAAAAAACCTTGTTTTACTTTTGCATTAAAGTACAAAGAGTAAATATGACAGTGGTATTCGTATGGCCCCCGGGCCATTGCAGTATACTCGGGAACAAACGTGCTGCCAAGAGAGCAACAACAAATGCCCTTCGATTAGAATTAACATGTGAGAGCGACTTCGTGAAGACAGTCCGTGTCAAACTACGTACTCAGTGGAATAGGTTCATACGTACGTATGTTTCTCGAATAACTCAAAAACGATTAGCCGTAGGATGTTGAAATTTTGGATTTAGGACTGTTGTAACATCTTGTTGTGCACTTTCCCTTTTGATTGCAATCGACTGAATCAAAACTGTTCAAAAAAAGGCAAAGAAAAAAATTGGATTTTGTACTTTTTCTTAACTGCAGTAATAAGTCCTCATTGAGAGCATTTCAATGGTATATATAAGTGGTACTTAAGTTAATTGGTTTCAGACTTATAGCCAAATGAAATTTTAATTAATAAAATATATAGATCTTACAAGGGGAAGGCACATCGGTTCGAATCAAACGTTATCTCCTTTTTTAAGCTAAATATATTGATTTATTAATAATTATTAATCTGCGATTGTAAAAACGTTTTTACGATAAATAATAATTCAATAATAACAATAAAAATTAAAAAAATATGAAAAAATATCAGAAATTATTAATGAAATAAAATACATTTTAAAAAAGCGTGTATATGTAATCTAATAGGCGTACAAGGAAGTCATGTGATGTCCACATAAGATTTTTTTTTGTTATAACTGGGATCCAAGAGATGATACACGGAAATATACATAAGTATAATAAGTATTTAATAATAATGACAAGATTAGCGTTTTACTCAGTGGAATAAGTTCTGGATGCTAAGTCATCCCACGGCCGTACATGGCATCCGAAAGAACGGCTATGAGAACCTTTTTATCCCACACAACAGAAGAGACTAGTCATCCTAACTCGGCTGAGGATTGAACTCACAAAGCTAACCCACGCCCATCTATTTGGCTTTCCTCAGCGTAACTGTGAGGCAAGCAATGTAAAATGGCTCGTAAACCACTTATTCATAGTTTTCCCAATGTTTGGGTCTATTCGACGACGATTAAACTTGGGTTCAGATGGGTTTACTCAACCGGAACTGTAACGGTATGTTCTGATAGTGGGATTAAGAACTTAATTAAGTGGTTTTTCTTACGTGAGATCCTTTAAGGAATACTGTGTGCGCAGCGAAAAAAAAACTACTGGTAATATTCTAGTATTTGTTACCCGTTGTTATTTATGTTCCAGATTGTTATCCAATGTTTGGTGTTTATAGTCTGATTATTTATCATCATTTAGTTGTATTTAAGTCGCTAATGACTGTTGCTATTACAAACAAATAACGGTAACAGATAGTACAAAGAAAACCATTCCTCAACCCATTATATGTAATTTAAACCTAATCTCATAAATATGTAGCATTTGTTATAAAATAATTTTGGAAGTTTGTTCTAAAAAGATGCATTTACAGGTGTATTTAGAATATATTAAAAGTTTATCAAAAATAAATATAAATTAGTAAATAAATCCCTATTTATTTTATAATTTATTTTTCTAATATTCCATGTTTACATATTTTATAAGCTAAGAAAAACTTTACAGAGTCGAAATTACAAGTAACCTTACTTTTTTTACGTTCTTATTTCTCTTATCGAAAAAAGTGAATTAATCTAACTTGGTACTGCAAGAACTTCTTCAGATCATCTCTCACTATCTTCTTTGATTTATTATTACGTATCCCAAGGTACCTACAATATTCATCACACGATGTTATTAGATCTTGTTCTACAATGAAAATCGTGTAATTTATCATTCAACCGACAAGTAACTTATTTCGTTTTTTAAATTTAATTAAAAACTTGTAATTAAACATTGATAAATAGATACAAAACTAATTTCATCGCGATACGTTGACGAATAATATTAATAATGATAATAACAGTAATAAAAAATTACGTTTATTACACCTTTTTTCCTATCATCAAAGCATCTATTTGAAGTTTCTAACAACTACACCATGCCAAAACTTATTCATTTCTTGGAATTCTAAAACGGTTAAAAATATAAATTGGGAAGATGGTGTGTGATATTAGCACGTAGACTGGGATATCAGTAGAAATTATGATACTTGATACCACCAAAAGCTGGCGGTGGTCATGGATTGATCGATCTCGAAAGTATACACGTTAAACAGGTAAATGATCTAAGATGATTCTTTTAACTAAACAACAGACCAGGAATCTCCACCAGGGAATACTAAAAGCTGACCGATATATCACCCAAAATTCTGTGCATTCCTGTTGACTGTTTACGTGGAGATTCCCCAGTTCAGAATAGATCAATGAGGAAGTAAGACTACTCGTAGTAGATATTACATCGCTCTATATCAAAAATCTGTGGACAGAGAAGCGTCCAACAGATGGCTGAGATTGGACGAACTATACGCCGAGACTAAGGGATTTACGGTTGCAATAAAAGACCAAGTGAACGGATAAAGGAGTTATATAAAGTATTTTGAAGGCGATTCCATTTTTTCTGATGTTTTGTTCAGGGGATATCGCCACGTATCATAAAATATCGACCGTATAACATCAGGATGCAGATACCTTAAGCATTATAATCAAATTGCCCATATAATCCACCATAAGAAATCCAATAAATGTGTGCTTGTGGTTGTATAAGAGACTTATTATAGTTATGCTTCATCTTCCGTATTTTTGAAAGAACGCAAAAGTTTTCCATCGATCGTACATTCGTGATTGATAAAACTATTAGCCACAACAGAGCGAAATGTAATGTGTAATTAGCCACATCACGTTCGTTGACAGAGTGAAATGGTGTATATCCGCATAGATAACTACGTTTTTAACAACCTTATTTCTACAGTGGTAGAAAAGAAATTAAATAAAATACAGTCATTAGTGTTGCCTTAAACAGGAATCTTACAAAAGGTACTTTTGGAAGGATTAAAGATCCTGTGATTATCTCGTCCTATACAAATCCATTTAGAAAGCTATAATACTAAACACTTGCAAACGGTTCGTATTCATTGGTTTTCAACTTTTAACTACAGATTTTAATTATATTTCACTTTAAAAAAATTAATATAACTTTTTGTTCTTTGGAAATAAAACACGTGGCAAGAGAGCTTCACCCGGTAATGTATAATATGCTGATAGCTAAAAATTTTACAGCTTATATTATTATTAATAATGCGCATAACATTTCTATTTACTTTCCAATTTATATATCAAAATTCCATCTTTCAACAATAATTAATTTACATATCGATGGTGAAGCCGTTACCAAATCACAATAGCTATTTCAATACACAGTATCTTCCTCAGGTATTACAAACAGAACAACACTGTGCTTGTAATATCTGAGGAAGACACTGTTTACTGACACAGTTTTTTTTTGTAAAAGTCAAATAAAATATTTGTTTATTTTCTTTTGTTAATTAGGTTACAGTTTAAAAGAATTTTTTTTAACCAAAAAAAAAAAAGTAATGCCCATTATTTATTTTAACTTCTTACCGGTTACATCCCAATCCAGTAGAAGACACCCGCCTTGTGACGCTTCCGATCGCCACACCATCCCCCGTTCATAGCCCTGATGGGCTTTAACGGAAGTCGTCTTTCACCCTCTAACTTTTTACAACTCATAGTAATAAGCCAGGCCTCGTTGGGATGCCACCGATGTAAATGCCTCGGTAGACATTTACATCGGTGATTTTTAAACTCGCCTTTTGCCTTCGCTGTAGGTCTCGTCCGGACATCTTGAATGTCCTACATCGTTTCCCTCTGAACCAGCTAACCGAGTTCGTGGAAGCGCGAACCCCGCGCCTAGTTCTACTTTTATCGAGCCAATTTCTAGTAAATGTCTCGAAATTCAAGGCAAATTAACAACATACCACCAAAAATGTTGTTCGCAACAACGAAACTTTAATTTTAGTTCCCTTAGTGAACTCTACTTCAGTTCATACCCCTCTCTCTTCTCTCTCTTTTTCCTGTTTAAACTCCGGTAACTACCGTTTAGATAATTCTTCAGAGGATGAATGAGGATGATATGTATGAGTGTAAATGAAGTGTAAGTCCTGTACATTCTCAGTTCGACCGTTCCTGAGATGTGTGGTTAATTGAAACCCAACCGCCAAAGAACACCGGTATACACGATCTAGTATTCAAATCCGTGTAAAAATAACTGTCTTTACTAGGACTTGAACGCTGTAACTCTCGACTTTCCAAATCAGCTGATTTGGGAAGACGCGTTAACCACTAGACCAACCCGATGGGTTCAGTTCATACCTCTGACTTTAGGTTAATTTACGGACTGCGATCTGGTCTACAAGAGAGAGGCGGACAGGCGTTTTACTCCCACTAAGCTCCATCGCAGTGTCCCGCGGGACATTTACTTTCTTCAATCATCATCGAGATGTCGCTACACCTCACGGCTGCATGGTAACCCATGCCCTCGGCAGTGCAGTCGCCGTTCCGCCGATTGTTAACATTCAAATAATCACCACAATTTCTTGATTACCGGTAACAACTGATTGTTTTGATTTTTAAAACATGTAATATAAAGAAAAACTATAATAAGTAATAAGATTAGCTAAGTTTATTTTTATTGATCGCTGTTTGGTAACTTTAAAATTATGATGATTATACAGAAAATAATGAATATACACCGTTAATATAAGGGTGATGATCTTTCTAAAGTGACCACAGTCAATTTAGACAAATTCTACTTATCTGTAATTCAGTATATGACTTTTTATTGTTCCTTTATTTTTACTATTCATACTTCAAATATATTCAGTATATAAGGAAACAGAAAAAGTTAAAATTTAAAAATATCATAGCACAAAATTCTTCATAATTTCAGCCGGGACCGAGAAAAGATGTTCACTTTAGGCAGATGATCATATTAAAAAGTCTTACTGTAATTATCTATTAATATGAATACTAAATAAACTATTTTTAATTTAGGTAAACAATTTTTAATTTAAAAAAAAATTCTACTTCATATTCTATTAAAAGCATTTTGTAGGAGTATTAAAGGATTTGATAAAAAACATATATCTTTAGTAGACTTCTGGAATAAATTTTTTATTATTAATGGATTTCTGGGATGTTGTTACATTATAGAATCCGGACTATTACGTATCGTAGTCACCGGCAACGTCAACTGTCTTATTAATTTTAAAATTCTACAGCTCTTATGTAAATGGTAATGTGTGATGTGCGGGAGATAAGTGACTACCGCAAACAAAATAAAAACCACTCGATGTTGAGTGCCTGTCGATGCGTCAACATCCTCAAGAGATGTTATCCTAAACGATCGTTACTTCCGAGATTTATCTCGTAATATGAAGAATAGTTCTAATTTAAAGAATAAAAAAAACTACAGTAATAGTTTGTTTAATTGAATCAGCTGAATTAGATTGCCAAATAAACATTAAA
This sequence comes from Lycorma delicatula, assembly GCF_047948215.1. NCBI lineage: Eukaryota > Metazoa > Arthropoda > Insecta > Hemiptera > Fulgoridae > Lycorma > Lycorma delicatula. Next base: position 137,430,767 of record NC_134461.1, on the reverse strand, counting down.
AAATGGTTGATTATAATCAACAATTTAAATTATTATTTAAATTTTAAAAGAAAAAAAAATTTACAATAAAATTAAATTAATTTTTATACCACTTCTAACAATGAAAAAAAAAAACATCTAAAATGTAATAAAAAAGTTTAACATATATATAAAAAAAATTATTTAAGAAAAACTGAAATTTTGAACTAAAATAAAATACAGAATTCTTGAGACTGATTTTTTTAATGGAGTTTAAAAAATAAATCGTAGCACGAAAAAATTAATGAAATGGTGATAGAAAAGTTTAAAATAAAAAAAAAAACCATTTACAAAGATTTTTACACATTTAAAAAAAAAATTTTTGTTTTCATAAATTCTGGTTTCTGCGTAATTTTTAACAATGAATATAATTACTGTTATCACTCTTCATAAAAAAGGATGGTGAGGGTTGATTTGTTTGTTGTATGTGTTCATATTTTTCTTTTAGCTGCTAATGGCACAGACCGAACCAATGGTGGTGGGCCGGTCTGCTGCGCACGGCATCTCTCTCTGACTGTCTCAGCCGGCTTTCCCGCTACAAGCAGTCCGTCGTCAATTAATTTACAGGTTATTTAATTTAATTTTAACCCACCGGGTTAGTCCGGTGGTTAAATTTGTCATCGCAAAATCAGCCGACTTTCGAAGTCGAAAGTTTTAACGCTTGAGTTCTTGTAAAGGAAGTTACTTGCTTTTATATGGATTTGAATACTAGATACCGGTAAACCACCCGTAAAATCTGCCAGGAAAATTCGTAGAAACAGGAATCGCCGAGAATCGAACACAACTATGGAAATTTTATTTTTTTAATTTAATTTCTAAGCGTAGATTATTTTTATTTGCATTTTAATTTATATATTCTTAATTAATTTTATTAATAAAAAAAGGATTATTAGTTAATATGTAGCAATAAAAGGATTCTTTATTTAGCGGAGACAGTCGTTGGCACGCAACCGACCGGCGCATCACGTGGTCCGCTCTGCGTCAAAAGCAGCAGTTGGAGTGACAACTAAACAGTCTCACAACGAACACACGCAAGATTAAAACTGAAAAACTCCCTGTTATTAATATGCCTTTCTTTATTTTTCTGTTTAGCCTCCGGAACCACCGTAAGGTATTACTTCAAAGGATAAATAAGGATGATATGTATAAATAGAGTGTAGTCTTCTACAGTCCCAGGTCGACCATTCCTGAGATGGTTAATTGAAATCCAACCCCTAAAGAACATCGGTATCTACGATCAAGTGTTCAAATTGGTATAAAATTAACAACTGTTTTTACTATGATTTTAACCTTAGAACTCTCGATTTTGAAATCAGTTGATTTGAGATGACGAGTTCACCACTAGATCAACACAGTGAGTCGTTATTAACATGGCTAGCGTTAAATATATAACATGGCGTTATTAACATGGCTAGCGTTATTATATATATATATATAAATGGGAATAAAAAAGGAAAGCACTGTGGTTAGAACTGTATTAAAAATCACAACTTAAGAAACAGCTAATTATCTTCAGGATTTTGAATATTTTCGTTGAAAACGTTTTCGTCGTAAACTAAATTCATGAACGTTATTTAGTTATAACTAGCAAACACATAAAACAAAAAAAATCATCTGTAATTAAACATATACTAAACCATGTAAACTTTTCGCGACAGGCCATAGGCCCACCTTTTTTCTAGTATGCACGTAAAATAACATAACAATTTGCACTAATATAATAGCATTTTTGAATAACAAGACGATAAAAAAAAATAAATGAATCAAATATCTGAAGTAGCAACACAGAAAGATGAACTTAAAGATAGGCGTGGTTAAAAAAAAAATTAAAATTAAATAGAGAAACAGAAGGGCGTATGAATTGTTATGAATGATTAATTTTTTTATTAACAAAGGACAAAGATTAATTACAAAAGTCATATACGTACCCCGGTTTTGCAATAATTTAGATATTTTCAACAGAATTCTCATAAGTTAATGGTTTCAAATTAATTGATAGTATAGATTTATAAAAGTTACCTGATTATTATTTAACGAGAACTATACGAGTTGTGGCTTAAATAACGAGAATGATGCTGCTACAGAAGAACTGCGCATGCGCCAAATTCATACGACCGACAGCTGTGTAGCGTTAAGCCTTCTCTTGCGATTGTTGTCACTTTTTTTTCTGTAGACGTATTAGTCTGGCCGTTGTTTGGATATCATCTAATTTTTTGTTTTACCGAAAAAAATAAGTGTTTTTTTAGAGCAAAGAATTATCGTGAAATTTCATATGAAACTTGGAAAAACCGCTACTTAAACTTATCTTTTATTAAAAACAGTACATGGCACTCACGTACGCTGGTTTTTGAGTGGTTTAAGCGTTTTCAAGATGGCCGAAAAGACATTGAAGATGATGTTCGCCCGGTCACCCTTCCACGTCAAAAACTGATAAAAATTTTGAAAAAATTGTTAATCTGATCCTAAAGGTAAAACCACTCACTACCTTGAGGTTCTTGCTCAACTCCGTGAAAAAATAAGAAAAAAACGACCCGAATTGGGGAAGAACAAGTAATGGATTCTTCATCAGGACAACGCACCGGCTCATACTGAATTATCTGTCAAGTCGTTTTTAGCCAAGTATAACATCCCAATACGAGACCGTCCGCCTTATTCGCCTGGCCATGGCGCCTTATTTGGCACCATGTGACTCTTATCTGTTTTCCCAAGGTCAAATCTGCATTAAAAGGTACAAGATTTCAGACCAGTGAAGCTGTGAAAGAAAAAGCGGTACCCGTCATGAAAGAGCTCACAGAAGACTTCTAGCACTGTCTCGAACAACGGAAAATTCACATGGAACGTTGTAGGGATAGAGGAAGGTTGTATATTGAAGAGGATAATAACTAAATATGTATAAATTTAAATAAAATATTTTAAAGCATTAGTCTCGTTATTTAATAGCTACATCTCTATGTAGCTTTACCTATTTTGCTATGTACATCTCTATGTAGCTAAGCTCCTGGGATTTACCAGATGGGCTTTACCGGAGGTCGTCTTTTAGACCCTCAACTTGATAACACAAAACAGCATATGCATATAATTAAAAGCTAACAATATAGATATTATAAAACATTTCTTATAATACACACCAAGCTACTCTCAAAAGGAAATACTTGAGCCGAGAGAAGGAACTATATAAATATAGACTAATTAAACAAATAAGTCATAATTTACACGTAAAAATAATTACTTAAATATCAATAAAATTAGAAAGGAAATAATTTATAGGAAACCAAAATATACTATAAATCACGCATAGTATACAAACTTATCATATCCAATACGTATACCGTATCGTAAGAAAATACAATAAAACATCTTTTATAAAAACATCACTTAGAGGAATAAAAAAAAAGTACCCAAATTAAATCAATTAATACTTTGTTAAAATCATAGTCATCATTTACAGAAATATCCATCAAATATCTCTTTTAGGAGGGAAAGAAACAAAATTACCCAAATCAATATCAAGCTTAAACAATAATCGACGAGCTGCATTATATAAACCTCTCCTAAAAGGACTCTATTATCAAGAGGTATACAAATATTACTCATCAAATAATGTCTGGTTATATATGAATGAATATAATAGAAATTAAATAAATGTTTATAAACAAATAATAGTGTATATTTAACATAAATTTTTAAGTTTATCAACTTTAAAAGAAAAGTAAAGGAACTTACTAGAAAAAATTCTTAATGAGTTATTATTAATGATGAATTGAGATCATCTAAGGGATGATCTATCCCTCAATTACATAAATTAAGTTGTTAAGTACATAAAATGTAATAAAATAATATAGATTATGCCTATTCATTTATTTAATTAATACTACTCGTTTGTCGTTTTGGTTTTTTTAATAGGCCACAGAAAATTAGTAAATCTGTTGATCAATCTATCATTCAGTATTGTGAGTTCAAAAGTAATGTTTTTTTTTTTACTTCAGTGTTCTTAAGAGAAATTTAACGTATCAGTAACTTTATGAAATAAATTAAGTTTAAACAGCTCAATATATATTAATGAAATTTTTGGCTCAATTAGTTCAAGGCTATTTAGAAGCTTTATATTTTTAGAAAGTTACATGTGCGCATAATGATATTTAAATACCTTACAACCAATTTCAGATAAAGGCTAATTCAACATATAAAAAAAAAGAAATATTTTTGAATACATTTTATCTTAAAGATGTTTCACTCTACATATATAAAAATGAATGTTTGTCTGTCTGTATGTCTCTTATGTCTTCCTAAACCGTTCATCCGATTGTGATGTAACTTTGGTACGTTGTTGTGCGCACGCCCGCAAAGGTTTCTGAATTAGTTTGGACCCGCTAGGTGGCGCTGTGGTCGAGATATTTCGAAAATTGTTTCTATGGCCCGATTTGGCTCATATTCAGAATATGTGTTACTTACATGGAAAGAAATACCTATACAAAAATGGACCCGCTAGATGGCGCAGGGATTGAGATATTTGGAGAAAATTGAATTTATGGTCGGTCGGATTTGGGTCATATTTAGAATATATATTAGTTACGTGAAAAGAAATATTTTTTTTTTTTTAAATGGACCCGCTAGGTGGCGCTGGAGTTGAGATATTTGGAAAAATTGTATTTGTGGGCCGATCTGGCTCATATTCAGAATACATATTAGTTATGCGAAAAGATAAATTTTTGCAAAAACTATATCCGCTAGGTGGCGCCGGTGTCGAGATATTTACGAAATAAAGAAAGAAATATACAGACTTTCTTCTTCTATAGATATAAAAGGCAATGTTCGTATAGACTAAAAAACTAATAGACCGATTTACGGTACTGGTCCGATTTAAAAGGAAAGACGGGAAATGGGGAAAAGAAAAAATAACAGGGGAATAGGGAAAAAGAGAAGAAGAGAAAAGGGAAATAAGGGAAAAAGTAAAAAGAGAAAAAAGTTGAAAGGGAAGAAGGGAAATAGGAAAAAGTGATAAAATGAAAGGATAAATTTTATGCAGTTCCGTAATGTTAATCTTTTTAATGTGTTATTAAACTTTCAATTGTATTCACTGAAATACTAAATATTCACTGAATTGTATATATACACTGAAATCTAGCAATAGCGAAGCATTGCCAGGTCTGCTAGTATTAAATAAATATAAGATCATTATATAATAATATTACTTTTTTTCTAATCTTAGAATAGTAAAATGAAAATTATTAATATTCTGTATTTGTTGGTTAACGGGAGGTGACCGAACGATTTATGTTTTTAGATTGCTTTATTTACTTCCATGTAAAATAATTAATACAAACTCCAACATATACGAGGGATGACAAATGAAAGCTTACTGGAACGTAACGGGAGAACAAAATGTAGCACAAAGCGACAGGTACTGCCATCTTGTAATCCCATTCCCTTACTACTAACATTCCAAAACTCGTTGAATCACCCCTCTCGTTTACTCTCAGACACCACTGTTATGGAGTCGAGTACGCCTGCTTTGTTAACGCTTCTAAAAAAGCGTGCAGTAATTGAATTTTTAACGAGAGAAAAAGTGGGCGCTAGTGACATTGTCACCTAAAAATCGGTTATCATGATGAAACTCTTGATCGAAGTAATATTAATAGGTATGCGATAAAATTTTGTGCATCAGTAACTGCTAAAGCGAATATTGAGGATGACTCTCGACTAGTTTCTGTAGCCATGAGAAGCAACAAAAGGAAGTGTTCCAATATTCTTTTGGTGCTTCTAAAATACATGCTTAAACATCTTAGGATATGTAAGCGTCATGTTTGGTAATTCACGAAAACAAAGCAACACGATAATGGTCGGCCACACACATAAACACACACACACACAAACACAAAATCATCTCATGCAACCGCCTTGTGACGTTTATATTTGAACCTATTCTACACCTTTCATACTTTCCACATTTGGAGCCTCGAATTTTAACTTTATTCTTTAATTAAAAAAGATATTCTAGAAATTTATTTCACTAAGGATGATGAACAGAAGGACGTAGTGAGGTCGTTAGTCGTTAATCAAGGATGACTGCTAACGTTCTTCATTGACGGAATGAGAAAAGTGATTCATCGTTGAAAGTATGTGTAGCCGTCAATAGCGACTAAGTGAAAAAATAAATAAGTTTTTGTAGCAAATAAAATGTACTTTCACTTCATATTTCTTTCATTGACTTTCCTTGTACGAAGTAAAGAAAGTATTTCGCGAAAAATTTCGGTTTTCAGATTTCAACTGAAATAGCCATTTTCATCTCCCCTGAATCCATTTTGACTAGTTCGGCGTGACGTCTGCACGTATATATCTAGAATAACTCAAAAATGTTGAAATTTTTGATTTAGGACTGTTGTAACATCTAGTTGTGCACCTGCCCTTTTGATTCCAATCGAACGGACCAAAAGTGTCCAAAAACCCCAAAATCCAAAAACAATTGATTTTGGACTTTTTCTTAACTGCAGGAATAAGCCCTCATTGAAAGCTTTTCAACGATATATCATAAGTGGTACTTATTTTAATTGGTTCTAGAGTTATAGCCAAATAAGGTTTTAATTAATGAAATATTTTTTCTTACAAGGGGAAGGCATTCAAATTCAACTTCATTTCCTTTTTTTCAACTTTTCTATTGTTAATTTAAATATATTGATTTATTAATAACTGCTAACCTCAAATTGTAAAAATCTTTTACAATGAATAAATTCAGTAATAACAAAAAAATAAGAAAATATCAGAAGTTATTAATGAAATAAAATTTTATGCACATTTCATTATAAAAAAATGTGTACTCGTGTATGAAAATTAATAGGCGTACAAGGAAGTCATGTGCTGTCGACATCAGGTTTTTTCGTTTACGAGTTATGAGCTACTGTGCAATTCATTCAGCCACCTCTCATCAGTTGTATATTCAACATAGATTCCAGTTTTGCATAAGATTTTGCTAGCCGATTTGCAGTCGATTTATAACATCGTTTCAATAGAATAATTAAAAATTATATATTATTTAAAGTTATACAACACAGCTTAGAAAGCCGATTTGGAACATTAATATAAGCAAAAATCTCCTGTGAACTAATGTCCGGAAACGTTTTGTTTTAGAGGGACAAAAAACGAAATATATCACGCTGATTTCTGCTCCAAAAATAAATAGATGTCATAATAAAAATTTTGGGATCTAACATAAGCACCACACTTGACGTTGTTTTTTATTTTTTATGAATAATCTTTAAACACAAAGATTGTGCATAGAAATATGGAATGGGAAGTTTTTAGCATATTATAGTCTTCATGTCGACCAAGGTTTGAATCAGACTCCTTCCGTATGATAGGGTGAGACGCAACCACTCCGTCATCGGTGATGAAGCTGTGGGACTCCTAGGCCTCCCTGCTTTGGCACCCCCGGGGTTGTGCTGTACATAATTGCAAAACCGGTTCCGGGTGGTGAGGAACGGTGAAGTACGAGTTTTAGTTGATACGGCGCGGGCACACATAGGCTGTTAATATCTAGCCAAAACCGTACGAGTCCGACACTCCCACACTATTTCGAAGTACGTAAGTGGTATTTCTCTGCAACACCGATAAAAAAATAAAAAATAAAATATAAAATACTTCGTCATATGGGTCCGCAGAAAGGTAAACATATATTATTTATATGTTTTTGACCAGAAAATTTTCCAAAAAAACCTGATTTCAGAACAGAATCTAGAAGTTTTAGTGAATTAAAAAAAAAAATTAGTTGTAATATTATCTGTTAGTTTCTATAAATTGTTAAAATAATTTAAAATTTCAATCAAAATTTAAAGAGAATTTAATGCTGAGAAAATTTATGTAATTAAAGTCCAGAGGAAATTTATGAAATTAAAAAAATTAATCAAAATATTATAGAAAAATGTTACAACTTTTTTTATAAAACCGATATTTTTTTTTACAACCCTAAAAAATTTGTCGAATTAAATATTATCAATTACATTTGTCACTAAGTTTAAATGAATTTGGTTTTTATGTAAAAAATGTATTATTTTAACCATTCATGATAAAAAAAAATTAAAATACACAAAAGAAGATAAACAATTTAATATATCTTCTGTAGCTTTTAATTTAAACAAATGGATCCAATTTTCATTTTCATTATAAATAACTACATAAACTACATCTTTAAATGAATGAATAAATGAAACGAAACCGATTTCATAAGTCAATACTCAAGTACTTAAAAAAAGTATTTGTAAAGTTCAGTTTTAATTTTCTTATTTACAAAATTTGAATGATATAGTTATTCCAGTTGAAAAGAGTTTACATTAAGGGCTTTGTGAAATTCTGTATGATCAACGTAAAAGTAAGTCAACAAATATTTAAAAAAGCAAAACCAGTTCGAAAACGAATATAATATTCAGAAGATACAATTTAATATTAACAAAGGTATAAACAGTATCACGAAAAGAGTAAAAGGATTGTAAAATTAATAGATAGTTGTTATATTTCAATTACGTTTAGTATATAGTACATAAAAATAATTTTGTACGATTTAAAAAAAATAATTTAAAAATTGATTTTATTATCTTGGCGTTTGACTACGAAAATAACATACACTAAAACAACATTTTTTGTTTATGAGGGGTTTTTCATAGAAGCCTATTATTAATTTTAATACATAATTTTAAAACATAAATCAGCTGCTATTAGTTTTCTTATGTTTATAATCAGCAATACAGTGCAATAATCAGTGTACCAGTGTACCTTACCAGTTAAATAAAAAACGCATTCTAATTCCAGTTAAAAAAAAATTTCTTTAACGCAAAATATGTAATTAAATATTTTGTAAATAAATTCTAAAATATGTTGTTTCCTCAGGAAAATAATTTTTTTCTGTTATGTAGCAGCCTATAAAATTATGATGTGGACCCTCACTTTATTTCCTGTATATGAAATTAAATTAATTTAAAATGCACATCTAGATTAAACATCTTGCATTACTGCTTCATATCCTGCATTCATATATAAATCATCGGTGTTACTACTCATAATTTTCTAATTAAAGTGTGAAAAATACTTTAATTAGAAAACTACTTTAATTGTTACAGTCTTCAACTGTATGATAATTGTATGATATATATCTATTTTGAGTAGTTTCAGGTGACGTACTTACGTTTTTACCTCGCATAACTCAAAAACCATTAGCCGTAGGATATTGAAATTTTCGATTTAGGACTGTTGTAACATCTAGTTGTGCACCTCCCTTTTTGATTGCAATCGACTTGACCAAAATGTCAAAAAAAAGCTCAAAAAATTTTAATTTTTCCTTTTTCTTAACTGCAGTAAAAAGCCCTCATTGAGACCCTTTCAACGATATTCATAAGTGGTACTTACTTTCATCGGTTCCACAGTTATAGCCAAATACAGTAAGCGACTAGGGGGTCTCCCGTACATTTGGGGGTTGCCTTGACGTGAAGAGGCCGCGGACACTTTGCTCCCGTATTTGATCGCGTCCGCAGGTAGTAAGTGTATTTAAGACTTATTATTTGCCTCTTTCCACGGAAATCTTTAATAAAAGGCGAAAGATTTATGCGGAATGAAAAGAGACCAGAAATATCTGGGAATTCTCTTTCAGAGAAATTGTGCCTTTTCTGAACATATTAATAGTATATACAATAAAGCGGACAACATGATAGAAGGGTTAAATATGATCATGTCAACAAAGAAGGCTCCTAGAGCGTCCAAAAGAAAGGTGACAGCATCGGCAGTTGTATCATCTTTATTGTATGCAGTGCCTGTATGGTGGACTTCCCTTACGAATCAAGAAAAACAAAAATATACTTGTGAGAACGCATAGGAGGCTGTTACTGGGAGTGGTTTCCGCTTACAGAACAGTCTCCTATGAGGCACTTTCCGTTTTGGCAGCAGTACCTCCAATCGACTTAACGGCCCATTACAGGGTAGTGATATCGCAAGGACTGGAAACTCAGTAGGCTAAGCATAGGCTGATAACTACGTGGAAAGAAAGGTGGAGAGAGGTAGGACCTGCTAGGAGGACAAAACAGCTAATCCCTGACCTTGAGAGTTGGATCAATAGGAAACACGGGGAGGTGGACTTCTTTTTGTCGCAGTACTTTACGGGCCACGGTAATTTTAATTATTACCTTCACAGAGTTGGGAGAAGACAAACGCCGGCCTTTATGTACTGCGGCATTGAGGACGATGCAGACCATACCTTCCTTCAAGGAATGCATCAGATGGATACAAAATAGACGGGACCCAAATTTATCAACGATGAGACCTGAGGAGATTACGAGTAACATGCTACATAGTGAGGACAATTGGAAAAAATTTGAAGGAACTATCAGGAATATCTTAACAGTAAAAAACGAAGACGAGAGGAAACTGGGCTTCTGAGTGAATAGATTAGGGTAGAGTGGATAGCCCCAGTGGTGAGGGCTGGCATGCTTAGGTGTGTCAGTTCCAAGGATCCACTGGGGACTCCGAGGGAGAATAGGTCTATACAAGTGTAAAAGACCCATCGATGCGTCACGACTTTCCAAGGTATGGCGTAGCGATACAGAAGGGCAAATGAAACTCAAAAGACCTGACCGGTGGGCCGACCTGCCTTGCCGGACATACAGCCGGTCGGTAGGTGGGGAGGCCCATTAGAGTATAACAGGCACTCCCCTGGGTGGCGTAATACCAACCAGTCGGACCGGCCCAGGGGAGCAGAATCAAAAAAAAAAAAAAAAAAAAAGGTAGTAAGTGTAAGAGGTATGTATATGTCCCTGGTTAGTATATGATGTAAGTTTGCTGTACTGATATTATGATGTAATTTTTTTTCGTATATATTTGAGTATTTTGCTTTAGATGTATATTATGTCTTTCTGATCTTGGACTAATTCCGTTTTTCTTGGGGGGCTTATTATAGTATTCTATGTAGTATTTTGTATCGTTGGCACTCTGTGAGGTTTTGCTGTTTGGCTGCAGATTTTTTTTTTCGGCTGTCCGATGTATGCGTTTTTAGTGTTGTGTTGTTGCATTAATATTAATGAATGTCTCTTTCAGGCGTTTTTTTACGTACTTGTTGTTCTTTTTTCCATATTGTTGTGAGACTTGGTTTCTTGCGTTTTTCTTCTCTTGTATTTGTATATATTGTGTGACTTTTTTCTTTGTATGTAGTTTGTAGTTTCATAATCTGTTTTTTGAATCTTTATGTATGTATTTGGTTTGCTGTAACCGATGTATTTCTGTTGATATTCCTATTATGATGCGACTGCACTATGACGTATGACTGTGTGAGTGGGCGTGTAACCCCTTTTCCAGAGGTAATACTTCGTTAGCGATTCCAAGAAGGGTGGTATTCAGGGGTGGCGGTTTGGTCGGTAGTGCGCAGGTTTACATACGCATATTAATATAATAACTTGGCCGCATTTACGAAACAGGTGCCGACCTGTTTCGTAAATGAGATTTCCCACCTCTTTAAAAAAAAGAAAAAAGTTATAGCCAAATAAAATTTTAAGTAATGAAATATTTGGATCTTACAAAGGAGAAGGCACATCGGTTCGAATCAGATTAAATTTCTTTTTTTAACGTTTTTTTTGGTGATTTAAATATATTGATTTATTAATAATTAATTAATCTCTGATTGTAAAAAAAAAAATTAATGATAAATGATAAATTCAATAACAAAAAAAAGAAATATGAAAAATTATCAGAAGTTATTAATATAAAGTTTTATATACTTTTCATTTAAAAAAAATGTGTGTATGTAATTTAATAGGAGTAAAAGGAAGTCATGTGATGTCCAAATCAGATTTTTATTTTGTTGCAAAATAAAATATTATATTTTATAAATATAATAAGAATCTTTGTATGAACTAGAATAAGGAAAGTTGGTTATTTATTATACATATGTTTCATATTAATGTCCAGTCAAATACATATTGTGAACATCTTAGATCGTAAAATGAATGCTGGAAAAACTGCCTACAGGATTATGTTTATCAAAATTATTGGTATAACCAGTACTGTTACTTTTTGTGTTTAAGAGATTTATTTAGTGTATGATTTTTTTTCAGCTTACACCCTTATCAAAGTTTTTCTAAGTATTACCTTAATGCATACATAATACAAAAAAATAGAAACTCATATATGTAGTTTAAATAGAAATATGAAAATTCTATTAATTAAAATTGTTTTAAAAGATTAGTTTTATATTCCAATCAAGTCGTTTTATGTATTCAATATACTAAAATTTGCCATGAGGAAATCTTCTGGATTACCCTTAAATGCTTTGAGAGAACAGTATTATTTTATTTAATTCCAACATTTTATGGTTCTGTCTTATAGCTCCTAATTTTTATACTAGTATCAGCAATTCTGTGGAAAGTTACATTAATGAGGCAGACTATTTTTATGCCACTCTCTTTCACATTATACTGTCAAATCAAAATGAGAAAAATCTCCAACTACAATGGATGAGAAAGGGGATTTTTTTGGCAAAACCTGTTGTTGTTAAGGTTTGTAATGTTAAAGGATACTGGTAGATCCTGATTTTGGGAAATCTTGTTGAACTGTCCTAGTAGATTCTCCTTCTTCCACAGTTGTGATAGAGGTACCTCACTCAACGCAGACAATGAAAACGTAGGTTTGTTCAGATTATTCTAGATATAAGGCATATGGTGTTGTCTAGCTGTACATTAACCATGGAAGTATGGATACAATAATCAGCCGTACAGAGTAGCAGTATTCTGCTACGAATACACCAACATACATAGTGCTAAGATCCTCAGAGTTGCCTCATTTTATCCCCAGAATCACATAGATTTTGGATTGTATTATTTCTTTTTCTATTATTTTCAGCAGCTTTTATAAGCTGGGCATTTAATGGTTAGTTTTCTGCTAAGATAATTACCCTGTTGTCGGCTGTATAGCAGAAGTAAGTGTCCTCCTATATAATATACCTCTAGTTTCTATCCTCTAGCCTATTGTTTATGTGGAAACAAGACGAAAAATTCTTAACAGTATTTGACTTAAGTCCACATTAACAGAAGTATCCTGTGAGAAACGACAGGTCAGACATAAGAATTGAAACTGCAGTCAGTGCAGTTCAATAATAAATGCCGATATAGTGCAGTACACTGGTCAGTGGCAGTCCGCTGCTAATTTCTATGAGGCCACTTGAGCTGTCTCTCATAGTAAATAGAAGCTGCAATTTCCAATCATGATGATAATCTGGCTTACGATTTTCCAGCATGGTATAAAATTGATTAATTAGTACACAAGTAGTTTTTTTGGTGTCAGACCATGTCATATGTTACAGAAATGTTGATTAAATCTGCAGAGGTTTTGGGTTTTTTCTAGTAGCCTGATGTTAGGAAAATGCTCTCGTCTTTACAGCCCTATTTAGATGGAAATCAGCCTGTTTGTTCATTGGAATTTTCAGAAAACATTACATGGTTTAATAGATAATTGAAATCAGTAAATCTTTTATGAAACAAAAACTACTTTGGCAAGTAGTATTTAATACTTTGGCAAGTATCAGATTAACAATACGTATTTGGTGTAAGTAACAAATTCTTTTTTATTTTCGTACGTGATTGGAACTGTGAATATTAGTATAGTCTATTATACAATCACAACAATGAGAACTATAACATTATTAGTAGGTGTTGGGTATAAAATAAAATATAATCATCACAGTGTAAGTATTTTGAAATAAATAAAAGAAACAATTTGTGAACCGTATTTCTCAACAAAACATTCACAAATTGATATATGAAAAAGAAATTTAGAGTAGTAGAACTCCTGTGGTAATTTTTAATAGTAGAACTTGAAGTGATGGATCACAATAAAAAATGTTTAGTGCTACACTTGTGTTAGTTAATACATCAGTTAATTTCATCCATCTCTCAGAAATTATCTCAAAAATAGGTGATGATAAACTATTAATTTACAAACATACTGGTAGGAACAACATGGAAATTGTATAGGAAATAAAAAAATAAAAAAACTTTTTGTAAATTTTGATAGGATGATGATGAAAGGTGGATAAAAAAATTACATTTGAATATGTCAACCGGTGGGTGCATGCGGCTGGAAACGATGTTCATTATCCTAGACAATTATTCTAGATCTGACATGATTTCAAACATCAAATGTTGGAAATGTGTAAGGTTAGCTGATATTTGTTTACAGAATTCTTGAGATCTATGATTGTCGGTAAAAAACCGGTAGAAAACTGGTAGAAAACCTTGGGTTTCAGACGATATATTGCAGCTGATGGATGAACGTAGAAAATATAAGAGTGCTAGTGATGAAGAAAGTAAAAGGAACTATCGGAAATTAAGAAATGCTATAAACAGGAAGTGCAAACTGGTGAAAGAAGAGTGGATTAAAGAAAAGTGTTCAGAAGTGGAAAGAGAAATGAACATTGGTAAAATAGACGGAGCATACAGGAAAGTTAAGGAAAATTTTGGGGTACATAAATTAAAATGTAATAATGTGTTAAACAAAGATGGTACACCAATATATAATACGAAAGGTAAAGTCGATAGATGGGTGGAATATATTGAAGAGTTATACGGAGGAAATGAATTAGAAAATGGTGTTATAGAGGAAGAAGAGGAAGTTGAGGAGGATGAAATGGGAGAAACAGTACTGAGATCTGAATTTAAGAGAGCATTAAAAGATTTAAATGGCAGAAAGGCTCCTGGAATACCTGTAGAATTACTGCGCAGTGCAGGTGAGGATGCGATTGATAGATTATACAAGTTGGTGTGTAATATTTATGAAAAAGGGGAAGTTCCGTCAGACTTCATAAAAAGTGTTATAGTAATGATACCAAAGAAAGCAGGGGCAGATAAATGTGAAGAATACAGAACAATTAGTTTAACTAGTCATGCATCAAAAATCTTAACTAGCATTCTATACAGAAGAATTGAGAGGAGAGTGGAGGAAGTGTTAGGAGAAGACCAATTTGGTTTCAGGAAAAGTATAGGGAAAAGTGAAGCAATTTTAGGCCTCAGATTGATAGTAGAAGGGAGATTAAAGAAAAACAAACCAACATACTTGGCGTTTATAGACCTAGAAAAGGCATTTGATAACGTAGACTGGAATAAAACGTTCAGCATTTTAAAAAAATTAGGGTTCAAATACAGAGATAGAAGAACAATTGCTAACATGTACAGGAACCAGACAGCAACAGTAACAATTGAAGAACATAAGAAAGAAGCCGTAATAAGAAAGGGAGTCCGACAAGGATGTTCCCAATCGCCGTTACTTTTTAATCTTTACATGGAACTAGCAGTTAATGATGTTAAAGAACAATTTAGATTCGGAGTAACAGTACAAGATGAAAAGATAAAGATGCTACGATTTGCTGATGATATAGTAATTCTAGCCGAGAGTAAAAAGGATTTAGAAGAAACAATGAACGGCATAGATGAAGTCCTACGCAAAAACTATCGCATGAAAATAAACAAGAACAAAACAAAAGTAATGAAATGTAGTAGAAATAACAAAGATGGACCACTGAATGTGAAAATAGGAGGAGTAAAGATTATGGAGGTAGAAGAATTTTGTTATTTGGGAAGTAAAATTACTAAAGATGGACGAAGCAGGAGCGATATAAAATGCCGAATAGCACAAGCTAAACGAGCCTTCAGTAAGAAATATAATTTGTTTACATCAAAAATTAATTTAAATGTCAGGAAAAGATTTTTGAAAGTGTATGTTTGGTGTGTCGCTTTATATGGAAGTGAAACTTGGACGATCGGAGTATCTGAGAAGAAAAGATTAGAAGCTTTTGAAATGCGGTGCTATAGGAGAATGTTAAAAATCAGATGGGTGGATAAAGTGACAAATGAAGAGGTATTGCGGCAAATATATGAAGAAAGTATCATTTGGAAAAATATAGTTAAAAGAAGAGACAGACTTATAGGCCACATACTAAGGCATCCTGTAATAGTCGATTTAATATTGGAAGGACAGGTAGAAGGGAAAAATTGTGTAGGCAGGCCACGTTTGAAGTATGTAAAACAAATTGTTGGGGATGTAGGATGTAGAGGATATACTGAAATGAAACGACTAGCACTAGATAGGGAATCTTGGAGAGCTGCATCAAACCAGTCAAATGACTGAAGACAAAAAAAAAAAAAAATGATTGTCGGGAGTATGCGATTAAAAATAAAAATTGAACCGATGTAATTGTCGAAAAGGTAATAAAGTTTCTTCCTATTGTTACATATATTGTTGATGATCGCAATGGATCCACTCTGTTTTTCTTCCTAAATGGTGATGAATGGTATGTATGTTGTTATAAGCTAAGCCAATGTATAAATAACGATGAGTGACGTAACATGTACAAATGAAATTTTTCTCTGAAGAAAAAACTTTCTTTATTACCAGTATACTAGCAAGAAATTTGTGTAGGAGTTGAAGTAGGTAGAGGGGTAACTGAAGTACGTCTGAAAGAGGATCGTACAATGGTATTTCCTCCTGGTAGATAAACAATACACGCATACAGTTGAAAAGGTTGGAGATATGTTAATAATCAACGTATACGTTATATTGGAAAGCAGCTTCAATGTTTTTAAATACTCTTATAGATACGAGTAGGTATTTGGTTGTGAATCAACTTTATTTGAAATTTCCATTTTTCGCTTTCCTGAATAGTAAACTCTGATTTATATATCTTTTATAATAAGCACATAATAATAATAATAATAATAAGACGAGCTAATTAGGGAGAAGTACTAAATGATAAGTGTCTTAAGTGAATATACACTGACAATGGCTGCAGTTCAATGAAATGATGTAAAATATTATTTCATAAACATAAGCTTTCTTCACGTAGCAGGCTTGCCTCTTTTATCAAGCTCTGTACCGGATATTATAAGTAATAATGTTGTAGAATTATCTTTATAGTTTTTTCTATTCATTATAAATACTAAAAATTATAACTGATTTGAAGAGATTAAAGAAATAAAGATTTGATTGAAGAGAGTAAATTTTAAATCATGTTAGAATATGATCTTTGAAATATTCTTGATTATATTGCAAAATTATCTTTACCAGTATCGATTAGCTTTGTTACCGTTATAAAAAATCATTAAAAACTATTTTTACAAAGATGGAAAAAAAAATAAATGTGTTTTATTCAAATGCTAATTTATTTTATCAATAATTTCAAAATGACAATCATTTATTGTACGAAGCGATTTAAACTGGGAAAAATTATTTTTTTTTTCTTAAAATTTCTGTTGTTTCTTTAAAGAAAAAATAATACAACCAACTCTATAAAAACGAAAGGCATTGGTCGATCTCACTGGCTGAGTAGGTAGCGTCTCGATATTTCGTGTGGCGTCACCGGATTCAAATCCCTAACAGATATACACATATTTTCATTCGCTACCAACTTCCACCGAGCTAATGACCATAATTGTTAATGACCTCTCTTTCATTAAAAAAACACATTAGAAATTGAAAATAATTGTTTTTCATTTTGAAGTGGGATAAAAATTAAAACAAATTTTATTTAACTCATCTAAAAAAAATGTTTAATTTAAAAAAGTATTGCAGGTATCACCACCTGAATTTCATTCTTTTTTTATGACCAATTTTAATTTATAAAAGTAACTTTTTTTATTTAAAGTATGTTATACCTTCACAAAACGCTACCGGTGAGATAAAAAACATTCGAAAGAGATACTTCTTAGATATTACCACGTGCAATATCTGAAGAAAAATAAATTTTTGTTGTCTTGATAATGATACCCCGATGTCTTGAAGAACTGTGTGGAGGGGGTTGGTTGTTCACTACCAGAATGAGACGCTTCTTTGTAATCTTTGAATAGGAGCTTTTTTCCTATTGGAGGAATGGAGGAATATTAATCATCTCCTCTTTCCGAAATCATTCCCTCTCTATTTTTCAATGAATTTTAACAGAACGCCGTTTGCATCCTCAATAACTACCTAAGAACCTCTTTCAGTAACTTTGTTTTAAATATTTGTTAGTTTTGATGCCGGTAGCACTTTTCGTTTTCCCAGCGGCTGAAAAACCCTTTACCTGTGATTAAAAGATTCTTATACAAAAAAAATTGGGAATTAAAGCTACTACTACAATTATATAAGACATGACTACAAATGTAAATGCAACAGTTCAATACAAACAAGTAGAATAGTTTCTTTTTAATAATCAGACAATCAACTGTGTAAAATTGTTGTTAATTTACAATGAAATTTAAACGTTCAAAATTATTTTTAAATTGCTATATACTATAAATCTTTCTGAAATACATTTGTCTAAAAGTTTTAGATAAATCAAAGGGTATTATACTAAAGCTGGTAATTATAATTGGTAAATAAATAATTTTTCCAGAGGATTAAGGCAAACATATATATTATCTTTATGTAACATTTTTTTAATAATAAATAAATAATGTAGTATTAAAATTAATTTGCCGTTAGTACAATGACCTGAAAATAATTAAAGCTTTTGACGTATTGATTATTGTTGAAAAATAAATAAAAATAACCTATAAAACAATTATGCTTTGAAAGATTTGACATTGAAAAATGTTATTTTGTTAGATATTGTCAAACCTGCGTGATGTAATATTTACATATTTTTCACAAGAAGTAGCGCTAAACTTAGATATTAGCGAACTAGCCGTCCTCCGAGGGGCGAGTTCTAGCGTCTCGGCCTTTCACCCGGAGTGGTCCCAGGTTCGAATCCCGGGCAGGCATGGCATTTTTCACACGCTACAAGATTGTATTTCATCTTATCCTGTGAAAAAATAATTAATAGAGATCCCGGAGGCTAAAGAATATATATATGTGTATATATACATATATATTCGCTCGCGAACTAAATAAATCGTTAAGGAATAAAAATTAATTTGTGTGTGTGTGTGCGTGTATATATATATATATATATATTAGTGTGTGTGTGTGTGTCTGTGTGTGCTTCACATGTCTCGGATACAGAAAGCGAAAAAGTTTGCTTTCATAATACATCTCCTTTACAAAGTTTTATGACACTGGTGTTATAAAATATAACATCTGAGTAAGAAATTTCTCCCACATGTCAGAAGGGATGCTAATGAAAAGGAAATAACTGACTTCTTGACGTCTCAATACCTCTAAAGCTTCCGAATAGGTCCTTTTCAACAATAGCGGTCTGCAGATCCCTGAATTTCATACACATTTCTATACATGAGCATAATTTTTTCATCAACAAACGAATCAAAAAATTAAAATTAAAAACTAGAAAAAAGAAAGAATATTAACAATTATTTTTAACTTAATAAGAAAAATCTAACTAATTTACACACTACTGACATATATATATTTTTTTGGTTGATGATATTCCAAATAAAGTTGAAGCCTGTGCGTTTGATATGGAAATGAAATATTTTAGCGTATGAAAATGCCATGTCTGACCGGAATTCGAACCCAGAACCACCAGATGAAAGGTCGAGACGCTATCACTCCGCTAAAGAGATCAGCAATATTATTCCAATAAATAAACTTTTAATCGCCAAAAAATGTAAAGTGAATTGGAACCGTATTTAAAATATCAATTTTTTAACTTTATTTTTATAATTTTAACTTTAATTTTTAATGATTATGCAAGGAGGACGCTCAAATAAGGCTCCAGGCTTTGATTTGATTACACATAGAATGCTGGTTATGCCCCCGTTCAACAATCAAGTACATAACACACATTTTCAATGGCATCCTTTGGACGTTGCGCTTCCCATCGGAGTAGAAGATTTCTCAAATTCTGATGATTGCGAAACCTGGTATCGGTCCTACAGACCGATAGACTTCTTCCGATTCTAAAGTAATTATCGTAGACGTTGTTCTTAGGAGACAGTGATCAATCTTAGAGAGCGAAAGTACTATTCCAGATCATCAATTTGGTTTCAGAAGTGGACATTCTATCGTTGAATAGACACGTAGGGCTGCCAATACTATCACCAAATGCCTGGAAGAAAAAAGGTTTTGCTCGGCGGAGATGTTTGATGTTCAGCAGACTTTTGGCAAGATCTGGTTGCCTGGACTGCTCCACAACCTAAAACACAGCCTTCCTCGCCCTTTCTATTTAGTCTTGTGGAACTAACACGATTGGCGTTTATCTCAGGTTGTGCGACCACGATTTATCTGGATTTTTTTACATTACGCGTAGATCGAGGACTCCTCTGGGCTCTATTTTGGGACCAGTCCTGTACTCAATTTTTACTGCGGATCTGCCGGCTCGGGGTCATGTAACCATCGCCTCATTTGCGATGAACAGCGATAACCTTCGAATAGCCACGAGCAAGCCTCAATGAGCGTTATACCTGATTGGCAAGTGAACAGATAAGCGAAGAATAAAATTAAAAAAGAATAAATCGAATCATGTCACGTTTGCGTTAAAGATGGTTGACTGTCCCCGGGTCAACTTGGACGGCGTTTTCATCCTGTACTCTAACCGAGTACGGTACTTCGGGCTCCCCCTAGATCATCGCTTAAGATGAAATAACCATGAGAAAGAGAAGATAAAATAGCTAAACATTAGGTTTAAGGAGCTTTATTGATTAGAAATCAGGAATTCATAACTGTTCCTGTCGAACAAACTTTTAATATACAAGGTTATTCTGAAACCCATATAAACGTATTGTATGTAGTTATAGGGTACAACGAGAAACAGCAACACTGAGTTTATTAAACCCTTCTAGAATAAGTTGGGAATTATTATAGAATCGCCGTGGTTTGCAAGTAACGAAGAAATTCATAATTATCTAGAATTGCCTTATGTCCGCGAGGAAATCAAGCGATTCGATTCACACTACAAATAAGGGCTAGATAATCATGTAAACTATCTAGCGCCGAATCTCCTAGATAGCAGTGAGGATGTCCGGCTACTGAAACGCCTTCACGTGGTGGACCTGAGAGAGTCTGAGTGATGACATCCCTTAAGTGATATGCATCTTTTCTAAGCCTTGATGAAGAGCCTAAATTTCTTTTATAATCTAGTTATGTTCCTCTTTTTTTTATTTTCCTTTGCCTAGTAATATTATTTAAATTTTTGGGTTTCAAGAACTTTTGTACTTTTTATGGAGTGAATCTGTGAAAGTGTATTTATAAAAATGAACTGTCATATGTGTGAATATGTTTTATAGAGGCTATTCACTGAAAACTCCTCAAGTTCTTATTGTAAATGTATTTATTTACGGTTCTTTCTTGGAACTCATTGAATATAAACGAATTGTGATAAAAGAGAATTTATAAAATAAAAAAAAATGTGTATGTTTAGAGTATAAATTAAAAATTTTTAATAACAGTTAATAAACAAGAACAAAACAAAAGTAATGAAATGTAGTAGAAATAACAAAGATGGACCGCTGAATGTGAAAACAGGAGGAGAAACGATTATGTAGGTAGATGAATTTTGTTATTTGGGAAGTAGAATTACTAAAGATGGACGAAGCAGGAGCGATATAAAATGCCGAATAGCACAAGCTAAACGAGCCTTCAGTAAGAAATATAATTTGTTTACATCAAAAATTAATTTAAATGTCAGGAAAAGATTTTTGTAAGTATATGTTTGGAGTGTCGCTTTATATGGAAGTGAAATTTGGACGATCGGAGTATCTGAGAAGAAAAGATTAGAAGCTTGTTGAATGCGGTGCTATGGAGAATGTTAAAAATCAGATGGGTGGATAAAGTGACAAATGAAGAGGTATTGCGGCAAATAGATGAAGAAAGAAGCATTTGGAAAAATATAGTTAAAAGAAGAGACAGACTTATAGGCCGTATACTAAGGCATCCTGGAATAGTCGCTTTAATATTGGAAGGATAGGTAGAAGGAAAAAATTGTGTAGGCAGGCCACGTTTGGAATACGTAAAACAAATTGTTAGGGATGTAGGATGTAGAGGGTATACTGAAATGAAACGACTAGCACTAGATAGGGAATCTTGGAGAGCTGCATCAAACCAGTCAAATGACTGAAGACAAAAAAAAAAAAAAAATAACAGTTATTACAAGACCTTATCAAACAAATAGATCAAAACAAATTGAACCTGTACCTCAACTCATTAATACATGTATAATTATAAAAAACTTTTATTTTTAAATACTTACTTGTATTATTAAAGAGATTAGTAATATCCGGCGGGTTAGATAATCTCACTAAAACTTATACATGTGTACATAAATTATAAATCTATTTTACAATATTAGATTCAATAAAGGTCATAAAGTGTTAAATAAAATTTTCACATTTTATATCATATTTAAAATTTTCAAGGCAAATTTACAAGAAGAATAAAAAGGTATAATATAAGGTAAAGGTATATTTTATACTAAAATTTTATAAAAAGCCATCTATGTAATTTTACATAAATAATAATAAAAAAATAAATTTTCTTTTTCAAAGGTAATTTTTTATGAAAAAAAGTACAGATAAAAACTTTTACTTTCATGTTGAAATTTTCTTCTTCCTTACTTCAACTGATCTCTTAACTGATTGGCCTTAGCAATTCCATTCTCTACACTTTTCTGATTTTCTACTTTTTTTTACTCCATTTAACTTTTTATTGTAGCAATTACTATAATGTACTTGATCTATTTTCATTTAGTTAACCGATAGATTTCTTACCTTCTACAATAGCTAGTTGTTATTTCTAACACGTCTCCAATGTGAATATTCTCCACTGTAGCATTACATTTTAAACTTTTTTATTTCTTTCACTGTACATTCCTGCTTCACGTTATCTAACCGAGGTATTGCACTTGTATTTAGTGTAATTTATAACTAAAAGCGTACCTCTTTTTTCTACATAAATCTTTTACCTTAATTTATGAACTGTTCTTTGCCTTTTTTTGCTTTCCCTGCAATAGCTTTATGCTGCTGCAACAGTATAATTATACAGAGAAAGTACAGTAATTAGGTACCGATTTTTTTTAAATTTCAAAGTTTCATGACTCCCCATAATACAAAAAAAAACGGAAAATTTTTTTAGAAATTTCAGAAAGATGTATGTACGTACATGTGTTGGCCGGTGTTTTATTTAATATATCCGGGCTGGCTAACGTAAATTCACCGGAATTGGCAAAATATAATTTATATTTTTGGGACAATGATGGCATTAAATTTTGGACAAAATTAAAAAGAAAGTGGGATGGTTTTCGACAATTTTTATGTTTGATTTTTTGTATAGTAGAGAATTGAATTTTATTACGACGAAAGTAATAATCATCATTCACTAAAGGCTATGCCTTGTCGATTTAGCCGCATCACTCTCATCACCGCTTCTCTCTTCAAGCCATTGCATGAACCAAGGCCCATCTCTTTTTTAACATTATTGATGATAGTTGCTCTCGTTTTACCTCTAGGTTCTTTACCCTAAACCTTGCCCTCAAAAATATTCGTCAAGAACTGATCACGTTGCAGTGCATGTCTTATCAATTTCGCTCTTCTTGTTCGTATAACATTTAGCAAGGACCTCCTCTCACTCACTTCTGGTAACACTTGGTCATTTCTTTCCTATCCAGCAAACTTGTTCTTGTTATTCTCCAAATCCACATTTCTATTGCTTCTAGTCTTCTTCTTTCTGCTTTTCCAAGCGTTCATGTTTCACACCCATAAGTTAGAACTCTCCAGAAATAAGTTTTAGCGAACTGTTTCCTTATTTGCATACTCATATGATTATCAGTCAGTATATTATTTTTATCCTGGGAAGCTCGTTTTGCCAGCGCTATTCTTCTTTTTACTTCTGTGGCACATTTATTATCGCTAGTGACGGTGCTTCCCAAATAACAAAAACTGTCAAACTTCTGTACAACAGTACCGCCTAATTTAATATCAACCTTTGTACCTTCCTACAATCAAAATCTTTATCTTCTCCTTATTAATTTTCAGTTTAAGTTTTGAAAGTAATAATTAAGTTATAAAAGTTCCAACGTTTTATATCAATCGGATCTATGGGAGAGGATGTCAAGAACGTTTCTTAACAGTTTTTGCCTCATATCTCAAAAACCCGCTGACGAAAAAAGTTGAAATTTGACACAAATATTTCTCAGCTTTGGACAAGGGAACATCATGATACCCACATGTTTTTTTTTTTATTAAATTATTCGTTTTTAGCTTGTTGAACAACATTGAACGAAATTCGGCCAATTTATTGATGGAAATAATTTTTCTAAAAAATAAAATTTTAATCCCCCCAAAACACAAGGAAGCTGAATTGGAACGGTATTTAAAATATCAATTTTTTTAACTTTAATTTTTAAGATTTTAAATCCAGTTGAATGTAATATAAATTTAAATGACATGAAGCTTTTTAAAGAAAATTGGTTCCAGTGGGAACAAACTAAAGGATTTTAAACTATTTTTATGAATCTGATATTTCACGTTTTTCAATTGTGGCTATTATTAAAAATGTTGATATTAAAATGGTGAATGTTATTAAAATGCTTCATGTACGAGGTAGCTGTCAAGCAAGGTAAATTGCTCAAGTCGTCCCTAATTTTTTTACAGAACATTTTTATTTTTCCCAATTAATCAAGTCTTTAATATTTAAAATCCTTTGAAGTATATGAAATTAAAATGTATCAACGGCAAAACCAAGTAAGCTACACACTCTTTTACCGGTATTTTATAATAGCATATAGTTTGATTTTTTAATTTTTTCTAATACTATATGTTTGTGCTCACAATGCACTGAATAACATGTTAGTAAGTATTCAGAAAACTTCGGACTATCCCATCCAAAATAGTACTTATTTAATAATTTTCACGACTAGTTTCAAAAGTGGTCTATAGTACAATTTTTTTGTCACGTTCTGAATCATATATTGTTTTGAGATAGGAGGATTTGGTTTATCTGTCAACCGTTATTTAATAGGTACTGTAGGCCACTTTTGAAATTAGCTGTGAATTAAATAAAGGATCGCTATTTTTGATACGGTTGTAGTAGTCTTAACCGGTTTAATTCAAAATGTTAATTTTCCAATTCTCCTTAAGATAAATGACATTGACCTTCGCACCTCATAGAGGTCCCGTGGATTCTTAGGGTGTGGTAGTCTCATACCGAAAAATAGATCGTTTCAAGCTAGAAAGATTTTCTAAATTTCATTTTTTTCTACGTTTAACTGTTGTAAAGATATTTAAGTGTTCCCATACTTGTAACACTCAATATATATATATATATATTTCTGTAATTTACTAAATGTATTAGACAGTATTTACGACGTTAAAAATTATTTTAATTTCACATAAATTACATTCACTTTGACATGAATATAATTTATATAATTAAAAAAAAAAAAAAAAAAAAATAGAAAAAACTGTAAGAATTTTAATCTTTAAACATAATAGTAGTGAATTAGTCAGACATAATTATAAGTATTTTAAAGGAAATAATGGTAAAAAAAAAATTAGTAAAGTAAATGTAGATAATAAAATACGATATACGATGCAATTAACATCAATAAATAAAATTTACAATAAGCGAAAATATAAATATACAGTAACTGGAAAGTTTTTTTAAAAAAAATAAACAAATATGAAAGAACTGAAGGGGTATTGACCGCATTAAGTTTAGATATAATAAAACAAAAAAAATAAATATTGGTATCTGTATTCGTGGACGTTAAAATAATAAAGCGATTCCAATTAAAATAAAATTACTTTGACCGGCTTCTCGTTAAAAACTGAAAGTATAAGTGATTTTCCTTTCTATTTAAGATGTAAAAGATTTTTACGTAAAATAAATATTTTTATAAATAACAAATATTTTAAATCGAACCGAAATATAAATAAAAAAATATAATACAAGTGTTTAAAAACCAGGACGCTTATATCATTGACTTGTGTATCTGTTTTATTTAAGTTAATTATTATTATTATATATATATATATTTTTTTTTCTTTCCGTAGTGGAGGAAAAAGCTCTGCCAGCCGCCGTCAGGCCCGCACTGACGGCAGTGCGGGGCTCTCACCCGCTAAAAAACCTCTCCTTCTACCATGCAGGGGCCGGATCTAAGCCATATGGTATGTACAGCCCCTACATGATCACCCAGGCACTCCACTATCCGAATCCGTGTGACCGGAAGGCGTCCCCAGAGGGCGATCGACGAGCGACAACTCCGAGGAGACCCCGCCGCCCACCCCCAGAAGCTGGCCTCCCTTGATCACCCGTCATCGAACTCCAAGCCTCCATAGATTCGCATCAACTCAGCCTGCCGTCACCTCTCTTCATTGGCCTTCTCTCGTATCATTGATGCGATCGTAGCCGAGACACAGTCCCACTTGTTGCTATCGCTGAGCAATAATTCGATTATATTGTTGGCCTCCTCCACACCTTCACCCGCAAGCACTAAGCGGAAGTTGCGCCATCTAGGACAAAAAAATACTACATGCTCTGCTGTATCCAGTCCGCCGCAATCGTAACAGCGACTTGTATCGCATCTGCCCATCCTGTACAGGTAGTCTCGAAAACAACCATGTCCAGACAGGAACTGAGTGAATTCGTAGCCTGTATTACCGTGCTTTCGCTCCATCCAGTTCCTGACGTCTCGTATTAGCCCATAACCTTCCCACCTTCCTTTGTCCAAATCACGCCTCCTGTCACGCCAAGCCACGTAGAGACCGTCAATTGCCTCCTTTCTGTCCACTCCATTCACTATTGCAGCTCTCATTTGCGCTTGTAAATCTGTGGGCGGTACTCCAGCTATAACCGAAGCCGCCTCGGCGCTGATCGTACGATACCCTGCGATGACACGTATGTTCAGGCTACGTTGTTGCATAACCAAACGCCTCACGTTCCTTGCCCTCGAAAACGCTTCCAGCCATACAGGAACTCCATATAACACCACAGATGAGTACACACTGGCCAACAGTTTCCTCTTACCGTCTGAGGACCGCCCTTATTTCTCATCATGTTGCTCAGCGCCTTCACCACATTTTCGCCCTTTCTCGCCACCTCCTCAACATGTATAGTAAAGGATCGGTTCTTGTCCAGCCAGAAGCCTAAATACTTCGCGGCTGGACTAGGATGGACTATCGTGTGTCCCACTCTAAAACGCAATGGATGCAGTCTGCGTCTTCCAGACGCAGACTATTATTATTATTAAGTAGTAAGAGTAGTAGTAGTAGTAGTAGTAATTATATTGAACGAAATTAATGTTATGATTTATCAAGCTAGGAACATACTTGTTTAACTCACCGGGTTGGTCTAGTGGTGAACGCCTCTTCCCAAATCAGCTGATTTGGAAGTCGAGAGTTCCAGCGTTCAATTCGTCGTAAAGTCAGTAATTTTTACACGGTATTGAATAATAGATAGTGGATACCGGTGTTCTTTGGTAGTTGGGTTTCAATTAACCACACATCTCAGGAAAGGTCAAATTGAGAATGTACAGGATGCACTTCATTTACCCTCTATATATCATCATCTGAAGTATTATCTGAACGGTAGTTACCAGAGGCTAAACAGAAAAAAAGGAAGATAACTTGTTCCTTTACGAATGATAAAATATACCATTTAGTAGTTGCAAAAGTTTTTAAATAAATAAAAATCATATTCTAGTATATATATATATATTCTAGTACATTTTATTTTTATACATGTCAATTAACTTCCTGAATTTTTTTTTTCAATTACCGCTCATGTTACTGGATATAAGATGTGAGTTTTTCCAAAAAATAAAAAATAAAAAAGTAGAATTTATTATTATTAGGTCATTCAAACGACGCTTAGCTTTTGAAGAAAAAGGGAATGGAAATTAATGATTCTTCTTCTTCTTCAAGTGGCATCTTCTTTCAGAATGTTTGCGATCATCAACGCTACTTTGACCTTTGAGTAGGCAGTTCGAAACAGTTTAGTGGACTTGTACTGAACCATTTCCTCAGATTGCGCAACCATGAAATTCTCCGCCTCCCAACGTTACGCCTGCCCATCTTCCTCAACGTAATCTCGAGTTGTTTATTCATACTCTCTAGTACCTTGATTTTTGACATCTTATTTTTCCAAGATATCCTTAGCATGCGTCAATAGCACCACATTTCAAAGGCCGCCAACTTTTTCATGTGTAGTTTTTTTAATGTTCATGCCTTCCCATTCCATATAGCAGTACAGGAAACGCATAACATTTTACCATTCTGGCCCGCAGATATAATCTGACCTGCCTATCACACAAGAAAGTACGTATTTTGAGAAATGCGTTTCTAGCCATTTCAATCCGGGTTTTAAATTTCAATGTTCGGTCCATGTTGTTGGTTATCCAAGTACCAAGCAAGATATTTGTACTTTTTAGTTCTTTCAATTATCTCATTGTCGATGTATAACTCTGGCCCGCCATTTGTGATCTAGTTATCACCATGTACTTTTTCTTCTTCTTGAGGTTCGTTCTAAGGCTTATTTCTGTATATCAACATCTTAATTTTAGTATATTAGTTAATGATTCACTACCGGCTAAACCATTCAAACAATTATCGCTTAAAAGTAACGCAAGAAACGATGTAGAAAAAAAAATTACAAAGAAGAGGAAGAAGAAGAAGAAGAAAATTAGACTTAGAAAGAGAGAGAAGAAAGACAATAAATACTACACAATGTAGTAGACAGAAGAAGAATGAAGTGAAGTTTGTGAAGGAGAAGAAAAGTAAAACGGATAAGAAAATAAATGGAGTAGGATGAGATACGCAACTGAGAAGATTGTGAAAAAGAAAGAGGCAAAGGAAAAAGTTAAAGTAGTAGATCTGAAGGAAAGTAAACAAAACTTGATCGTTAAAAACTAGTCATCAGAAGGATGTTAGGGTATACGTGCAGCTTGTTTTAATTATATTTAATAATGCTTCATCACAGATATGTTTCTTGGCTTTGAAACATCCTTATAATAAAAGTAAATTTTCTTTCGTTTTTTCAATTAATTTTCAAAAGCGGTAGATATAATAATTAAAACTCTAATAAATTGCAATCCTTTGCCCATAACTTGTTTTGAAATCTCATTTAAGGATTTCACTTGTCTATTGATGGTTTCTTGCGCTTCTTCATTTATTTTACATTGTATCACAAACTTCACAGGAACAAAAAGTCGATTATGTTTTTCAACAAATCTTGGTTAACTAATTTTTAAAAGTATAATTAATAATACAATTCATCTCTTGATAAACAATTGTTAACCTTTTCTTGTTATTGTAGTTGTTTTTATTTACTTTATCCTAGCTGTTTTCTTTATTAAGGATCAGTGTTACGGCAGGTATCTCTTCATTTACTTTCTTTCGTCCATTATATTGAGGATATGATATATGATCTTCATTAATTATGGATGTGGTGACCTGATCTCCTAGTGATGACGTTACATTCACCCTCTCCAAAGCCCAAACTCTAATCCTTTCTTTTGCTCAACAGTTTTATAAACTTATTTTCCCCACGTAATTTATTAACTTCATACAATAATCTCTCTCTATTTATACCATTTTGTCCTACTAATCTCGTATTTCTTTTTTCTTAATCTAGGGGGATTTCTATTCACTCTTTTCTTTGAATTTCGTTTAATTTTAACAGCAGGCTGACCAACCCTGTTTATTTTCTGTTTTTCACTAATCAATGTATTACGGAGGTTGCTAAATTGATCAAGTAATTTGAAACTAGAGAATATCGATTCGTGATTTAAATTACATTTTATAATCAATTGGTATTGGCAAACTTTAAATAGATTATTACTAATGGTAAAAAAAAATCTGAAAACAGAGTTGTAATACTTTCCTGGCATTAGATATTATGTAGTGGAAAAATAATTAGCTATATATGAAAAAAGTAACCTAAGATTTTTTATTTATTAATAATGAAGATTTATTGTAAAATTATCATTATATGTTTAAATAAACAAAAAATTTAATTAAAAATATCGGTATTTTTTTCTCCTTTCCAACGAAAATCACCTTCCAAGATAATTTTTTGATTTTTCTTAGTTTACTATATTAAATGTAAGAAACTAGAAAAAATTCCAATAAAAATGTACAACTAATAAAAAGATACCTAAGATTTCTTTTTTGGGGGAGGAAATGAATTATGATGAAATTTTATTGTAATATTATTACTATAAGTTTATTACTTAATAAACTTGTAATAATATTAAAAGTTTAATATTATCGGCTCCACCAGCCCGAATATTAATCCCAAGCATTTTTCTTTTTGGGTCGCTTGCTCTACTAGTATGCTTAGGAAGACATTAAAATCGGATTATCCAGTTAAAAGTTAATAAGCTTCAAACACGCTAACGCACGTACATATATACGTACGTATGAGTATTACCCGACACTAATTTTTGTTTTATGATGTCCGTAAATCATGAAAAGTCGAGAAATGCATAATACTATACCCCTTTTTTTAACTAATTGACGTACTTTCCTTATTTCAGCAAAGCTCTAGAGATATGATGACAGAAAAGTAGAAATATACGACTTAATTATGGCTATAGTCTATAAAACTCTTATAAAGACAAAGTTAATGTCAATGCAATAGCCAACAATCAAATCTCATCGGAAAAAAATGTTTACAGATAGATATAATAATGAATAAAATTGAAAAAAATGTATTTTACTTTGGGTCGATAATAAAAAGAAATCAATAATTGACAACAGATTTGGATTATATCAACCACTCTAGATTAATATAAACGTTGGTTTACTTATACCGTACAGTGTTTCATTTTAATCCCCCTAGGCGATTTTCTGTTAAACTACGCGCAATACAAAAAAGCGCCACAAACAAAAGTTACTCAGATTGGAGGGGGACACATCATGGTGGCCTTGGATTTGACTTCGAACTTGACAGTTTTTTTTAAGATTAACACGATTTTTTTTCAAATGGAATGACCTACTTTTGATCGGAGCAACGAAAATAACAAAAAATTTTGTACTGAAATATGTAGTTACAGTCGTATAACCTTAAAACTTTTTTCAAGGTGTTACATTTTAATCGCTCCAGGTAATTTCTCTAAACTACGCACAAAAAAAAGGTACTCAAATTGCAAGGGGAACACCTCACCATGACCTTGAACTTGACCTCATTTCAAGGTTAACACGATTTTTTTTCAATTGGAATGACGTATTTTTGACGCCACCAATGAAAATAGCAGAAAATTTTATATTGAAATATATGGTGACACATATGGCCTTGGACCTTTTTTGAAGGTCATACAACTAATCATCAGAGATAGTGTTATGCGATACTGTAAAGTCATTATGTGCTCTTTCCCATAATTTGTGAAATAAATGACTGGAATATAAATATTCAAGGATAATGTATGACCTTCAAAAACGTGTAACTCGTATAACACTATCTCTGATGGTTAGCCGTATGACCATCACGTAAGATCTAAGGTCATATATGTGAATTTATATTTCAATATAAAATTTTCTTCTCTTTTCATTTGTTGGGTCAAAAATAGGTTTCCAACTGAAAAATCGTGATAACCTTAAAAGAAGTTGAAGGTCAAATAAAAGGTCACTGTGTGGTGTCCCTCTCTAATCTAACTAACTTTTGTAATCTTTATTGTATTGAGCGTAGTTTACGAGAAAATTCTCTTCTTTCTTTTTTCTTGTTTAGCCTCCGGGTATTACTTCAGAGGATGAATGAGGATGATATATGTGTGTGGTGTAGTCTTGTATAGTCTCAGTTCGACCGTTCGTGAGATATGTTGTTAATTGAAACCCAACCACCAAAAAACACTGGTATTCACGATATAGTATTCAAGCTACGAGAAAATTTCCTGAAGCGATTAAAATGTAACACCCTGAAAAAATATTCAAGGTCCTATTGTGACCACATATTTCAATATAAAAATTTATGCTCTTTTCATTGGTCGGGTCAATAACAGGTCATTCCATTTCGGGCGATTAAAATTTTTAATCATATAAATAATTTACTACTGAATAATTTATGTAATAGACAATGCATTTCTTTTTTTTTTTTTATATACTATGAGTTTACCATTGCAATCTTTTTTTAGTGTTCTGATGAATAGTCATTACTATTTCATTGCTTCTCGTACATTTCCATTATTCT
This sequence comes from Lycorma delicatula, assembly GCF_047948215.1. Taxonomy (NCBI): domain Eukaryota; kingdom Metazoa; phylum Arthropoda; class Insecta; order Hemiptera; family Fulgoridae; genus Lycorma; species Lycorma delicatula. The sequence goes on along the minus strand of NC_134461.1, from coordinate 137,398,685 downwards.
TCCTGTCTTTTAACTACAACTTCGTTCACTAAATCTGTATGACAATTATCTATACACACTGACATAAATGAGCTAACCTCTCTATTCATCAGATAAGACCAACCAACCTTATGTTCAGTAAAAATTTGTATCAGTTTATTGTTTGTTGCGGATGTACGTTTGTTTTAGTTTAAGTAATGGTTGGATGGTAATGTTACAAACTAACAAGTATTTTAGTGCTCCTATTGGTTCATTAAAAAGAAAAAAAAATTGTAAAGAAAACGCGTTAACTGTACTCGTAATACAGTTGAATTGAGAATGTTAAATTTCTTTTAGGAAATGGATTAATCCGGTCAATTGCTTTATCGATATTGGTCGTTGCTATAGCAACAAGATACGGCCTCAACTATTCCTAGTGTACTATTCCCAAATCATCGACAATCTGTTGCTAGGAAACTGCTCTCCTTATTGGAGAGTTTAAGATGTATTTTTAAAGCTCAGTCCGGCGACCATGGTTCACCATTTTCCGGTCCATGTAACAACATAATGAGTATAACGTGTACTATAAGGCTAAAGTTTTCGTAAATACGAGTAATTCATATTACGATCTGAATATTTTAATTTGAATAGGTTACATAAGAAATTTTTTTTCGTTTTTAAAACCATCCTCTTATCGAAATAGCTAAGGAAAATTTACTAAAGCTACTGAATGAGTTTAAATAATGTTATATAGATATAAGAATGTTTTTATTTTAAAAAATATATATATTATAATAATTTCATAAAAAATAATATTTTTCCTTATACGTAAAGTGACAGTTTCTTATGTAATAGTACTTATTTTATATACAGTTTTAAAAATTGTGTACACTTTTAAGTAATTATACAAAATTATTCGTAAAAAGACCTGTAATCAGTGATGCCCTCCAACAAAAGGCCAACGCGTTAGACCGTTTGAAGGGAAAGCAGAAATGAGTATAAAATCACAAAAAATGAAAGAAGGTGAAATATATGTAGAGAAGAATAAGGAAAATATAAAATAAAAGCAAAATTTATAAAATAAAAACAATTACCGATGATAAGGCTTGATATCGTACTAAGTTTAGTATCATATTATAGAATTTTAAAAATTTCCATTCATCAAGCTATTGTAAAAAGAGATCATAGCCCTTTTTTGTACACATTTTTCAATAATTCTGTGATTTTATTAACCCTTAATAATTCTGTTTTACCCGTATATCCATGACGTGCCAGACACAGACTCGCGATAAACAGTATCAGTTAAAAAATAAATTTTTATTCAATATTTTGAAAGTATTGTAGTTCATAATATATTAGATACACACCAAGTATTATGTGTGCCTAAGATATGTACATGATATTTTGTCATATAATCCAATTATAAATAATGAACATTTGACCATCTTCAATAAAGTTAAACATATAATGATGATTTAAAATTTAAATGTGAAATGGAAAAGAACAGAAAAATATATTTTGTAGATATTGAGATTAAAATAACCAGGAATAATGTTATAGAAGCGTCAATTCACAGAAAACTCACAACGAATAGCGTAACAACACATGTAAATTCTAATCACCCACGGTCACAAAAAACTTTTACATATAAAAACCTGACTTTTAGAGCTTTACATTATACAAAGAACAGTAAAAACGTACTCAAGAAAGAAATAGATGCGATAAAACAAGTAGCAGTATTTAATGATTTTGATGTTGAAATTATAGAAAATATACAGAATATTTTAAAAATTGTAAAATGGCTATTCTTTTTCGGATTCTACTTATAAAACTCAACAAAAAATATTCTTAGGAAAAATGGCAATTACTCTTCATTCTCCTACTGTCCACAATTTTGTTATTTTTATATAAAAATTTTATGTTCGGATAGAGGAATCGCATTAATATTTGGTAAGCGTCTTTGTAATAAAGTTTTAAAATAGAAAAAAATGAGGACTTAAATACGTTTGCAAATTACAAAATGGCGGCCATGTTTTTTTTTCAATCGGTTATATCGCCATAAATATATGTTTTATCAAAATGTATACTATTTGCAAAATATTAAGTCTTTTATTTTTAATAATATGACATTTAATTTTTTTAAATCGGTTAACAAATAGCCGAGTTATGGCAGAAAATTGATGAATTATGTGTCTGTTTTCATGTCCACCACTTTTAAGTTCAATTCGATGAAATATTAATTGTTTTTATTTCTTATTAATTCTAGTAAATTAGTATCAAATTAAGTAATAATTTTCTCCCAATAATACACCTAATAATTAAAAAAAAATAAAACAACTATCTATGATAATGTTACGTTAATTGGTTTTTTTTTTTCGATATTACGTAGAAATACCATTAACGTACCTCCCACAATGTGGAGAAGTGTCGGACTCGCACGGGTTCGGCTAGATGTTGTTATAGAGCCTATGTGTGCTCGCACCCTACCGAATAAAACTCCGGTTTCACCGTTCCTCTCCACCCGGGGTCGGTTTTGCAAATAAGTGTATCACAACCGCGGGGATGATAAGGCAGGGAGCTTAGGAGTCCCAGAGCTTCAACGCCGCCGCCCACCCGCGCGAGCACGGATAGACACGTCGACTCCACTGAAGGCTGTCCCTCACCCCCTCCAACCTTCCGACACTTGACGCTACCTCTGACAGCTACATTATTCTGAACTGTTTTAGTTCACTGCTTTAACTAATTAACTATAGTTTAATCAGTAATATAGATTACACAATGACTTACCTACTGTACTCACTTTGGCTAATATTCACTCACTACGTCGCTGTCTACCATCCTTATGGACACTGGTACCACTTGCTACTTGCTCCGAGGATACCGGAGTTCCCCCCGCTTCATCACTACCGGCCCATCCATGTAAAATACAGACGAGCGGCAACTCCATGAGGTGCTGTCATCCCCTTGCAACACCCGACCCGGCTGCCGGGGCTCTGTTGAGTATTCAACGCACTTGTCGTCTAACTCTCCTTGCCTCATTATTTTCTTTCTGTTGTAACACTCTGCAGACAAAATTAGCCACGGCCGCAAATCTGTCGCTTCCCATTAACATTATATAAATCACATTGTCAAGGTTAATTTGTTCTGTTACTGCTGTGCACTCTCGACTTTCCATCTCCCATCTAGTAGAGGAAAAGAGGACATGTTCTGCTGTTTCTCTTTCACCGCAATACTGACACTCCGGACTATCTGCTCTGTGTCTCGAACAAGTACGCTCTGAAGGAGCCGTGGCCGGACAGGAACTGAGTGAGCCAGTAATTTAGCTCACCGAATTCCGTTTCTATCCACGGCCGATCTCACATATTAATCGTCTCATACATTCACCTTTACGCAAAACAATCCACCTTATCTGTCACTTCTCTAATAGCTAACGATATGCCTCCTCTTTATTCGTACCTTCATCTATCTTCGCTCGGACGCCGACTGCTGTAGCTGAACCACTCCGGTGACCTCGAACGGTAATTGTTGTAGAACATTAAATATACTTTTTTTTAAATAAACAGTTAACAATTATTAAAAATTATAAGAGACGTTCAAAGCGTCCACCAGCAGAAATTTCACAAGTCTCCAGTCTTTTTCTGAGAGATTGTCTTAACCGTTCAAAAATTCTGGGAGTATTCCTAATGTCTTGAAATCCATTTTGGTTTCTTTTTTGATGATCCTCAATGTCGAGTATCGGAGTTGAATAAACAATATATTTCAAATGGCCCCACAGGTAGAAGTCAAGAGAGTTTAAGTCAAGTGGTCGGGCAGGCCAGGGCACTGGCCCTCGGCGGCCTATTCATTTTTTTCATGAAAAGTTTCATGAAGGAAATCTGATACCAACTGACTGAAATGTGTTGGAGGTCCATCGTGGTGATACCAAATATTTCCTCTTAATTGTAGAGCTCTTTCTTCCAAAATATATGGAAGATTTTCCATCAAATGTGCAAGATAATTCTCTCCATTTAAATGATTTGATATATGAAAGGAACCAAAAGATAGTCATTACAAGTACCTGTCCTTATGTTCAGGGAAAATTTGTTGATGGCTACTTTAGAAGGTACCATGAGGATTATCGTCACTCCAGATACGCTGGTTGTGATAGTTTTGAACACCATTCCTTGAAAGAAACTTCATTTTCACATTGTTAACTTGATCAACAGTAATAGTCGGTGTGTAAAATTATTTAAAAGTGAAAAATTAATCTCAATTGTTTTATTATTATGTAATATTACATTTTATTGTGAGAATATTATTACTTAATCTGATACTAATTTACAATACTAGAATTAACAATAAATAAAAACAATATTTAATCGAATTGAAAGTAAAGTGGTGGGTATGAAAACATCGCTTTTCTACCATAATTGGGCTATTTATTAACCGATTTTAAAAAATAAAATGTCATATTATTAACAATAAAAGACTTAATATTTTATCAAAACATACATTTTGATAAAACTTATATTTGTGGAGATATAACGGATTGAAAAATAAACATGGCCGCCATTTTGTAATTTGCTAAGGTCATGTATTTAAGATGATATGTAGTTTTATATCATCAAAATTAATAAATTTGTATATTTTTCAAAATTTAATAAATTTGGAATGTCAATTTACGTATTGGTCAGAGTAAATAAGTCTTCGGTGTTTCCGCTGTCGGACAAACTCTCGCCGGCGTCATTCTACGGAACGACTTGATTGAACCCTAAAAACAATTGTATTAGTTTAAATGTCTAAAAATACTGATGTGGGTTTAGCTAAAATTTGATTTATCAAGAAAAAATAAGAATTATTGTTAAAAACTGCTTTCAAGATTAATTTTTGGTAATATACATGTTAAAAAATTTATATGTAAGCAGTAGTTGTATGATTTTATAAACACACTCACACACATATACATTTTTTAATTTTATTAAAATAAACCACCTTGTACAGAATATTGAGTGAGATAAGACATAATTTACCTTAATTTTAACATAGGGGTCGTTGCGGAAGTTGAGAACGATGTGAATTCGCCTTCACTTTTCACCAGAGAGGAGATTACAGCAGCAGTGAAACGGATGCCTCTGGATAAGGCGTCAGGACCAAACCTTTTGCCAAATATGGCAGTTAAGGTGGCTGTTTTGGCGGACTCTGATGCCTTTTTGAAGGTATACAATAAATGAGGGGCTGTTCCCTCAGAGGTGGAGACGGAAGCGCCTGGTCTGGGTTCCCAAGCCGGGGAGGGACTCGGGGTTTCCGTCCTCTTATAGACCACTGGCGATGATCGACACCATGCCTAAGATTCTCGAACGCATGCTGCTGCAGAGGCTGACCAGAGTTATTGAGGACGCAGGATGACTTTCGGATAAACAATACGGTTTTCGCAGAGGAAGATCTGCTTTGGACACGGCATCGGAAGTTATTGGTACAGCAAGGAGAATCATTTGAGGGAAAAAGATCTGTGTACTCGTGGCGCTTGACGTTCGCAACGCATTTAACTGTGTGAACAATGTCGCAATTAGGACTGCGCTGGAGAGTAAAAGAGTCCCCCCATATCTGAGAAGAATAAGTCTCTCCTATCTCAGTGAGCGCAAATTGATCTGTGAATTGAAGGACGGAGCGGTCGAACGGTGCGTAGATAGAGGAGTACTGGAAGGGTCGATCCTTGGGCAGGCCCTTTAGAATATAGTGTATGATGGAGTATTTCGCACTTCTCTACCGACGGGAGTCACTCTCGTAGGTTACGCAGACAACTGGGCCCTCGTGGTAGAGTCGAGTACCCTGATAGAATCCATCACTCAGATACAAGGCTCATACACAACAATCAGAACCTGGATGGCCGGCGTCGGGTATAGTATGGCTCCAGATAAGACGGAGATTGTTATGATTACAACAATCAAGCGAAGGCCAACATTGAAGATTGTGCTTGAAGGCCAAAGGATAGTTTCAAGGACTGTGTGTGTGTGTGTGTGTGTGTGTGTGTGTGTGTGTGTGTGTGTGTGTGTGTGTGTGTGTGTGTGTGTGTCTGTGCAGAATAATATTCTGCTCATATTCCAAATATTCAATATAACAAAGAAAAATTTTAACTGTTATTTAAACAACATATACATAAACTTACACCTGAACCAAGGAAAATAAAAAGACAACTCCATAAAGTTACACTTTAGTCAATAGAAGAAGAATCCAATAAAACACAGTTGAGAGCCTGTTACAAAACCTCCAAAAATTGCCTCAAAAAATGCCAACCCCAGCCATGCTAATAAAAAATGAAGCTGTAAAGTGGTCCATAACAATAGACAACACGGAAATCCTAGCTAAATATTTCAACAAACTCCTAAATTGCGAAGAACCGACTGAACACCTAAATTTCACACCAACACCCTAATAACACCACCAGAAAACATCAACCCTCCCGCAATAAAAGAAGTCCACCAATCACTGTGTTAGATAAAAAATTACTAAGCACCGGGAGAAGATAAGACTTTTGTAGAGATCTGGAAACATGCAGGAAGATCATTAAAAATTGTTCTCAGCTTGTCAACATCTGGATCAAAGAAGAACTACCAGAACACTGTGACAGCTCTAATTCATCTGCTACACAAAAAAGGTGACATACAGATCCTAACAATTATAGCAGAATCTCACTCCTAGACACAACATACAAAATTCTTTCAAAAATCATCCTCAACAGGTTCGATTCACAACTCAAGAAAGAACTAGGAGAATACCAGCGAGGTTTCAAACTCTGAAAAAGCTATCCAAACCAAATCATTAGTTTCAAGCTAATAGTGGATTACAATAGGAAAATAAAAAGAAAGTCAAAATGTTTGCTAAAAGGTTTGAATTTGAATTCATTTCCTTAATCAAATGACCTTTTAATCCTGGAAATTATGAAGTGTAATGGTATAATTTTTAAAAAAAAGTATTAAAATTGTTGTTAAAATGTTTCTTTCCGGTTGACTTTTTTGACCAAAGACGTTTTTATCATAAAAATTATTATACTGCACATACATTATAATTACTAAAACCAATTAGAATTTTTAATAAAATACTTGAGTTCAAATTGATCACGTGCTCGACAAAGCTCAGAAAATATGTTTAATAACAGCCACGATTTGAAAAATATATAATGAATCAGAAGTTATATAAAAATAACCAGTTTTATAATTCCCTTATTAGAAAAACGTTAAAATAAATTTCGCGCTTTAATACAAAAAACTGTTTATTGATATAAAAAGCTAAAAAATGTGAAATAAGGTATCGATTTAGTCACTTGTCGGTAGGGGTGCAGACTGGAAATTATGCAGTGTGGCAACATTGAGTCTTTTTCCAATCCACCTAAACATTTCAGGCATATGTCAACTGATATTAAAAGAAGAATCTGTTCAACGATTATACGCTGATTAGCTCAAATTTTAACTGTACAATAAATAACTTTTCATTCAGACACCGAAGTGTTGTGTAATAAGTTTCAAAGCTCTTTTAATAAAATGCCTAGCCTATTCCCATTATTGTACGATGAATGTATTTCTCTAAGTAATGCATTTATTTAGTAATCGTAAGATTAATACTACAGTCTAAAAATTTAAGAACAAAAACATTATTTTTTAAATAAATAAATACATATTTAAATACAAGGTCCTTAAAAATTCTGTCTTGGACCAATCAATCCTGCTTATAATAAATTTTAAGCCCTTTAAGAATAGAACCTCCTCTATGAATCATGAGACCTTGCCGTTGGTGAGGGGGCTTGAGTGCTCAGGGATACAGAGCAGCTGGACCGAAGGTGCAACCATATCGGAGAGGTATCTGTTGAGAGCCAGACTAAGGAATGATTCCTGAAAGAGGGCAGCAGCTCTTTCAGTAGTTGTTAGGGGCGTAAGTCACAACGACTTAAACGGCCATATCAACATCACTCAGTCCTCTGAGTACTGCGCAGCTGAAAGCAATGGAAAACTACAGCTGTTTTTTTTTCCAAGAAAATGTGGCTCTGCATTTTCAAAAGCAATAATGGAGGCGCCTTCCTTGGTAAAATATTCCGGAGGTAAAATAGTCCCCCGTTCGGATCTCCGGGTGGGGACTACTAAGGAAGGGGTCACCAGAAAAGTAAAAAATAACATTCTACGAGTCGGAGCGTGGAATGTTAGAAGCTTAAAAAAGGTTGGTAGGCTAGAGAATTTAAAAAGGGAAATGGATAGGGTAAACGTGGATATAGTAGGAATTAGTGAGGTTCGGTGGGAAGAGGAAGGCGACTTTTGGTCGGGTGACTTTAGAGTAATTAACTCAGCGTCAAATAATGGGCAGGCAGGAGTAGGTTTCGTGATGAACAAGAAAATAGGGAGGAGAGTGGAGTATTTCAAGACGCATAGCGATAGAGTCATTGTAATAAGGATAAATTCAAAACCTAAACCGACAACGATTGTTAACGTCTATATGCCTACAAGCGCCCATGATGATGATGAGGTAGAATGTGTATACGAAGAGATTGATGAAGCAATTAAACACGTAAAAGGAGATGAAAATTTAATAATAGTTGGAGATTGGAATGCAAGCATTGGAAAAGGCAAGGAAGGAAATATAGTGGGTGAATACGGGCTGGGCAAAAGGAATGAAAGAGGGGACCGACTTATAGAGTTTTGCACGAAGTATAATATAGTAATTGCCAACACCCTATTTAAAAATCATAATAGAAGAATATACACTTGGAAAAAGCCAGGCGATACTGCAAGGTATCAGATAGATTATATCATGGTTAAGCAAAGATTTAGAAATCAACTCGTGGACTGCAAAACTTACCCTGGAGCAGACATTGATAGCGACCATAATTTGGTGATAATGAAATGTAGATTGGGGTTTAAAAACCTGAAGAAAAGGTGTCAGATGAATCGGTGGAATTTAGAGAAGCTTGAGGAAGAGGAGGTAAAGAAGATTTTTGAGGAGGACATCGCAAGAGGTCTGAGTAAAAAAGATAAGATAGAAAATGTAGAAGAAGAATGGGAGATTGTTAAAAAGGAAATTCTTAAATCAGCAGAAGCAAACTTAGGCGGAATAAAGAGAACTGGTAGAAACCTTGGGTTTCAGACGATATATTGCAGCTGATGGATGAACGTAGAAAATATAAGAATGCTAATGATGAAGAAAGTAAAAGGAACTATCGGCAATTAAGAAATGCTATAAACAGGAAGTGCAAACTGGCGAAAGAAGAGTGGATTAAAGAAAAGTGTTCAGAAGTGGAAAGAGAAATGAACATTGGTAAAATAGACGGAGCATACAGGAAAGTTAAGGAAAATTTTGGGGTACATAAATTAAAATCTAATAATGTGTTAAACAAAGATGGTACACCAATATATAATACGAAAGGTAAAGTCGATAGATGGGTGGAATATATTGAAGAGTTATACGGAGGAAATGAATTAGAAAATGGTGTTATAGAGGAAGAAGAGGAAGTTGAGGAGGATGAAATGGGAGAAACAATACTGAGATCTGAATTTAAGAGAGCATTAAAAGATTTGAATGGCAGAAAGGCTCCTGGAATAGACAGAATACCTGTAGAATTACTGCGCAGTGCAGGTGAGGAAGCTATTGATAGATTATACAAACTGGTGTGTAATATTTATGAAAAAGGGGAATTTCCGTCAGACTTCAAAAAAAGTGTTATAGTAATGATACCAAAGAAAGCAGGGGCAGATAAATGTGAAGAATACAGAACAGATAGTTTAACTAGTCGTGCATCAAAAATCTTAACTAGAATTCTATATAGAAGAATTGAGAGGAGAGTGGAGGAAGTGTTAGGAGAAGACCAATTTGGTTTCAGGAAAAGTATAGGGACAAGGGAAGCAATTTTAGGCCTCAGATTAATAGTAGAAGGAAGATTAAAGAAAAACAAACCGACATACTTGGCGTTTATAGACCTAGAAAAGGCATTCGATAACGTAGACTGGAATAAAATGTTCAGCATTTAAAAAAAATTAGGGTTCAAATACAGAGATAGAAGAACAATTGCTAACATGTACAGGAACCAAACAGCAACAGTAGCAATTGAAGAACAAAAGAAAGAAGCCATAATAAGAAAGGGAGTCCGACAAGGATGTTCTCTATCTCCGTTACTTTTTAATCTTTACATGGAACTAGCAGTTAATGATGTTAAAGAACAATTTAGATTCGGAGTAACAGTACAAGGTGAAAAGATAAAGATGCTACGATTTGCTGATGATATAGTAATTCTAGCCGAGAATAAAAAGGACTTAGAAGAAACAATGAACGGCATAGATGAAGTCCTACGCAAGAACTATCGCATGAAAATAAACAAGAACAAAACAAAAGTAATGAAATGTAGTAGAAATAACAAAGATGGACCGCTGAATGTGAAAATAGGAGGAGAAAAGATTATGGAGGTAGAAGAATTTTGTTATTTGGGAAGTAGAATTACTAAAGATGGACGAAGCAGGAGCGATATAAAATGCCGCATAGCACAAGCTAAACGAGCCTTCAGTAAGAAATATAAGTTGTTTACATCAAAAATTAATTTAATTGTCAGGAAAAGATTTTTGAAAGTGTATGTTTGGAGTGTCGCTTTATATGGAAGTGAAACTTGGACAATCGGAGTATCTGAGAAGAAAAGGTTAGAAGCTTTTGAAATGTGGTGCTATAGGAGAATGTTAAAAATCAGATGGGTGGATAAAGTGACAAATGAGGAGGTATTGCGGCAAATAGATGAAGAAAGAAGCATTTGGAAAAATATAGTTAAAAGAAGAGACAGACTTATAGGCCACATACTAAGGCATCCTGGAATAGTCGCTTTAATTTTGGAAGGACAGGTAGAAGGGAAAAATTGTGTAGGCAGGCCACGTTTGGAATATGTAAAACAAATTGTTAGGGATGTAGGATGTAGAGGGTATACTGAAATGAAACGACTAGCACTAGATAGGGAATCTTGGAGAGCTGCATCAAACCAGTCAAATGACTGAAGACAACAAAAAAATAAGAATAGAAAAAACTGACAACACAGTTTTAGGACTTTCTCCGAACGCACCCACCGTCACGCGGCTAAAGCCGCGTTCCGACAAACCCCTACAACTGTGGTCTGTTTTTGATGCACGGTTTATAAACACGACTCAATTTAAAATATTTATTATTTTGTATAATATTTTTTCCTTTATTTAATTCGATTGTTATTTTTATTAGTATGAATCAGTATAACCAACCTAAGAAACAAAATTATTGTTTAAATTACTGTTTGTTACACAATACAAGAATTTAAACACAAAAAAACAATAATTTTGATTCTTAGGTTGGTTATATTCATTCATATTAATAAACATAACAATTGAAAGTTTCATATTGACATGACGGGCAACATCGACATTATTTTTTCCTTATAACGATAAATTGTTGTATTTATAATTTTTATTTTTAAAATTTCAATATTCATTTAATATATGAATTTGTGAAAAAAATAATTATAATGCATAACACATAAATGTTCCTGATGATGGATTAATATCCGAAAGCGTTCGGACATAATAATAAAAATAGTTGGTAAGTGGAAATTATTATATAATTAATTAATATAATTTCACAACTTACATAGAGTACACTTGGCAGGCTTGTGTAGCCGCGAGGCTTAACGCACCATGTACTGAGTCAACCGGGCGATCGAAGAGGGATGATAAGGGTACACAGCCAGACTGTTACTTTTTTATACTTAAATATTATTCATTTATTTAATTCTAGCGCTTACCTGTGACGTCACCACATAGCAGTAGTTTACAGCATTTTTGGGGGTAGGGGTAGGATTTTGCAGAATTCTTTTTTTGCAATTTTTTTAAAATTTTTAACTAATGTAGTAAGAAAAATGTGACTTTAACTAGGCGAAACCTCGAGATACTGACTGCGACCTTACTCTAAAGCCTCACCCCCATAACTTTTTAAATTTAAACTTTAATGACAACACTGCTTTATATATAAAGTAATCTGACAAAATTTGATTAAAATCGGTCCAATATTTCTGGAGATATAAGTTTATTTAGAGGCCAACACCGAACATACACACACATGTACATATGAACATTAATATCTGGAAAACTTTCATCCCGTTTTTTGGGTTCCTTAGGTATTTAAACGTAAAAATCCTATGAAAACACCATTAGCCAAAATTAGACCGATTACAATACTTTCCTTTATCTTCGTATATACCTACAATATTATTTAAGAAATTATTTTTTCTTCTGTTGATTATTTATCATGTTATAATAGCTTTAAATAAAATTGTTACGGGCTGCTACCAAGTTAAGAGGTAAACTAATGCGCTTGTAATTAATTTACTACTGTTTGACATAAGCTAAATATAGCGTAGTAAAATTCTTTCGTGAGATTAAGATAATAAAATGTTAACGTAAAATTTAATTGATGTAAGTTAATAATACTGTTCATGAGATAATGGCAGTAAAATTCAAAGTACGAAAGTAACTTGGAATAATAATTTATTCAATAATATCTTCAAACACATTAAAAAAATATTAGTACTCTGTTAACGTTGAAGATAAAAGGAATGAAATTCACATAAAAACCACAGTATGACGATAAAAAGTGTGGAAGTTGAGATAGAATTGACGAGCTATGAAAAACTAGTATTTTATTCGATCGAGCTAATTCTCTTGTATGCAGCAAATGGTCACTGTAACTACACCGGAAGGAAAATATAAGAAATGAATGTTTATAACCGATTCATAACCGACTAATAAAAGTAACTTTGCTGAATTAAAGTTTCTAATCAATAGAAAAAATTTTATGTTAATTTGAGCGATAAAGTGGCTGAAAAATTGTCTATTTATTTAAATGATTTGAAATTAGTACATCGCATCAACTAACTTGATTATTGAAGGCTGAAGATAAATTACTGTAATCTGAATATCTCATGAGCAGTAATCTGATTGGCTTAAAAAGTAAACGGTTTAAAACTAAATTAAAATACCCGTTTTGTTAATTTGGTTTCAAATTAGAAAAAAACAGCAACTATATATTACAAAATTTAATTTTAAACCGAATTCAAAAACATGAAATTAAAGTAAAATAATTGAGAAATATTAGATTTCTGGAACATGATTCGCTGGTATATTTAAATAAAATGATTAAAAAGCAATCAATAAGTGATGTATCCACCTTACTAGCAAATAAGTGTTAAGTCTTCAAGATATTTCGGTTTTTTCAAACCATCATCAGGAGTTAAAATATTATAATTAAGTCAAAAGTTAAAATACGTATATAGTCATGACTGTTTGCACGTTAACAGTATACTCAAACATACAGTTTACTGTTGTACAGTATTTTTATCTTATAAAGTTTAATAAAAATATTTATTTGTTTATCAGTTAAGTAATTCATAAAGTAATATTATTCCAAACTCAGAAAAAATGTATTTACCGAGAAACGTTTTCGTGTTTTAACTTGTTTTTATTGAAACCTTAGTGAGATAGCGCTTTGAGATCAGCTTTATCCAATTTTTTAGATCAAAACACAAGGAAATACCAAATTTATCACTCGATTTGTACCACAAGAATTTTAAGACGGTTTAATTTCACAGAGGGAGCAGAAAGCAGGGCTAAATGTTTCGTGAAACTCACTAACGAACCGTTTAATGACCTATGTTAATATGAATATTTTCTCTTATTTTTGGCTGTAGAATCATCTCCCGAGAAATTGCCGTGAAAATTGGTATCACCTGAGTATATAATATACAAATATATATATATTAGAGTATTAAAATTGTTGCATTGTTTTAACAACAATTTTGATCACAGAAATAAAATTACAATTATTTTTTTTTAAAACATAAAGATATTGAATAAAAAGGATTTGAATCCCAGTCAGTCATGAAATTTTTTCACACGTACAAAATTCCATTTCCATATCCTACGCACTTTAAAATTATGTGACGTTATCATCGAGGAAGAAAAAAAGGCGTGCATAAATATTACATTTCCTGTTGGTAAAAGGAGTAAAGGAGTTTCCAATGTAAAGGAGTTTTATTTATCATATAAATAAGCAAATAAATTATGTTCAGTTATATAAAAAAAATAAACATTTTGTGTACACAATTTAAAATTGTAATTAAATTATTTGAAGTTTTTTGCCAATGTAAATAATAGAAAAATAGTTTTCTAAAAGTAATCAAACAGTTAAAGCCTCCAAATCAATGTTATTCAGCAGTATAATTCATTGAAAATTTTGTTAGAAATAAACGCAGATTACTATGTATTAATAAAATTCACTATGTATTCAGCAAATTCACTGAAAGTAATAACTTAATTCCATTTTTTAAACGTTTAATTGAATGCATAAGCTCAAGAACTGTGTGTGGGAATATGAAAACATTTTTAAAAATATACGAAAAATATCGTGTGGTTAACCGGGATTTTTCAGATCACTCCACCACGGAAGTCTGCAAAAGTATTACTGATACGCTATTAACTTTCTCCAGTAAAAAATAATTCTGTTGCAATACATCAGACTTAATAGTGTGTTTAAATTCAAGGAACGTATCTGAAATAAAAAAAGATAAGTTTAATTTTTATTACTTTACAAAATTCAACTGAAAAATACAATCTGTTCTATATTTCTGTTGGAACTACTAATAGAAATATCATCAGAGTAACTACTAGGATAACTTAATGTAAGTAACTTCAAATTATCATGATTTTTTTTTTTTAAATTGATTTGAAAGAGAAAAAGCCCAACAGTAATTAACTCCTCAACATTCTATTTTTTATTCAGAATGGCACCAATAACAGCTGAAGATGAATGATAATGAAATGAATTATTTATAACGCATAAAGAAATTTCTATGCCTGACCGGAAGTTGAACCCAGAACCTCTGCGTGAAAGACAGAGACGCTACCATTTCCACCACGAAGATTGATAAGAGATAGATAAAAATATACATTTGTTTTGCCGCAGTGTTTAATTTACAACAGGTTTAAATTTCCCGGAACCATAAATAAATTTGGATAGAAAAAAACGACATATAGAGAAGGGTTTCCATTGAAATCCCTGAGTATATATACACACGCGCGCGCGTGTGTTTGTACTGGTTATATACACAAAGATTACCGTATAATAAACAAAGATGAGTCCAAAGAAAAGTGATAAAGTTCAGAACATAAAATGCAAAGAAAATAACTAAAAAATAGTTTTATCAATTACACTAATCAAACAAAGAAACCGAAAAACAGATCAAAGAAATAACAAAAGTAAGTGGCCAAACAAAATGAAGAATTTTGACGATGCAAAAAAAAAATTGCAATAGCTGATTCACCTAAATCTCGGAGAGCTTATAGATGTAGTATACGCAGCTTCTTTAGGTGTATAACATACTCGCTGTTATCCTGAAAGTTAACCGCGAGCCAATTCTACAAAATGAGACTGTTTGTTCAGTCTCAATGTATCTTGTACCGAATCGCTATATTTCCTCTCGAACAGTTGGTAATCCCAGATAATTGTGTATTTTATTGTTTTTCGCAAACCACGGTGCTTCTATTATATATCATAGACATTAGTTGTTCTACTTTCAAAGATTTTGAAGTGGGTTGTACTCGGGGGTTCGTGGTGGGAAGGGCACATGGCTGGTGTCTGACGTTTCCTTTGTTCATAACATTTACATTTTAGTCCGTTGAGATGGATCCGTGGACGCTAGACCAACGCCTGTACGCGTATGACAGACAGTTTTGTGCGAAATGACGAATCCGTAACTGCTGTTCAGTGAGATTTCCGCCGTCAGTTTAATATCCATCGTAATGCAGGTGTCCCTTCTCGTAACACAATATTGCGACGGGTAAACAACCTTCGAACAAGCGGTTCAATATTGAAGAAAAAACCACCGGGTCCCCGACGAACTGCTAGCACTCCGGATAACATCGAAGGAGTAAGGGAAGTCATCGTCAGAAGCCCACGCCGCTTTATTCAGAGGCATTCAGCAGCGCTTCAAATGAGCACAAGTACGGTAAGACGAATTCTGCATACAGACCTGTATTTCCATCCTTACAAGATAGCCGTCGTGCAGCATTTAAACGAGCAATATTTCACGCAGCGATTACAATTTTGTCGACAAATGCTTACAGTTTTTGAAGAAAATGAAAATTTGTTATTGTTAATGAGTGACGAAGCCCATTTTCATCTGAATTGAATTCGTCAACAAACAGAATTGCCGGTGTGGGCAGAAAGAAATCCACATCAGCTTCACGAGAGACCACTTCATAGCTCAAAGGTGACTGTCTGGTGTGCAATAGGAAAGGTCGGTGTTATTGGACCATATTTTTTTGAAGAAAATGACTCTGCCTTAACTGTACCAGCTGATCGTTACATTGCAATGTTGAATACGTTTTTCATCCCTGAGTTACGAAACCGGGGAATCGATTTTCAAAATGTGTTATTCCAGCAGGATGGAGCTACAGCGCACACAGCGAGGGCAACGATGGCTTTTCTCCGTAACTCGTTTCCAGATTCGGCGACATTCCTTGGCCCCCTCGGTCCCACGACTTGAGTAGTTGTGATTTTTTTCTGCGGGGGTTTCTGAAATCGCGTGTGTACGGCAGTAAGCCGCGTACATTGGAGGACCTAAAGATCGCAATTCGTCATCGCGTCACCAGATTGATGTAAACATGCTGCAAAGAATTGAGGCCAGTTACCGTGAAAGGCTACAACAATGTATTGCCCAAAATGGACATCACTTGCCAGACATAATTTTTCGTTAATGAGTAAGTAACAAATTTGATTTAACAAGTTTTTCTTTGATTTAACAAGTGTTTCAGTACCAATAAAACTTTTTTAAAGTAAATATTCAATTTTTTATGATTATTTTAAAAACATCTGGTTCCCGTGAATGACCCTGTATAAAAAATTGAAAAAAAATAGTATAGAGAATATCCAGATAGAATTTATTCCAACATAAATCTAACCATGCCACCGTACATATTTCAGTAATCATACAGCTAGAATGTTTTTCTTCTCCTACAAGAAAAACCAAAAAATTAAAAATATTTTCACGAAGCGAAATAAAAATCACTTACTTCGTAATACCTTTACTCAAAGACTGGTTTTGTGTACCTATCGGGAATGATCTATACCTAACCTTTGGCTCTATTAAATCATTACTCTTTGCTAAACCTTGATTTTAATTCGGCAGTCATCAATCTATCGTCACCGAGTAGGCGAATCACATAATCTGGAAGAAAAAACTAAGCAATGTAGAGCCGCAATAAGGAATTTAATTACTTTTACCCACTGGCATTATAAAATACAAAATCAGGATCTAGGGTATACTCAGTATGTCCTAAAGGAATATCCGAAGTAATTATTTTAGATACGTCACCGAAAACCACAAAATTGTATCAATATATCAATTCTGAAAATTAAGTTGCAGGGTTATTCAAAGTAATGATGGAATTTCCATACTTACACAGGAATTATAAATTACAAGGTACTCATTAACTGCTATAGAGAAGACTTGTAAATCGAAAATTTCAACTTTTCTATAACATTAAACATATAATTTATACTTAGAAATAAACTAGCACAGTGGTAGAACGGATTATTAATTCTATCTTCTCAAATACCGCGTAAGATCAATTAACTCGTATTATATCATTTGAGAGTAGTCTTTCCACCCATTCATTAATTAAATTAATGAGGATGATTACTTCCATCAAGGAGATTATAATGTTTGGTAAGATTTTTTCTGTGTTAAACCTTTATCAACCTTTACCTAGAACTGAAACAGCTTTACGTATTTTAAATTTACATTTTAATAAGAGTAGCGATAATATCGCAAATGCTTTTAATGGGATTGTTATTTTTGTAAATCTTTCTTAAAATTTGAATACTTACAGATTTTTATTAATTTTTTAAATTAACGGGCTAAAAATATAGTTATTGCTTTAAATGAATATGATTTTCATAAAGTACTGCACTACACACCTCAAACACATTAATACCTATAATGCACAGTGTTTGACGAATTAAATTACATAATATAAAAGTTTAAATCGGGATATAAACAATCACACACGCGCGAGCACGCGCGCATGTATTTATATTTTATCTTTATTTCTTCACAAATGAAAATACAATTTTTCAGAGATTATGCACTTGTAATCGCATTTATCATTTCCCACTTTAACTTTTCGTACCTTGTATTAATACTAACAATTTTCATCTGATATGAGAGCGAGGTTAATCTTTTGTTAACTGTTAATCTTTTACGTCATAATAAGCAATAAGATTTTTTCATTTTAATGATTTATTATTTTGTCTATTCTTTACTGTATATAGTTGATTCATTTTTCTCTATTGTCCATAAATAAACTACAAAGCAGGTCCTGTAACGTAAGCTTTACTAAATAAGATTAATGCGGATGAAAAGCACAAAAATCTACGAAAAATAATACAGAATAAAATATGAAATAATACAATTGCAAAAAAAATCTGACAACTGACTTGTAGGACCTTCCGTCATGAGGATTTTTTCTGATGCACGGTTTACACACACACAACTTAATTAAAAATATTTATCATTTTATTTAACTGTAATATGTTTCTAAAATTTAATTCAATGATTCTAACTAAAGCGCCCGCGCCTACCGTATTTCATTCGCGCAGGTGAGGGGGTACTATCAGCCACTAAAATACTTTTTTACACTTTAAATATTATTCACTTATTTAATTCTATTTCTCACAAAATAGCAGACGATTACAACAGCTATACGTCAGCTCGATTACTAGCGCTACTTGTGGTGAGAGGGGGTAATATTCACGCAGTATACCCGCTTAGCCAATAGTTAATTTAGAACTTTTTTTTGGGGGGTTGCAATTCTACAAAGTTTTTTTTGGTAATATTATTATTTTTTAACTGTTAACAAATATGCCTAACAAAAATAAGATCTTAATTAGGCAAAATCTCAAGATGATGACCCTGCTGTACAGGTGACCTTGTTGTACAGCCTCAGTTTCTTGGCTTTTTAAGTTAAAAATTTAATGCCATTAATAAATCATATGTAGAAGTAATCTGGCCAAGTTTTATCAAAATCAGAAGTAGTTTTATCAGAAGTAGTTCTGGAGATATAAAGAATTCTACACGAAAAACACACACGTACATACACACGTACAAATTGGACCGATTACAATTCTTTACCTTCTAAAGCTATACTTCTGCTATAGTGCTAGACGGGAAAATAATAATATAACTGACAACAGAAAGAACCAAAAAAGAAGTCATTCAGAAAAAACGATAATAATAACGTGAGAGAGAAAATAATGGTAATTTATAATTCAATCTAACACGATCAGAAATAATATATAAATTAAGTGCTGGTTAAGATTTTTTTAAATATTCATATATACTCTAAATTTTAAGACGTTACTGATAATTAAAAGAATAGAGTATTTAATTTTAATTAACTATTTTTACGAAAGGTAAAGTCGATAGGTGGGTGGAATATATTGAAGAGTTATACAGAGGAAATGAATTAGAAAATGTTATAGAGGAAGAAGAAGTTGAAGAGGATGTAATGGGAGAAACAATACTGAAATCTAAATTTAAGAGAGCATTAAAAGATTTAAATGGCAGAAAGGCTCCTGAAATAGACGGAATACCTGTAGAATTACTTTGCAGTGCAGGTGAGGAAGCGATTGATAGATTATACAAACTGGTGTGTAATATTTATAAAAAAGGGGAAGTTCTGTCACAACTTCAAAAAAAAGTATTATAGTCATACCACCAAAGAAAACAGGAGCAGATAAAGGTGAAGAATACAGAACAATTAGTTTAACTAGTCACGCATCAAAAATCTTAGCTAGAATTCTATACAGAAGAATTGAGAGGAGAGTAGAAGAAGTGTTAGGAGAAGACCAATTTGGTTTCAGGAAAAGTATAGGGACAAGGAAAGCAATTTAGACCTAAGATTAATAGTAGAAGGAAGATAAAGAAAAACAAACTAACATACTTGGCATTTATAGATCTAGAAAAGGCATTCGATAACGTAGACTGGAATAAAATGTTCAGCATTTAAAAAAAATTAGGGTTCAAATACAGAGGTAGAAGAACAATTGCTAACATTTACAGGAACCAAACAGCAACAGTAATAATTGAAGAACATAATAAAGAAGCCGTAATAAGAAAGGGAGTCCAACAAGGATTCTCCCTATCACCGTTACTTTTTAATATTTACATGAAACTAGCAGTTAATGATGTTAAAGAACAATTTAGATTCGGAGTAACAGTACAAGATGAAAAGATAAAGATGCTACGATTTGCTGATGATATAGTAATTCTAGCCGAGAGTAAAAAGGATTTAGAAGAAACATTGAATGGCGTGGATGTAATCCTACGCAAGAACTATCGCATGAAAATAAACAAGAATAAAACGAAATTAATGAAATGTAATAGAAATAACAAAGATGGACCACTGAATGTCCATCTTTGTTAAGAAAAGAGTTTTGAAAGTGTATGTTTGGAGTGTCGCTTTATACGGAAGTGAAGCTTGGACGATCGGAGTATCTAAGAAGAAAAGATTAGAAGCTTTTGAAATGTGGTGCTATAGAAGAATGTTAAAAATCAGATGGGTGGATAAAGTGACAAATGAAAAGGTGTTGCGGCAAATAGATGAAGAAAGAAGCATTTGGAAAAATATAGTTAAAAGAAGAGACAGACTTAAAGGCCACATATTAAGGCATCTTGGAATAGTCGCTTTAATATTAGACGGTCAGGTAGAAGGAAAAAATTGTGCAGGCAAGCAACGTTTGGAATATGTAAAACAAATTGTTAGGGATGTAGGATGTAGGGGGTATACTGAAATGAAACGACTAGCACTAGATAGGGAATCTTGGAGAGCTGCATCAAACCAGTTAAATGACTGGACAAAAAAAAAAGTCGCCGCCTCTTCTTCTTCAATTGCAATTGCTGGAAACTATTTCATTTTCAATCTCCGTAGGTTATAAGTTAACCCAAAATATGTTTATTACAGAAAAATAAATACAAACACAAAGTTAAATAACGTGTTGGATTGAGTTATATACTAAAGGTATACCGAAATGAAACGACTAGCACTAGGTAGGGAATCTTGGAGAGCTGCATCAAACCAATCAAATGACTGAAGACAAAAAAATACTATTTTCATTGTTTATTAATGAATTGAATTTACTATACTTGAAATTTATAGATATTTAAAGATTTGTGCTAAAACAAATTTTTTAAAAATACAGATTTAGTTAATAATATACTAGCTTATGCTTGGGGATTCCGTCGTGTAGATTTTGGATTTCAATTTAGAACAAGTTTTTAAGTTTTTACCACTTCGTTATTGAAATTGATGGCCCATATGAATGATTCATTTTTTGATGGTAGGTTTTCGACTGCAGTAAATATTAATAATTAATAGAAATCCTGCTTTCCCAAATTTTATCAAATTTTTTAGTAGTTCTTCTTCCGTAGATTTGGGACTAAGATTTACAAAACAAGTATGCAATACACATAAAAAACAATTAATGGGATTGTACTATATGTTAATCTACAGAATGCAGTCTCGGTTGATGAATTTCAACGGTGATAGCGATTAGAAATTAGTTTAAACAGTTTCTCTAGCTACTTAAATTTACACTGAAGTAACCCTTAGGATGAGAAACCAAACTATCTTTCAAAAACATTTAAATTATTTTTACTAATTAACATCGTATATCAGATAACTCATCAGACGCTATATATTACCATTAGGAATTCACACTTTCACAACTAAGCCCCGCATATAGATTCACGTAGCGATAGCTGATGGTCACACGATGTCTGAAACACCACGCGTCTTTACATAATATACCAATCGGGTTTAATTTCACCAAAACACGAATCATTCAATCTCTGTATCTTACACGGCAATCCTTTTGCCAAATCTTTCTTTGAGAGGCTCAGACGAATTAGACCAATTTTAGTAGAAGGATCGTTATTTTTTACCAATCTGGTTTTCGATGTAATCATTTCAGCATTGAATGAATTCATAGAAAAACTTAATTTAAAGAATTGTTGATGTCATCAGCGGTTGTTTAGAAAAGAAGGAATACTGCTCGGCAGTTTTTATGGATATCCAACAGGCTTTCAATAGGTATGGTTGCCTGATCTATTGTATAAATTTAAAATGAGCCTGCCTAAACCATATTATTTACTATTACGCAGCTATTTTGATGGACAGTACTCACAGTTTAAATATGCTTTAGAGTTATCAGACTTTTTTATACAAAATCGGGGGTTCTGCAGGGTTCAGCCATGGGCCCGGTTTTTTATCCAATCTTCATTGCTGTCACGACTTCTCAGAGATTATGGCGGTTGACGTTAACTCATTAGTAGCGTCGGAGAAACTGCAATCTTCAGTTAGACCTTCTCAGTGACAGGTTAGCTAATTGGAAGTTCTTTGTTAATACTGACAAATCGAGTCATGTGACTTTGCGATAAGGAGGGGGGAGTCTGTCTAGATGGGGTTCACATTCCTCATTCGGATAACGTACAATAGCTAGAACTTCATTTGGACCGCTGCCTAACATGGAAAAATCACGGAGAGAAAAGAGGAAATAATTAAATATCAAGTTCAGGAAGTCGAGCTACTTACTAGAAAGAAGATCCGTGTTGTCGTAAGTAACAAAATATTGCTGTAAAAGACATTTTTAATGCTAATTTGGGATTACAGGAAGCAATTTTCGGGTACGGCAAGCAATAACAATAACAACATTATCCAAAGAATTCAGAACAAAATGCTGAGGAACATATCGGAGGCGCTCTGGTTTGCGAAGAACAAGGAGATCCACGATTACCTAGGGAATTGCCTAGGGAATTCGTGAAGAAATTTACTGATTATGCTTAAAAGTATACACTTAAGCTTAACACGCATGAATCTGTCTTGCTGTTAACCTGTTGAATAACAGTGAGGATATGAGGCGATTGAAGAACATGGATGTATTGGATCTTGAGACTGTTGTAATTTTTTGGTTTTTAACAATTTAACTCTTGTGTTGACCATTTATCGTTTTTGCTCTGTTTCATTGCTTGTTGTTTTATGTGTTCTTCGTTTAGAAACTTGGTGTGGATTGTTAGTTGTTTGTATTCGTTGTATTTTAATTGTACACTGTTTTGTTAAGTCGTTTATTGTATTCTCTTGGGATATATAACTGGATATCTCTCTTCCACGTCACTGTTGTTTTATACAATTTACGATTTACTAATGGTTTCGTTATTTGGAAAACTGATTTCAAATAAAACAGTATAAAAAATAAAAGTATTTATTAAATTTTATATTTGTAACAAAGCACAATTTCTTTAGACCCTAATTTTTTCATCATATATTCAACATATAATATAGGTTTATTATTATGCAACAGTAAACATTCCGTCAATGTAATTATTTTTACAAACCTTATTTCTAAACAATATAATGCAATGAATTCATATACTTTTTACACTTGATCCACTGCAAATGATATTGTGCATCAAATATATATGATGTTTAACTAAAAATTATAATAAGAGTTTAACTGATTTAAAAAAACATAACATTTTATCACGATAAAATAAAATCTTTTATTTATCTCTATAAAAGCAACTAGTAATTTTGTTCCCGATAGAATTAAACTGCAAACTGAAAACTAAATTTAAATTGCTGATTTTTGTAACTACAATTCACGTTCAATAAACAGTTAAATATAACCTGTAAATAATAATCTTGTTTGTTCACTATATAAATTTAAATAGTATTATAGAAATTCTATTAAGAATAACAATAAAGTTATATATTACATACAGTTTATACGAGTATTACAGCTACATTAATGTACATACAGAAGAATTAAAATGAAATGTTAAAAAATAGAACACAGTAGATTGCCGATTATTGACTTTTGCAAGACCGAATTCGGATAATTAGATAACCGGATAATTGAAAAAAATAAAGGTTTATCATACGTAATAGATATAACATTCTAATATTTATCGTTATAACAAAAAATGAATAAATAAAATACGAAAATATAAAACAATAAACGTGTTTCAGTAAAATTAAAAGATACTCAGAACGTGCGTGTAATGTAAAAAAGGACAGATACAGTAATAAGTTACAAAAAAATCCAATGAAAAAAATTTTAATTCTAATTTCTAATGAAAAAAATTGACTGATCATCAACTAGTGTCTTGCCTGGCGGCAGATCACTTACGCCACCACCGTCACAATCCATTTCTGTCCCAAGCCTTCTCCTTTGTCGCCTTGTAGTTTCCAATCTTCACCTCATTTGTTAAGTTAATCCTTCTTCTTCCTTCCTTTCCTTCTACTGACCCTTTCAATGCAGTTGTTAGTATTCCATTTTATCTAACCACACGTAATAACCAGTTTCCTTTTTTTGCGCTTCCCGCATAAGTTCTCTCTCTTCTTTAATCCTATTCATTACTTCTCATTCCTTAATGTATCCATGCATCTTATTTTTTCCTTCTTTCTCCATATTCATATCTCAAAAATCTCAATCCAATCTCTCTCCATTTTTCTCATCTTCCATCTTTACAACAGCACAATCCCTACATAGCATTTGGCTTAACCTCTTCCTTAACTCTAACGGTCAGATTTTTACTACGTAGTAATCCCCTCTTCCTATTGAAGCTTGCTTTCCCACCGTTATCCTTCATTTTATTTCCTTTGTGCTTTTTCAGTCGTCGTCCGCAAATATCTGTAATTTTTTACTTTTTCTATTCTTCCTCCACTTTTTCTTACCTCTAAAACCTCTTTGTTGTTTACTTTCATTACTTTAGTTTTCCCTATATATATATTTTTCATTCTGTACTCTTTAATTCCTTTCTCCAGGCCTGCTGTCAATCTATGAAGCTCGTACGTGCCATCCCTAGGATTACCACATCATCAGCAAACCTTATGCATATTATTTTTTATCCTTCTATATTTAATCCTTCTTCTCAGTCTTCTAATGTATTCCTTTTCATATATTCAAACGTAAATTTTGAACAGTGTGAGAGACAGCGTTCTTGCAGAACCCCGCTACTTAGACCCATCCAGTCATATTTTTATCTACTTTCATTACTACTGTTTGTCTCGTGCATAAGTTTTTAATTAATCTTCTATCTTTCCATTCTATTTTTTTCCTTTAAGAATATGCATGATGTTTGTTCCATTTTACTAGATCCAATGACGCCTCTAAATTTACTAAACATAGATTTATTCCTCTTCGTCTCTCTAAAATCTCTCTCCAACCATCCTTAGTAGTCCGATGGAATCTCTGAAGCCAAACTGTTCTCCGACATTCCTTTTCATTATTCTTACCAACTTCTGGCTTAAGATTCTTTAAACATTTTAGCGGTATGAACTCTTAAACTTATTAAACGTCTGTGTTTTTTACGCTTTCTTGAACCCGTTTTCCTCAGAATTGGTATCATTACTTTTTTCTCAAAGTCTTCTCGCTATTCTCTCGTACTGTAAATCCTATTACACTGTTCAACTATTGCAACAAATGCAACCCTTGATTTTACCCACTTCCACCTCTTTTACTTCTCTACATTGTAAGAATTGAAGCAAGTGAAGATTATAAACAGAAGCGGTATACATAAAAATTACAAAATTTTGAAAAAAATTTTAATTAATTTTTATTAAAATATGGGAAAAATAATTTTAATTATCATTTTTTAATTTCTAATGTAAACATTAAAAAAAGCTAATCTTAAATTTGGAACACACTTATAAGCAGGGATTATATTTGTTTACATTATACATACATATTGTGTTAATTTATTTTGCATTTTGCTTATAAGTTTTCTGTTTGTTTTCAAGATTCTCAAGAACGAATGACTAGAAAATGCTAAGTAAAACCTTCCCCTTGTTAATGTCATGAGTACTTTTCATGATCGGAGGAATTTAACTTCTCAAGAATCACAATTTGTAGGGTAGAATAACAATGGTACAATCTTTGAAATCTATATAACAGTCTTACTACAGAATCTTAAGAGACGAAAACAAATTAAGTCCTTAACTAACTATTAAATCTCTATTTTATATCTAAGATGTTTTTTCAATGTAAAACATGAAATATTAGTTGAAGAATAAATCTTTTTTTCCTAAATTTAAAGTTAATAAAAAAGGTATTTGAAAAAATGAATTTAAATGTTAAAAAGAGAAGGTTTTTAACGAACAAAGATATTCAACTTTTAAGATAAAATGTATTCTATCTTTGTAAATCGTGTTGTAATTATAGGAAATGTATTACCAGAATTGGAGAGGGGAATATAAAAACTATCCAAGAACTAAAAATAAAGGTTGTGATGTTTTTCTTTTGACGGAAACAAAAATTGAATTAAGCGGTTTAATAACGGGGTTCCTCACTAGAGGCAAGGCGTAAAGACCGGAGTCCCGGTGGGGGGACCCCTTAAGGTCCCCTCATTGGCATATCACCAAAAGACCGAGTCCCGGCTGCCTGGGAGGGAACATTAGTTCTCGATGAAGCAGTTTGAGGCGAAGGCACCCCCTGGAGCTGTGTTAAGGCTTAGTTGTGCATCCGTCTCCGGAGGGTGGGGGGAGATAAACAAACAAATTTATTATCAAGGAAGAGATCCAATTTGAAAAAAAAAGAAAAGGAACACCAAAGTTAAGTATGCCAGAAAAGATAATATTATTGAATTAAATGTTGTGAGAGATGAATTTATACAATGTACAAAAATTACAGGGTTTTGTTATTTAGATCAAAAAGGACGGATGAGATAAGATGAACATCAAAAAATGATGGGCCCAAATAAGGCAAGCTTTCATGAAAAAAAAAGTGTTTATTAAACCCTTATAAACAACATATTTATTAAAAATTGGTAAAGTTTAAAATGTTGGAAGAGACTTTTTATAAATTTTCTATTCTCTACTCCGAAATCATACAATATTTCCATTTCATACTTTCCTTCAACCGTTGCAACGTACATATTTTGTTTAACTTTTCATCTCTGTCTTTTATTTATTTTTTTCATTTTTAACTTTTTTTGTGCTGTAGGCTTGGATATCATGTGAAAAAAATTTCATATATTTTGAAAACGATTTTGAAACACTTGGACTTCAAGAAAAAAAATGTGAGAGAAAGCTTATAAAATATAATGATAGGAAATATTAAAGGTCAGATGGTTTGTTAAAGTTCATTTGAAGAGATCTTGAAGAATAGTAAACGATAAATTGAGAATAAAATACTGTAAAAAGACGAAATAATTTTGTGAAATATATATCAAGAAATTCAAATTTGAAAAAACGGCAAAAGAGATGTGTGCTGAAGATAAGTAATATTTAACAGGAAATAATTTTTAATATTGAATAAATGATACGCATAGGGTAAACTGTTAAAGAAACTAATCAATTGGAGTACATAAAATAAATAACCGAGGATTTAGGTTGTAGTAAATATTTTGAAATAAAATAGATTGGAATGCATAAGAAAGGAATGGAAGTAGCATTTATGTATTCAACGGACTGATGACCCTAAAGAAAAAAAAGATTCAAGAATGAAATAATATAGAACAATATTACGTTAAACAAAAATTTGAATGAAAAACTGTAATTTCGTCTTTTCTGTAATAATGAGTAGAAAATAAGTTATAATAACAAAAAATATCATGATTGGAAAGAGCCATAATGAAACAGCAAACAAGGTTAAAGGGGTGATAGATGAACAAAAATAAAGTCGCATCAGATATTGTTTGCTTTTTCGAAATAAAATGGAAAATAAAAGTAAAAAATGAAATACAAAAACAATACACATGGAAAGTGGTTAAATCCCTAGCGATTCAATTCAAGAGGTAAGAGATAAAATACAAAGTATTTGAAAGAAGCAAAATAGAAAAACATGGAAGAGGCAGAAGTACAATATATGGTGTGTTAAATAAATGAGTATGAGGTGGTGGACTAAGTTAGCAATATTTCATTTCACTTGTAGTTTCAACCGTTGAAACATACCTCTTTTGTTTAACCCTTTTTTCTATCTTTTATTTATTTCTTCGTTTTCTATTTCTGCTCATCTTTTTCTATTATTTTCTCTTTCCGCACATATACACAATGTTGGAATTACAAAGAATATAGAAAAAAAAAAGTAAGTTTAAAGTTCATTGAAGATGTGACTAGATTTTGGCTTGATGCCATCAACTCAGCCCGATCGTTTTTCTAGTTCTACCCGCTCTACGTTTTACCACTTTTTCACCATAGTATTCAAGCAAATATAAAAATATTTCCACCTAACTACACTTACACACGTAATAATAATATTGTAACGTAATGTCAGAAAAAGCCTTTTTTTTCTTTTTTTTTTATATCCATCCTATTAAGAATTTTTTTTTTATTAAAACGTAAATTTCTTTTTTAAATTCTTCGTTAATAATTTATTTTTATGTACAGTTGTTGATATATATTCAATAATAATAAAAAAAGAAACAAATAAAAAGTATTTCAGGGTTCCTTGCTTTTCTCTGTATAATTTCTTGTCTATTACCCGTTAAGGAACCCTAAATAAATATTCCAAAAAGATAAAACTGTTTCGTATATTTATTTTTATATGAAAATTTTATTTGACATCATTTTTTCCCTCTAGAATTTTTTTATTAAAATATATGCAATACGTGTAAATGTGTAAATCACAAAAACTGTCCCAAAGGTTAAGGGAAGTAAAATCCCAGTTTATATTTCAACATTTTTTTATTTAATTAATTTAAAATTCTAAAACAATTTTTTATTATATATATATTATTTGGAAAATCACCAGTTCCTGTAAATAAAAAATTACAATTTTCTCTATACAATATTTAAAGCCATCTTTTTTTTATTTACTGTAATGCTACAGGTACATCATTTTTTGTGCGATGTAGTAGGAAGAAGGAAGACAGTTCAAAGCAATCCCGGGTCACTTAATCACAAAGTGTTTTTCAGTGCTGTCTTCCGAAGCAGGATTACTTTACTGGATTCAAATTAAAAAAAACACATCTTCCCGCCTGGTGCTTTAGAAGTATAATAAGCATAACAAATCTTTAATATATACACAAAGGGCATAGCTTTCTAGAGGTCCTGAATAATATAACTGCACAGATTTATTAAAGATTTCCGAAAGCTTGGAATTATTCTCTTTTCCTTTAATGTTGTATCACTTTTCTTTATTATCTCTTATTCTTTTTGAAAGTTTAGTGGGACGTAGATTACCTCAACGACGATGTTTTGATGTCCGATCTTTCCAACCGTTTATATCCCCAATAATCAATTTAAAATAAATAATATTTAAAAAATCTAAAGTATTGTTAAATAAAGCTTTCTTCAACAGGAAATTTATTTTTATCGCTCTTTGTTTTTACTGGGGATTTTAATTGTTTTTTTTTTGCAATGCACAGAGCACAAAACATATGTAAATTCAGGTTTTTTTAAATTTAGTTACAAAATTAACTTTTGAAAAGCTTAATGGAAACACATTAATTGGTCAAGCATGAACTATGATATAATGATGTAATGAATTGGATATAAAAATATCGATTTATGATGTAAGAATTCATTCATTCACATGTGAGATAGTAACTAATCGATATATTTATTATTAAAATACATATCATGAATATGTCGCTCTTAGAGAGATTCAAAAAAGTCAAATACTTAGGAATTTTCATTGACCGATACCTAAAATGGGATTCGTACATTAAAAATTTACATCAAAATTACAAATATCTAATTTATAAAATTTTATAAAATCATTGGACTGAAATATTAAGATATATTTTAAGATATAACTTAAAAAATGAATTTTGCATATGCACAATCTGTGCTTCAATGTGGAATAAAAGCATAGAGGTAGCGCTTTCGATACGCATTTTAATAAAATATTCATTATAATACAAAAGAGTATAATAAGAGCAACACTTTGTAAACCAAGATTTTGTCTCAGCAAGAAATATTTCAGTGAGCCTAATGTTAAGACCAATCAAACACCTCTATTAAAGAATAATAATGTAAATTAAAATAGATGCATTTTTAAACCTCATAATACCACGTACAATTTACGACCTGTATGTTGTTCCTCGCAATGATTTAACTGTGACGATTAATAGAAGACTTTTCTTATATTTGTAACAACTTAATAAATTTTATTCCGGAGTAATCCATTGAAAAAAATTACCAATTTTCTTGTTAAACACGCTGTAGAATGGGTTAAATATGACATGGGTTAAATATGAAATATGGGTTAAATAATTTCTCTACACTTAACACCTTTTTTTTTGCGGGGGGGGAGTCCCGAAGGGATCCCCCATCGAGACTTCGGTCTTTACGCCTTGCTCCTAGTGAGGAACCCACAGTGGGATCCCCCACCGGGTCTACGGTCCCACATTCCCCCCGCCTTGAATGAAGAACCCTAGAAGGGATATCCCACTAGACTACAGTCTTATTTAGCCCCCCATCCCACCATCAGGAGTCCCAGCCCACTCAACGGTGATCAAACGCCGGAGCGTGTCCCACCCCACCTTTTTTTTCTTAATCCCATTTATGGACACCGTAGCAGTATCGGATTCGCTAACAGGTGCCGCAAGATGTTATTAATATGCGTATGTAAACCTGCGCACTACCGACTAAACCGCCAGCCCTGGCTACCACCCTTCCTGGAACCGCTAACGAAACATTCCTTCTAGAAGGGGGGTTACACGCCCACTCACACACTCATACGTCATAGTGCAATCGCATTATAATAGGAATATCAACAGAAACACATAAGTTACAGCAAACAAGGTAAATTACCATACAGAAATAGATCATATATTTACAGAATTATTAAAAATAAGTTTACGCTCTTGTGCTAATATAATATTTACATTAATATCATTAATATATTATTAATATATAATATTTATGTTTATGACATCATCTCTTTACATGATTTACTATATAAAAATGTTACAAAAATATTACAAAATAAAAGAATTCGAGGAGGTTGGCCACGTTAAAATGAATTGCCAGAAGGAAGCCCGCTCCACTTACTGCAAAATCTCTGGCCACGAACTGGATGGTTGAGGGTGCAAAAATGTACACCAGATGTGAGCTGTACTCGCTGTGGAGCATAGATTATAGTGGCTCCGACACGGGTTAACCTCGTCCAGGAGCGGTGGGACGAGGTTACCTTCATAAGTACGGCCTGGACGATGAATAGAACTGCCCGGTATGTGAGGAGGAAGAAACGCCATACCACGTGTTCTTCCACTGTCCGAGATACGAAGGACCTAGGACAGAGCTACTTGACATACTAGGCTGGAAAGTGATGTTCCAGCCTGAGGAGCTGATAGACATAATGATAGAAAAGAAAGAAAACTGGAAGGCGATCACTACGTAAGTGAAAATCATGATGAGAGACCTCCAAGCATGAAAGGAATCACGAAACAATAGGCGGCGTCGCAGAGTGCGGGGGCGGACAGGATCGTGAACGAATGACTAGGGGGTCCCCCGTACATGTGAGCGTCGCCTTGACGTGAAGAGGCCGCGGACACTTCGCTGCCGTATCTGTTGGCGTCCGCAGGTAGTAAGTATAAGGAGGGGTATGTATATGTCCCTGGTTGGTTTATGATGAAAGTTTGCTGTACTTTTACGTATATATTTGAGTATTTTGCTTTTGATGTATATTGTGATCTTGGGCTAATTCCCTTCTTCTTGGGGCCTTATTGTAGTATGTAGTATTTTGTATCTTTTGCATTCTTGTTGTGAAACTTGTATATATTGCGTGACTTTTTTCTTTGTATGTAGTTTCATAATCTGTTTTCTGTATCTTGATGTATGGTAATGCATCTTGTTTGCTGTTGTTTTGCTGTAACTGATGTGTTTCTGTTGATATTCCTATTATGATGCGATTGCACTATAACGTATGAGTATGTGAGTGGGCGTGCAACCCCCTTCCAGAAGGAATGCTTCGTTAGCGGTTCCTGGAAGGGTGGTAGCCAGGGGTGGCGGTTAGTCGGTAGTGCGCAGGTTTACATACGCATATTAATAACATCTTGCGGCACCTGTTAGCGAATCCGATACTGCTTAGGCGTCCATAAATGGGATTAAGAAAAAAAAGGTTGGGTGGGACACGCTCCGGCGTTTGATCACCGTTGAGTGGGCTGCGACTCCTGATGGAGGCATGTGGGGCTAAATAAGACTGTAGTTCTAGTGGGGGATCCCTTCTGGGGTTCCTCATTAGAGTGAATGCGGGGGGGGGGAATGTAAGACCGTAGACCCGGTGGGGGATCCCTCTGGGGGTTACTCACTAGAAGCAAGGCGTAAAGATCGGAGTCCTGATAGGGGGTCCTTTCGGGGTCCCCTCATTTGAGGCATGTCGACTAATCGAAAGACCTGGTCCCGGCTGCCTGGGTGGGACCTTGAGTTCTATCGAGGTAGTTTGAGGCGATGGCATTCCCTGGAGCTGAATTTATGCTTAATTACGGGTTCGGCTCTGGGGGCCGGGATAAACGAAGAGAAATAAAAAAATATTTTAAGAAAATTATAAATACAAAAAAAAAATTGAATAAACACAGTAGGTACTGCACTTTGGTCGAAAAATAACGGTTTTCGTGGCTTTCGAACATATATTTCAACAGGGTTGTTTTGTATCAGTTGTGCCGCACTAAAAATTCTAATTAAAATCTCATCTCTTGCATTATATTTTAGTTCATATAATAATGTTTTCAAGTGGCCCCTTAGGTAGTAGTCAGAGGTGTTAAGTCAGGCAGCCTTCAAGGACAGTGTATATGTCTGGCGAACATATTATACCATAAATTAAAGCATTTTCTATTTAGCGGAAAATTATAAAGCGTGAACAATATAAGAAAGTTATAAAAAGCAAAGTGGATCAAAAAATAAGTTATTTACTTGCTAGAATCATTTTTTTTAAATTTATGTTTAGGAATTTGAAAAAATTACAAAATAAAAAATGTATGGAGAGTATAATTTCTTTTTTTTTTTTTGCTCAATAACAATTATAATCGGCTCTCCTGCGGAGCCATAAGTAAGTTTCCTGACAAAAGCACGTGATAAGGAGGTCCTTAAGGAACCCCCAAAATAAATAATGCACTATAAATAGTTGCAAATAAACTTAAAAGTCCAATATGAAATTTCAAGCTCACTCATAAATCACAAACCAGTCATTTCAGTACCACATAGTCCATAAAACAAATAAACATTAATAACAAATAAAACGAAAAAGATAGAGAAGTAACAAGAAATTAGATACACCATAAACTTGACAGTGCTAGATTCCAAACTGTTACGCAGACCTTAAGTCGAGTACATGGGCACGTTTCAACCGTCAAATTTTTAGCAGTGAAATATATATTGTAAGAAAGACAGAAATGCAAAAGATAAAAGAAGCTTTTGAAAGGTGCTTTATAGACAAATGTTGAAGATTAGGTTGTCGTATAGAAATAATGACAAATTGGGAAATATGAAATCTGCGGTTAGTTGTTTATTGGAAAAAGGAATTAAATTAGTAAGTTTTATATTAAAAAAGCAAGGTTAGTTAATATAATAAGGAATTAATAACGGCGTTAAACAGATGGGTAGAGAAAAATTAGAATAAATGATAAACCAAACATTAATTATTTCGATGAAATAAATGACGTAAAAAATTGTTTTAGCTAAGTATATATCTTATTATTTCCCGAATATATTTTTGTTGTATATAGCTTATCATGAAAAATATTACTCGTTCAGTACAGTTTATCTAATCAATATATTTGATACTGTAGTGAAGGTCAAAGAAAAAGAAAAATTTAAGTCAACAAGCTTCTGAAAGAGAACTAAAATTTATGTTTCTATATTAAATAGAAATATCTTTTTTTTTGTCATTAACTCTTTCTTTCGTCTTTTAATACAGGCATAAATTTTTTATAGCGTTGTAAAAAAAATAAAACAACAGAAGCGCGTTTAGATAGAGTTATTTAAGATACGATAAGAAAATGTACCTAATTTTTTTAATGACATTTTATGAAGAAAAACTTTAGTACATTATAAATAAATGAAATGTATGTAGTTTATAACCGGATATGGTCGTACCCATAATATTTTCAAATTATGGGTATTAGCTTAGTAAACTCTACGAATTTAGGCGTCACTAAATTATGAAAATAGTAATAAAAGATTAAATTTCTTTTTTTTAAATATTAATCCCTAAGTAAAGATATGTTTATAATGAATTTATTTCACAAAAAAAAAGTTGATTTGTTAATTAATACTATCTGTCCCAGCCGCAAGTTACGCGTCTGAGGTAAAAGAGTTAAACAAAAGTTGTGTTGAGAATAATACTCGTAATTTTTTTTTTTTTTTTTAGGATTTTGAGGTCACAGTGGACCACTTTAGTCAACTCTGGTTCGTCTTTTCATTTTATTTTTCTTCTTGATTGCTACCCAATACTTCTTAATTCTATCAGATTTTGCTTTTTTGAGTTCTGAACAAATCCTCGTTGTTTTCTTTTCTTTAATTTGATATCTGGAATTTTCTTCTTTTAATATTGTCAGTTTTATTTTGTAAATATTCTATTACGATTTCTAGTTCTTGCATTTCTTGTTTAATTTCGTTGATCCAGTTCGGTTTTTGGACATTTTCCAGTATTTCTCGACCAGTTTCCTGACGAGCCTGTTCGATTATGTTCTATTATGTGTCTAAAGAAGGAGATTCTTTTCTTTTTAAAGTAGTCTAGAGCTGGTTCTACGTCTTTATGTACCTCTTGGTTTGGTATGAGTCTCCACTCTTCTCCATCAGTAAGTCGTCTTTTATTTATGCATGTTCCTAGAATTCTTCTTTCTATTCTTTGCATCTCTGCTGAGTAGGAAATGTTTGATCTTAGTTTGAAAAATGTTTCGCTTCCGTATATTATAGGTCTGATTACAGTTTTGTAATGTTTGACTTTGGTATCTATTGAGATTCATCTTTTGTTCTATGTTGGTTTTGTGGTATTTTGTACATAACTGAGCTTTTGTGTTCTTTCTTTCCGGTTTAGTTTTTCTTTGAGGTCATGTGTGATACTTTCTCCTAAATATTTATACCGTTCAACTACCTCGACTTTGTGTCCGTTTATGATTATGTGGTTCAATACTAAGGGATTTATGGGCATTATCTAGTCTTTTCATATGGTATTCTTAGGCCTATTTTTCCTGTTAGTTCTTCCAATGAAGTTACTTGGATTCTAGCTTCTGCGATGTTATTGGCTAGAAACGCTAGGTCATCTGCAAATCCTAACCAGTTTACTTTGATATGATTTACATGTTTCCTCGCTTCAGTTGTTACGTGTGGTGGGTTTTTTGTACCATTCTCTCATCACATATTCTAGAGCGCAGTTGAGGAGCAGTGGGGATAGTCCACCTTCTTGTCTTAAACCTGTTTTGATTAGGAATGGTTCTGATATTTCTTCTCTGAATTTTATTTTGGAGTATGTGTCGGTTAATATAATTTAGTGCCGGCAAATATAATTTATGTTAATTTTTAATACTTTAATAATTACGATATTTAAAAATGTGTAATTGTTATTACAAGTTATTTATTTTATTCACAAAAAAAGTAACAATATTCATTTGTATTTAAGCAAACACCACATCTAGTTTTGCGTAAAAAATTCATAATTGATAAATTATAATAAATAATTTGACAAGAAACTACTTTATTTTTGGTAAATTTTAGTTTTTATTTTTCATAAATTACCTAAAAATATGAGATCTTTGAAAATTAATTTCAAATTTCCTTTTTCAGAAACAATGTTAGTTTCCTTGTTGATTAGTTTTTAAATAATACTTCTTATATAAAATTATACCTTTTGTATGTCTTTCCATTTACAATTTACATTTAAATAAAAGTTTCATTAAATATATTCCGTATTACACGTTACCTACACAATACTTAATTATCTGAACGTCATTTTAATCTTGCATTCTCCCTATTACGAATAATTTGAATTACTAAAGGATTATCCTGTACAAGTGGGATGTTAAAGCCAGAATTAGTTAGTAGCGTAGATTTTGCTAAGGACAAACCCTAATACAGACCACCCCATTTAATGGTATTTTGAGTTTCCTTAGCAACTATAATTGCTACCCAATAATTAATTAACTTCTCATTTATTTCTATAATAATATTTATTATATATATCTAAACTACTATTTATAGATAAATACTTTTTCTTTTCTGTACCATCTGATGTTACGTAGCTAAATGAACTTAACTAAATTATTTTTTTTTAGAAAAAATAAAACTGTTTAATTAAAACCAACAAACAACAATGTAAAAAATGATACTTTTTCAATTATTTTTCTTAAATTTCATTTTTTTTTGTGAAAGCTGGCCACCATTAATTCAACCGAATTCAGAATTTTGAAATTTAAATAAAAAGTTACAAAACTTTTTTTACGGAAAGTTTTTTTTTATTTGATTTCATTTTTTACTTATTCATTTTATTTAAGGCCTAAAGACTCCTTTCAATTTCGAAATGAGCTGCTAGTAAGAAATGGAAAGCCGGATAACTTTGAATTTGATAAAGATGAGAAAAGAAATTCTATGTAAAAAAAAAATTGTAATGAGAGAAAGAATTCACTCACGTGAATTCAAGAAAAGGGTATGTATTATTTTTTATCATAAGTTCACAAAATTGCTTTCTTGTATTTTTACAAGGTCAAATTGATAGGTAGGAATAATCGGTTTAGAGAAGTTAAGACTTATTATTATATAGAGCGAACTTTAGGCTCTACTTGTTAATTCTGAAACTAGATTTATTTTAATAATAAAATTCCTTTATTATTTTAATATTGTTAGATGTAATAATTTTAAACTTACACTATAGTATTAATGAAAAAAGAAAAATCTCAAGTGTTGAAAGTTTGCTTATTAAGGAATGGGCCTAAAGTAATTTGTCAACTTTTTTTTTAGAAACTTTAAAATTTGACTCAAAACTATTTTTTTGGTCTTTAAATTAAATTTCAGTCAAAGCATGATTTAATAAATTAGGTTTTAAATTAATATTTTTAAATGCTGACATCTGAAGCGTTTACAAATCAATGCTATTTTTAACACATTTTACATAGTTAAAACTAATTTTTGTCCCAGGATAGCTGGTTTTCGCTGGAATGTTGTTATTTTATTTCTTCTATATTTGATAAATTATTTACATAATAAACCTTTTCTTTCAAATAGCCTCAAAGAAAAAGCCAGGAAACATCAAATTCGGTGAATTTAGAACCCAATTAAATCTAAATTTCTCGAAATTATTCGATTTCCAAATTTTGATTTAAGGAACTCCATTTTGATTTAAGGAACTCTGCTGCTGTGACTCCATGTTGCTGGAAACAGGCCTCTTCGTCATCATCTTCAAGATCCGGAATGAAAAATTCCTCAAGCAATTGCTGACATCTATCGTTATTTACTGTCACCGAAACACCATTATCCAGCAAAATACTGCCCCATGATTGGTTGTTAAAATGAGCATACCATACTTTCACTTTTTGTAGCTCCTAAGGGCGTTCGTGCGTAACTTGGAGATTGGCAGTACCCCAAGAGCATTTTGCTTGCTGACATAGCTACTAATGTGGAAATGGGCTTCGTCACTCATCCACAAATTAAGCAAAAAGGCATCGTCAGTGTTAATAAACTGTCGGCAGTATTCCAAGCGTAATGCGTAATCGTTCAAGTCTACTTTATGGGCTAATTGGAATTTGTAGGAAAACATTTCCAAATCCTTGTACAATATTCTGCTCGATGATGTTCGATTAATGGCCATCTGAGCGGAAAGTTTTCGTGTTAACATTTGGCATCCTTTGATACACAGACTCAATATTTTTATTATTTCTAGAACTTGATCTTCTGGCATCTCCCATCGAACCAGTCTGTTGAAATTTCAAAACCGTTGCGAGGATGGCTCCGATTCTCTCCTCTCTTCTGACACTCCTCTGATTTTCCAAGTAAAATGTAATTATTTTTATTCTTTCTTGGAGAATGTATTTTTACAGAATGAACCTTTTTTTTGATGAAATTTAATCTGAAAGAAAAACAAATTATAATTTAATAGTAGAAAAAATTTAAATATTTTTAATAGGGAATGTTTTTTGGCCCACTCGGTATTTATATTATAAAGTTTCATCCATTTCATTTTCTGTTTTCTTTTCTATGAAAGAAATTTGAAAATTGTTAAAAACTAACTTTGAATGCTAATCAAAAGCTGCATGATCATGCTTTGTCATGTGGTAACTAAATCAGGGAAACGAATTTAACAACTTTGTTTTAATTAGTAATTCAATGTTTTTATAAATCTCACTTGTCGTTCTCCGTTAATTACATTAGGCAACAAAAATCTTTTTTTTGTCTCTGAAAGAAATTCAATATTCCTTTAATTTCTTTGATTTTTTTGTTTACTGTATTCCAATAAAATTAAGCTAAAATATAACATTCATTTTTTTTTACGTTTTACTGAATCTTCATTATAGAGACGTCTGGAATATTTGATATGTTAACCCATCAGAAAAGTTTTCTTTGTGGTGTTTTACTAGCTGTAATCATGTCGCAGCAGAATTAAGAGAAGATTTCTGAATGCATTTAAGGACAAGAATATATATATATATATATTTCTTTTCATCGCAAATTAAATCTGATTAATATTATTGTTTTGCAATTTTACACAAATGGACATCAATGCAAATACACTAACACTACATCATATATTTCTATGTTAAAACCACAATTTCTTTACATATGTTACGGTTTTTCAAAAAGTTGAAAAAAATGACGCAACGAATTGGATGATATGTTCAGAAATTACTAATCTAAAATATATTCGATAAAAGTTTACAAATTGATGAATTCCCACAGTAAATATTTAACCTTTTAAAATTTTAAACCAGTTTACGTATCATAATATATCATTTTCCATTTTAAATACATGTATGTTTTAACGACAATCATATAAATAAATGTGTAAAAAGTTTATAAATGTTCAATAAATTCTTTTATGGCAAAGGTTTATATAAGAATCAATAAACGATTAGGGTACAGATATTCATTGGTTTTAAATATAATTAAAATTCTGTGAAAATTGATTCATTATTGACCACTTCTAAAACAGGCACTTAATATGCGTAGAATAGTGTCTTATCGGACACAAACCTCATTTTAGTTCTCCCTTAACAATGCTGATAAAAATCAACCAATGACAATACATATTCTTCCTCTCGTATCGCAGATATTACACTTAAGTTTCACCGCCCCCAAAGATTGCTTCAGTAACTAACAAATCAGAATACCGTATTTTCCAAACCAATCAGGATTAAAAAAACGATTGACCAATCAAAAAGTAATTAATTCCTACTAATCAGATCCGCAAAAGATCTAGCAGTAAATGATAAGGCAAGTGATCTGGTAAATGATAAGGCAGTAAATACCGACCAATCATAATCCTTATTCTTTAACCAATCATAAGGTGAGAATAGAACTTACAATTTGGACCCAACAATTTTTGACCGATAAGATTGATACAGTCCCTGAAAGTTGATAACTCTATATCATACACCATTAAAAACTCTAAATTTTTATCAAAGACAACCATCCAGACATGAATTCATTTTGAAGAAACTCACGAAAGAGGGGTATCAATATTACTTTATCCGAAAATCATAAATCATTATTTGTAAACTAAGCCAAATCCATATATTAATCAAGGTTTCAATTTAATATGTGAAAAATGTACTTTTATAGATATTTGCTTTTACAAAATCCAAAAGGAATCTTTTTGTACGCAAAATAATATTAGATTTTTTTTTCAATTATTGTTCGACGTAACATCGATATCTCTGAATCTTACGAGAATAGGATATGAATTTTCTCGGAATTGAGTTTTTCCGTGCAGCGAGAAGCCTAGAACATGATAAACAACAGATATGTGGGTCCCAGGCACTTGTTTGGTCTCCGACTTTACACCTACAATAAAGCTCATAACATATTTTTATTAATGGAATTAGGTTTTTCCTTTGGGACTTGAGTGTCAATTCACCACATACATAACAAAAATTGTTAGGATGATTTAAACAAACTCTACGCATTTTGTAACAACGACTAAGTAAAAGGAATAAAGTTGTAAATATGTTAAACACAATAATTCACACACACACAAACACACAAAGCACTCAAAATGACGTGTTTACTGGTTCACTACTATCTCAAAACTGGCACCGTTTTGTTGAATGTGTGCTCATGTTTGTACACGGCTAAACCTGCATAACAGTAGTAACGCTACCCTTTGAGTTGCTCTAGGAGATTTTACTTCACAATGTACAAATGGACGAAAAAACGTTTTAAAATATTAAAAATATTAAAATAAAAAAAAAACAAACTGTGGGTGATGGAGAAATTCCGAATATTAGAAAAGGGGATAAAAAACTTCATAAGTACACCTATTGGTACTTGTGAGATAAAAATCATGTTGACTATTGTTATTGACGGCAAAATATTGATTTCATCTTCATCTTTGTAAATTTTTCATTTTGATTGAAGTTGTCATCCTTGCCGTATGCAATTTAACCATCGCCAAACTCTGAAAAAGTAACATCATTATTATTTCACTTTTCAGAATCATTTTATTTTATTTTTCTCTCCTTTTTACTTTTGAATTTTTCATTACTTCTTATTTACTAAAATCTTCTTGATATTCATTTACCTTCAGATCACATTTTTATAAACGTTTTTCTATTTAAATGTTTTTATTGTAATATGTTTTTATATTTATTAACGTGATACCAAAGAAAGCAGGGGCAGATAAATGTGAAGAACACAGAACAATTAGTTTAACTAGTCATGCATCAAAAATCTTAACTAGAATTCTATACAGAAGAATTGAGAGGAGAGTGGAGGAAGTGTTAGGAGAAGACCAATTTGGTTTCAGGAAAAGTATAGGGACAAGGGAAGCAATTTTAGGCCTCAGATTAATAGTAGAAGGAAGATTAAAGAAAAACAAACCACCATACTTGGCATTTATAGACCTAGAAAAGGAATTCGATAACGTAGACTGGAATAAAATGTTCTGGTGAAAAAATCAGGAAAAGAGTTTTGAAAGTGTATGTTTGGAGTGTCGCTGTATATGGAAGTGAAACTTGGAGAATCGGAGTATCTGAGAAGAAAAGATTAGAAGCTTTTGAAATGTGGTGCTATAGGAGAATGTTAAAAATCAGACGGGTGGATAAAGTGACAAATGAAGAGGTATTGCGGCAAATAGATGAAGAAAGAAGCATTTGGAAAAATACAGTTAAAAGAAGAGACAGACTTATAGGCCACATACTAAGGCATCCTGGAATAGTCGCTTTAATATTGGAAGGACAGGTAGAAGGGAAAAATTGTGTAGGCAGGCCACTTTTGGAGTATGTAAAACAAA
Organism: Lycorma delicatula; assembly: GCF_047948215.1. Taxonomy (NCBI): domain Eukaryota; kingdom Metazoa; phylum Arthropoda; class Insecta; order Hemiptera; family Fulgoridae; genus Lycorma; species Lycorma delicatula. The sequence continues at coordinate 137,357,270 of NC_134461.1, read as the reverse complement.
TTGTTAGGGATGTAGGATGTACAGAGTATACTGAAATGAAATGACTAGCACTAGATAGGGAATCTTGGAGAGCTGCATCAAACCAGTCAAATGACTGAAAATTAAAAAAAAAAATTATTAATGCGCTGAGTCATCATAATTAAGCAGAAATAAGGCTATTTTTATTTTATTTTTTCAATTGCCTATTATAATAGGAAGATAGGCCTTTCCATAACTCACATCGACAATCAGCTAATCAAAATTCATCAGATATAATTTTACGTGTAAACTTGTCACTCATATATTGGTTATCCATTTTTAATCCATCAAAGCCAAATCTACAGAAAGATCAAGGGAAGGATTTCAACTAATCAACAAAGCATATAACAATGCGTACAACTAGAATCAAGAAAGGATTATAAGGCTGCCACGTAATTTCTTCTATTATTTTTTTAATAATTTTAAAATTCAAATAACATTGAAGTATATTTTAATTTTATAACAATTTTTAATTTATTTAAAGGAAACTTAATCAAATGGTTTATTTTATTGACATTTCAATTAACTTTAATCAGTTTTAATTATCATCATCAGAGAACGGTTACTTTATTTTAATTTTAGGCTTTTCTAAAAAAAAAAAAATATTTTTTCTTTATAAAAGAAAGAGATAATCACACTTAAAATCTTTCTGAGAGAAAATAAATATTTCAAGAAAAGCAAACAATTTTGAGTATCGTTCACTGTATTTATATTAAAATACCCATTCTTTTAGCTACAGTAAGGTATTAATAAGGGTTTTAAGTGAAATAAGGTAGATAGATGAAAGAACTATAATTTTGATCTAAGTATATATGAATACCTTTGCTTAAACCACATTGTATTTTTTTTTTAAATAATCTGATTATTTTGGAGTCATTTTTAACTACAAAACTTTATTAGCAGAAATTTTAACCCCGTTCATAATTATAGTGGTTGTTATTTAGTTCGATTTAAGAATTATAATTTAATCATTCAAAATAATACTCTTAGATTATATATTAATATATATATAATACATTCTTAGCAATTTTATGGCAGTTTGATAGTTCGGTTACCATTATTTATTAAAATTTTTTACGAATTTTTTTTTGTATTATCACTTGTTATTAATATATTATTCAAAAATTCTTAATTATTTAGAATTTTTGTAATATTGTAAGTTGGATTGTTAAAAATGTTTTGCAAGCAAGAGAGCACGAGTTCTTTAAAATAGTTACACGAATAGTTTATTTCGAGTCCATTTTGCTAATGAGAGCCGTACGGAAAATTTTTGGCCTAACAAAGAAAAGAAAGGATTTTTCAAAAAAATATTTTTTTTCTATGTAGTCTCTTTGCAATTCAATACATTTAAATAATTTTCCAACCTTTTAATACATATTATTTGTATAATTCTGCAAAATGAGCAGTTGGGAGAGATTTCATGTCATCATTTGAAGTGAATCTTCGTCCAGCAAGCCATTTATTCAGATTTGGAAAGAGGAAGTAATCGCTGAGACCAAAAGCCAGCGAATACGACACATGCAGAAGCACTTCCAAACGTAAGTCACGGAGTTTTGCAGCAACAATCCGAAACGTATGTACAGGACAATTATCGTGATGAAAGGTTCTTCCTTTCTGGTCAACTGTGAACGCTTAGTCTAAATACTACCCTATCAATCGGTCAAATGATGGTCTTAACTTTCTCAAACTGTCTTATGAGCGACCATACCACTAAAATCCCAAAATACCGTAACCAATTAAACTTAATTTTTTCTGGAGATTTTTCGTTTTCTTTGTGCGTTTCCACATGTTCCCAAACAATACTTGGACTGATTTTTGATCTCTGGCATGTAATGATGAACCCTAGTTTCATCTACTATAGAAACGTCGAAGAAACTCAGCAGAATCGCGATTAAATAAGTCTAAATAGACAAGGAGGGTTTGAACAATAAAAGGTGTTCACGACTTGACCAAAATATTTATTAAGATTTTTGGTCAAATGTTAATAAACGCGGCACCTACCGCATGGAAAGCATTTTCATACCAAAACATCATCATATTAAATGCAATGGACACGATCTATCGAGGTGTTTGTAATGTCAGAAATCTGATGTGTTTTCAGCCGGCGATCATTTAATACGGTATAGTGGATTTCTGTGACAATTCCTAGGTAATAGAGGTTTTAGAGTTCATCGTTTATTTAGGTTCCGATCGTTCATCATCTAGAGTGAATGTACAACCACATTTATGTTCAGCAGCCCACTTTTTAACCGTCAAAAACAAGGGAGAAAATCCTTTAAAGAGGAAATCTAACTTTATTTAATATCTACTGGGGTTAAAACTTTTTAAATAAATGATTTTATGACAGCTCGAACTTCAATTTTATCCTTTTTTTTCAGAAAATATCAAATCTTATTTGCTTTTCTCGATCACTACAAACAAGCAACTAAAAGTCAGGAATCAGAAACTTCGCAATATGCCATCTGAAGGATCATATTTGATAAATAACATAGTAATTTGGATATACACGCGACATACCTTTGTCTGGCCGAAAACTTTCTGAACGTCCCTAGTATAGACTTTTGTAGACGAATGAAAGTAAAATAATTTAAATATATTATTTTTCTAAGAAGTAGTTATAATTATTATTTTTATAGAATGACAATACAATTTATCCTGTTTTTTTTTTTTTCAATAATATACACGTCAGTATGCTGGGTATTATTCTGAAAAAAAATGAGTTGGTAATTTTTATTGTCATTTTTCTTTTTAATAATTAACCCATTCTTATTTTAGTCAATTTGACACATTCCTAACTAGTTATTTTTTTCACCCTCTAATTAATATTGTTTTTAAAGTGGTGGAATACAATCGTGATCAAATGAACGTATTATATTTGAATAAATATTTTCTTTCAAAAAAATCCATAAACAAATAAATTTTTATGGATTCAACAAGAGAAATGTTTGTAATTGAAAAGGTTATAAAATGTAAGAAATTAATCGATCCTCAAAAATAATTGTTGCCAGTACTCGTATATCATACGAGTGTGCTGCTGCATTGGCTGTTGGATTATCAACTGTACTGATCAGGCTCTAGTGATATTATGAAATTCATTATAATCTCTTCATGGAGCTGAATAATTAATATATCTTCTGTTAGACAAGGGACATCAGATTTCTACAAAAGATAGTAGTCACTCAAAGAAAATATGTTAGTTCTCTAGACTCAAAGTCCTGCTAATTTGATTATATATATATTTAATGAAATGGAACCATTCTTCCGGACGTAAAAGAATCTTGTCTGAAATAGGCGAAAAACCGATAAACTACTAGAAATACTGCAGTTATTTTATCTTTTCCGGTTATTATTATATAGACATTATGTAAATCAAGCATTCCCGTATGGATGAAGTTTCAACCGAAATTTGAGATTTCAGTAAAATGGTCTTATGCCTCAATGGCTCAGTCAACATCACTTTTGACTGCTTACTTTAGGTCCTCCATTTGATTACACGAAAGAGCTTGTATTTTTTTTATATAGAATATCTTTCAGGGTTTCCAAGGAAGTTAGGGCTATAGGGAAAAAAACACCTTCGTAGGCTATATATTACTTTTACGATTATTTGTACTTTGTATATTGCTCAAACAAAATATTTTATTAATAATGTGCTGGTTTTATCTGCATAAAAATTTCTTAACCTCCAAACAGATTGTGTGATTAATTCCGGTTTCAGAAAGAGCTTCAGCTTTTTGTTTCGAGTTGGAGTATTTGTCTATACACTGCGGTACTTTTATATTGGTAAATTATATTTTCTTATCGTCCACTCCTTTTCCTCTCTTCTCTTCCAATTTGGGTTCTGCAGATGTAGATCTTTAAGATCTACAGAGATTCAGAGTACAGTAGAGTAAGCTCTACTGTACTCTGTTCTGCGTAAGTGCTATCCTAGCTGATGTCTGTAATAGTGAGATTTTACTACAGCGTGCGATTGTGTTAGTACAGTAATCTACCAGGTTAACCCACCGGGTTGGTCTTTTGATGAACGCGCCTTTCCAAACAGCTGATTTGGAAGTCAAGAGTTCCAGCGTTCAAGTCCTAGTAAAGGCAGTTCCTATTATACGGATTTGAATAATAGATCGTGGATACCGGTGTTCTTTGGTGGCTAGGATTCAATTAATTACACATCTCAGGAATGGTCGAACTGAGACTGTAAAAGACTACACTTCATTTACACTAATACATATCATCCTCTGAAGTAATACCTGAACGGTAACTCCCGGAGGCTAAACAGGAAAAAGAAAAAAGTAACGTACCGGGTGAACCCACCGAGTGGTCTTGTTGTGAACGCGTCTCCGGAAATCAGCTGATTTCGAAGTCGAGAGTTCTAAGGTTCAAATCCCAGTAAAGGAAAATTATTTTATACGGATTTGATTACTAGATCGCGGATACCGGTTTCTTTGGTGGTTGGATTTCAATTAATTACACATCTCGGAATTGGTCGAACTGAGACTGTAAAAGACTACACTTCATTTACACTCATACATATCATCCTCATTCATCTTCTGAAGTATTATCTAAACGGTAGTTACCGGAGGCTAAACAGAAAAAGAAAAAAAAACAGTAATGCCTATCGGGTGACTCAATTTGTTATCCTCACCAGTATTTACACATTATTTCATCGTTCATCGTGTTTTTTGTCAACAGGGATATAACTTTGAATGTGAATGCCGTGTAATTATTTCGTAAATATTCGATTCAGTCCATGGCAAATGAAAACATCAAATACAGATCATATCATAAATCAAATATAAAACATCAAAATATATAATTTTTACACGTAAATTTCGAGAAGTCTGTTACAATGCCATACGGTTTGTTTTCAACAGGATAGCTCTTAAAGTGAATCGAGTATAGATCCATGCTGAGCATGTCAGACCTTTACAGCGTATGCTTCCTTTTGTAATTTGGTAGTGGTCGACTACTTTTGGATCAATCCCCAGGGATTCCTTTTCCGATGGTTATACAATAGGCCTTTCAAAACCAGAGGGATTTATCATTTCTTTTATTTATAAGAAATTATCTTTATTAACTGTATTATTTTATACTTTATACATTTTTAAAAATCATGAATTATATTAAAAATAAATGCAATTTCGCATAATACGGCATAAAAATATTTTAATTTCTAGTTTACTTTTTACCTGTTACTGGCTGTTTTAATTTTTTATCGAAGAAAGTGATGTAACTAAAACATGTTAGTTATATGTATGAAGTGAGCGATTATTGAATAAAAAGAATTAAACAAAACAAAGATTTTGCTGTTAATCTGAATATTTATAAAAGTCGCAAACTAGACCTTTTTTAAGGTGAAGGACTTTCGTCTATTTTTACATATGCACTGACAACGTTATGACATTTCGTTTACGGTACTCTGTCTCCTAGAACGCTAGCTAAGTGTTGATATGTATAGAAATTAATGAAATTTTGTATAAATATTTTTTACAGCATTTGTCTGTCTATTTGTTTAATTTTGCACAACGAATAAGTAAACAGATGAAAGAAAAAATTAACGTAGTTAAAAATAATAATTTTAAATTAACAGTAAAAACTTCAAGGACAGCCTGTTAAATCCGATTTATATAAACATCATGCTATTTTTTATTTTTTTTTTAGTTTTTAGCAAAATGTTGCAAATGTAATAATAATTAATTCGGTACTGACGTCATTATATAATTTATTCTCACCCTTTTCTTGCGAAAGGAAGATGATACACACGGCTTTTTCTTGATAAATGATTTCAATATTTAACAATGAATGGCGCATGGAAATAAATTTAATAGTTAACCAATTTGTTTAGACTTTAGATAGAAACAAGTTGTTTTCTATTACGTAAGTTTATGTATGAATATATATAATATAATAATATACGTAAATAAGGCTAAATCTGGTCTTTTTGTATTAAATTTAAAAGTTTGGTAATGCAACTGTTAAATTTTCTAGCAGTATTTAACCATATCATAGGCTGAAGGAAAACCTACCCGATTCCATGCCCGATTATTAAGATTCACCATATCAAATTTTATTATTATATGTCTATTCTTTTTTTTAATTTTCTGGTGACCCCTTCCTTAGTAGTCCCCACCCGGAGATCCGAACGGGGGACTATTTTACTCCGGAATATTTTACCAAGGAAGGCGCCTCCATTATTGCTATGTGAAAATGCAGAGAGCCACATTTTCTTGGAAAAAAAGCAGCTGTAATTTTCCATTGCTTTCAGCTGCGCAGTACTCAGAGGACTGAGTGATTGACTGAGTGAGGACTGAGTGGCCGTTTAAGTCGTCCTGACTCACGCCCCTAACAACTACTGAAAGAGCTGCTGCCCTCTTTCAGGAATCATTCCTTAGTCTGGCTCTCAACAGATACCTCTCCGATATGGTTGCACCTTCGGTCCAGCTACTCTGTATCCCTGAGCACTCAAGCCCCCTCACCAACGGCAAGGTCTCATGATTCATAGAGGAGGAGATGGGTGTATAAACTGACAAATGAAGAGGTATTGCGGCAAATAGATGAAGAAAGAAGCATTTGGAAAAATATAGTTAAAAGAAGAGACAGACTTATAGGCCACATACTAAGGCATCCTGGAATAGTCGCTTTAATATTGGAAGGACAGGTAGAAGGGAAAAATTGTGTAGGCAGGCCACGTTTGGAGTATGTAAAACAAATTGTTGGGGATGTAGGATGTAGGGGGTATACTGAAATGAAACGACTAGCACTAGATAGGGAATCTTGGAGAGCTGCATCAAACCAGTCAAATGACTGAAGACAAAAAAAAAAAAAAAAAATATGTCTATTCATGCCAGAAATATTAACTAAAAATAAACGAGCGCGTGTGTGTATGTGTTTGATATGAATAGGTCACATCATATTTAGCTATACATATATCAAAGCGTATTTTTATCTGTTTTTGGGCATAGATTCCCTCAAAATATTGGAAAAGGTGGAGTATCCAAATTATGAAAAATATAATTATTTCACATTCCATGAGAATGTACATAATAACAACAGCAAAAGATTTGTCATCTAAAAAACATCAGAATTATCGTCCGAAGCTAGAAAAATGTTCCGGAAGTTAAAGAATATGTTATGGGCTTTAATATTTATTAATTTTTTGTCTTCTTTTTTCTGTAAAGTTCAGACTGATCGAATTATTCTCACTCAAATTATATTTTTCGTCAAATAGGTAGGAACGGATCTGCTATTATTAAGATAAAAGAAACCTAATAATTCAGTTAGTGTTATGATACTTTTAAATGTATCTTTCAAATGTCTTAAAAATTTGTGTAGTTTATCATAAAATGATCAGCTCCGCCTCAATAATTTGAGACAAGCAAATGAGGTCAATAAAAGATCCCCCCCCCCCTCTGGGTTGAGTATTGCTTGAATGCCGATCCGACCCAGGGGAGCAGGAGAAAAAAAGTTATCATAAAAAAATTTCGATTCTATTTTAATCAAAATGTTATTGACCATCATATCCAATTAGAAATATAAAATTTTATTATTACATGTTAACCCTTATAAAATATATTAATAAAATAAACACACACACACACACACACAGAGAGAGAGAGTGAGAGTGAGAGAGAGAGATGCGCGCATAATGCATACACAATTGTACCCTCGTTTATAAGAAAGTACCGAAATTTTTTTGATCCATTACATTAGATTATTACAGAGTGAGCAAAAGGTTACTCAACCCAACCCAAATCGAAAAAAAATACACGGAAATTAAAATATGAAAAAAACTATATTAAAATTTTTTTAAAGTTATATATGTCAAATAATCTCATAATTTACAGTAATTATGTTATAATAAATGTTCGACATTTTCCCTCCATTTTTAGTACAAAGAAATTCTCCGAGAGATATAAACATACTAAGTAGTGTAGAAAACTGGAAAAGGTTTGCCAGGATACTCACCAGGTAGGCCTAAAATAAGTACTGCAATCACAAATAAAGAATTCGACTGTCTTTCCAGTAAAGTACAAAATGTTCAGTTCATAGTTTTATTCGTCGACATAACATTCCTTAAAGAACTATCCATTATGTTATTCGCAAGCGATTGAAACTTCACGGTTATAAATTGTATCTATCTCATGAAATTAGACCTAACGATGCTACAAAAAATTCAATTTGTAACAACCATCTTAGATTTCATTTTTGCTGATGAATACTACCTTAGAGCATTCTATATGCTGATGAAGCGACATGTAAATGTTAATGGAGTCATGAATCGCCATAATGACGAGTATAAGGCTCATAAAATCAACACAAATCGGCGGAATCCATTCGGAACTCTCTGTAAGTGAATGTCTAATGTGGTATCACGCAAAATCGAATTTTTGTGCCGTTTCTTTTCTACGAGCAGGCTATTAGTATGCGAAAATATTTTAGAGAACTTTGTGTTTTTGTAGATTGAAAATACGGAGGGCCTAATTTTCAAATAGGATGGAGCCTCTCCACGTGGTACAGGAATTTTGACTGCGTTTAATAACAGGTTCCCAGAAGACCGGACAGGCAGAAAATCTCTCACATCTTGGCCACTACTATGTCCCGATTTGACGCCCCGATAGATCTCTTCTTTAGCGGATACGTAACAGACATCGTATACAAAGAAAAAATTGAGTCACTCGATTATCTACGCCATACATATACAGCAGCCGTGGAAGCCATTCTGCAGGCACGCTTGCCAGAACGTGGTGTTAGGTGAATTATCGGTTTGACGTTAGCAAGGCAGTAAACTGTTCTCACATTAAGCTACATTAAGAGATAAAAAAACTTTAGACTTTGTAATTTCAAGTAATTTTTTTTTTTTGTCTTCAGTCATTTGACTGGTTTGATGCAGCTCTCCAAGATTCCCTATCTAGTGCTAGTCGTTTCATTTCAGTATACCCTCTACATCCTACATCCCTAACAATTTGTTTTACATACTCCAAAAGTGGCCTGCCTACACAATTTTTCCCTTCTACCTGTCCTTCCAGTATTAAAGCGACTATTCCAGGATGCCTTAGTATGTGGCCTATAAGTCTGTCTCTTCTTTTAACTGTATTTTTCCAAATGCTTCTTTCTTCATCTATTTGCCGCAATACCTCTTCATTTGTCACTTTATCCACCCATCCGATTTTTAACATTCTCCTAGCACCGCATTTCAAAAGCTTCTAATCTTTTCTTCTCAGATACTCCGATTGTCCAAGTTTCACTTCCATATACAGCGACACTCCAAACATACACTTTCAAAAATCTTTTCCTGATTTTTTTCAGCATTTTATTCCAGTCTACATTATCGAATGCCTTTTCTAGGTCTATAAACGCCAAGTATGTTGGTTTGTTTTTCTTTAATCTTCCTTCTACTATTAATCTGAGGCCTAAAATTGCTTCCCTTGTCCCTATACGTTTTCTGAAACCAAATTGGTCTTCTCCTAACACTTCTTCCACTCTCCTCTCAATTCTTCTGTATAGAATTCTAGTTAATATTTTTGATGCATGACTAGTTAAACTAATTGTTCTGTAATAAAACAAATAATTTCAAGTAATAAAACAAATATATTTGTAATTCAAAATTTAATGAAGTGAATTTAGTTTAAAAGCACGGAGTTTTTCTTCGGATACCCGGTATATATCAAACCTACAAAAATAAATCAACAGAGATTTTTTTTTATTTGTATTTTTGAATTCAGAATAAAAAAAATGTTAAGAATTTATAAAAACAAATTTCCCAAACGGTGTTATACAATTTAGACTAATAGTAGCATAATCTATCTTAGATTTAACAAAGAAGAGATAACTAAAGGATATTTTATCAATAAATTAGTAAAATTAATTATAAAAATTCTTTACTGATTATTTATGAGATTATTATGTTAAATTAAGCAATAAACTGAATTATAAACTAAATACGTTAGAAGTTGTCTTCTTTTATATTTGAAAAAAAATTTAAAAATTTGTAGCGGATTTACGTAATTAAAAGACGTAACTTATTCCTCTTGGCTTCATACTTTGTTTTTTCCTTCAACAAAATATCTCTATGCAGCTTTAACCTCTTTTTACTATTCACACTCTTACGGTTTAATCTATCTACTTTTCTTTTCTCATACTTGTATAATACCTTAGTTACTTGAGTATATATGTGCAGATTAAATGCATTATATAAATATTTAATTTTTACAAAAACTCTACATTAATCTTTTGAAACGTATTAGTTCTCCTTCACGTCGGGCTTAACCTTATACTAATTAAATAATTTTTTCCCTTCTTGAATTCACCCTCGATATTAACTGTTTTTTCCTCAACTTGAATATTTGAATTTAAAATTAATTTTAAAATACAATAGGTGAATATTTTTCTTCTGACTGTTCATCCAGCGTTTGTGTTAAAAAGCAAAATGAACAATCAATTCAAGTAGTAAATATTATAAAAGCTAATACGAGTATTTACTTTAAAATATTTTATATTTACTTTAATATTTATTTATTTATATTTGAACAATTTACAGTTTATAAATTATACCAAAAACATTACTTAATATATATTTTTACTTTATGTATTACATCTACACATTATAACAAAACAACACTATAACAAATGGATACTACGCGCGCACGCGCTCACACACACACACACACTCTCTCACACACACACACACACACACACGCACACGCGCACACACACACACACACATACACACACACACACACACACACACACATAAATGAGAATGAAATAATTTCGCTCTTTTTGAACTTTGATGATGACTGTTCAAAGACACTTCAGATTTCAAGTATACGAAAAGATTATTCCAAGTTCAGTTCTAGCCTTCACTCGATTTTTCTCCAATCCTTTCCTACCTTCTCGTAAAAAAATCGAAAGCTAGTTTTAAACAAAATTATGCCATCAAATTCAGTGTGAAGGTAGGAAAGAGTGCTTGAGAAAATATTTATCTATTGAAGACACTTTATGGACATGCTACATTGTCATCGATACATATATACCGATGACACAGGGCGTTAAAAGAGACTGCGACAAATAAAAAACGGACTACAATTTGAACCTCTTTCCACATCAAATAGTTATTAAATGAAAATGTTTTTATGTTGTTTCTGAACGGTGATCAGGTATACTCGCAGAAAATTTGGGTAAAATTTGTTTTCAAAATCTTGCCTCGTGAGCAGAAGCAACGTTATTTGTACAGCACCCAAGAGATATTGGATCATTTGACAACTAAGTTTGACTTAATGGATCAAGTGATTATAGAATATAAAACGTGGGTATTTGAATACGACTTTGAGGCAGTATGAAAAATACTGAATGGTACATGCCCATGAACAAATCGAAGATTAAATCAATAATCACTTTATTAGATTTTTAGGGCATTGTATGTGAATTTTTCGCAAAGAGTTATACAGTGAACAAATTTTTTTTTAAAGTTTTGAAACGGTTAACAAAAAAAATGTTATGTGTTAGACGTCATCACGTAGCATCTTTATGAATTTTTCACTACAATTATGCACCAAGCTTTTAATCCCTATCTGTGAGAGAATTTTTGGTAAATAAATTCCACTGTAATTCTCTTACATTCATCTACAGCTCCCATTTAACATCTTCCAATTATTTTTTATTCCCCAGATTGAAAACTCAATTGAAAGTACACCATTTTGATACAATAAAGAACACTTAAAAAGAGGTGACGGCGAATGTGAAAACGATACCATGAGAAGACTTCAAGTACTGCTACGAAGAATGTCAGAGACGTCGAAAGCTCTGAGTGCGTTCTCAATGAACTACTTTGAGGTAATGACTTCGTATATTTTTTCAATACATTTTACAAAAATAATTATTTCTGATAGAATAAGTATATTTTCGTAAAATTGTGCTTAATTAATTTTATTCATTCAAATGTGATGGTTAGTACAAAGATTGAAATACTACCAAAGCTTGTCTTAATACACTTAATACACGACACTCTTTATACACGACAGCTTATCTTAATAAACTTATCTTATCACTTTTCTTTTTAAATGTCACGATTATGTTTTAGGCAGTTCTAATAAACAAATTCTGATATTGAAAACAAAGATTTTATTTTACTTATATTTGGAACATGGAAATTTCCTAAACGCTGATAACAGTGATAATTTTTTTATTAATTCGGCATCTCATTATTCACCAGCCTTTAGGAAATTACTCTTTCTGAAGAAAATAAAGTAGTGAAATAGGATAATTTTATGAAGACAAGTCCAGTTCCTCTTTCAGTACCGCATTTTAACCGAACATATAGATAGAGAACTTCTTATCACCTCCGGAAATACAGCTAATACAATACGCACACGAATTTAACCACACGTATCTAGAAATCAAGAACAATCGTGAAAGAAATCTTGAAATCAAGACAATTTTAAAATAAAAAATTTCTGCCAATTGGTCACAAAACGTTAATACTAAAATTTCATTCGTTCACCAAGAAATAATTATTTTTTGTAATAATATATTCGTATAATAAAGGCGATCCACGAAAAATTAGCCCCGCCAGCATATGGACTATTAAATAGAACATTAATATCATAAATTTGCGCACAGGGCATTGGCATGAAAAATTGGAACAAAGGAAGGGAACTAACATTCCTACGTAATATCTCCTCTCCCTTGAGTCACGTAATCGGCCCTCCCTCCTCACAATTCCATGTCTGAGCTACTGTAGATGTTGGCGGGGCTACTTTCTCACGACCCATTCTGTATACATGTAATCTACATTATGTATAATATTCTACATGTTTATGTTGTATATTTTACATATATATAATATGTTACATCTAATGCATGTGTATTCATATGTATAATTATACGTATATATATATATACGTATATATACGTATATATATATATATATATATATATATATATATATATATATATACAATTATATATATCTTTAATTCAACTTTAAAAAAGATAAGGCGATATAAATACAGTGTTGAAAAGGATATTTTCAAGAGTAATAAATATAAGTAAGTGTCATTTGTTAACGACAGCGTAGATTAGAATTGTGTAGCCTAGGTTATTCACCTTTAGCGGGTTAGAATATTATGGTAAGAAATGAAATTGGAAGGGGTTATTTTATCGCACAGATGTAAGAGAGAAAATTGTGAGACAAAAAGAGAGAATGACAGAGAGACTTTGCTTATGACACTGTTGGGGACAGAATAGAGTGAAAGAGACCACATAAAAGACCCAGTACATTGTGCGTTGAGAACGGAGTGCTGTAAATTTCAGGGCTGTTGGGTAAGGGTTGTTGCACCCTAGCAATGTTGCTTAATACCTCATAATTTCATCTATTTGCAACACTATCTTTTAATCTTTTAATTATAACTTGCTTCTGCAGTATACTATTTTTTCTACCGCTATCATATAAAAATGTAAATTACTTTTTTTAAATGGATCATCATCTCGCTATCACATGCAACATTAGTATATGCAGTAATATATAACTGTCAGTTTTTAATAATATTGTAATTAATTATTTTTATCAAATAATCCTTTTTCTGATATAATTCACGAAATCCCTATTGATGGATAAAAAACCATTTAAAAAAAAAATAAAATCAATATAACCGATTTCGTAATATGGCAAATGAAACGATGCACGCCTGAACTCAGACCGCAATAACATCTCAATAAACTTAACTTTCATATTAAAATTGTATATATATAAAAACTAAAGTTTTTTCCTTTTCACATTAGTTTATAAAGAACTAACTTTAAAAAAACAGACGCTATGTTTATATTCTCCAGGAAAAAACAAGTTTCACGGTTTTTGCGACACGGTATCTTTCTGTATACTCTACTTCTGACCTCTAGAGCTTCGGCTAAAGGTTTTTGTAGATTGTGCGATTTTGTGAATAATATACGAGCATATGTTAAAGTATAATGCGGCATGAAGGTCCCTCAATAAATTAAGAAAAATTTATTAATTATTCACTGCGATGAAACTAATGCTACTTTTCCAAAATTCCCAGCTACTTTTAGACACTTGTCCCATTTTTCTGTGAGCTTTCTTATTAAAGTCGTAAAGAATTGTTTACTACTGTATCCAAGCCATTCTTGTGCCGCATCTTGACTTGTTCATTGTTGGAAAACTGGGAATCTGGTAATAACTCATTTAGAAAAAAAAATACAAAAATCGTATGGTACAAGATCGGAACGGTATGCAGCTGGGATTTGGCGACATCTTCCTACCCGCCTTTTAACTAGTTTTCTATGTATTTTGAGCGGTATGGGGGCGTGTACTCAAGCTAAAGGATTACTCATTTTGAAAGAGAACCAGGACATTTTATCCTTATTGCGGGCTTCACTTTTTTTTAGTTTATCAAATAGCACCCGCTATTGATAATGCGTCGTACTTCCAAATAATCGCAATAAATTGAACTTTTACGGTACCAAACCCAAACACTGATAGCAGCACCAACCCGTTGAAATGGCCAACTCGGATGTTTCCGTTCCTTTAGAACATCGTTGAACACAACCTATTTTAGATTTCAGCTTAAAATCCAAGTTTCATCGCAATTTAATATGAGTTCTAAAAAAGTATTGACGTCTACTAGAAATCGTCGTTTAAGTTGTGTACACATATAAGTAAATTCCAGTATCTTTGTGATTTTAAATCAACCGTCTCGGAATGCACTTCGAACAATTATTGCGATAATTCAGCATATAATTGATAATGGAAGGACAACCTCGATACTCGCTCAACAATTTTCGACGATTTATGAAAATTAAATCTCCCCTTGCACCTGCCCTTTCAAACAAGATTATTAATGTGATTTTGCAAAGTATTAGTCAAAACTTTCATCTATCTTACGCTAAAATGGAAATCGGTTATACTTGTACTGCACGATTTAAACTTTTCGATTCATTTATAAAAATTTACAAGTATACTCTTTTTATCCCAATATTTTAACATCCGTAAGTGAATTTCAGCCGGTTTTACAACTTCGAAAAATAAAAATTTTATTATAGCAAACAGTAATTTCATTATAGCTATTCTTCCACGGTATACAATTCAATTGAAGCTGAAACAAAACAAAATAAGCAAAAGAGATTATAATAATGAGAATTCTTTTCAAACAGCTGTTGTCTTCTATATCAGGCGCCCCTGATATAGATAACTTGTGCCACGGTGGTCGTTCCGCCTCCGTGGCACGTTTCGGTAGACGGTAGCGTCTCGGCCTTTTATCCGGAGGTCCCGGGTTCGAATCCCGGTCAGGGATGGCATTTTCACACACGCTAAAAATCATTGATTTCATCCTCGGTGGTCCCGGAGGTTAAACAAAATATATATATATATATATATATATATATATATATATATATATCTATATTATATATATTATCATTATATATATATATATATATATATATATATATATATATATATATATATCAGGGATGCCAAATTGAACGTCAGATTGTTTCAATTTATTCAATTAAACAGTTACTTGGCTGTAATCATTTGTCTCTCATTAAATACCTAGTAGTCTTTGTCGCTTATGATCAAGTCTCGGAATCTATATAAACATCTTTATTTCTTTTTCTATTTTCCTTTGAAAAGCACATTATTTTAAATGTATGTTGTAAAACCTTTTATTTCAGCGAAAAGTCATTTCGATACTGGAGTAGGGTATGAAAATAGCTTTTATTTTTGTAAAGCCTGATATTGTCAAAATAGTGGACTAAACAATTAAAACCTTTTAATGGTTAAAATAGGAGTCCATATTTAGGACATATGTAAATAGCACTTTCCATAAAATGTTGGTTTACACGAGTATATATATGCTCGTTGATGCCGAAATAGCTAAGAAGGCCGGAAAATTCCCGCCTTTATCTTGGGAATAAAACATTGTGTTTATTATTGTTTAAATAAATATTATTATTAAATAAACATTATTAAATAAATATTATTTTTAAACTAAGATAAAATTTAAAAAAAACACTGGTTTAGTAGGTAAATTCGTTTTTTTTTTTTTTTTACGAAGGTTAATTGAGAAATTATTACCGTCTAAATTCTTACATTCTTATATTTGGTAAATTCTTACTTTTTCCAGACTACGGTTCTCTTCTATCTGTTGAAAGATTTTAGAAATAATCGCAATTCAGATATATGACCGAAAAATTTAAAAAATTGTCAACTTTTCGTTAGAAATCAGCGTGTCTAATACATTAATTCATAAAAGAATAGAATATATATATATAATAATAGAGAACAGTAGAGTAGTAAGGATGATGTGTTTTTCCAAAATGTCCTCTAGATTCATCTTGTGGAAAATATTTACTTCGTTAAATTATCATAAAAATTACGCAAAATTATTTATAAAATACATTCAGGTGTACAAAATACAGTCACAGATAAAGTCAACAAGCAACGATCCAATAGAATGAAGAAATACTGTGAAAATCGAATGGCCAGACTAATACAGAAACTCAACTGACTGAAATATGTATGACTAAAGTGGTCCAATGTGGCTTCAAAAGTAAAAAAAAAAAAAAAAAATATTCATGCATAATTACTTAGTGAATCAATAAATAATTGATTTGAAGTAAATACAACTAGTTTTTTTTTTTTGGAAAATTGTCGGAAAGTTTTCAATTTCAAATATTTCAATTTCTATATTCTTTATCACCTTATTTTTCTTATTTAAAAGGAATTAAATGGAAAGGAAAAATATAAGCTTCTTATAAAAACGCCATCATTATTTTTCCTTAATAAATTATTTTTAAAACGTTTTGTAGGCAGGGAAAAAAATTACATAAATATGTGTGTGTTCGATTCAAGAAGCTAACAATTTTATTAGCTTACGGATTTTCTCTTAATTTTTTCTTTAAAAAAACATAGAAGTAAAGTAAGAGCTCAAAAATTAAATGTTCAAATTAACACGTGTAACTGCATACAGGACCAAGGTAAATTAATTCACCGTTTTTGTTCAATTTTCTTGAATCAAAGAAAAAAACACAGAACAATTCAATTATAACTCATAGTATGAATGAAATTATTACTATTGAGTCAACTTAAACTCAGTATGGTAACTTTATCTTAAAACCGTTCTTATACAATTCAGACGGTAGTAGGAGTTTGTGTTTGATTACTTTATGAACGAAAATATATGCTTCGTGCGCTTTATTACTAACACACTCCTTTTTGTTATTAAGCTATGCATTCTAGAAGAACGCACAGTCTTTTAATTTGAGAAGAATTAAAATGTTTAGAATTACACACAACAATATAGACTTTAATCAAAATTAAGACATTTAGTGATTACTGTACCGCTGTTTTTTTTTTGTTCAATAAAATAAATAAGTCCAGAATACTTATTACAGTTTTGAAGAAATAATTAATTTTTAATTAATTTCATAATTTTAAAGTTGAACACCACGTAAAGTAAGAATTTTTTTTTTTAAACTTTAAAGCAATCTAAAAGTGGCTTACCCAGTAGTACTCGTAGAAGATAATTTTGTTTTCAACAAAATAACATGTATAAAGTTGTGTATTCTTGCAAGACTATAATGAAAAGCATACGGCACGACCTCAGTTCTATTTTACACCTTAACCTTTAGTTCATCCAAAGATATTTACAAGATATTGCATACTGAAGCTATAATTTTCATTTTGTATCAAAACCTTGTCATATTTAAAGAATTTATGTAGATGTTGAATACGAAAGCGCGATCCATGATTTTCATTATGGTCTTCCAAAAATAGACAACTTTATACATATTATTTGTTGAAAAAAAAATTATCTTCTATTTATGTTTACTAGGCAATCCACTTATTTTAGATTTTTGAAAAGCATGTTTTAAAAAAAATTATTCTATACTTTTTTATTAGTACGTTGTTTAAATATTTACGGGGGTAAATATAATACCGGAATTTTCGATATCTCGTTCAAGGGTGTTCGAAGCGTTACATTGGTTCATCGACTACATCGGTGTTCATTCCAAAAACCTACTGCGCATGTATATTATTTAATTAGTTTTAAAATTTTTTAGTTCTATATGGTTTTTAAATTCTTTTCTTCGAGTCGATTTTTTTGGATTTGTATTGTTAGATCTAGACTAGTAGATTCTGGTTGATTTCAGTATTTTATTTCTGGTGGTTTACCTGGGTTCTGAAGTTGATTAGGGTTGATTTTTGTTAAGTTACATTAAATATTTTTAGGATATATTTTTCATTCTCTACCTTCTGCGCATTTATACTGTCCGTAAATCGTGAACCGTGGAACGTAAATGAGCTAAAGAAAAGCTTATTAAGTTGTATAAATTAATGTTACTGTTAACATTTTTTAAGAAAAGTAAAGGGTATGGCCATTACGTTTGCAATTCTTATGAGAAAGCTTTTATTTACCGTAGTTTTAATAAAATGCATCATGTCACATAACAATGTTCACTTTGAAAAAAAATCCCTTTCGGCACGCCGGAAAGCGGAGGTAGATTTCACTAGGGCTAAGTAGGGAACAAAACGATTTCCACCATAAAGTTAAAAAAGACCTTCAAATTTACTCAATACGATAAAGGTTGAATGTGAAAAAAGTTTCACACGTTTACCATACGACAAGCCCCATCTTACAATTTCTGCAACATCTTGATCATACCTTGCCTTAAGGGTTGGTCATATCAAAAATTGTTATAAACAGAAGTTTTAGGTAATGTTTGGAGGACTAACGATCTCTTTAAACCGATTCCATACTGTGCCCATTGCGGGAGGTATGATTTTTTTAAACTTCGAAACCCCATTTTTTCCACCCCCTGGGCCAATAGCTGGAGATATTCAAAAACATTACTTAGGTTTTAGGCCCTTATCAAAAGAATAGTAAGAACTTTAAACGAATTGGATATTCTACTTAATAAGAAAGTTATAGCGGTATTTTTTTTCGCAAAAGCCTTTCATTTCCATCCCCATAGTCCGATTTTGCCCATTAACGAACTTTGGGTCGTTATATTTTATGTATCAATTTCAAAGTGACCGGCGCAAAATCACGGCAGTAATCGTGTCCAAAAGAAAATGAAATATATAAACTTTTGAACTGACGGTGGTTTTTGGGTCTGAGGGATGTGAAATGCAAAGATATGTCGAAATTTTCATGGTACTCATTACAATAGATAGCTTTCTTATGAAATGTACCTAAAATACTAATTTTAAATACATTTTTTAATTTAAACTATTGTTTCATGCTTAGTGTTGCAGTTATAGTAATTAGTTCATTACTATTAATCTACCCCTATCGTGACGTTCACTTTAGTGGATTGTTTAATAATCTGCAATGTTTGGAAAGCGAAATAATACGAGATATTATTCTCTTTTAAGTTTTTTCAATACATGCATATATGTATCCTATTGGTATTTTTTTTTTTTTTTTTTTTTTTTTAGGGCGAAAAACGGTTGGACGTTATCATCGCCCGGAAAATAAATAAAAATAAATAAGGTTGTTACATAAAATTAAAACTTAAAACTACTATCACAGGAAACAAAATCCGGAATGGGTGTAAAAGGCCCATTCTCGGATAACAAAAACACTAACACGTAACTCAAAACTACGTTAAAAACTATCATATTAAAACTAAATAAAACTTAAAACTATTATGTTTAAAGTCTTACAACTAATATCACAAAAATCTTACAACTAATATCACAGACGAATTTAAAAAACATAAAAAAAAAAAAAAAAAAAATGTGTATATATATATATATAAAAAAATTCCGATAGGGAGTGTAAAAGGCTCGCTACTCGGATAACGAAAACAATACAAAGGACTAGAGTAATTAAATTTTTTGTATTAACCCTATACTACGCAAAAACAGAAACATCCGGTTTAAAACCTCTTTATCATTACCCAAGATACCACGGATGTTTCTGGGTAGTTTAAATTTACGACGCAATGCCGCATAACATATGCAGTCCACGAGTATGTGGCGCACAGTCACGCGGCAGTTGCATCGTGCGCATAGAGGTGCTTGTCCTCTTGTAAACAGGTACTCGTGTGTGACCCTCGTGTGTCCTATCCTCAATCGACAGAGAACTACTTCCTCACGCCGGGGTTTTCTGTATGAGGAGTCCCATGGTAACACAGGATCTTTAATCTGACGGAGTTTATTATCAACGGTAGCCGTCCAGTCAGTCACCTTGCCACCTTGCTCTTAGTAATTGTTTTACATAGTTAATGAAATCAAAAGTAGCAACTCGGGTGGTGAAAGGAGGCTGATTACATGCTTCTTTGGCAGCGGAATCTGCATGTTCATTACCTGGAATCCCTACGTGGCTAGGGACCCAGCAAAAACTTAATTCTGTGTTGCGATTATTCAACTCAGCGATTGCGTTGTAAATTTCAATGACGATAGGATGTTTGGAATAAAAGTTTTTTAAGGCTTAGAGAGCACTACACGAGTCACTGCAAATAAGAATTTTTCTATATTTAGGGTTAATGATGTTTAGAGCCTTATTTATAGCGTATAGTTCAGCGGTAAACCCACTCGTAATACCGGGTAGACCAAACATATAAGTTCTCTCATTGACAACAAATGCACACCCAACTGTATCGTTTTGTTTCGATCCATCAGTGTATACAACCGCGTCTGGTTTCATCTTGGAGAGAACACACTGAAACATTTGCTGAAAGACAATAGATAGTGTTGATTGTTTATTGTATGTCGTAAGGTCAAAATTAAAATTTATAAGGTTTATTCTCCATGGAGGATATGAGCAAGGATACATAGGAAAGAATGACGGTGTGTCAACATTTATATGCTGCAGCAGACGCCAGGTACGGATACCTACAGGTGCAGTACGACATGGATGGTCCTCATACTTTCCTAGATTAGGATCTAAAGACTGAGTCAAGAGCCGGGTGATTTGGCTGTCCTCTGAGACGAGCAAAATAAGATAATAAAAACTGGTCTCGTCTATCCCAAAGTGATGGTTCACCACAGTCTACAAGTAAGCTTGCGACAGGACTTGATCTAAACGCGCCTGTGGCAAGCCGAAGGAAAGCATGATGTACACTATCCAGCATTTTAAGCACGAATTGACGAGCTGAAGAGTAGGCGACACAACCAAAATCTAAATGGGAGCGAACAAAGGAATAGTAAAAACGTATCATACATGACCTATCGGCTCCCCAGTTGGTGTAGTAAGGACTCGCATCATATCTACAAGTTTGGAACATTTTGTTTTCAATTCTTTTAAATGTTTACCCAAGTAAGAAGGCTATCAAAAAATAAACCTAAAAACTTGACGTAAGTAGAGATAGTAATAGTCTCACCGTTCAGAAATATTTGCGGAATAGAAGGGTTTCGTAGCCGAGAAAAAACTACACATTTTGTTTTTTCGGATGAAAATGTGAAATCAGTAATCCTGGACCAAGCTTCAAGGTGAGATATAGTGTTCTGCAGTAGTCTCTCTGCTGTAGGTGTTGAACGGCTTGCAATATAGATAGCAAAGTCGTCAGCAAATAGAGAACATGAGACAGGAGCCTGCACACATTTGGTAATATCGTTTATGGCTACAGAAAATAAGGTGGCACTAAATATACTACCTTGGGACATTCCAATTTTCCAAGATGACACTATCTGAGAGCGAATCATCCACACGAAGACGAGCCGTTCGGTGATTTAAGAATCCCCGGATAAAAGCAAGCATATTGCCCTTGATTCCCCATTCTTTGAGGGTGTTAAGAATACCACGTCGCCAGGCTGTGTCATACGCCTTTTTTATATCGAAGAAGATAGCGACGAGGTGCTGCCGATTTAGGAAAGCGTTTTGTATGGCTGTTTCTAGTGACACTAAATGGTCAATAGAAGATCGTCCTTGTCGAAAACCACACTGTTCTGGAGATAGAAAGCCATGTTTCTCGAAGTACCATGTAAGTCTGCGGTTTACCATTCTCTCCATTATTTTACACAAAACGCTTGTTAATGAAATAGGGCGGTAGCTTGAGGGGTTGGTTTGGTCTTTACCAGGTTTTAGTAATGGTATAATAAATGCTTCTGACCAGCCGGGTGGGAAGACTTGTTCGGAGAATAAACCGTTGAAAATATTCAAAAGTTGTTGTAGTGCCGAATTAGGAAGGTGTGAAAGCATGGAAAGGCGAATGTTGTCCGGTCCAGGGGAAGTGTCCCGTGAGTTTTTAAGTGCATGTAACAGTTCTTTAAATACGAATGGAGTGTTTAATTCACCAACCGAATCACCAATGTTTAACGATAATACTTCTATTTGTATCTTGTAGCGTTGAAAATCGTTATTATATGATGAGGTGAGAGACACCGAGCGGAAAGATTTTGCTAGACTATTTGCCACTTCTGAGGGTGATGAAAGGAGTTCTCCTTCATCAATAAGACCGAGAATAGATTGTTTCGGTGATCCGAAAATTGCACGAATTTTCTTCCATACAGTAGACGTGGGAGTAGTGCGTGAGATAGTGCTCACGTATTTCATCCATGAATTCCTCTTAGCGTCCAAGAATACTCGACGGCACACCGCTCTAGCCCTGCGGTATAAATTTAGATGTTCTGTTGTAGGCCTACGATTAAATTTGCGTAGTGCCTGCCGTCGATTCCTAATAGCATATTTGCAATCATCGTTCCACCATGGAACGAAAGGACGTCTAGGATTACCCGATGTTTGTGGGATATATCTGTTGGCATTCTCAAGTATCATGGACGTAAAAGAAGAATATTGGTCGAGGATGTTCGCTCCATCGTCATACTGAGATTGGAATGCTTTGTGGTAGCCGTTCCAATCTGCCTTTTCAACAATCCATCTCCGTGGCCTTCTTTTAATCTCGCAGTCTACACCGAAACCAATAATAATTGGTCTATGATCACTGCCGTGAAAGTCATCACAAACAGACCAATTAAAATGAGGAAGCACATTCGGTGAGCATATGGAAAGATCAAGGTTAGATACAGTACCAGTTGATAAGGACATGAATGTGTGTGATCCATTATTCAGTAGGCAAAGGTCAAAATCTTGTCTCAATCTGTTTATCATATTTCCTCGAGTGGAGCAGAAGGTTGAGCCCCAGGAAATAGTCTCCTACTATTAACGATGGAGATGGTATTTGCGTGAGAAGATTTGAGACATCTAAAGCACTGAACTCAGTGTTCGGTGAGAGATACAGATTGCAGATATGCAATTTGATGGGAATAGAGACCTTTACTGCAATAGCAGGAATGACAGTGGTTAGTTGAATTCTTGTAGCTGACTCCACCACTCTCTCTACTGTCTACTAGGCAGTCGTATCTCTCACAGAAGTATCCTCTGAGTGTAATTGGGTCATGTTGTAGAAGGTGAGTCTCTTGGAAACACATGATTAGTGGATCATGTGTGTGCACTAGTACTCTAATATCTTCACTGCGGGACCGAATACCTCTAACATTCCACTGAATAATGTTCATAAGTGTAAAAAAAAAAAAAATAATTAAAAAATTAAATAATTAAATTTCGGAAATTATATAAAAATTAGTTGTACATGATTCGGTTTTTATTTTTTGTATTTTTTATTTTAAAGAACTCCGATGCCCTAGGGTCGGGTGGTTCTTCAACCATATCCTCCAGTATATGAGGTGATGGTGGAGGAGATTTATTTGAATGGGATGCTGCAGTTAACATCCCAGAGGGGGTGGTTATGTGGATTCCCTTTACGGGGAGCTTATTAGGTGGCTTACTGCCAGCTGTGATAGTTGCTATTCGTGCCGGTACGACTTTGGGAGCAGGAACTTTCGTGTGTGTATCACACTGTTGGATTCACTAACTGCGACGAAAGACGTTTTATTTATCTTTGTCAGCTCTGAGATAGTGGCTGAAAACAGATCTCAGTTTTGTACAAGATGTTGTAGTGTGACCAAAACATTGGCATCTGAAACATCGCTGTGGATTGGGTATGAATGGTCGTACTCGAACCGAGAGGTAACTCACTTTAATTTTTTCTGGTGGAACAGGGAGATTAAATGTTAATACAAGAGACGGTGTCGGTTCTTCTGTTCCGTTCTGCCGTTTCATAATACGTTTCACTTCAACAACATCTTGGTGGCAAAGCTCGTCAACTATTTCATTGATATCTATAACTAAAAGGTCTCGACAAAAAATTACACCCCGGCTCGTATTTAAAGTTTTGTGGCTTTCAGCACTTATATTTATACCACCCATATTACGGAGACGTAAGATAGATCGACTCTGTTCGTCGTTGAATGTTTCAACCAGAATCGATCCGTCGCTTAATTTCCTGATGTTCTTCGGGGAGCCACTTGCACCTGTTACAGTTTTGTTTATTAGGAAAGGTGAAACCTTTTGAAGGGAGCCACCTTCCTGACTATTTCGGAGAACAATGAATCGAATATTTTTAGTGTTCAAGTCTAAAGATTTGTAGTTCTCTTCCATAGGACTTTTATCCTCGTCAGACAAAGCTGATCGAGGTCTCTTCACAAGACTTAATTTGGTGGTTTTTCAGATGGACCACCAACCATCTTGGAATTTAATATAGGAACAGAAATTTTGGTCCCACGAGTACCGGCGAAAAATGGACCACTCCAGCAGAGCGCACGCGTACTGGAGCTAGAGCTAAGTACAACTGGGTTCCAGAGGACATCGTTCGAAACTCACTACGTAGAGCCATTCAACCATCGGCACGATTTGTTCCCACCTTGGGTTACGGTTGCGTTTCGTAAGATGTCGCAACACCACCGAGTGTTAATGTAAGAAATATCAGTGTAGGATGTTGTTGTGTAATTGTGTAAGTGTGTATGTTGTAATTTATGTAGTGTTCTTAGTGTAGTATATGTGTATAATGTAAAGTGTTCTGCAGCTCACTGTGTAGTGGGAAGAATAGCTGCAGAGGCTAGGCCCGTGGGGACGCCAACCCCCAAAGTCTTAAAGAATAAGACTCCCCGTCGGGGTATTGGTATTAAGAGTTATATTCGCCACAGTAGGGGAGATGTTGATTATATTGGAAAGGGAAGTACGAAAATTCCTGGATGCTGTAAACTCAAGTAATGTATATTAAAAATAATTAAGTTTAGGTGCGAGATGACGTACTAAGCGAAAATTAAACCTCCGAGTTTTGAAAATATAGTTTCATACATCCTTCTACGTTTCATGATAAAAAAAAAAATCCCTTTCGGCACGTCGGAAGGCAAAGGTAGATTTCACCGGTGCTAAGTAGGTGAAAAAATGATTTCCACCTTAAAGTTAAGAAAAAATTCAAATTTACTTAATATAGTTACTTAGTTACTATAGTTACTTAATATAAGACAATGGTTGCGTGTGAAAAAAAGTTTCACATGTTTAGCATACGACAAGCCCCATCTGCTTACAATTCCAACAATATTTTGATCATCCCTTGCCGTAAGGGTTGGTCATATCAAAAATTGTTATAGACAAACGTTTTAGGTAATGTTTAGAGGACTAACGGCCACTTTAAGCCGATTCGAAGTTGTGCCTATTAAGGAAGGTATGATTCTTTTTTGTCTTCGAAAATTCATTTTTTACACACCCTGGGCTAATGGTTGGTGATATAAAAAAAAAATTACTTATATAAGTTTCAGGCCCTTATTCAAAGACAAGTAGGAACTTTAAACGAATTCGAAATTTTTCTTAATAAGAAAGTTGTAGCGATATTTTGTTTTTTCGACAAAGTCCCCCCACCCCACCATTTCCACTCCCATGGTACGATTTTGGCCGTTAACGAACTCGACCGAGATTTTCGGACGAATTATTTTGAAGAAACAATTTGAAAGTGATTAGTGCAAAATTACGTCAGTTATCATGTCTACAAGAAAGTGAGATATATATACAAATGTATATATAAAATTTTGAGCTGACGGTGGTTTTAGGGTCTGGGGGATGTGAAACGCCAACATATATCGACATTTTCCGGAAGTCGAATCATGGTATCCATTACAATAGGTAGATTTCATAAGAAAGCTAAAAAACAGGCTAATCAAGTTAAATATAAAACACTGACAGAATGAATAAGAGTGAAATACATCATTCACTCAACCTGGTGGTTGTTTTTTCACCACAGTTGTCGCAAGATCTATCTGTAGCTGGTTTTTGTTTAAGATGTTTTCAAACACAACTTGCTGTGAAAGTCTAAATTTAGCCAACCATTCGGACACATAATTAAATTTTCAGTGCCCAATTTTCTGACGATATAAAGAACATATAAGAACATAGTGCTATACTTTATAAAGAACATATTTTTGATGAAGATAAATTTCTTGAATACTTTAAAATGCGTTGTTATACATTCAGCCTATTTCTAGCTAAAATGAAACCTCATCTGAAAAAAAGAGGTAACGAAATGTGGTTGGTTTCGTTTAATATTTGTCACATTTTGATATGTTTTGTTTTCAATAAACTTCAACATTTTTACGTTTTTATTTAGTCTCTGTGTCATTTTATTAAGAATCAAATTCTATAGAAGTTCTATTTAAATCTATTATGTGATTATTATCCATTTAACAAAGTTATTTTACGTTAAAAATAAGAAGGGAGTTTTCGACCCCAATATTTTGTTTTGTACCCTAGATTTCTCAAAAACTATCAACAATACATTTTTGAGATTTATGATTTTAAATTCTTCTAGTTATGTCTCAAATCAAAATTTACCTCTTAATTTGGGTTCCAAAAATTACACAGCCTGGTTTAATTTTACCAAAGGCGCAGAAATCAGGGCGAAATCTTTTCCGACACTCGGAAACGAAGCGTTTCCCAACTTATATGAACCTTCTTCTTTAATTTCACCTATATGTTCTGAAAGTTTGTTACATTCTTCGTGAATCACTTTGTATATAATTTATGAAAAGCTATCACCAATAAAAAAAAACTACTGTAAACAAAGAATTTTTTAGATGTTACACGCATAGATCGTGGATATCGGTGTTCTTTGGTGGTTGGGTTTCAATTAACCACACATCTCAGGTATGGTCGAACTGAGAATGTACAAGACTACACTTCATTCACACTCATACATATCGCCCTCATTCATCCTCTGAAGTATTATCTAAACGGTAGTTACCGGAGGCTAAACAGGAAAAAGAAAAAGGAAGATGATACACGCAGAATTAAACGATTCATCGAATAAAACTAATTAAATCATATCAGACAAGCATTCGTTGTTATATATATATTATTTGTTATTTACGTATATCTGGAAATATATTTGGATGTTTAGGTTTACTTTATCTTTCATTTGAATACTAGATCGTGGATACCGGTGTTGTTTGGTGGTTAGGTTTCAATTAACCACACATCTCAGGAATGGTCGAACTGAGACTGTACAAGACTACACTTCATTTACACTCATACGTATCATCCTCTGAAGTAATACCTTAACGGTAATTACCGGAGGCTAAACAGGAAAAAAGAAAGGTATACTTTACCTCGCTATCATTAGATAAAAATCGTATAATAACAATCAAAAATTGACAGAATACGAAGTATAGAACTAAGTAAGATAGATATTTTAAATTTAAATTAGAAATAATAGTTATCTAAAACGCATTTTTAAACAGTTTTATGTTCAACTTGATTTTATTGTGAAATGAAAAGTAAAATTTCTATAACGTCATGTTAAAAGATATTTCATTCTTTATTTAGGTACGTCAATTTTATCTTCCAACTGATTCTTGTTACACCTTCTTTCTACATTTCCTCTTACCCCATATCACTTAACCATTCAATTGTAGTTCTTTGAACAATATCAAGTAGACTTCTGATATCATATATACTTTAAAAAAAAGCGGTTCATTTCCTACCTCATCTGTTCCCTTAAATTTTCTTCTTTATTCTATACTACAAGCATATCAAAAGTCTTCAAATTAACAATTTTTTTTTTATTTTCTTTAACTTCGTATTTCATATTCAAATGCTTTACTTTATATCATCATGCCTAAAGTGAAACCAAAATATATATATATTTTTTTTTTAATAAACTGTTCAGTTTTAAAGTTTTTTTCATTATCTTAATTAATAAACTACTTAAGTTTAAAAGAAAATGAATTGAAAATTCATCTATCGGTTAATTAAAATAACAGTAAGTTAACTTCAGATTAATTAAAATTTATTGCTTGTAAAAACATATAAATCTCATTTGACCAGCTGGTGCGCATGCATTGGTGAAACGGCGACTGGTTTCTTATTAACTACGATATCCTTTCACTGTACTTAAGTTTTAGAAGAAAAAAAAGTAAATTGTTTGAGACTTCTCAAATGTGGTGTTTGTTACAGAAAGATATTATGCAATGTCTGAAGCAGTACGAATAATACTTCAGACATCTCACGTAGCACCTGAAATGTTTAAATATTTGCGCTTTCTAAATTTTGACTATTAAATCTGGTAATCTAAAAAAAAAAAAAAATTCCTCTTGAATAAGTTGTAAAATATGAACGATTTAGAATTTTAAATTAGGTAATTTTGATTTTAAAACTTTCTACATTTTTTGAAACCATCTCTACTTTAAAACACCTATTCCAAAATGTGTATTCTATTTATATATATTTAGATCCACAAGTAATTTTTCTACAAAATATTAGTTTTTTTTTTTTAAATGGAGAAGTATACATTACTTCTCCATTATTTTGATGCAGGTAGAGAGGGATGTCATTTTTATCCAGACCGTATGTAGAAAACAATATGGAAAAGTAATTAGACTGGAGATATTTGATTATAATTTTATAACGCCTATTTGAAAAGTATTAGAGTGGTAGTAGATGTATATAGGAAAGGAAAAAATATCAAGAAATTAATTTATTTTTAAGGTGCTAAGTAAAGATTTAAGTTTATTTTTTAAATCATCATCGATTAAATAATATTGTCCACACAAGAATATCATTCAACGTCAAAATATATTTTTTCCTATTCTTTTAACCTCAAGATATTAACAACATCCTACATTATTAATTATCTGTTTCGTATATTCCAATCCTTGTCTTTACAGATTTTACTTCTATTGCCCAGTGTATATCCTTCTTTCATCAACTAATTAAAACTGGACGTATTAATACGCGGTCTACCAACTTTGTTTATCTCTTTACAAGATTTTGTTACGTATTTATTTTTCCTAGTACTCCTTTTAAGATCTTATCATTTCAAATTTTATTTACCCGTGTTATTTTTCAACATACCTCATATACTATGGAAGTAATCATATATTTTAAAAACATCTATTCATGTCATTTATGTTTTTCCTATTGTCCATGTTTCATTACCCTTAAATATCTTCAAAAATTTTACATCTGTATTTAAAACTTTGCAGATGTATTTTTCGACGTGAAAGTTTTTCTTACGTGTTGGAATCTGGTTTTGATGTCTGTATTACTTAGTTCATTCTTTATAATTTTACTATATTTCAAGGTTCTCACACAGCTGGTATATACTGTGTTCCCTAATATTTTTTCAGGGCTATTAAAAATGATCTTTCCGATTACAAACTTGCAATAACTCACGTGTAATAACACTAAGATACATGAAAGTAGCATCATTGAAAAAAGAAACTCAACAATTTTTAGCGATTGGTATTGATGTCGTGTAATTATTTGTTTCACCGCTAGGGCGATAGGAGAGAAAATGGCTGCCAAAGTAGACTGCAAGGCTTTTTTATGTGTTGGATTTTTACGTTTGCCAGTCTGTTATCATTTTGCAACATAATTTTAAAAGGAAGTTTTGGTGAAGATGTACCCATTGGCCTAAATCCGTAAGTGGTATTCTGACTTTAACACAAGGGGATGCATCTTGCTTTGCATCTTCATTCGATCGAATGAATAATATTTCACCTTCTGCACCTTCTGCGAGGCTAGACCGATAATCACCGTCAAATGGTAACAAACGGGGTGCCCCTGGGGCATTGGTTTGGGAGGTGCAATGGGGCACTCTTATAATATCACTGGAAACAATCGTCTGATTTTCAAAATTCAACCAGGGTATTTGTTATTATGTTGAAGGCTAACTTTTGTATGCAGCAAAGGTTCTCAGCTTAACAGATCACGACTGCATTTAATCATAATTAATTTAGATGTACGCATATGACCCCGCGTTGGAATCCTTACATTACTGGTAGTGTCATAGGTTATACAAATATGTATCTATCTATAGATATATATTTGAATAAATTTAAAAAATTTGAAAAAAAATTTCTATTTTACAAAATAGTCACTCGTACGCTCTATAATTATCCTACACCAGTAATTATCCTTCGTTAAAGAACAATGTTTTTTTTTTTTGCTGGCAGTCGTTTTTTTTTATTTTTTATATTTACTTCTTGTTGTCATATTTCATTATCTTTGTTTTAATTTTATTTATTTTCAAACAAAATTTCACTATTAATAATTAATCTAAGCGTCATTTAGTATTATTCTAACTAATTTTTGGTTTCAAATTAAAATTTTATTTAAAAAAAAAATGTATGAGATAAATTCTAGTGCTAAAACTTATGTTATCTTTAAAAAATTGTTAAAAACAGTTAACGGTCAATTATAACGATATATAAAATGTAGTATGTATTAAAAAATAATAAATACAGATTTTTAACTGTTATCAGAAAATAAAAATGGAGTTTAACAATCGGTCTATGTATAAAGAAACTATTACATTAGTTTTGGACTACATTAGTAAATTTATTACTGGATAGGACAAACTAGATTTTCATGAAAATATTTACAATTATCGACCTGTTTATTTCTTCTAGTTTATAAGTTTTAAACTACTGATCCAGCTGTTACTATAAAATATTAAACACATATGACATCACTGGTAGTCGGCTTTGGAAAATTATAAACGTTAATAATTATTAACAATGATATCCTATTAGCTTATTTAATTTACCCATATATTTCATGGTAGCAACATATGCTGAAATAACCGCCCACTATCAGATAAAGAAAAATTATATGATATTTCCGATACGTGCTAATTCACAATTTAAATTTAATGCATTATATTGGCGTGACACCTTATATGTTGCAAATTTACAATGTGTAGTTTAAGTTTTAATGCTTACACAGATGTTGCTTCATAGATTCTACATAATACGAGGATTTTATGTAATTAGTTTATAAAGTAGTATTAGTAAATTATTTATAAAATTTAAAATTATAAAAGCGTAATAATTTTAATTTGGTGTTAACCATGTAGGATTTCATTTTTTACACGGATAAGCAGTGA
Organism: Lycorma delicatula; assembly: GCF_047948215.1. Lineage (NCBI taxonomy): Eukaryota > Metazoa > Arthropoda > Insecta > Hemiptera > Fulgoridae > Lycorma > Lycorma delicatula. The sequence continues at coordinate 137,326,019 of NC_134461.1, read as the reverse complement.
TTTGTATTTTATTTATTAACTAAAGAGTAAAAACCAATAGTTATTTACAATACCGTTTGGATTTAAAAATCCAGCAAAAGAATATTTGGGCTCCGGGATGAGGGGTAGCCCTCTGCGGAGTTGCCGTTTGCTCGTGCTTGTACGGCTGGGGGTGTAGCGATGAGACACGGAGACTCTCACACCCCCGAGCGAAAAGACCGAGTCCCGGCGGTGATGCCCCACTCGGTGAGGGGGGGGGAGGTCCCGTTAGAGGTAGTCCCGACTCCCGGAGTGGGGACCCAAGGATGGCATAGCCGGGGCTGAGGGATCCTAATCTGGGCGTTTGAGGCAGGCGCAAAGTGAGTTCCGACCGGCGAGCCGAGACGTGGAGGCCCGTTAAAGTAAAGGACACTCCTCTAGGCTGTGTAATACTTAACCGCAGGATCCGGCTAGGTGAAGAAGAAGAAAAAGAGAAAAAATAAAAAAACCAAAGAGATATTTAAAAGTTTTATGCTTCATAAAAATCATTATTAATAAAGCAACGAATTAATTTAGAAAAAAAATAATTTTTTGTCAAATTTTTTATCCAATTAAAGTGGAAAAAAATGTTGGATCTTTTTCGGAGTTCACCCACCCCAAAAAAAAGACAAAAACACTTAATTATTTAACCAATCGGCCAATAATCTATTTATTTTTAATAACCAATAAGAATTAGGTGGAAATATGCATATTTCAAAATAAAAAATAAAAATCTATAGTATTTGTTTCTCCCCTCCCAAAAGTTTGCAATTTTTTACCTGGAGATAACTGAAAATAGCAATAAATGTTGATATTAACAATAACCAGGTTGGAGAAATAACCCAATAACCAGATATAAACATTTATATTTATTTCATAAATATAATCTAACAAAACTTAACCTACTCGCTCGCTAATCTTACTCTTTAACAGTAATGTTTTGAATTAAATAATAAATTCAATAATTATACTTTTTGTTTTTAAATGCCGTGCCTGATCGGGATTCGAACCTGGGACCTCCGGATGAAAGGCCGAATCGCTACCATTCATGCCACGGAGTCCGGCAGTTATTTTTCTTATTTTTTCCTGTTTAACCTCCGGAAATCACCGTCAGATTTACTTCAGAGGATGAATGAGGATGATATATAGGAGTGTAAAAGTGAAGTCTAGTCTGGTACAGTCTCAGGTCGCCCATTTCTGAGATGTGTGGTTAAATTGAAACCCAGCCACCAAAGAGCACCGGTATCCACGATCTAGTATTCAAATCTGTATAAAAGTGTAATTGCCTTTCCTAGGATTTGAACGTTGGAACTCTTATTATTTAAATAATTGGAATTATTTATCTTTTCTTTTTTTTTTTTTTTTTTTTTTTATATTCCCACCTACTCCTCTGGAACGGATCTACAATCAAGTTTGACTCGCGCCAGAGGAGTGTCCTTTACTCTAGCTCGCCTCCCTGCTCGCCGGCTGTATGTCCGGCACGGCAGGTCAGTTCACCGGTTAGCTCTTTTATTTCGTAGGTGGAAATTCCACCTACGACAAGCCGTCATCAGCGAGCGGTTTCTTCTTGACGAGCTTCCTCATCTTTCTTCTTTATAACTGCGGTTATAAACGACGAGATCACATTAAAGTTGTCCTCGTTAAGTAGCATTTTATCCACCACATTCTCCGTAGATAATGGCCCTATACGTCTTACACAGGATTGCCTGCTTTCAGTCCAACGGTTACATTCAAATACTACATGTTCAGGGGAATCATAAGCCCCACAGTAAGGACAGTTGTTGTTATCTACCCTTAGTCTCGCACATAAATAGGACCTGAACGACCCATGCCCTGTAAAAAATTGCGTTATACAGTAATTTATGTCCCCGAACTTCCTTTCTATCCATGGTCGGATCAAAGGTATCAAACGATGTGTCCATCGTCCCGTGTCGGCTACATCCCAACGATGTTGCCAATTACGCAGCATCTCTTCATATGCTTCTTTAGAAGGTTGTCCACGTGCTATACTCACTCGCATCTCCGCCAGTTGTTTAAGCGGAGGAACTCCTGCAATTACGAGTACTGCCTCGGTGGAGACTGAAGAATATGCGCATATCACTCTTAAGCCCATGCGCCGTTGAATTCCTTCAAGGGCTCTTCTGTTCTTGTCGGCACGCAGAGCTGTTTCCCAGACTTGTATACCGTAAAGTAAGATGGAATTAACTACGTGAGCGTAAATCTTACGCTTCGCAGTTCTGGATCCTGTCATATTACCGAGTAATCTGCTAAGATTTTTGACCGTGCATTCAGCTCGTTTACGTATTTCATTCACGTGTGCCGTAAAACTCCTCCTCTTGTCAAGCCAGATCCCTAAATATTTGGCCCTAGATTTTTGGCTGAAGTCTGTTGCTGGACAAGATTACCCCCCTACTCGAATTAGGATGTCAGATATTCTCCTACGACCTGTCATGACTACGTATTTTGTTTTACCATGCGAAAGTTTTAAGCATTTAGTAGACATCCAGACTTCTGCCATTCGTATCGCTGCGTTTGCCTTCTCCGATACCTCTACTTCAGTTTTTCCAGTAACAACCAAGGCCAGGTCGTCAGCAAAAGCCACTGGGAAAACACCCAGAGGATAACTCAGCCCGAGTATTCCGTCATAGACCAGATTCCAAAGGAGTGGCCCCAAGACAGAGCCTTGAGGCACTCCACACATAATTTATCATTTAAATAATCAAAACATTACTGTTAATTAGTTAAGGTTAGCGAGGGAAGCGAGCGTAGGTTCGGTTGATTATATTTATAATTTATTTCTATAATTATAAGCAATAATGCTTATATTTTTAATATGTAAATATTTTAATGTGGAGAATGTTTAAAATGACCGGTATAAAACAGCATTTTAGCATGTTATCGGGTTGCGTCTCCAACCTGGTTATTGTTAATATCAATTTTTCCTGCTATTTTGAAACATGAATATTCCAACTAATTCTTATTGGATATTAAAAATACATAGATTTTTGGCCCATTGGTTAAAAAATTAAGTGGGTGTTTTTTGTGGGGGGAGGGGAATTCCGGAAATGTTCCAAAATGTTTTGCATGTTTTTACTTCCGCCACTAATCGAGTTATAATTTCTATTATTAGCAATAATAAAACAGCATGAAATTGACAGTCTGCATAATTTTTTCGATTCATTTTACCTTTTTAATAACCGATTTTAACAAATGAGGTATTAATTAGTTCAAAATAAAAAGAATTAACATTTTATATACACAACATAATTTGATAAAACTAATTTTTACTGAACTATAAATTATTAAAAATTTTAAATGGATGCCAGTTTAGAGTTTTCAAAAATAAAATTTTCTAATTTAGTTATTATTTTATAAAAATATCTCAATCCGTTATAAGATATAGAATTTACTGAAAAGAAAAAAAAAACAGAATGGTGGACAAAGAGAAAAATAAGCGAGATAGGAAATTTGCCATTTTGAACTTTTCTTCTTTATTTTGATAACCTATAAGTAAAGTGTTTCATTGAAAAATTCTAAATGATCGTTTAATATACGGTTAGTATTGAGAATACTATTGTAAACTGTTAAATTGTTTTCAATAAATGTGATTTAATTATTGACTTGTTAATGAATGAGGACTATGTTCGGATGACCAGAGGGATGTTTCAAAAAATTTGTGAAGAAGAGGACATCTCAGAAGAATGGAAAGCATTTCCATTCATTCATCTACTACGCAAGAAAAACTTCAAGACGGCTATCAACAATTATAAAGATGTTTCACTGTTGTCAGTGACTTTTAAAATAGTATCGTAAATGCTATTGAATAGATTAAATTTCCAAGTAGATCACAAAAGAGGGAAGTATCGAGAAGACTTTCGAAAGAGACGATTATGTCCAGTACACACACAAAGTTTGAAATTGATTCTAAAATACTACGTATCCAGAAAAATCTTATCTTCTTCATTCCTTTCTCCGACTTCTAGAAAGCTTATGGTTATGTGGATAAATAGACTCTTTTTTTCAAAATTGAGAGATTGAGCAGAAATCTTTGACTTCATTTATATCACTCTTATAAACACAATCTCTAAAGTTAAATTTATGAGAGATATAAACGAGTCTTTCATAGTCGCAACTGTGTTCAGAGAAGGTGATGATGTACTATCACCAATCTATTTAACTAGATTTTGGCAAAATAATGAAAGCTTTCTGGTAAATGAATGATACGGGTGCGAAGGTCGGATATAAAAGCTGAAACCTCAAAATAAGATGCCTAGCCTCTTTGCTGACGACCAGGCACTTTTAGCTGATTTGATGAAGATACAGCAGCACAGATAGAAGAGTTAACAGGAATAACTCAAAAAGCAGGCCTACAGGTATTCTTTAGCAACACTGAAATCATAATGAACACAAATCATTCATACATAAAACAATAGGAACTAAATACGGAAAGGTAAATGTCACAACATCTTAAATACGTAAGAAAAAATTATATACAAAACAGGAATAGATAAAGCGTCAATTGAAAATAGAGTATTAAAACTACAGAAGCTTAAGTATATCACCAAAGACATCTATAATAAAAAGAATCTTTTTAAGACTGCAAAATTAAGACATTATACATCTGCAGTACGACAAGTAATCTTATATGGTAATAAAAACATTGCATCGAACCGACCTTGAAAAATTTTTCAAGATCGAAAGATGCTTACCAAGGTTACTCTATGGTCCAAAGCTTACAGAGGAAGGATACAGGCTTAAATCTAACAAGAAGATCTACAAAAATCAACAAAACAAGAAGTAGAAACAGCGATAAGGAAAAGAAAATTAAATTCCTTGGGACATATGATCAGGATGAACTCAAATAGATTGAATAAACAAATCTTTGACAAAAATACTGTGGAACATGAAAAGCAAATCAAATTACCCGAAACAGATGGAAGAGGACTTCCAAAGGATAGTGTCAAAAGAAAGTGCGATAGAGATATCTTCCGAAAAATAACTTACAGCTCTAGTTAAAGTTCTTATAACAGAAAAGTGAAGGATAGGAAGAGAATGGACAGATGAGAAAAAAATTGGAAACGCATAAATAAAAGAAAAATGAAAAAAACTAGAAAGAACTGATATTTTAATGGGGCCTTAAGTTGGACTTTCACCTAAAAAAAACATATAAAAAAAATAGATAAATTTAAAAAGTAGAGAAATTTGTAAAGAAGTAGGATGCTTATAGAATATTATTAAAAAAATGAATAAAAGTAAATAATTCGTGCTAAGAAAATATATGAATAATAAAGGTTGATGTTAAAGAACAATTAAGATCCGGAGTAACAGTATAAGGTGAAAAGATAAAGATGCTACGATTTGCTGATGATATTGCAATTCCAGCTGAGAGTAAAAAGAATTTAGAAATGAGCAGCATGGATAAAGTCCTACGCAAGAAATACCGCATGAAAATAAACAAGAACAAAATGAAAGTAATGAAATGTGGTAGAAATAACAAAGATGAATCACTGAATACAAAAATTGGAACAGAAAAGATTATGGAGGTAGAAGAATTTTGTTATTTGGGAAGTAGAATTACTAAAGATGGACGAAGCAGGAGCAATATAAAATGCCGAAGAGCACAGGCGAAACGAGCCTTCAGTCCACGACAAATCGATGTAGAAAGAAGCATTTGGAAAAATATAGTTAAAAGAAGAGACAGACTTAAAGGCATCGTGGAATAGTCGCTTTAATATTAGAGGGTCAGGTAGAAGGAAAAAATTGTGCAGGCAGGCCACGTTTGGAATATGTAAAACAAATTGTTAGAAATGTAGGATGTAGGGGGTATACCGAAATGTAAGACTAACACTAGATAGTGAATCTTGGAGAGCTGCATCAAACCAGTCAAATGACCGGACAAAAAAACACTTTTCATTTCTTCTTTAATTTTGAATTTTACAGAATTCGGCAGGAAATTAAAAAAGCTATAAGAAAACTAAACTTGGCATTGATTTTACAAAATGGAAAAAAAATAGAAAAAGGAATTGTTTTTTGGGGACTTTTTTAAATTAGTTTTATTAATTTTTTGTTTGTTTTTATGTTAATTAGTACTTTTCAGCTTTTTTGTATTTAAAATATATGTAAATCTCAAAAAAAATTGCTGCTCCTATGAAGAAAAGCTGTTAGCATGTAATGTGATGAAGAGAAACTGGAACTTGATAAAAATAAGAAAAGGAATGCAAAGAAACAACGTTTCTACTAGAAACTAAGTTCTCCAGGCTTAAAATTATTTTTTCCTTTTTTTTAAAATGAAACACTGTGAAAGTCAGATTAAAATAACGTTAAAAGTTATGAATTATTAAAATGAAATAATTAGCATTTACGTTAGAAAAAAATAATAATTTAACAAAATTAAATGCCTCTGTAGAGATTATTTTTATACAAACAATATAACTTTTCGTTTTAAAAATCTACCACTAAAGTTATTAGATAAACACTTAACACTAGACTATACGTAAAACCTTAGGATATACGTAAAATGGAAGTAACTTTCTCTCTACCTGTGTACTCACTAATTTCTCTGCCTTCTTCAGTCTTTTGCTATGATTTAATCCGTCATTGTGAATTACATTACCTTACAAAGTGCATTTTTCTTTTAGAAGGACTGTTTATCGTTAACAATGGTAAATATCTACGCTTACTTTACTTAACATTAGTATTTATAGAAAATAATTCATTCGTCAGTTTTACTTGTAGTTAGTATTAAGCAATATTTATAAAATATCCCACCGGGTTGGTTTAGTGGTTAAACTCGTCATGGTAAATCAACTGATTTCTAAATAGAGAGTTCTAAGGTTTAAATCCTAGAAAGGCAGTTACTTTTACACGAATTTGAACACTAGATCGTGGATACCGGTGTTCTTTGGTGGTTGGGTTTCAATTAATCACACATCTCAGGAACGGTCGACCTGAGTCTGTATAAGACTACACATCATTTACATTCGTACATATCATTCTCATTCACCCTCTGAAGTAATATCTTATGGTGGTTCCGGAGACTAAACAGAAAAAGAGAATATTTAGAAAATAGTGCTACTAATTATTGCTTAAAATGTATAATAAAATATTTATTTTTGCGTGTATTATTAATTACCTAAAATAGATTGTATCCTTTTTACAGAATATGGAAAACTTGCATGCAAATCTCGTACATATTCTTGCAGAACTGGCTAACGATGAGAGTGGCGAAGAAAATTGTTTAAAAGATGACCGTCTGTAGGATTTTTTCGATAGCGAAATAGACTCAACATTTCATCTGAGGATGAAGTTTACTGCGATTCCAGTACCAGAAGTGTCTTAGAAATTAAATTTACGGAATTTTTTTTTTTTTTTGTCGTCAGTCATTTGACTGGTTTGATGCAGCTCTCCAAGATTCCCTATCTAGTGCTAGTCGTTTCATTTCAGTATACCCTCTACATCCTACATCCCTAACAATTTGTTTTACATATTCCAAACGTGGCCTGCCTACACAATTTTTCCCTTCTACCTGTCCTTCCAAAATTAAAGCGACTATTCCAGGATGCCTTAGTATGTGGCCTATAAGTCTGTCTCTTCTTTTAAGTATATTTTTCCAAATGCTTCTTTCTTCATCTATTTGCCGCAATACCTCCTCATTTGTCACTTTATCCACCCATCTGATTTTTAACATTCTCCTATAGCACCACATTTCAAAAGCTTCTAACCTTTTCTTCTCAGATACTCCGATTGTCCAAGTTTCACTTCCATATAAAGCGACACTCTAAACATACACTTTCAAAAATCTTTTCCTGACATTTAAATTAATTTTTGATGTAAACAACTTATATTTCTTACTGAAGGCTCGTTTAGCTTGTGCTATTCGGCATTTTATATCGCTCCTGCTTCGTCCATCTTTAGTAATTCTACTTCCCAAATAACAAAATTCTTCTACCTCCATAATCTTTTCTCCTCCTATTTTCACATTCAGTGGTCCATCTTTGTTATTTCTACTACATTTCATTACTTTTGTTTTGTTCTTGTTTATTTTCATGCGATAGTGCTTGCGTAGGACTTCATCTATGCCGTTCATTTTTTCTTCTAAATCCTTTTTATTCTCGGCTAGAATTACTATATCATCAGCAAATCGTAGCATCTTTATCTTTTCACCTTGTACTGTTACTCCGAATCTAAATTGTTCTTTAACATCATTAACTGCTAGTTCCATGTAAAGATTAAAAAGTAACGGAGATAGGGAACATCCTTGTCGGACTCCCTTTCTTATTATGGCTTCTTTCTTATGTTCTTCAATTGCTACTGTTGCTGTTTGGTTCCTGTACATGTTAGCAACTGTTCTTCTATCTCTGTATTTGAACCCTAATTTTTTTAAAATGCTGAACATTTTATTCCAGTCTACGTTATCGAATGCCTTTTCTAGGTCTATAAACGCCAAGTATGTTGGTTTGTTTTTCTTTAATCTTCCTTCTACTATTAATCTGAGGCTTAAAATTGCTTCCCTTGTCCGTATACTTTTCCTGAAACCAAATTGGTCTTCTCCTAACACTTCCTCCACTCTCCTCTCAATTCTTCTGTATAGAATTCTAGTTAAGATTTTTGATGCATGACTAGTTAAACTAATTGTTCTGTATTCTTCACATTTATCTGCCCCTGATTTCTTTGGTATCATTACTATAACACTTTTTTTGAAGTCTGACGGAAATTCCCCTTTTTCATAAATATTACACCCCAGTTTGTATAATCTATCAATCGCCTCCTCCCCTGCACTGCGCAGTAATTCTACAGGTATTCCGTCTATTCTAGGAGCCTTTCTGCCATTTAAATCTTTTAATGCTCTCTTAAATTCAGATCTCAGTATTGTTTCTCCCATTTCATCCTCCTCAACTTCCTCTTCTTCCTCTATAAAACCATTTTCTAATTCATTTCCTCCGTATAACTCTTCAATATATTCCACCCATCTATCGACTTTAACTTTCGTATTATATATAGGTGTACCATCTTTGTTTAACACATTATTAGATTTTAATTTATGTACCCCAAAATTTTCCTTAACTTTCCTGTATGCTCCGTCTATTTTACCAATGTTCATTTCTCTTTCCACTTCTGAACACTTTTCTTTAATCCACTCTTCTTTCGCCAGTTTGCACTTCCTGTTTATAGCATTTCTTAATTGCCGATAGTTCCTTTTACTTTCTTCATCACTAGCATTCTTATATTTTCTACTTTCATCCATCAGCTGCAATATATCGTCTGAAACCCAAGGTTTTCTACCAGTTCTCTTTATTCCGCCTACGTTTGCTTCTGCTGATTTAAGAATTTCCTTTTTAACATTCTCCCATTCTTCTTCTACATTTTCTACCTTATCTTTTTTACTCAGACCTCTTGCGATGTCCTCCTCAAAAATCTTCTTTACCTCCTCTTCCTCAAGCTTCTCTAAATTCCACCGATTCATCTGACACCTTTTCTTCAGGTTTTTAAACCCCAATCTACATTTCATTATCACCAAATTACGAAATTTACGGAATAGCCCGTAGAAAATATATTCAAAGATAAATAGTGATTTATAATCATCAATTTTGTGTTGGACGACCAATGAATAGATCGCAATTCATACTAGATTTATATAAAAGACTTACTCGACCATAGCAAGTACAAACAATTGGTATTCCTTAGCTTAGTCGAGAATTAAAATTATTACTCCAGAACGTAACTAACAAAAAACGTCTACAACCAACATTATCAAGAGAACAAAAAGGTCCACGAAAATATCTTTTAGATTACAAACTGAAAAGGATGATGGCATCTAACTGCGCGAAAAGTCAACAACCCGTATGAGGAGAACATCAAACAAAAATATGTCCTACTAACTGTTAAAATTACTACGTAAATATAATTATTTTGCTTGTAATTAATTTTCTTTTATTTATTTTTATTTTACTTACTAGATAATCATTTGGATAAGAATTATTTACTCCAAAAAATGTACGTTTGAAATTTTTGATTTTTATCATTAATATTCACTTTTTTTTAAATTTTTTTTTGAAAAATAAAATATACAATAGAAATAGGTTTTTATGTTAAGAAAAAATGATATTAATAAAAGAAATAAATAAAAAAAACCACTCAGATATGTTATATTTAGCAACTAAAGATATACATGTCAAATTTGCGTATATCTATTATTAACGCATTAGGAAATAATGTTAGTATCTTAGGATTAAAATAGAAACACAAAAGAAATTTACGCCACAAAAAAGAATCATTGAATTGCGTTTCATGTGATGAAAAGCACAGATAAACAGATAGAAATGGTTTAAACGGAGAAACTCCTTTTTTGAAATCTGTTATAAATTATTCTAGGTTAAAAAACAGTATCTTTATAATAAAAATCAACGCAAAAATAATTTCATAAAGTTTTTTTTTTTAATACACCTCTTCCTACTGAAATTATAACAAATAATAAATAAATAATAAACTCATTAACCCAGCGTTTCCCAATCTATCAGTATTAATTCTCAATTTTCAGTCATAATTTTCATCACGCCCCTCCACTCATACAATAACAATGTATAATAATACATTTTGAAGCTATAGCTACACTACGACGTTAATGACAAACCTTACATATTACCAAGAAAAATAAATTTATTGATATTAGGCAACGCCGACCGCTGCATTGACAAACCAGAATTGATGTCTCTCTATTGCTTTTTATCTTATGTCCACCATATTGGACATTCTCGCGGCTTCGCGAGAAGTTTCGATTTGTCTCGAACATTCGCGACAATCTGCGCAAACTTGATGCGCAGATGGTCGCATCACGTATGGTCGCAGCCAGTCTCAGTCGAGTCGATCCTTCTATCGCTATCGAATCTATCGTAAATATGTATGTTGTAATTTGTGTGTTAACTGAATTAACGGCAGAAGATTTATACAGAATCATGGATAAATTTTTAAGTGAACGTAAGCGAGTAATGACGATAGTGAAGTATCAACAAGTGCAAAGACGAGCGTGGTTCCGAATATAAAATCAAGCAAATTTTCTTGATTTACTTAAATTTTGGGTTTATCAGTACTGAAGTAAATGAAAAATAAAGGCTCCTGTGTGTTATTTGCTCAAAGGTTTTGGTAGTAGACAGCATTAAACCTAAAACAAAACAAATGAAACCTAAACAAATTTTTACAATAAATAACAATTCTTAAGATATTTATCAAGATAAAAAATAGTAATTAAAAAAACTGACACTAAATATTTAGTTCGATTTTTTCTTAGTAAATATAATTTCATCCGTTTCATAATTATAATAATAATTAATTATTATGAAAATAAAATTATTAATTATATTTGTAAATAAAAATCGAAATAAATTTTTCGCCTCAGTACGGACAATATCTGATTTTTTTTTTTTGTCTTCAGTCATTTGACTGGTTTGATGCAGCTCTCCAAGATTCCCTATCTATATCTGATAAATTATTATTTTGACTACAATGATTAAAATAAAAACATAATTCAAAAATTTATTACTTGAACAACGGCTGACAATCTTAAAACCGTTTGTCCAAAACACCCAAATATGGTGAAGCAAGTTTAGAAACAATAGGAAATAGTTTTAACTTTTTTTTTGTGTCTCAATCGGGTGTCTCACTTGCCGATTGGAAAGAGTGAACATAATTATTCTTTTTTTCAAAGATTGGCGTATTCTCAAAAATTGGGATTTGATGAGAGAGTAATTGTGCTGATTATACAGCCAATCGCAGCAGTGATCAAAATCGTGTTTTTTTTTTTGGACTGTATATCACCTGTATTTCTGTAGGGTTGGCATGATGATATGTAATATTTAGTTCATCACAATGAAAAAAGCAACCGGAAACCACTTTATTCCTCATTCTCTTTAGTAAGGCTGGTATGTGATGTTGCTATCTTTAGAAATGGCTGTACTATGTTTTTGTAGTATTTTATATTATATTAGATCGCCCATAATAATTACAGTTAAGGCATATAACATGTATATTACTGACATGAATTCCAGTTGTTAAAAAATAATCTAAAAGGAACGCTTTCTTCATCTTTTAATTAAATTTCGGAAATAAAGTCAAATTAATGAAAACGTGATCGGGAATAAAAAAAGACCACTTATTTATAATGAAGCGGATTGATAAATGTCAAACTCATCGCCAGAGATATTATATTTACAAATACGAGTTATAAAACATAAAGGATTCATCCCTCACAAGTATGAAATGTGTAGACCTATATTTAAAAAATTAAATGTGTTTATTTATCCTTGTGTTTATATTAATGAATGTGCAATCTGCTAAAAAGAACGGTCATAATTTTTAAAAAAAGAACAATATTCACTTTTACCAAATCAGTCAACTGTTTTCGTATAACGATATTTTGCTGACGAAAAGGGTTTTATTATGATTCCCTTGCCATTTTTAAAAAAATTGCCGATGCATTTGAAATATTTCTCACCAATTTATTTCAAATGCAATTGAAAGATCTCCTTTTATGGAAATAATCTTGTTTTGTTGTTAAATGTTTAAATAGTGTTAATTAAAACCAAAAGAAAAACAAAAAAAAACTATTAATCTGCATCACGTTCAACCTGTAAATCAATATGAAGTTAAATATCTTTCAATGGGGGCTTTTGATTTGTGAATTATATTTTGGTAGTTTTTCATATTTAATACGTTTACCTAACACTATTCTGCACTGTACTAATTCTGTATTGAATGCAGCAATTAAATGATATCAATGTTTAATAATATTTCTTTTTTCCTTCCAGTTAATATTTCCCTCCTCACTCTGCAATTATTATTTTCTAAGCTATTACAGTTTTCATCCGTTTCTCAGTTCTACTTTTATGTTTCGATCAAAGTTGGGTTATCAAAATTAGAATCATATATAGAACTTCTACTCTATAAAAGCTTTCAACGTTACTAAAGGGGAAAATCGGTGTTTCATCGTTTCACTGTTCGATTATGTTATTACGCTGATGAACAACCGATCTGGAGGATTAGAGCTACGATCGTATCTTCCCCTAAAGTAAACAACTTTTATGAAGCATAAGCGAAGGGAATATTGAATATATTTATGGCTCAAAAAATTAATAAAATCATTATTACGTTTTTTTTAAATTCATCATTTTTTTAAATTCACGAAAAACGCGATTTGTGTTTTACGATAGTTAATCCGTGAAAAGGAAATTTTTTATAAATCCTGAATATACTAAATAACTAATATATATAACTAATATATAATATACTAATAACTAATAGTATATTAGTTATTATCTTTATAATAAGCAGTCCAAAAATTTAAATTTTCAATATATTTCCAATCCATAAATATCTCTTATTCTGATACATACCCTTTCGATTTATTACGAAGACAATAATCCATGCCATGCTCAAATGCAAAAATAATAATATTGAATATATTAAATGGGAATACAACCGGTTTAAACAGGTAATCAGGTTATATTTCTAAATGTGGCTTTCTTATCATAATTATATAGATTATTATTCCGTATTTAGAGCTTAGTCTACGTTTAACCTTAAGAGTAGTTTTTAACCCCACGTTAAAGTATATTACTGAGTTTTAGACAACCTCGCCCACAAGAATTACAGTTATTTACGTAACATCTGTTTTACTGACGTGTTCTGCTTATACAGAAATTGTAGGATTAACGAATATACCTCAAAGTCAGCTGTCTGCCAACCTCTAAGAAACTAATTTTTTTTCGATGAAAGAATGATTTATCTAGTTAAAAAAAATGTGCGCTGACCCGATATTTTTGTCAATTGTTCAACAACAGTAGAAAAAATTACAACAGTAGAGTTCGATTGGAAAATTAGTACAAGATTAAGTACCTGTAATTGTAGAAGGAAATTTATTTATGGAAAGAAATTTTACATCTTTGTAACTAAATTTTACAAATTTAGAAATTTTACATCTATAGAACTATTATATAGTTTCTGCAGGAAAACAAAGATGGAAACTTACGAGTTAAGTGTTAACTCTTAAGTGAGTGAGTTAAGTGGAAGGTTGAGTTAAGTGGAAACTGTTATATAGTTTATTACACACACACACACACATATATATATATATATATATATATATATATATAAAATAGTTATAGTTTCCACTTTTATTTAGATTTGTTTGAAAATAGAATTTGTTTTTTGCTTCTTTAAAATCTTTCTGTTATTACATATTCATCGTTTGTTTTTATTAAACGGTTTACGTGAGATATTAGTAAGCGTCGCTCGTATATGTAACGGAATGTGCATTTTGTACATAAAGTGTAATATACGAAAGGTACTACAAACAAAATTATACAGATTTACATTTATAGAATGTTGTTTTTCGTATTTTAAATTAAACTCAATGAATTAGAGATTTTCATTCATTTATACTTATATAAGTATCAGTTGTATATGTAAGCAATGTATTGAGGCGGAATAATAATCCAGAGGTTAATTAGTAGAGATGTCCATTTTATTTTCGCTTTATTCTTGTATGTGTGAGAGTGTGTATGCGCGCGCGCAAGTGTATACACAAACAGAATACACGAGGGCGTTCAATAGTTAAAGAGACAAATGCCAACTACTTTATAGAATAAACTGAATCTGTCTGAGATTCAAATTGGCACCCCTAAGTTAGAAAGTATTAGATGAAAAGAATTTCCATTATTATAACCTCTAATGTTTATTTCATAATGTCGGATTTGCTTAAAACCTTGGAAGAACAACATACCCTAATAACATTCTTATGTTATGATAGTATAAATCCGGCCGAATTTGACTTGCGAATGTTAAAACAATATGGTAAAAACTGTATTACCATGAAGATTTATGTACCTGTATCGAACAGTTTAAATTGGATGTATCAAGTGTCACAAGATCGGTAGAAGTTTCGACTCACGTTTTGCAAAATCGCATTAATGATGTTAAATCACAAGGACAGATGTATAAAAATTTGGAAAATTGTTGAAATTTATAGTGGGAGTATCGGCACAGTCGGTTTCATTATCAATAATAATTTTAATAATTACAAAACGTGTTCAAGGTGGCTTCAGAGGTAGCCGATTGAAAATTACAAATACCGGAATTCAAATTTGGACCGCACTTAAACAACAGTTTTGAACAAAAGGTTTTTTTAGATCGATTAATAATTCGTGACAAAACTTAATTTCATCGTTTTAAGCTGAATAAAAACGTAAGATTGCTGGATAGAATCATCCGAATTCACTCCCGGAAAAAAATTCAAAACCTACTCGCCGGCCGGTAAAGTAGATCGTACCGATATTTTGGGGCAATAAAGCCGATTATTTAGAATATTTATTTCTTTTATTTGGAAGAACAATGTAGGATCAACAAACAGTACTTTTCTGACGTGCTAGGAAATAGAGTAAAACTCGAAAATAAGGAGAAAACGCTGTGGTTCTTTCTCAAAAAGGTAATTTTCCTGCATGACAACACCCGCTCCAGACCACTGAAAGAAATGAAAAGCTATGAAAAAACTGGATTGGTAGGTTTTGCCACATCCTGACTAGATACAGTCGTAATCTCTCTCCATCAGATGTGTTTTGTCCTGTCAGAACTTTTAGCTGGCACTCAGTTCGGCAGGAGTAAGCGGATTAAAATGCAGTACAAAAACGGCTGAGACATCAAGGTGAACAATACTTCTTAAATAAGGAAGCTCACACAAATATAGAAGAATTTTAGCCGGGGATTGCTGAAAAGTATCGATCGTTAATTTTATTGTCATTGAAGACATAATAATTTTTCTATTGTCATTTATATCTTTAATTATTGAATGACCACCGTATTTATATATTTATTTATAAACATATCAAAATATCACGCACTAAAAAACACAACACAATTTTTAACGAATGAAATCCATAAAATTACCCCATACTAGTTTATTAACCTTTGTTTCATCAACACGTAATGTTATAAAAGAATAACAAAACACAAAAGCTTGAAGAATAAAGAAGTGTATTTAGAGTGACGTAAATTTAAAACCACCAAACAATATCATTTTTCAAAACACGTCCAGTTAAAATTACTAAAATAAAAATACAATGTACATAAAATATTGATTAAATATAACAACAATAACCCGTTCAATAACAAAGATACGAAATGGCCTTTTCTCGTCAAAACTACATATGTAATTAACGCATTAATAAAAGAATAATAACAGTGCCAAAAGTATTAATATCTGTAATTTTATAGTCGCAATACATCGTTAATTAATCGTAAAGTGAACGGGACTAAAGAAACTCTGCTCCCTTTGCGCCATGTTATAAATCAGCTGAAAAATAATTTATCGCATACAAACGAAAATATATTACACCATATATTAGAATGTTAAATTAACACAAGAGTTCAGGGAAACAGGAAATTTTGAAAATAATATATCTTTAAGAAAAAATTATATTAAATAAATTTATTTATAAAATTTAAATAAAAAAGCTACGTATTTATCAATAGACACACAAATTTTTTTTTAGAAATCACATCTTGCAGGTGTGCTCCGTCTCTGCGTATGCATTCCGGCAGACTCGTAATGAAACTGCAAAATTTGACACAGTATTTCAACAGAAATTTCCGTTCGGATCTTGACTTTTAGGTTATCTGTTTAGTATATTGACTACTAAATATTTTAGTTTAAGGTGACCCCACAAAAAAAAATCGTACATCGACAAATCAGCTGAACCGGTAGGCCATGAAATGACACCATTTTACCAAATTTTACGGTTGCCAAATTATTGGTGTACAGCAACCATTGACACTCGTTCCGTATTTCATATTGATTCAACTTGTTGAAACCGAGAGTTATTAATAATTTGTTTAATTTTCTGTAGTTTTTGAGCAATAAAGTTTATCAACACGGTGATGTGTCGATCTGATCCGTCTTAAGCCGTGAGGCCATCCACGCTTTTAAAAAAATAATGGGCTAATATGCCATGCGAAGATACAGCACAGCAAAGGGTAATCGTGTTGCTGCCGCTGGTGTAGTTGTGTAGGATCTCTGTGCCCAAGAACAATAATTTTGTTTATAAACAAATCCGTTAAGGTGAAAATGGGATCCGTCCGACTAACAGTTTGTTTACAAAGTCATTGCCCTGATTTATTTTTACAACTGTTTGTTCACAGAATTGATAGCACATTATGTGAACGTTTGGTTTCAGTTCCTGGACAATGTGCAACTTTCTACAGATTGTAAAGTATTTACTGCAGCAGTATTCTTGGAATACTTCAACTATGCGACTTTTCTTTGTCGTGTTTAACCTCCGGTAATTACCTTTCAGATACTAATTCAGAGGATGAATGAGAATGATATGTATGAGTGTAAATGAATAGTAGTCTTGTAGTTCAAAAGTAGTCTTGTATTTCTTGAAGAGTAGTCTCAGTTCGACCATTCCTGATGTGTGTGGTTAATTGAAACCCAACCACCAAAGAATACCGGTATCCACGATCTAGTATTCAAATCCGTATAAAAGTAACTGCCTTTACTAGGACTTGAACTCTAGAACTCTCGACTTCCTAATCATCTGATTTGGGAAGACGCGTTCACCACTAGACCAACCCGGTTGGTTTGGAACTATGTGACTGTAAAGGCAATGCATAACGACCTGGAGGTCTATTTTTCATTGCTAAACATGTTTCCTCGAAATTACAAATTCATGTATTAATTGAATGTACTGACGGTACACGATCTTCTCCTAAGTTAAAAAAAAAATCTTTTCGGCACGCCGGAAAGCGGAGATAGATTTCAGCGGTGCTAAGTAGGGGATAAAAAGATTTCCACCTTAAAGTTAAGAAAAACTTTAAATTTACTCAATACGATAATGGTTGCGTGTGAAAAAAGTTTCGCATGTTTAGCATACGATAAGACCCATCTCCTTACAATTCCAGCAATATTTTAGTCATCTCTTGCCGTAATGGTTGGTCATATCAAAAATTGTTTTAGACAAAAGTTTTAGGTAATGTTTAGAGGACTAACGAACTTTTAAATCGATTCTATACTGTGCCTATTAAGGTAGATATGATTTTTTTTTGTCTTAAAAATCCCATTTTTCCCAGCCCCTGAGCCAATGGTTGATGATAACAAAAACTTTACTTACATAAGTTTTAGGCCCTTATCCAAAAAATAGTAGAAACTAAACGAATTCGATATTTTTACTTAATAAAAAAGTTATAGCGATATTTTTTTTTTTTCAAAAAAGCCCCCCTATTTTCATTCCCATGGTCCGATTTTGGCCGTTAACGAACACGACCGAGATTTTGGGACGAGTTATTTTTAAGGAACAATTTGAAACTGATTGGCGCAAAATTACAGCATTTATCTTCTCCACAATAAAGTGAAATATATATATATATATATATATATTTTTTTTTTTTTTTTTTTTTACTGTACATATATATATGTAGATGTTTGTATAAACTTTTGAGCTAATGGTGGTTGTAGGGTCTGGAGGATGTGAAACGCGAAGATATGTCGAAATTTTCCGGAAGTTGAATCATAATATCCATTACAATACTAGCGGCGAAATTCTGTAACCGCAGTGTCCACACTGTCATTTTTATAAAAAGCTTTATTAGCTATAGTGTCTATGTTAACTAAATGCATGATGGCGTAAGCCGACTTCAATGTCATTCAGTGTTGATATTTACCCAGGGCTACCAACATAAATTTAAAAATTCCCTGTTTCCCTGAATCACCTTTAGTTTCTTATCTGTACATATAAGAAACTAAGATATAGATCTTTGGTTCTTATATTTTATCTTAAATTTTTGTCTTAGACCCAAACAAAAAAACAACTGACCGAACAATCATTAAAATATTTATCCTGCTACAATAATTATCAATACAAATAAATCTCCAAAATAGATGTATTAAAATAAGTATAATATGATTTCATTTTTCTAAGCTATATAAGGATCAAAATAATCTAACAATGATTTCATATTCTGTAAGTAACTAGTAAAATTATAAAACACATCAGTGTTTTCTAATTTTACCATTCAGTATCGCTGAATGGTTCTTAATTTTGCGTGGAGTTCAAAATGTCATCAGTTGAAATTTTTTTTTGTTTTTACACATCCCTACTGGTAGTCTAATCTATTTATTAAAATTTATTTAAATAAATAAACCGGAGTATAATATAAATTTATTTTTAAATATAAGGAACATTATATTATAAAATTTTTCTGAAAGAAAGTGATTCCAATTTTTTAAATTTCCAATTTATAGATCGACATTGAAATTTAAAAAAAAAAAATAAATTACCTAAAACTAATACAACCAAGTTATTTAATTTGCTACCTACAAAAAAAAAAAATTCGAAATTTAAGGAAATATAGAAAAGTAATTTCTTTGTTGATTTAATTGCAGTTTTTAATTAGATTTTATTTTTTAGGAATTTAACTTTATTTAAATTTTAAATAGGGTTAAAAAAATGAAACCTTATCAGTTTGAAAAGAAAGAGGCCGCTTGCAAGAAATTGAAAGGTAAGAATTGTATTAATAACGTTAAGAAATGGAATGATAAAAAAATGTTAAGGTTTACATCAAAAAAATTTCACATTCAGCTCGTTTTAAGCCTTTTCCGCAATGTGATAATTACTAGCTCTCTGCAAGCGGGAATATTCTTTTTAACCCTAACAAATTATTTTATATAAGAGAATCAAAACAGTCATCATTACGCTTTAGTTAATCAATACTAAGCATTGATGACAATCAAAATAAGAAAACTATCTTTAGATTAATCTTTGTATAAATAATTTGAAAAAATAAATTACGAATATCGATTAATTTTATGAAGACAAACGTTTAAATTAAGAGATGAAAAACATATATACAGGTAATGGAGAACCTCCCCATTTTAAAGAAATCGGTTAAAAATAATATTCAGAACCGATTTACTAAGATAAATTCAATTCTTTGATAAGAAATTGGGTCAAAGTTGTAAATGTACACCTATACAAAATATACACCAAATAATATTTTCAACAAGCAGAAAATTGATTTACTTTTTAAAATAATTCAATAAAACTGACTATTTATCTATATAGTAATTGTTTTATATTCTCTATTAAATAACTGAAAAATATTCCCTAAATAAAATAATTTTTTATTTGAAAATACAACACTTTTTAAATTATAAAACCGAATAAAATTTTTATTTTTCAAAATTTTTAATAACTTACTTTAAAAATCACTGAAGATTCATGAGCGTTCGCAAGAGGTTTTGAATAATGATTATTATTAAAAATTTATATTTGTATTCGATTAATTTTTTCTTTAAAAATATTTTTTTAATTTTCAACACTATTTCATTATCTTATATAATACACAAAAACAAAAATAACTACTTTATTTGAAAAAAATCTCAGTTCGATAGTAATCTCCTGTTGATTACGCTAAAAGATTGATTAGGACGTTAAATCAGTGTTCTACTTCAAAGCAACCTATTTTTTCTGTATAAAAACCAGCCCACACCAATCCTCCATGGTAGTTCTTTTTCGTTGTTCGAGACCACATGGTGTATCGAATACCATTGTAGTATGGGCTCTTGAGGACCTACTCACTTTCTTTCTTTCTTTCTTTTTTCTGTTTAGCCTCCGGTAACTACCGTTTAGATAATTCTTCAGAGGATGAATGAGGATATGTATGAGTGTAAATGAAGTGTAGTCTTGTACATTCTCAGTTCGACCGTTCCTGAGAAGTGTGGTTAATTGAAACCCGACCGCCAAAGAACACCGGTATCCACGATCTAGTATTCAAATCCGTGTAAAAATAAGTGGCTTTACCAGGACTTGAACGCTGTAACTCTTGACTTCCAAATCAGCTGATTTGAGAAGACGCGTT
Organism: Lycorma delicatula; assembly: GCF_047948215.1. Taxonomy (NCBI): domain Eukaryota; kingdom Metazoa; phylum Arthropoda; class Insecta; order Hemiptera; family Fulgoridae; genus Lycorma; species Lycorma delicatula. Next base: position 137,305,121 of record NC_134461.1, on the reverse strand, counting down.
AACCACTAGACCAACCCGGTGGGTTACTCACTGAAACTCCTTTACAATACGGGATGCCGGGCCCACCTTATTACGGAATTCCATGCGTCTTATATTACTTTACCGTCATTCTTGGTCCAATGCTTATTATTTTTTTTTTTTTATTCGCCATCTTCGTACGAATAATTTTTATCAGGACTTGGCACTCTGTATCTTCGCGAACACCATATGCCATGTCCGTTTGTTTGCCACATAGATCTCACGTTGTTGTTATCTGAAGAAACACGCCGATTTCCCTCCACTATGCTTCCCTAATGCTTCAGGAAGTGATCCCACGAACAACATGTATTTTACGGTGTTCTACTCTTCACAATAGTCGCATACGCAGAGATTTTCAACATTCGCAACGTCTCAATATACGGGTGCTTTTAAGCATCTGTAATCGGCAAGAAACTGGGTTAACTTGTAACCTATTTCTCCGTGCTTGCGTTCCAGCCTTCTCAGGAGGTCCGGGATCAGTATATGGGTCTATCTGTCCTCGGTCTACTGATTATATCTCTTCTACCACCTGCAAAAAAGCGAAATATAAATAAATAATAATTAAAGATAAATAACACCTCTCAAGGTCATC